>NW_024870995.1:475000-1075000 GCF_019054845.1 Dipodomys spectabilis | reverse complement strand
GGTAGAGCAGGAAGAGGGTGAGGAACAGGCAGTAGTTGGGCCAGAGGCGGGCGATGGCCCCCCGGCGCCGGCGGGTCAGGATGGTCACCAGCCAGCAGCCGTGCAGGATGACCATGAAGTCCATGCGCTGACCGATCACATTCACAGACATGAGGAAGCAGATCTGGACGGAAGAGGGGGGACGCGGAGCGGCATGATGCAGGGCCCCGGGCTTGGGAGGGCCCCCAGAGATGCACGCCGGGGTCGGCTCCCGTCTCGTGCAGGGCACCCTGGGGGCCCACACCCCGGCCTGGGAGGACACGGCCTGCTCTCCCAGGAGGGCTGTCAAAGCTAGATGTGTCTCCACCACGCCTGGAGCAAGCAGGCTCAGGCAGTGGACTCTTAAGACACTGGACAGCCTCACCCGTCCCCTGATGGGAAGGCCCAGCCTCCCCTCGCCTTCCTGGGTACCACAGCCTCGCTTCCGTGCTGGGGAGCCCCCTCGAGGCCTCCCAGCGCAGCCCGTGCCCACGCGGCCCCTCGGCCCTCGAGTAGCATGCCCCGCGGGGGAACGAGGCGTGGACGCTCCGTCTCACCTCCAGCCCAAACTTGTAGAAGAAGAAGTTGATGAAGTACTTGAGGCAGCTGAGCAGGTCCTGGTCCAGCTGCTGGCGGCTGCCGTCGGCACACACGGCCTGGGCAGGCAGCGGGACCTGCTGGTGCTGCCGGCGGTAGTGTTCCTGGCGCCGGTACACCATGGCCTCAAACACGAGCAGCAGCAGCACCTGCAGGTGATTCTGTGGGGAAGGGGTTCAGCAGCCGTCACGGGGGGCCCTCGGGACGTCTCCGGGACGGACCGCCTGGCCGCCGACCCCTCAGCGGGAAGGGGGTCAGCAGCCATCACGGGGGGCCCTCGGGACATCTCCGGGACGGACCGCCTGGCTGCCGACCCCTCAGCTCACCTGGATGTAGCCCAGGTTGGGGAAGCCCTTCCGCACCCCAAACCAATTGGCCGGGTCGACGGGCCCGCGGTACAGCAAGGACTGCTTGATCTCCGAGGCCAGCAGGTTGGTGCTGTTGGGGAGGGGCTGTTGGAGAGGGTGGGCGTCAGCGCTTCCCAGATCAGCGCCAGGCAGACACAGCAGCTGACCCGGTCAGGTGGACAGGACTGGCAGCCGGAGCCACCCTAACAGGGAGCTGGACGTTTGGGAAACAGCCAGCGCCGGGGGGAAGAGAGATGCCCGGGAAGAGGAGGACAGTGGAGCAGAGAAAGCCCCGGATGGGGCCGCACGGAGCGCCTTTCCCGGCCCCAGGCCTGGCCCCGAGGTCCCTTCCCTTCCACTGCGTCACAGTCCAGGGCCCACGGGCAGGGCGGACCCCTCCCCCGAAAGCCCGCACCTGGCTGCAGTTGCTGGAGTACTCGTGGGGGTTGACGACCTTGAGCTGGTAGAGCATCTTGCACACGATGATGATGCAGGTCCACACGGTGGACAGGCAGGAGGCCATGGGCCGGAAGCGGGGGTAGGGCGTGGCGAAGGCCCACAGCACCACCAGCAGCAGGTTCATCACCGACACCTGCGTGGGGGGAGGCGGCGGGCAGCGGGGGCCAGCTGCACCCAGGGCGCGGCTCGAGGGACGCCTGGCCACCCGCGCTCACCTCCCGCAGCGCCACCCACACGGTGTACAGGGCCACCAGCTTGAAGACGTGCAGCTCCAGCAGACGGCGCACGAACACTTGCACGCGAGAGAGGACATCCGAGAAGCTGGCCGCAAGGTCCAGCAGCCGCTCAGCCACCAGGCCCCACTTGCTGACTGAACCTGTGGCAGGGAGTGAGGGGGCATGAGGGGGATGGGGGGGACGGTGGGGGGGAGGGGACGGGGAGGGGGAGGGGACGGGGAGGGGGAGGGGAGAGGGAGGGGGAGGGGATGATGAGGGGGGAGGAGACCGTGAGGGGAAGGAGAGCCTTGAGGGGGAGGGAGGACTGCCAGGGGGAGGGAGGGACGCTGGGGGGGCATGAGGGAAGGGGGAGGACCGTGAGGGGGGCCAGCCTCCAGGCCCACAGCAGGACTGGCACCGGAGACCCAGGCCAGGGCTCGGGCTGGCGGCGGCTCCCTCACCCTCAGCGGCCTGTGAGGTGTGGAGGGGGCCATCCTCCCTGAAGGCCAGCTCCTCTTCCTGCTGCAGCAGAGGGGTCTCACTCACGGTGTCCTGCCTGGACAAGAGTCCAGAGCCAGCGGTCACTGCCGGCCCTGCCCCACCCTCCTCCTCCACACGCCCCCCGCGCTCGCCGAGCTCCCCACGCGGTGGCCAGGATGGCTGCATGGGCCCCGGACGTGGCGGGGCCTTTGCCTAGACCGAGTGGTCCCTGAGCCCGGGCCCCGCACCCGGCCCACACCATCTAATGCCCCTGACCCCCACAGGGCCATGTGGAAGGCAGAAGCCACGGTCAGGCTCTGAACCTCCCTCGTGGCCCGGGACCACACCTGCGGGCCCAGCGTGCGCGCCGGGTGCCGGGCGGGGACACGTGCTCCAGGTCGGTGAGCTGCATGAAGGGCCGGTGGAAGTAGTGCAGCTGCAGGATGCAGGCCAGCAGGAAGAAGCCGGGGATGAAGATGCTGGAGAAGAGCTCCGACACACTGAACTGCTCCAGGCCCAGGTCCCCCAGCCTGGCGGGAGAGGCCCATCAGTGCCCCGGCCAGCCGGACCCAGGGTCCACCGCGGCCGCGGCGGGCGGAAGGGTGTGGGCGTGCCGGGGCCTGGACCCACTGCTCATCCGTGAAGCCGGTCAGGTTGCGCCAGTAAGCGGGGAAGTCCTGGAACTGGAAGGTGTACACGGCGATGAGCACCAGCATGGTGTAGGCCACCACGAGCCACCAGAACACGCGCAGCAGCTTCCGCCACAGGCTGTAGTAGACCTGCGGGTGGGGGACTGTGAGCCGGGGCGTGGGGGGCTGCACCTCAGCCCACCGCCGGCCCGTTGCGGCCCACCAGGCACCTGGAACAAGGTGAGGCACAGGAGGAAGAGGAACATGTAGACGATCTTGTAGACCACCAGGCGGCCGGCGAAGCTGACCACGATGAACATGCCGGCACACACGTAGATCCAGTACTTGGCGTAGATGCCCGTGACCAGCTCCCCCAGGCTCCGGAGCAGTATCTGCATCCGCGTGGGCTCTGGGGGCCGGGCCGGAGGAAGAGGATGGCCTCGGGCGACCAGGGGCCCGTGCCGGCCACCCGCCTCGGCCTGCCCCTCACCTGTGTCGGCCACCGTGACCTCTAACAACGCGGCGGCCGGCTTTGCCCTCTTCAGCAGCTTCTCCTTCACAAACTGGCGCAGCAGGAGCCAGAAGGTCAGCATGTAGAGCAGCTGCAACAAGCACAGGGGGCTTCCAGGACCCAGGCCTCACCCAAGAGCCCGGCCCAGCGGCCGGCACCACAGAGGACCTCGCTGGGCTGACACACACCTCTGTACACAGACTCACACATGCTCACACGAAACGATGCACATGAGGTTGCAGGTTCTCACACTCAGTTTCATCACACAGACGCACACACGTGTACATTAAAACACTCTTCAGTGTGCAGAGAGGCTCCCGAGTCTCACAATGGAATAATTATGGTCAGTGGGCCTGGTGGCAGACACTCTCCTGTCTTTCCTGGGGACATCCCTCTCCAGGTGGCCTGGACACCCTGACCTGGCACAAGTGCCAGAGACTGGGGTAACGCACAGGCTGTGGTGCACACGGTGCTGCGTCCCAGAAGACACAGCGCTGGCCCCAGAGCGCAGCAATGTTCAGCACACAGCACCAGTGTCTGCATGGCTATGGGGCCTGGCGGGACTCGGTACCACAGGTGACCGCCGGACACAGCTTACTCGCCTGGAGTTTCTACCCAACCGAGCGAGCAGGTCAGGAGCAGACCTCACCTCAGGCGCACCATCCGACGTAGCGACGTACGTACCATGGCGCCGAGGTCCAGGCAGGGGTAGCGAGTGTCCTGCAGCCCCAGCTGGCGGAGGCTGACGGGGCCCAGGGTGGTGGGCAGCTTCATGGCCCACACGTAGTGCAGGCAGCAGAGCGTCAGCCCGTAGAGCAGGAGGAAGGGCGCGCACAGCATGGCCAGCTGTTGACGGCTGCGCACCGTCCAGATGAGGCAGGCCCAGAGCAGCAGCACAAAGGTCAGCCAGCTGTGGTAGGTGATGCTCCACACCTGGGCGGAAGGGCATGGGCAGGGGCTGCCTAGGGTGCCCGGTCCAGCTCCCCGGCCCACCAATGCAGACAGGTCCTAGCGAGGCACGCACGCACGCATGTGCGCACGCACACACACACACACACACACACACACAGGCAGCGCTCTGTGCAGCAGTCAGAGCCCGTGTCTGCTGGACGGATGCTGGGCCTGTCTCCAGCCCCGCCCCACCCCCTCCCAGCGCACCGCCCCTCGGGAACCTTGGGAACCTCGGGGAGCCTCGGGGACCTCGGGGGACCTCGGGGAACCTCGGGGACCTCGGAGACCTCGGGGACCTTGGGGAGCCCCAGGCCCCCCTCTCACCATCATGGCGATGAGGGCGCACACGTAGCTCTGGTTCATGATGAGGTGGCCCAGGCCGTGCAGCGGCGACGTCTCTCTCGGCTGAGCCAGCCTGGGGTGCACTGGGGGCGGGGCAGAGGCTGGCACCTGGGGGTCCACTCCCACAGCCCACGAGGCCCCACGGTGCTGCCCGCGAGCAGTGTGGCCCAGCGCATGGCCAGGGCGGAGCACGGGGCAGGAAACAGCCCTGCTGCCCGCGCTTTACAAGGCCCTGAAGGGCCAGGATACACAGGACCACCCTACCCCCTTCCACAGAGGGCCCGTGACCTCGTACACTTCAACAGAGGACAAATCCCACAACAGAGAATAAAGCTCACAGTGAGGAAAGAAACCCAGGCACCGTTCCCAGCCCTCTCCACGGCACTGTGGAGTAACAGCCTCCTGCAGCTGCTTCTCCCCGGGGCCACGTGGTCCAGGGGATGCTGGAGACCCCCAGCGTGTGCCGGGGAGCAGCCACATGGCTGCAGATGGCCTCGAGGGCACAGCAAGAGAAGGCTAGAGGGTGCAGAGGACCTGGCGGCCACTGGGGGGCAGCACCAGTCCTGCCCACAGGTGGAGAGGGATCCAGACACCCTGGCTTCAAGAGCGCCTACTCACCGGGGCGCTGCCGGATGGGGCTCTGGCCGGTCAGGTCGTGCACAATGCAGTTGCTGGTGTCGGGCCCCGTGGACGTGGGCGCTGGGCACTGTGAGGAGAGATGGGTGAGCGGGCCGCCGCAGGTGGCTGGCACACCCCCTCGGCCCCTTGCTCACCTGCATGGCCTCCCCATCTCCAGCGGCAGCGCAGGGCTGGCCCTGGGTCCCCCGCTCCAGCTGATCCAGCTCCAGCTCATGTTGCTCATCCTCGCTGGCCACTTCCTTCCTCTGCAAGTCATGGCCCCGAGCTCAGCCCACACCTCCAGCAGGCTGCACAGACCCCGGCCTGCGAGGCGGGATAAGAGGTGCTCACCTGGTCCAAGGGGCGACGCCGACGGAGCTTCAGGAGCGAGGTGGCCGTGTAGTGGAGCAGCAGCAGGATGCCGGGGCTCACGTAGTTCGGCCAGTCGTGGCTGGTGTTCAGCACCAGGGCATTGGGACTGGAGCAGTTGGTGGGACCCACAAAGTCCTTGAGACCGAACAACCTGCCCAGAGAGGGCATGCCACTGACCACAGGCCCCAGAGATGGTGCAGCCAAGACTTGGACAGGCCAGGGCAGGACTGGGGTGGTTCGGGAGCCCTCACCTGGCACAGAGGTCGTCCGGCGGGAGGAGAGCCTGTGCAATGGGCATCTGGTAGCAGTAGAGGCAGAGGAGATGGCCGGTGCTGAAGCAGCTCACCACAACACAGAGCGCGCTGAAGCCCAGGGGGCTGATGGGAAAGTGGCAGGCCCACCAGGTGCAGATGGCCAGGAAGAGCAGCAGGTAGACGCTAGAGAAGGCCGAGGGTTGGGCGATACCTGCAGGGCGGAGGCAAGGTACGCTGGCGTCCACCAGCCAACGGCCAGCGGGGAGGGAGCGCAGGGAGCGGCCCCAGCGCTGGCCAGCCCAGGATCCCCACCCCCGCCCGCCCCTCAGGTACCTGCCAGCGCCAGCAGTGTGATGGCCAGCATCCGCCCGGCGGCCACCAGCAGCCAGTGCGCGGTGACCCAGAACCGGGGGGCGAGCCACAGCCTGCGCCTGGGTCCCACTGCAGAGGCTTCCTGTGGGCCTGCTGGGGGCTCACCGTCCCCCTCCGCCTCCTCAGTGTCCTGCCAGTGTCATAGGAGGGGAGGGGAGGGTCATCAGGGGCAGGGAGGGCGGTCAGGGGAGGGCGGTGAGGGTCATCAGGGGCGGGGAGGGCGGTCAGGGGAGGGGAGGACGGTCAGGGGAGGGCGGTGAGTGTCATCGGGCGGGGAGGGGGGGGGTCAGCGGAGGGGGGGGGTCAGGGGAGGGAAGGGGAGGGGTCAGGGGAGGGGGGTCAGGGGAGGGGTAGGGGGTCAGGAGAGGGGAGGGTCATCAGGAGAGGGGTGGGGGGTCGGGGAGGGGAGGTCAGGGGAAGGGGGTCGTGGGAGGGGGATCAGGGGAGGGAAGGGGAGGGGTGGGGGGTCAGGAGAGGGGGGTCAGGCATGTGGTCCTCTGCCCTACCTCACCTGCCCCTACAAAATCAATGGGCCTACAACCGCCCCAAGCACCGGCCAGCTGTCTTCCACCGGAAGTCAGCCCGCACAGTCTCCTTCCTCATTCCAGCTCTGCCTTGCGGGCCTTCCTGGGGGTGTTTGGCCCAGCCCACCGGCCACTGTCCCGCCAAGACCTGGCACACTCAACGGTGCAGGCTAGCCCCAGGGGACAGGGCAGCCACAGATTCTCGAATCTGTCCCCAAAGCAGCTCCTAGATGGGCATTTTTAGGAGGATGGAGGGAAGTAGTGGGTTGTGCGTCGGGCGGGCGCACCACGTGCACTGTAGTTCACAGGGCATTTTTAGACTTGCCACCCAGCTTGCGGGGCCCCAGCTGCTCTGCCTGCGCCTTCCCCACCCCTCAGACAACGCAGCCACACGCAGGGCACAGCTTCCCGCCCTTGCCAGCAGGATGGAGCTGGCCAACTGCTTAGGAGGAAGTCAGCCGTTACCTGGGGCTGACCTGGACCCGATGGGACCCGCCTCCCCTAGCCCTGACAGAGGGTTCCCAGAACAGAACTTTCTATTTCCCAGAACCCGGGGAAGGCCAGGGCATGGTGGAAAAGAACAGGAACTTCATCAGCTGTGCTGGCTCTGGCCGGGGGCTGGCAGCCCAGGCCCAGCTGGGCCCTGCTCAGAGAGGATGCCAGGCGGCGGCCCAGGCCCCGCGGTGAAGTCGGGGTGGAGGCCGGCAGGTCTGGCCTCGGGCTGGGGCAGGGGGCGAGGCCTGGAGACCACAGAGGCAGAGAAGAGGGAGGCCGGACCTGGAGACTGGAGGGCGGAGCCCTGAGCATGGAGGCAACGGGAACAGCAAGGCTGAGGCCACGCCCGCTGGGATTGAATACATTAGGCCGTGTGCCCTCGCCCACAGCCAAGAAGCCTGTGACAAACGGGTGACTCCAGGCCTGGGAAACGTCCCGGAGAAGTCCGTGACAAATGTGTGACTGCGGGCCTGGGAAGATCGGGCAGCGCCCGAGAGTCGGGGCCTCCGGGGCCACCCCGCAGCGGGCAGCGAGGCCCACTGGGCTGCTGACCTGCTCTGTGCCCTCCGCCAGCCTCCTCCCCGCTCTGGACAGAACGCAAGGCCCAGCAAGCGTCAGCTGTGGATAAACGCACGCTGGGGCCCGGGGCCTGCGCCAGGACACCTGGACTGTCGTAAACCCTGGGGCAGTCCTAGCCACCAGCGCTAGCAGGCCAAGGCTGGGGTGGGGCTGGAGGCACAGCGTACAGGCACACTCGGCACAGCCCCTGTGCCTGTGGTGCTGGGCTCGGTGGCCAGGCAGAGTCCTGGGTCCCCCAGGCCCAGCAGTGAGGCTGGGCCCTGCCTGGTCCTCAGGGCCTTGGCTCTGCTGTGGCCCCCGGCACCTGTCCCACCTTCCAGCTGAGCTAATCCCTGAGCGACATTTCCCACAAGCAGAGTCCTCATGGCTCCCCTGGCTGATTCTGCCCAGGGCCGGAGTCCTAGCAGGAACTGGTCTCAAGAGTAAATAACGGGCTGGGAGTGTGGCTTAGGGAGAGTGCTCGCCTCGCATGCATGGCGTCCTCAGCACCGCATGCATAGAAGAAGCCGGAAGTGGTGCTGTGGCTCATGGTAGAGTGCTAACCTTGAGCCAAAGCAGCTCAGGCCCTGAGTTCAAGACCCAGGATTGACAAAAAAGAAAAGAGTAACCACATGGTTGGGGCCCAGGAATGGACCAGAACGCTCCCTTTCCTCCTGCATCCCTCTTCAAACCCAGCATATAAGCACTCCACGACTATTCACGAGCACTTGAAGAGGCTTAAAGCAGCCCTGAGAGCTGCCTCTGCCCAGTGTCACCGCTCACCAAGCCTCTGCCCAGTGTCACCGAGCCTCTGCCCGGTGTCACCGAGCCTCCGCCCAGTGTCCCCGAGCCTCTGCCCAGTACCGCCGCTTACCAAGCCTCTGCCCAGTGTCACCGAGCCTCTGCCGTGTCACCGAGCCTCTGCCCAGTGTCCCCGAGCCTCTACCCACTGTTACCAAGCCTCTGCCCAGTGTTACCAAGCCTCTGCCCAGTGTCCCTGAGCCTCTGCCCAGTGTCCCCGAGCCTCTACCCACTGTTACCAAGCCTCTGCCCAGTGTCACCGAGCCTCTGCCGTGTCCCCGAGCCTCTGCCCAGTGTCCCCGAGCCTCTGCCCAGTGTCCCGGAGCCTCTGCCCAGTGTCCCCGAGCCTCTACCCACTGTTACCAAGCCTCTGCCCACTGTTACCGAGCCTCTGCCCAGTGTCCCCGAGCCTCTGCAGTGTCCCCAAGCCTCTGCCCACTGTTACCAAGCCTCTGCCCAGTGTCACCAAGCCTCTGCCCAGTGTCACCGCTCACCAAGCCTCTGCCCACTGTCACCGAGCCTCTGCCCAGTGTCACCGAGCCTCTGCCCAGTGCCCCGCCTCTCACCGAGCCTCTGCCCGGTGTCACCGAGCCTCCGCCCGGTGTCCCGCCGCTCACCGGCTCGCGGGTGTGCCGGCTCTGCCGCGCTTTCCTCGTGAGGTGCCCGCAGAGACCCAGGCAGACCGCGGAGACCACGAGGATGCCCAGGTCAGGGGCCACCAGCCGGATCGTGTTGGGAATGTCCTTCAGGTCCAGTCTGTGGAGGGCAGAGGGGCCCGTGGTCAGCACAGGGAGGGGCAGGGCCGGGAAGGGGAGCAGCCGGCCCCGAGAACACACAGGCTGGTCCGTGAGGACCCAGGTGGCGGCTCCAGACCGCCCTTGACTGAGAAGCCCCAGGCAGCCCACTGGGGTCTTACCTTGTGACCCCAATATGTCGAGAGAGGTTCTCCCAGCGGCTGCCTGCAGAAAGTAAGGGGCCAGTCAGGCAGGACAGCAGGACAGCAAGGGTTTTAGATGCCTAGCCCCCTCCGGCCTTTACTGATGGAGAAACGGAGGCCTAGCCGGGGGACGGCCGGTGGCTGGGGGGCAGGGCGGCGGTGCTGGGCCCGGGTGGGCGATGTAGCAGGGCAGGGTTGGAAGTAGCTGCGGCTGAACTTCAGGGTGCAGAGAGGCCCGGACATCTCAGTCGTTAACGAGCAGGGCAAAGCCCCAGGGCGGGGCCCCAGCCTGCGTGGCATTGCTGGACGCTGGGCTGTGTGTGGAGGAAGCGTGGGGAGGGTCTGGCGTCAGACCCCGTCTTGTCTGGAGCTGAGGCTTGGTTCACAGGTGGAAGGAAGGTGCTGGAGCCACCCGGCTGCACAGCCACACGCAGACCTGTGCAGGGCCGGGGCGCAGGGGCCCAAAGGCTGCCTTCAAGCCTGGACGCCCAGGCCCGGCTCAGACCCCAGAAAACCTGCGCTGGACATAAACCATGGCCAGACATGATGGGTGAGGCTGGGGAGCCTGCCGGGGTCGGCTCAGCCTTCCCGAGCAGACCCGAGGGTCTGCCTGAGAGGCTACGCTGCTCCCTCCAGCCACAGACACAGACGCACAGACACTCGGACACACAGACACACCCCTGCCCCGTGGCAACTCACAGCTTTGCTCCAGGAGCTGGTCCAGGCGGGGCACAGTGTGCAGACAAATCTGGAAGACCAGGTGAGCCGCCAGGAAGAGGAGACTGAGGCAGAGCAGGGCACGGAGGAGGCGACCTGTGTGACCTGGGGCAGAGCAGGCAGGGGTGAGGCTGGAAGGGCAGGCAGGGACATGGCCAGGGGCGCAGGCGACATGGAGGGGCAGGAGGACGGCCGTGGTGTCTGAACCACAGCCAGCGTCTTCTGTGACCAGAGTGACAGGTACGTAGCACAGGCTACACAGCCCTCGGGCACCGCGCCTCTCCTGGCAGCCATCGGACCATGCTGTTGTGACCTGACGCAGATGAGGACACGGCACAGGCTGGGGAAGTGACCGGCCCCAGGCCGCACAGCGAGGGAGGGCAGCCCGACCCACGGGGCTCCTGTTTGCTCGCTGCTCTCTGGGAGCACAGAGAACAGGCAGGAAGAAGCCCCTGGCTCCTGGAGACACAACTGTTTCCATTGACCCAGCAAAGATCTACCTGCCTTGCAAACAGCAGGGAAGAAATAGACACCTGCAATCTGGAGACTGAAGATCATGAGTTCAAAGCAGCCTCTGCTACAGAGTGAGACCTTGTCTCAAATAAGATTTTTTGGGAGGGATCCGGTCGTGGGGCCTGAAACTCTGGGCCTGGGTGCTGTCCCTCAGCTCTTCAGCTCAAGGCTAGCGCTCTACCACTTGAGCCACGGTGCCACTTCTGGCTTTTTTTCTTTTTGCTTATGTGGTGCTGAGGAATCGAACCCAGGGCCTCAGGCATGCAAGGCAAGCGCTCTACCACTGAGCCACCTTCCCAGCCCCAAATAAGACTTATTTTAAGGGCGGGTGGACACTCAGACGTAGAAGGTGGGGAGCAGCCTTGTACACAGGCCCCCGTGGTCAGTCCCTACAGAGCCTGTGTGTAGGGTCTGGGGGAGGGAAGATGGGTGCGGTACTTTACCCTCCCCCACTGCTGTGTGCACCCCAGTGAGTCAAGAAGCGGGTTGGTGGTGGCAGCCCTGCAGTGACCCTGGCCAGGAGAGGCCCGAGTCCACTTCTCAGCCAGAAGCCCCTGTGATGACCAGCCGTGCGAGGTCGGCCTCCCCCACCGCAGGCCTCCCCGCCCCGCGCCCGGCTGCTGCTCCCTCTCATTCAGATGGACAAACGGATGCAGAGAACCCCCGGAGCACGCCCACGGCTGGGCGCCCACCTTCCCCTTCATCTCCACAGCTCGAGCTGGCTGACGGGGATGCCTGTTCTGCGGACACCGGGAGGCCGGGCTACTCGGCCCGGCGGCCTCCGTCCCTGAGCCGCTGGGTGACCCCGTGGGGCTGGCCAGCTTGGTGGAGGCAGGGGCTCAGCTGAGAAAACAGATGGATGGAAGGGGAACAGGAAGTGGCCGGGGCAGGTCCTTCTGGCAGCCAGTCAGGGCCTCACTGGCCTGGACACTGGAGGTCCGTAGACCCTGCCCAGCCGGCCCTGCCCTCCCCCACCCCAGGAAGCAGCAGCAGCCCCACCTTCCACGACCGCACCCCGCCCTCGGGGCAGAGGTGCCAGGCCGAGGCCGCCCCAGACCTCTCCAGGGCCTGTTGGCAGTCGTGCAGGGCCAGCCGGGCTGCCAGCGAACGGGAGGCCCGTTTGACTCAACGGAGTGCACGTGACTGCAGGAGGTCCCACGCGCGTCCTTTGCCCCACGCTGGGAGGAGGCGAAGGGGAGCGGGGCTCAGAGCCCGCCTGGCCTCAGCAGCAGAGGAAGCGCCGAGGAGCAAGCCTGCCACTCGCCAGGCCCCCGCCCGGCTCCTGAGCCGCAGCCCCAGGGGCAAGCCTCTGCCTGGGCAGAGCCCTGGGCTGGGGCTCTGCTCACGGAGCTGAGCAGCAGGAGGTCTTAACGCTGCTGGGCAGAGCCCAAGCTGCTGCCAGGACCACAGGGGCTCGGGAGGGGGCGGGCAGGATGGGATGGGAGGGGCTGGGAGGGGGCGGGTGGGGTGGGAGGGGCTGGGAGGGGGCAGGCAGGATGGGATGGGAGGGGCTGGGAGGGGGCGGGTGGGATGGGAGGGCTCGGAGGGGGGGCAGGATGGGATGGGAGGGGCTGGGAGGGGGGCGGGTGGGTGGGAGGGGCTGGGAGGGGAGGGCTGGGAGGGGGCGGGTGGGATGGGAGGGGCTGGGAGGGGGCGGGTGGGTGGGAGGGGCTGGGAGGGGCGGGTGGGATGGGCGGGGCTCGGAGCTGCGCAGGGCTAGGCTGGGGCCCGTGCCTGTCTGTCACGTCAGTGAGGGTACAAGTCGAGGCTGGCCAGGGCGGTGAGGCCCGGCCATCCCCGTGGGAAAGGGAGACAGGGGTGGGGGCCCTCCTGGTGCGGGCACCCTGGCAGGCAGGATGAGCCGCAGCAGGAGTCAATCAAGCAGGTGGCTGGACACCAGGCCCAGGGCCCGTCTGGACACAGGGCCCAAGCCAGCCCCTGCCAGCCCCCCCTGCCCCCCTCCCACCCGGAGGTCAGGGGACGCGGCCAGGCGACGTCAGCCTTCCCCCATGACCGCTGCCAAGGCCTGCAGCTGCACAAGTCATAAACCCACACAGGATACTCCACACCGTTCTGCTTCACATTTTCCTCTCTCACGCCTGGAAAAAGCCCCCGGAGGGCCTCTGAGGCTGGACAGCGACACACAGACAGCATGGGACAGCTGTAACCCCGCCTGGACGGCCACCACGTCAGAGGACAGGGCCGGGAGTCGGGGTCTCCCCTGTAACCCCGACAGGATGGCCACCATGTCAGAGGACGGGGCCGGGAGTCGGGGTCTCCCCTGTAACCCCGACAGGATGGCCACCACGTCAGAGGACAGGGCAGGGAGTCGGGGTCTCCCCTGTAACCCCGCCTGGACGGCCACCACGTCAGAGGACAGGGCCGGGAGTCGGGGTCTCCCCTGTAACCCCGCCTGGATGGCCACCACGTCAGAGGACAGGGCAGGGAGTCGGGGTCTCCCCTGTAACCCCGCCTGGACGGCCACCACGTCAGAGGACAGGGCAGGGAGTCGGGGTCTCCCCTGTAACCCCGCCTGGGTAGGCTGAGCTGGCTGCCACATTGGGAGTGTCCAGTTGCTTACATGGGGCGCGAGACATGGAGCAAGTGGCATTCAGTGAGGCCAGCAGGGGGGAAGGGCTGGCCCGCACCCCTGCCTCCCAGCGTGCTGATTGTGCTGGACCCCCAAATGCCCTCGCTCTGCTTTCTGCCCCCTGGTTCTGCCCTCTGGGCTGGTGGGGCCTGAGGGATGGCCACGCTGGGGGGGGGTTCCAAGACAGCCCAGGCAGGAAAGTCAGTGAGACGCTTATCTCCAAATAGCTACCCCAAACCACAAGTAGCACTGTGGCTCAAAAGGATAGAGTGCTAGCCTTGAGCAAAAACAGGTCAGGGACGGTGCTGAGGCCCGGCTGAAGCCCTACCTACAACCTACCAAAAAAAAAAAAGAAAAAAGTGAAGGAGAGAGAGACAGAGACAGACAGAGAGACAGACAAAGACAGAGAGAGACAGAGAGACAGACGGAGAGGGAGGGAGAGAAACAGAGACAGAGACAGACAGACAGAGACAGAGACAGACGGAGAGGGAGAGAGGGAGAGACAGAGAGAGAAAGAGAGATAGAGAGAGACGGACAGAGAGGTGGAGGGAAGAGAGAGAGAGAGAGGGGGAAGGGCTGAGGGAGTGCGTCAAGTGGTAGGGTACCCGCCTAGCAAGTTTGTTCAAACCTTAGCACAAAACCAAAATCAAGCCAGGTACGGGATGCTCACCTGTCATCCTAGCTACTCAGAAGGAGAGCTGAGGATCGCAGTTTGAAGCCAGACCAGACAAGAAAGTCCGTGAGACTCTTATTTCCAAATAACCACCCAAAAGCCAAACAAAAAGCACAAACAGATGAAAAACAAGCAAAAGAAAGCTAAAAGGAAAAGCAAGCCAGTCCAGCCCTGACCGCTGCCCCGACCTTGGGTTCTACCAACCGACGAGCAGAGTCAGGAGTCAGCTGTGGCTTCGCAGCCCCAGGGTGGGGTGGTGACTCAGCCCAGCAGCCACAGGAAACCCATTCACCGAGGCGCTAAGGTGGCCAGCACCACCCAGAAGGCAGTGCCCAGGCCTGAGTGTCCTCGGTGAGCCCTGGGTGTCCCCTGCTGGCCTCAGCTGCTTTCCTGCCGCTCCTGGACAGCTCCGCCTGGGCAGGGTCTCTCGATGTGACGTGTGCTTTCCCCACAACCCTCTGTAAACGGGGCCACACCCCACTCCAAGGCCCGCGGCTAGCTAAGGCCTCTCCACCCAAGGGTGGGCATTTTGGGGACAGGTTCCTGACCACATGCTGTCACTGTAAGGCGTAAAACGGACACTAGATGCACACAGTGCAGGCAAGAAGAACTGGAGACCGAGGGCCCTCAGCTCTGGCCCCGGCAGCCTTGGCCACGGCCCCGGCAGCCTTGGCCAGGCCTGCGCCCAGGGCACAGCGCTGCGCTCTTCTTTATCATGGAGCAGCAATAGCTGGGACACAGCCCAGCTGGGGCCCCACTGCCCAGTCCCCCGGGGACACGGCTCAGGACCGTCCTCGCTCGTGTGGAGGACAGAAGAGACATCCCTGCCCAGCTCACGGCTGGCCAGAGCCCAGGCTGGCCCCGAGGGACACCAGGGAAGCAGGGCGCACGGGCAGCCTGGGCTGCTGGCTGGGTGAGTCGGCCGGAGCCCCTCGGGCTGAGACCGCCATGGCCACAGTCCTGTGGGGGAGGGCATCCCAGGTCAGCTGCAGAACGGGGTAGGCGGGGAAGCTCCTGTGTGGGCTGTCCTGGCTTCCAGAGGCTTCCCGTGACAGGCGGGAAGTGGCCCACAGCCTCTATCCTGTCACACCCAACACCGGTGGCGAGCCCTCCGCAGAGCAGACGGAAACAGCCACAGTCCACAAGGAGGAAACGAGACTCTGGAGTCCTCATGGCGGCCGGGTTACCCAGGCGGGGTCGGGCTCCCCGCTGCCCGGGTCTCTGCCAAGTCGGCACCCTCTCGGGACCTTACCTGGGACACTGTGCCTCGTGGGGCCCGGGAGCCAGGGCAGCAGCAGCAGCACCAGCAGGTAGACCAGGGAGAGGACGTTGATGCGCAGCAGGGCGGCTGGGGAGGAGAGAGGCAGTTAGCGTGGCACGGTAAGAGGCCGTCGGCCCTCCTCACGGGGAGGCCCCAAGGCCCCTGCATCCACCGTGCCCCTGCGTGCCACACACAGCCAACCCACACCCTGCTAGTGCATGCATGGCGGGAGCAGGCAGTGCAGCCTCATCACCCCTCCACGGAGACAGCTGCTCATGCTCCCACACAGCCCGGCCCCCCACGTGACCACACATACACACACACACACACCACAGCCCCGGCCTCCCCACGTGACCACACACACACACACACCACAGCCCCGGCCTCCCCACGTGAACACACACACACACACACACACACACACCACAGCCCCGGCCTCCCCACGTGACCACACACACACACACACACACACACACACACCACAGCCCCGGCCTCCCCACGTGGTCACAGCCCCGGCCTCCCCACGTGACCACACACACACACACACACACACACACACACACACACACACACCACAGCCCCGGCCTCCCCACGTGACCACACACACACACACACACACACCACAGCCCGGCCTCCCCACGTGACCACACACACACACACACACACACACCACAGCCCCGGCCTCCCCACGTGACCACACACACACACACACACACACACACCACAGCCCCGGCCTCCCCACGTGACCACACACACACACACCACAGCCCCGGCCTCCCCACGTGACCACACACACACACACACACACACACACACACACACACACACACACACACCACAGCCCCGGCCCCCCACGTGGTCACAGCCCCGGCCTCCCCACGTGACCACACACACACACACACCACAGCCCCGGCCTCCCCACGTGAACACACACACACACACACCACAGCCCCGGCCTCCCCACGTGAACACACACACACACCACAGCCCCGGCCTCCCCACGTGAACACAGACACACAGACACCACAGCCCCGGCCTCCCCACGTGACCACACACACACACACACACACACACACACACACACACACCACAGCCCCGGCCCCCCACGTGGTCACAGCCCCGGCCTCCCCACGTGACCACACACACACACACACACACACACACACACACACACACACACCACAGCCCCGGCCTCCCCACGTGAACACACACACACACACACACACACCACAGCCCCGGCCTCCCCACATGACCACACACACACACACACACACACACACACACACACACACACACCACAGCCCCGGCCTCCCCACGTGAACACACACACACACACACACACACACACACACACACACACACACACACACACACCACAGCCCCGGCCTCCCCACGTGACCACACACACACACACACACACACCCCACAGCCCCGGCCTCCCCACGTGGTCAGACGCGCACTCCGCTGCCCCAGCGTCACCTCTGGACAGTGAGCTGAGCAGTGACCCTTCCTCCTCACTGGCTTCCCCACAATTCTGAAGTTCCGCTGACCACACAGCCCCACGCGGTTCTGGTGGCCGACTCCAGGAATGCGGCTAAGGCACGGGAGCCACTGGGCAGAGCGGTGCCCTCCCTGCCCCGACAATCTGCTCTCGGGGATGCAGCCCTGCCTCCCCCAGGTCACCAACCAGAGCCACACAGACGCAGCCTGGCTGCCCACGGGGACCTCCCGATGCCATGTGATGCCCACGCCATCCTGAGTGCGTCCACCAGCATGGCCAGGGCACCTGGAGCGGAGAACCGGGGACCCTGCCCGCCAGGCCAGCTGAGCCGTCTCCTCCCACGACGGAGGTTTGCCGGGGGCGAGGTACTAAGATCCGAGCACTGGGTACTTGAGCCCCTTGGCCTTTCCTGGGCACAGAGAGGCCCTTCATGCCAGCTCAGGGGCACCAGTCACACCCCCTAGGAAGCCTGGACAATTGTTTCCCCTAGGAGTGGAGCACACTGACCTGGTCCACACAGACCAGGGCTGAAGGAGCCTCCGGGACGGCCGCACCGCAGGCCGATCCCCACCCGGGGCTGGAGGAGCCTCCGGGACGGCCGCACCGCAAGCCGATCCCCACCCGGGGCTGGAGGAGCCTCCGGGAAGGCCGCACCGCAGGCCGATCCCCACCCAGGGCTGGAGGAGCCTCAACCACAGTGCCCAGGGCGCCTGCCACCAGCACAGCGCTCCCCTCCCTCCACACCGTGGCCATCTCTGCCCCGTGGCCCCTGGTCCACTTCTATCAGCTCGACTCCCTTAAATCTGAACTTTTCAACAATTATACATTTTCATAAAGAAGAAAATCAATGTGACCAGCCCAGGGGTGGGGAGATGCACGTGCGGCAAACCCTTCCACGGCCCCACCTGTTTCCCAGAACTGCACTCTTCAGCCGCCAGGTGCTGCCTCTCTACCAGCGCCAGCCCCGCTCTGTCCCTGTCCCCAGGCCAGCCTCCCCTCCCTTCCAACCCAAGAGCCTCCAGCCAGAGGATGTTCACCCATCTGTCCACCGCTGTCCACCACCCACCTGGGGACCCTGGCTTTCTCCTGACGCGGTGCTAGGGCCTAGCCAGAGGAAGGATGGAATGGACACCCAAGGTGGAAACACAGGAGGGGTGTCCATCACACAGGGACCACCGAGGGTGGCAGGAGGCCAGGAGGGCAGCAAAGGGTCCTGAGGTCTAATTCATGACCATTTACACATTCTAGAGGCAAACGGTGGTGACAGACACAAAACAATGTGAGCGTGTTTAATGCCGGTGGGATATGCACTGAAAAATGGGTTCAAACAGCAAACACTGCCAGGCACCGGTGGCTCACGCCGGTCATCCTCATCATACAGGAGGTTGAGATCTGAGGACTGAGGTTCAAGGCCAGCCCGAGCAGGAAAGTCCGTGAGACTCTTATCTCCAATAAACCACCAGAAAACCACAAGCGGTGCTGTGGCTCAAGTGGTAGAGCTCTCTCCTTGAGCTGGAGAGCTGAGAGACAGCGCCCAGGGCCAGAGTTCAAGCCCCATGACCGACAAAAAACAAAACACACAAAAAAATAACCACCACCTGGAATCTGTGAAAGGGTCTTGGAAGCCAGACGCAAGGCTCTGAGGGATGGGACCAAGCTGGGCTGCTGCCCACAGCAGAGCGAAATGTACAGGGGCAGGTCTGGGAACTGGGGGCTGAGTCTGGGCCCACCACCGCCCCCCTCCCCAATCGCAGGCCAGGCAGAGCAACGGAAAGAACCTCAGCTCCCGGCTGTTCCAAGCACGCTGACGGTGCCCTGCTGTGCCTGTGCCCAGTGGTGTGCTGGGCAGGCCAGAGGAGAGAGGTCAGGTGCAGGAGGCCTAGAGAGGCAGCCAGGCTTTGCCCCTGAAGGCAGGCTGCCAGCTGCCCGCTGGAGGCAACGTGGGGACACAAAGATGTTCAGAGGGGACAGAGCCCAGCCCTGCCTGGACAGCACCCGGGCTGTGACCTCACAGGAAATGCCTTTCCTGAACTAGCAACAATGGGGGTCAGTGGAGACAGGAAGAGCCCCGCAGCCAGGACCGTTAACCCTTCACAGACCCGCATTTCCCACCTGAGCACCACGCTCAGGTGTCTACCTCCCACTGGGGAAACTGAGGCCACTGGCATGAGTCTCCTGGAAGCCAGATGGCCCAGCAGCGGCTGGGACGGGACGGGGGGAGGGGTGACCGGCGCCCCAGGCTGCAGAGCCCCACACCACTCCCAGCTCCTCCACACGCACGGCCCTCTCACGGCCCACTCCCGTTACCTGCAGGGAGATGGGCTGTGAAGTCTGGACAACCAGGTCCCAGGAAGATGTGGACCCTGCGTCCACCAGCCTGGCCCCAGCCTCGGTGGAGGAGGACACATGCTGACCCTCGGGAACCTGGGCAAGACTCCCGCGCGGGGCCTGAATCTCCTCTACAATGTGGGTGAGCCGAGCAGGATGGCGGGCAGGACACCATGGGGACAGGACACCACACGGGGGACAGGACACCACACGGGGGACAGGACACCATGGGGACAGGACACCATGGGGACAGGGCACCATGGGGACAGGACACCACACGGGGGACAGGACACCATGGGGACAGGACACCACACGGGGGACAGGACACCACATGGGGGACAGGACACCATGGGGACAGGACACCATGGGGACAGGACACCATGGGGACAGGACACCATGGGGACAGGACACCACACGGGGGACAGGACACCACACGGGGGACAGGACACCATGGGGACAGGACACCATGGGGACAGGACACCACACGGGGGACAGGACACCACAGGGGGACAGGACACCACACGGGGGACAGGACACCACACGGGGAACAGGACACCATGGGGACAGGACACCATGGGGACAGGACACCACACGGGGGACAGGACACCACACGGGGAACAGGACACCATGGGGACAGGACACCATGGGGACAGGGCACCATGGGGACAGGGCACCATGGGGACAGGACACCATGGGGACAGGACACCATGGGGACAGGACACCACATGGGGACAGGACATCATGGGGACAGGACACCACACGGGGACAGGACACCATGGGGACAGGACACCACACGGGGGACAGGACATCATGGGGACAGGACACCATGGGGACAGGACACCATGGGGACAGGGCACCATGGGGACAGGACACCACACGGGGGACAGGACATCATGGGGACAGGACACCACACGGGGACAGGACACCACACGGGGGACAGGACACCATGGGGACAGGACACCATGGGGACAGGGCACCATGGGGACAGGGCACCATGGGGACAGGACACCATGGGGACAGGACACCACACGGGGACAGGACACCATGGGGACAGGGCACCATGGGGACAGGACACCATGGGGACAGGACACCATGGGGACAAGGCACCATGGGGACAGGACACCATGGGGACAAGGCACCATGGGGACAGGACACCATGGGGACAGGACACCACACGGGGACAGGACACCATGGGGACAAGGCACCATGGGGACAGGACACCATGGGGACAAGGCACCATGGGGACAGGGCCCCACACAGGCTCACATTCCCTGAGCCTCAAGGAGGACCTGGCTGGCCCAGGTGCAGAAGGCTTCAGGACACAGGCTGGGCCTGAAGAGGACACTGCTCTGCCAGGTGTCCCTCCAAACCCACATGGATGGACAGCCGAAGTGCCAGGCAGCAGCCAGTGTGGGGAGAGGGGACTGGGCTGAACTAACAGGGGTAGAGGAAGATAAGGGTCAGAAGAGACACCCTGGTCTGCGTGGGCCTCCGGGCCTCAGGATAAAGGCCTGCTGACCCAGGTCAGCATGGACGTCACCCGCCAGGAGACAGCACAGGGCTGGGCACCCCACAGCCAGCCTGGGGTCAGCGTCACTGGGTCACTTCTACCTTCAGATGCCAGACCCGTGAGCCTTGGGTGGCTGTGTGAAATTCCCCACCCCCACCCCACAGCCTCCAGGCTGCCTGAGTGCCAGGGGAACAGGAAAGAGGCACCCCAGGGGAGAGGTCACTGCAGGGGAAAGGTCACCGCAGGGGAGAGGTCACTGCAGGGGAAAGGTCACCGCAGGGGAGAGGTCACTGCAGGGGAGAGGTCACCGCAGGGGAGAGGTCACTGCAGGGGAGAGGTCACTGCAGGGGAAAGGTCACCGCAGGGGAGAGGTCACTGCAGGGGAAAGGTCACCCCAGGGGAAAGGTCACTGCAGGGGAAAGGTCACCCCAGGGGAAAGGTCACTGCAGGGGAAAGGTCACCCCAGGGGAAAGGTCACCGCAGGGGAAAGGCCACCGCAGGGGAAAAAGGCCACCGCAGGGGAAAAAGGCCACCGCAGGGGAAAGGCCACCACAGTCCAGGAGGGAGCGCCTGGTGGGCACAGGCCCAGGTGCCATGCCTCACAAGCCGCCCCTCATGGCGGTGGCCAGGGTCCTGGGGCAGCGTGGGGCAGGCTGAGCAGGGCACAGGTGCTCGGAGGAGGGAGAAGGGGAGTCACACCGATCTTCACCCCACCCCGAGCAAGCCCGAAGCCTGGCCTCCCGTACTTCCACGTCTTTTCTGCAGGAGGGTGAGGGACAGACTGGCCGGGCCCAGGAAAGGGTTCCCAGGGCCCCTCCGTCTCCCAGGCCGCCATGCAGTGGCTACAGAGAAAGAGCCACGGAGGCACAATGGTCCCGGAGCAAAGAATCTCCTCAGTGGCCCCCACGGCCGGCCTCCTGTGACGCTTCTGCTTTCCAGGAAGCGGCGTCCTCACCCTGGTGCCGGTGGCCCAGCCTCTCCCACGCTGCTCCCGCCGCTCGCCCCTCAGCAGGGCCCGCGGCCACTCTCCCCGACAGCGGCTCACACCCCGCTGCTCCCCTCCAGCCTGTGCCGGATCGTGCTTGACAAGCCCCAGCCCCCACCACTCCCTGTATCCTGGAGAGACACGACAGACCCACAAGACAGAGCCACGAGACAGCAGACCCAAGGGGCTCCCTGGAACAGCCCACGTCACAGGGCCACGAGACACGGGGGCACTGGAACAGCCCACGTCACAGGGCCACGAGACACGGGGGCACTGGAACAGCCCACGTCACAGGGCCACGAGACACGGGGGCACTGGAACAGCCCACGTCACAGGGCCACGAGACACGGGGGCACTGGAACAGCCCACGTCACAGGGCCACGAGACACGGGGGCACTGGAACAGCCCACGTCACAGGGCCACGAGACACGGGGGCACTGGAACAGCCCACGTCACAGGGCCACGAGACACGGGGGCACTGGAACAGCCCACGTCACAGGGCCAACGTGGACATGGCCTCTGTACCCGTAGGCGGGCGTCACTGCCACGGGAACGCACTCTGCAGGACTTGGTGGGCTGTCTCACGCCGCCACCCCTTGCCAACCATTCATCAAGCCTGGGCTGTTCGCAGGTCTACAAGCAAGAGTCACAACTGCCCCATCACAGAGCGGCTGCAGCACACAGCCTGCCAGACGGGCGGCACAGGGCCAGTGCGGTGCGGGGGGGGGGGGGGCGGCACAGGGCCAGTGCGGCGCAGGGGGGGGGTGGCACAGGGCCAGTGCGGTGCGGGGGGGGGGGTGGCACAGGGCCAGTGCGGTGCGGGGGGGGGGCACAGGGCCAGCGTGGTGCGGGGGGGGGGGGCGGCACAGGGCCAGTGCGGCGCGGGGGGGGGGGGAGTGGCACAGGGCCAGTGCGGTGCGGGGGGGGGGGGGGCGGCACAGGGCCAGTGCGGTGCGGGGGGGGGGCACAGGGCCAGTGCGGTGCGGGGGGGGGGGGTGGCACAGGGCCAGTGCGGTGCGGGGGGGGGGCACAGGGCCAGTGCGGCGCGGGGGGGGGGGCACAGGGCCAGCGCGGCGCGGGGGGGGGGCGGCACAGGGCCAGTGCGGTGCGGGGGGGGGGGCGGCACAGGGCCAGCGCGGCGCGGCGCGGGGGGGGGGGGCGGCACAGGGCCAGCGCGGCGTGGGGGGGGGGGCGGCACAGGGCCAGTGCGGTGCGGGGGGGCGGCACAGGGGGAGGGGTGACTCACGCCAGTCTGTCCAGCCACACAGCTGCAGACAGCCAAACACATCTGATGTTTTCTGGGCGACACCTGCAGCCGCCTGTCCAATCCACAGTCTATGTGGTGCATGGGGTGATGCCCCTGGGTGGGTGTGGGCCAGCAGAGGGAGCAGAGGTCCTATGGCTGACCCTCTGCCACGGAAAAATGTTTTCAGTATGACTGGGGTGGTTGACAAGTGACCTGACATCTTCAAGCCCAGCGGATGCAGCCAGCCTGACCCGACTGCCTTCCACACGTGAGGGGGCAGGGGCCGAGCGCCATCTGCAAGGTGGAGCGGGCAGTGTCTGGGCCTAGGCCCCAGGGTCCCGGCCCAGGCAGGCCTGCTGCGCCCGCTGACGTGTGAAGGGCCGGTGGGGACGGGGGTGCCAGGTCTGGCCAGGCCGCCCAGCTGCTGGGCTGGGGGCCTGGTCCCCGCCCAGCTGCCCTCAACCCACTCCAACCCCCAGTTGCCTCTGCCTTATTTGGCTTGGGCCAGAAACCATAAACACGTCTGTGGAGCTTCTGCCAGAGGTGGGGCGGGGCAGAGGAGGAGGCAGGGGAGGAGCGCAGGGCGCTGCTGCTACCCTGCCAGCCTGGCCTGGGGCTTCAATCCCCAGGGCTCCCCGCCCCGCAAGGCAGAGCACAGAACCCAAACCCGGACACGGAACGCCGTGCGAGGCGACTTGGGGGCGCGGCCAGTCCACCCGTGCAGGGGAAGGCTGGAGCGGGGGGGGGGGGGGGACACGGCCAGCCAGGTGCGTCCGGCCTGTGCTCAGGGTCAGCCCGCGCGGTGTGGCCAGACGTCCATGGCTCCTGCACAAAGGGGGGGCTTAGAGCAGTCAGATGGTGCTGGCGGGGAAGGGGCTGGAGGCCCCCGTCTGACCAGCCCTCGCCAGACCATTCGCACCAGCCAGCCGTAGGCAGACCTCCTCTGCCCCTTCCGGAAGAGCCCCTTCCGGAGCTCCTGTCTGCTCCTTGCCCCCAAGACTGGGCGGGCACTGAGCCCGCAGTCATCTCCCTGTGTGCACAGCCCCCCGAGGACCAGGTTCTTTCTTCTTCTGTCACCCCAAGTCCAACCTGGCCCTGGGCCAGCGAGGGCCTCTGGGCCCTTGGTAACCCCGAGGCCGGCCACAGACTGTCCTAGGCACAGATGGCAGCCAGCCACTCCCACCGGCACAGGCCGGAGGCAGGGAGGCCTCTCTGCAGCACCGGCCCACAGAGAAGGAGCA
Organism: Dipodomys spectabilis; assembly: GCF_019054845.1. Taxonomy (NCBI): domain Eukaryota; kingdom Metazoa; phylum Chordata; class Mammalia; order Rodentia; family Heteromyidae; genus Dipodomys; species Dipodomys spectabilis. The sequence continues at coordinate 1,050,955 of NW_024870995.1, read as the reverse complement.
GAGAAAGTCAAAGCACAAAGCCCAAGAAATGAAGCCTCAGGGCCTGCCGAGCTCCAGACACCCCAAGCTTTTCACCCCGTGGAAATCCAGGACCCACGGGAGGGAGACCAGACTCGGGATACGTGGGTCCGTGGGAGCAGTGGGGACCCAGGCAGGAGACAGCCCGACACGGAGAGGCGGGAGAGGAGCAGGAACACAGTGCTGCCTACCTGGAGTGGGGCCAAGCAGGCAGAGCTCTGAGCAGCTTCTGGAGCGTTTAATTAGCACAGCGTCAGAGTTTCATTAGTGCTGTGTCTGGGAAGGGTGGTTTTATGGCTCGCCTGCACGGGGCAGGTCGCTGGTGGCCCTGCTCTCCGGGGCTGCGGTGGCCTGAGGGACACCTCGCTGGCAGGAACCTCCAGGAAGAACGGGAACGCAGGGCAGCCCGCAGTCCTATGCAAGCCCGCCACTGTGCCCCAGGGCCGCCCCTCGCAGCTACACTCGCCACGGTGACCACGAGGTTTGCAGGACAGGAGGGGGCCTGGCTGCAGACAGCAGCTCAGCACGCCTGCTGCATGCACTGGTGCAGGCCGGGTGGCCAGGGCGCAGGCTGGGGTCTGCAGGGGCCACAGCCTGAGATTCCCACCTGTGTCCGGGCAAGTCCGCAGCTGCCATCTCACAGATGGGCAGACCAAAGCTGGAGAGCCAGGCAGCTCTCCAAGGTGAGCAGCTAACAGGGGAAGCAGGTCGGGGGTGCACACCTGAGCCCCAGGAAAGCGGGAAACCAGGGGTGCATCGGACACAACGGGACGGGGCCAGCAGCCCAGCAGAGGAGACAAGTTCATGCAGTACCTTTTTGGGGGGTCATGGGGCTTGAACTCTAGGCCTGGGCGCTGTCCCTGAGCTCTTCAGCTCGAGGCTTGGGTTCTACCACTTTAAGCCACAGCACCACTTCCGGTTTTCTGGTGTGGAGATGAGTCTCCTGGACTTTCCTGCCCAGGCTAGCTTTGAACCGTGATCCTCAGATCTCAGCTTCCTGAGCAGCTGGGACTGCAGGTGTGAGTCACTGGTGCCCGCTCAACGTGGCACCTTTGCTGGCCTCCCAAGGGAAGCAGAGGCACGTGTGGCCAAGAGTTGTACTTAACTGACAGACAGGTATGGAGGGAGGGAGGCTCCTTCTTGGGAGCTGAGCAGGGAGGGTCCCCACCACAGGAGTGCCAGAGGCCACGGAAAAGACCAGAGCCCGCAGAGGGGGGTCCCAGCAACCCACCTGGGAGACGCTCCCCTCCCACAGACCCGGGCTGCCCCACGGCCAGCCAAGCCTGAGCCTTCCCGGAACTCGCTCCGGCCGCCCCTCCCTAAACCCACCCAGCAACTCCACGCCTCTGCAGGGCCTCCACATCCCCCCACGCGGTCCCCCAGGAGACCCTGGCACGGAGGGCCGGCTGGACTGCATTCCATGCCAGCCATCCAATCTCCCACAGCCCACAGGGCGGGGCCCAGGCCGCCAGCCCCGGGTCCCTAGCCTCTGAGGGAGGGAGGATGCCAGGGTTATCTGGGCTGCCATCTGTCAGCTGATGCAGGTGAGCAGGCGGGGAGGGGTGTGAGCACAGGCCGGGGAAGGCACCAGGAAGGGGCAGGCCCCAGCCCCAACAAGGCTCCAGCAGAGCCACCTCTGCAGAGCCAAACGTCCCTCCTGGGCTTCTGGAACTCTGGGATCTGGGCTTCGGCAGGGGTCCAGCCAGGAGAGGCCATCACTAACCCTATACACGGCAGGCCACTGACAAAACAGCTCAGACCTAGGGACAGAGTCCCTCGGCCACAGCAAGGGACCCAGGGCTAAGACAGGCTCAGGGAGATAACCTGCTCACATTGCATGTATACACACATGCACGCCCGTGTGCATGCGCGTGTGCGCACACACACCCTGGAGCCTCCACCCAGGTCATATACACACACATGTACGTGTGTGTGCCTGCACACACACACACACACACAGCCTCCACCCCGGTCACCCCAGTATATTGGCACTACCCTCCAGATCCCCAGCCCCTTGAGATCTTTGGTGACAGATGGGACCCCTGGTGGCAGACGGACAAAGCCAGCACAGCGAGGGGCTCAGTCACAGGTCGCAGTGTGGAAGGGACTCTCGGGCTCCTGTGGTCAAAGGCCAAGACCGGAGGTGAGCGGGGGGCCCCTGCCCTCCTGCGGCCCTGTCTCCGCATCAGGTGGTGGGAGGTTCCGGCCATGCCCCTTCCATGGAGACCAGGAGCGACGAGGCATGGGTTGGGGGGCCCTGGGCAGAGGGGCCAGGAGCTCAGAGTCGCCCACGGAGACTCCTGCCAAGGGGGCCTGGGTCACAGCGGCAGTGTCCCCTCCCGGCTCTGGCTGCCCCACAGCGTGGCCAGCACATTCCAGAGGACTCTCGGATGAACCTGACTGATTAGCACAGAAGGGTTGGCTTTACGCTGTGGGTAAACAGCCTCTCTCCTGACCTGGAGCCATGCCACGGCAGCATTCCCAGTAGACGGAGGGAGGGGGGAGGATTCCTCCAGTAACAGCCCTGCCCAGGGCACCTAGACAGGGCAGAAAGAGAGTCTGGAAATCTGGAGCGGCACCCTGGGATCCTGGGTCCTGCCTGCCCTCCCAACTCTATGTGATGGAGCCACACAGCCAGGATCCTCCTGCGCCAGGACACGGCCTCTCACTCGGGCCCCGGGCTCAAGTGTGCCTGGACCCCTCACACAGCACAGCCCACCAGGACTGACCGCCAGCTCCCACAGCTGCGTGGGTCAGGATGGTGGAAGCCACCACCCTCTCCACCCCGGGTCTCTGTCTCAGGGATGCCGGCCACCTGGCCCAGGCCAGGCCCTGGAGCTAGAGACACAATGCAGAGCCCAGACCTCAGGCATCTGCCAGCCGTGGTGAGGAGCTCTCCATGACACAGAGTGGGTCCAGACCTGCCACACACCCAAAGCAACAAATACAAACTGGGTGTCTACATACAACCTGTCTCAAAAAACAACCGCAGCCAGGAAGGTAGCTCAGGCTGTAATCCTAGCCACGTGGGAAGTAGAAAAAGGGAGAATCATGGCTTGCAGGCTTTTGGTCCTCGCTACTTGAGAAGAAAGCAAACAGCAGGATTGTGGCCCAGGCTGGTCTGGACATAACTGTGAGGCCTTATTTGAAAAATAACTAAAGTGGCTAGAGGTGTTGCTCAAATGACAGAGCACCTGCCTAGCAAGCGTGTGAGGCTCAGAGTTCACACTCCAGTACCACTACACAACAACAACAAAACAAAATACAAAACCCTGAAGTTGCCACTTGGTGTCTATAAGAGATTGGTCCTAGGGTCCCACAGACACCACCATCCATCCGGGAGGCTCTCTCTTCTGGAAAGCAGCGTGGAGCTGTGCGGAGCTCGCATGGCCTGTGCGTGTGAGTTAGTGGTGGGAGAATGGCAACAGGCCTATGCTGGCCATGTACGTGCTACGCAAACACGCTGCACCATGGTGCTCAGCTGTGGCAGAGCGTCTGGCCACGCAGGTGCTATGCAAACACGCTGCACCATGGTGCTTACCGTGTCAGAGCGTCTGGCCATGCAGGTGCTACGCAAACACGCTGCACCATGGTGCTCAGCCGTGTCAGAGCGCTGAGACGCAGCCGGCCAGGCTGACCAGAGTGTGAGCCAGGGGAAGGGGGCGGCACACAGGCAGCAGAGGCCAGGCCAGGCCAGCAGCAGAGGCCAGGCCAGCACGAGGGCAGACGGGGGTCGTGAAGCGGGGCCATGGCAGGGTGCACACACAGCGTTCCGCTCACAGCAAATGAAAAGTCTGCTTCTTGAGAGCTTCCAGGATTTTCTGTCAATTCTTTCATCCTTTTTTCTCTTTAATTTTAGGGGTTCTGGAGCTTGATCTTAGGGCCTCAAGCTTGCTAGACCTCCAGCCCTGCCGTTTCTAGTTATTCTGGAGAGAAGGTCTAGAAACCTTTTCTGCCTGGGCCTGTCTCACACTGAGATGCTCCAGACCTCTGCTTCCAGGTGGGTAGGATGACAGGTGAGCCGCTGGTGCCTCGCGGCAAACACTCTGATCTGTGGCTGGATGAGCCACAGGTGCAGAGGCTGCAGGCACAGAGGGCTACGTACACGCATGAGGGCAGCCATCAGGTCAGGGGTCAACAGCACGGGGGGGGGCGGGGAGCCAGGGCCCAGTCCCACACCCAGGTGCCCAATGAACCAGGAGGGAACTGATGGACCAGCTCCTCGGGGAAGGCTCCCCTGGGGGACGCAGGAGCTGGACATGGGCAGGAAGAATCAGGGCCTAGGGAGACTCAGCAGAGAAAGCAAAGTGCTGAGGCCCTGAAGGGGAAGGCTGAGCCCTGTGCAGCCGGGGTCCCCGAGGTGGGCACCTGCCCCTTGTCCCCAGATTGAGCACCACCCGTGCCGCAGAGCTGAGGGTCTCGAGGCGGGGCCTCCCCTGGGGACCCCAGGCCCCGAGGCGTTCCCAGGGCGGCTTGCGGACAGGTTCTAATGCCTCACACTCCGGGGATGGAGGAGAGACAGATGGTAAGCTGCCATGGAGATCTTCCTGCCACTATCTGCGCGGCTGGCGGGCAGCATGGCAGGGCGTGGCTCGGCACTGTGACCACAGCAGAGGCCTGGCTCAGTCCCGCTCTGCCCCCAGGATGGACGTGGGCATCACTAAGGACAGACGGCCCCAGCGGCTCGCCCGAGGAAGCGGCTGGCTCTGCCCTTGGGCGTCAGAGGCCAGTGCCCCGGCTGGCCGTGCGCACGGGGCAGAGCGTCCGCTCCGAATGCCTGGCCAGCCCAGGCAGCTCCAGCCACCACACAGCCCTTTCGTCACTCCCAGCCAAAGGCAGAAGTTACGCACTGACTCAGACCCCCGCCCCGTGACTCAGCCTTCCCAGCCGTCCAGTCTGGCTTGTGCAAGCTGACCCGGAGCCTGGCCGCCCAGGCCCTCCCGCACACCTGGGAGGAATGCTGTCTGGCGGCCTCCCACTGGCTGCCAGGAGGCGGCTGACCCCTGGTTGGGGGGTGAGGGACCGGTGGCACCGGCCAGGCTCCCCTTCAGGGCCTGCCCGGGCACTACCGCAGGGTCGCAGAGGCCAGGGCGACTGGTCAGGTGTCTCACGCCGGCCCTGGCTCACCTCTGCCATCCGTGATTCCCCAGTGGTAAAATGCGGGGACATGGCCTGGGAGGTACCCGTGCGAGTGGCTCACAGAGCTGGAGACCGCAGGCCTGCCCGTCCGGCCCGGAAACCTCGCCCTCCCGCTGTCGGCTTGGGATACGGCGTTGGGGCTCCCGTCGGGCTGAGGCTGGAGGTGTAGGGTCTGCGTTTGGCCCTGTGGGCACCGTGGGCTGGCCCGAGCCTCACTTCCCAGGTCCACTGTGAAGCCTGGGCTGCTGGGCCCAGAGGCTGACCAGGCACCAATCTTACTACCAGCACCGAGGGGTTTTTAGGACACTGAAACAGGTTGGCATGATTAGGGTAGATGCCCCAGGACCCCAGAGGAAGAGGGACCAGACATGAATAGTAAAGATCAGTGACTCATTTCCTACTTGTTGCCATCCTGACATCTTCAGAAGATAGCCAGCTCCTCAGGGGGTCTCCCACAGAGATAAGCAGATGTATACAGAGAGGCAAAGATACGAGATACAGACAGCTGCAGGTGCGTACAGAGCTACAGGTCTAGGTAGATATAAATACACAGACACAGATAGAAATAGCGAGCCGTAGATACAAATAGGCAGACGGATGGGGACGGCCCTCCATGGCTGTGGACAGGGCAGGGAGGACACGCAGCCCAGGCCCCTACACGCACTGGGAATTCCAACAAGCTCGTGAAGTAACCAAGCGACAACCCAGCACCACAGGTCCAAACAGCCGCCGTGCGCTCCGCCTGGAAGAGACCCAGCCCCAGCCCCAGCCCCAGCCCCCGGCCCGGCCCGGCCCCGGCCCCGGCTCTGGCCGCCCGGCCTCCTTTCATGAAAACTCTGGCCAGCTCACAGAGCACTCACTGTCCTGTGTTCATCTTCACAGGGCAGCAGAGCGGCGCTCGCTGACTGGGGCCGGCACCTGCACACTGCGTGCACGCTCCCTGCCTGCCTGCCTGCCGCCACCCGGCTGTGCCCTCGGATGCCTCCCCAGACGACCCCTTCCAGACTGGGCCCTGGAACTTCATGCGGGTCACATTCCAGGCCTGTGGCTATGAACCACGGCAGCCACAGAACACACCAACCTCCAGGGCCAGCCAAGCGTCTGGCCCAGCCAGGCTGGGGATGGGACCGGCAGCCTCGGGAGGGAGCACAGCTCCAGAATCCGCCCTGGCCCCACCCCTCGGTGGCCCGGCAGCCCCAGACCCAGGCGCCCTGTCTCAGGTCACAGTCAGCCTGAAGCTATGGAGATACGCTGGGCTGGCCCTGGGCCCCACTTCCTGGAAACCTGGCTCCTCCAGTGCCAGAAACCCTCAGCAGTGCGGCCTGTCCCCAAGCAGGGCACAGGCCCCGCCCCGCAAGGCAAGTTGGTCACTCTGTCACTGGCGGTGACGAGACGGCTCTCCTGCTCCATGGAGGAACGACACAGCTGATCCCTTGGTCCCCAGGCCGCACAGCCGGAGGGGCTGCGCCAGCTAAGCCCCAGCCACCACATGGGCCTGGCCCCTCAGGCTGCCCCTGCCCCGCAGTCCCACCCAGGATTCACAGCGGGTAGGGAGAAAACTCCAACAAGCACCCGCCAGCTGTCCTTCATGGTACCCAGTGCTGACAGGACAAAGCCTCACCCCAACACACCCTCAGCCTCCAGAATCCGCCCTTCCCCTCAGCAGCCGCCTCTCCTCGCGTGGCTCCTCTGCCCCCTGCCAGGGCTGCTCTTGGCCCAGGGCCCCATCCTGTACAACTGACCCTCAGAAGTGGAGGTGTGAGGCCCACAGACCCTCCATCCTGTGCCTGCGCAGCGTCCAGGGAAGGGCTCCCCAGGCCCAGCGCCTGCCCTGTGGGCACTGGCTGGGCTACTGCTCTGCTGGACATGGTGCTCAGCACCTAGGCTGGCCAGCACTGCCCAGGCTGAGAGCCTCCCTCATTCCCCACCCATCCACGGCCACGAGGTCAGTGTCCCCGTGGGACTCAGTGGCTCCCAAGGAACTAATGAGCTCCCCGGGCCTGGAGGACAAGCGGATCAAGTGGCCATTAAGAGTGGAGAACTGCGGTGCATAGGGACGCAGGGTGGGGACGGGGATGATCCCGGCCAAAGGCTATATGTTCAATTCCTGGAAAAAGAGGAGTGAGAAAATGACGGCTGGGCGGGCCTGTCGCCCACCACATCCTGTTTTCATGGAAAACTAATCTAATTCCTGCTGGCAGGCCAGGGGCAGCCATCCCTGGGGTCCTGAGGGGCCACGGGACAGCAGGCGAGCCCACCCCGTCCCGTGTGGAGGCAGCAGCCCTCCCAGCCGCTTCCCTTCTCCCAGCAGCCGGCCCTTCCCAGCAGCAGGGACGGCTGGGTCTCATCCGCCAGCCCCAAACCTCAGCCAGCTGCGGAGGAGCGGCTCTGACCCGGGGGGGGGGGGGCAGGACAGAGGGACAGCAAGCACTGGCCACACCGTGGGTCTGCACCAGGCTCAGACCCGGGGCCAGACGCAGCACAGGCTGCAAAGCACAAGCTCCGGGGCCAGTCGCACCCCTGCTCGCCACGGGGCCTCTGGGCCCCCATCTGCCCTTCGAAGCCACCAGACGAGACTGGCTGCCAGCTACTCACACGTTAGCCACCCGCTGTCTGTCTCAGCACAGCTGCCCGCACGGCAGGGAAACCACACCCACAGGGCCCACGGGGCCGGCCCAAGCCCAGGCAGGGACAGGGACGCAGGACTGTTGGGCTCTGGGGCTGACCCCAACCCTGTCTTCTCTTGGCCCATGGCCCCAGAGCTCCGGCCTGTGGACTCCAGAAGCATCAGGACCAGCCCCCGCCCCCTGCCAGGCTGCCCCCCCAGCATGCCGGACAGGCTACCAGGCTAACCAGGAACAGAATGCTTGCTTCCAGAGGGTGGCCTTGTGGAAAGCAGGTGTGGGCCAGGCCACCCCAAGGGGCAGGTGGCACTGGGATGGGCTTCGGTGCCCTCAACAGTGGCCAGGAGGGGGCAGCTAGCTAAAGGAGAGGCTATGTACTGCGCCTGCTGGGGCCGACGTGGGAGGAGGGTGGGGTGTGGATTGCTGGGGGTCCCGGGCCCCTCACCAGCGAGGGACTGTGAAGGCTCGCACTAACCTCAGGGCACAGGACTCTGCAGGGGCCAGCACGGGGGCCCTACAACACATCCCCGGGCCTGTGAGGCCGATGCCAGCTGCGCCTGCTGCCCAGCACACGCTGCCTGTGTCTGGCCCTGTCTGTGGCACGTCCCACTGTGGATGTGGGAACCGGCTCGCCTCTCGGGGGCTGTGGCTGTGACTGAGCTCGCTGCGAGGGTCCAGGGCACCCCAGAGCAGCGTGCCATCTTGTGGGGCAAGGTCTCCTGTGGGGGGGCTGCACGCACACATACCAGGCCACGGCCCTCCTGGGGGGACTCCGGACCCCAGAGGCCCCTGGCTTCCTCAGCAGCCCCGGACCACGGCCCCCGCCTGCCCTCAGGCCATAGCTAGTCCCCAAACTGGTGTTTTCAACTGGCAGCTGCCTTTGTCCCCACCTCGGCCGCAGGAGGACACGGCGGTCTCCAGGTGCAGATCCACAGACTGGTGCCCACATCCTCACACCGGGGTACCAGGCAGCACACATGCATGCACGCGTGCTCTGAACACGTGCCAGCCCGAGTCCCGTGACAGGAGGCTGGCGGTGCAGGGAGGCCCCCTCCTGTCTCGTTTGGTTCTGCAAGGCACCTCTGTTCTCGTCACCTGCTGTGTCCCCAGGAGCCAAGCAAGACAGGCGCTATCATTATAACTGAAGCATCCAAAACGCAGATAAAGCCTCCGCCGCCGCCACAGACCAGCTGCAGCACTGGACAGCGCCTTGCCAGGCACCGGCTCGGAGCCTGCACCCCGGGCCCGGCCTGCACTACAGCGGGCTGCACCCGCCCCACTCCCTAAAGATGAAAGGCTCGGGGCTTAGGGAGGCCGGGCGAGCGCCCCGGGGCCCGGCAGCAGAGACAGGACTGGAGGTGATGAGAAGCTGGTTCAGGGGTCACCATCCTGCGCTGGCTTCCACCCAGTGAGGACGGCGGAGGGGCTTCGAGGCGAGGCTAACACGTGGTCGCGGCCGCTGACAGCCAGCACCTTGCAGACAGGGCATGTTCACACCACCGGGGCCATGGACAGTCAGTGACCTGGAATGCCCCAGGGGGGCACCTGGGTGAGCGCGAGTCTGGCAGAGATGGAGGAGCCGCAGCCCTGGCTCCGCGGCATCTTCCGAGCCGCTGGGATGGGGAGCCTGCTTCTCGGGTGCTGCGGGGCGGCTGAGTCACACTGCCTTACCCACCCAGGGCTCAGCGCGTGCCACACCCACAGAGCACAGGTGGGTGGCTCGCTGCCTCCAGGGAGCCTGGAGGCCCCCACCCCCACCCGTCCTCCTCTGGAATGTGACACAGCCTGTCAGCCCAGGAGCCCGAAGCTCGGGGAGGCAGCTATTACCTGCCCCGGCCCAGGGCCCGCGTCCCCTGTCACCTGGGGAGCCCTCCCCAGCCTTTCAGTAGCTCCTGGCTCCATGCCTGGAGCTGGTCACCATGGGGAGCCTGCAGGGGAGGGGGGGCCAGAGACGCTGACCCCGGGGTGAAGGGCTGCCCAGGGCCCGAGTGGGGACCGTGGGAGAGGGAGAGGCAGGTGGCCCCAGGGTGGGGCCAGGGTGAAGCCAAGAGGGAAAAGCAGGGCCCCTCTCAAAGCCTGGGGGGAGGGGAGGATCCACAGGAAGCCCCACCTGCAGGCAGGTCCTGTACAAGCCTGTGACTCGTTCATTCCGCAAGGCCTGGCCTTGTCTGCAGGACACAGACAGCAGCGGCCACGGCCGGAGGCCCCACACTGAAGCCCCCCAGACCAGGGACCAAAGCCAGGAAGGGCTGGGCCAGCAACTGCCAGCAGGGTGGCAAGCCCAAAGGAAGGCCGCCACCCACACCGGGTGCCGGGGAACACGCCAGGTCACCCAAGGAGCGGCCTGGAACTCTGCTTGTCCACTGCCAAGTGTGTTCTTGGGAAGGCATAGGACGAAGCCAGACCATCTGCACATTTTCCAGGAAAAGGAAACCAAGGCAGGAGACTGTGTAGGGCAGAGTCAGGACCACATGGCTGCTGCCTGGAGAGGCCACCCCGCTGAGCCCCACCAGACACCACCACCCATAACAGGGCCTCAGCCCCTGCCCCAGACCTCCAACAGCTCCCTGGGGGTCCCCAGACCCACAGTCCTGGCCCTCCAAGATTGGAACTGGCTAGCCACCTGCACCCCTAAGGGGATGGTCTGCACCCACTGATAAGGACGGGGTAGAAGTGGCCTTCACAGTATGGAGCCATCGGGTGGGGCGGGCGGGCGGGCGGGCGGGTGGGCGGGCAGGCAGGCAGGCAGGGCAGGCGGGCAGCGGGCAGGCTGGTGGGCAGGCAGGCAGGCGGGCAGCGGGCAGGCAGGACAGGTGGGCAGGCAGGCGGGCATGACCTCCACGACCCAGAGCAGCACCCGCCTCCTCACCTCCTGGCCCCTGCAGACATTCCCTTCCCACCACAGGGCAGGATGGGGCCCAAACCACACACACCAGCCTGACCAGAGATCACAGAAGCGGGCTGACCGGAAGGGCAGGTGGAACCCGCAGGACTGCAGGGTACAAGGCCCAGCTAGGTCCCCGAGACCTGCTCCCAGCACCCCATCTCCCGGGAGGACCAGGCATGGGCCTCACAGGACCCACAGAGGTCTGGGCTCCAATGCCACAAGGTACAGCTATCCTAGGCACAGCCCGAAGATGAAGGGACAAGTGGCCAGGGAGGCTGGGGCCTCCTGGACTTCATGAGCTCCGCTGCCAGATGATGATCAAACAAATGGAATGTCACCCAGCAGCCAGGGACTAGCCATACACCGCAGCCCACACGTGCGCTGAGCAAAGACCACAAAGAGACATATCCCTGCAGGGCCTGACCCAAACACAAACACCGGACAGGGAAGGTGCTCCAGCAGAAGCTGGGGGCCAGAGAGAGGCAGGGAGTTTCCAGGGGGCGGGAACCGCCACTGTCTTGTTTAGAACGTCAGTCAACTGTCAAAACTTGTCAGGTACTGGGTGTGGGGTGCATACCTAGAACCCCTGCACCGAGAAGGAGAAAGCAGGAGTATTGATTGTTCAAGCCTAGCCCGGGCTAAAGAGCAAGATCCTGCCTCAAAAACAAAACAAGCCTGGCACTGGTGGCTCACACCTGTAATCCTAGCTACTCAGGATGCCGAGCGCTGAGGATCGCAGTTCAAGGCCAGCCTGGGTAGGAAAGTCCATGATGCTCTTTATCCCCAATTAAGACCCAAAAAGCCACACAGCAGGGACTTTGTCAGGACTCCGCACCCTAGGGCAGTCTGGCCCCCAGAGTTTTCCAGACTCATTTGCCAAATAAATGGCTGATGACAAGGACAGGTACTAGGGGTTTGGAGGGAAATGGGTCGGGGAGATGGGGGTGGAGCGGCTCAGGCCCTGGGCAGGAGGGTAAATGGCACTGGGGGACAAAGCATCCAGGACAAACACAGGAGGACAAGGGGTCTGGGCTGGGGGTTAGGGAGACTTAAACCTGGGCAGAGGTTAGTATGACAAGGGGTGTAGATGGAGGCTGGAGGAATGAAGTATCTGAGCTGGAGGCCAGGGAGACGAGAGACACTCCAGCCGCAGAGCAGAGCAGGAAGGTCTCTTGACCAGGCTCAGGGAAGGAGCTGGGGGCTCAGGCAGGGCTATGGGGCAGGACACCGGCCCCAGGCAGGGACAGTGCACCGTAGGACCTTCTCTAAGAAACGGGGCTACTCCGCTGAACCGTCCGGAAGCAAGCCTCTCACTGCAGCAGCTGCCCTTGCTGCCTCTGGAGGGTGATGACAGGGTGAAAGAGCGGGGGCCCCGCCCCCCAAGGCATCTGGGTCTTCACAGCTGTGCAGTCCGGTCAAGGGCTTTACTCAGAAAAATAGGTGGTGGGGTGTGCTCGGGACGGGGGGCAGGGAGAAAGCAGACAGTGGATTCCCGAGGGGCTGCCCAGGGGGCTGCATGGGCCACACCAAGCTAGAAGAAATGATGCAGGTCTGCACACATGTGCCGGGTCACTGGACAGAGGCACTGGGCTGGAAGATCACAGCCCGAGGCAAGGCGTCCTGTGCCTGCCTGCCAAGCCCAGGCTGCCTGCCCAAGAACAGGGGCACTGTACGTGTCACAGCTCCACCAGACACACAGCCGCACGGCATCAGGGTGTGGGGGTCCCTTTAGTCCCTAGACAAGCTGGACAGGAAAAGGAACACAAAAACAGCGGCTCTGCTCAACAGGACTGGCGGAAGGGAAGGTTCATTTCCCTTTCACGTCAGGATGATGTGCTTTGTTAACCCGTGTTTTAACTATAAACAGAACTCAGGTAATGACAGGGACTGCACAAGTGTGGCTGGCGTCAGACATGCCCAACAGGAGCTGGGCGCAGGGGTCCAACCAGCAGAGTGCAGGCCCTGCGGACTCCAAGAAGTAGAGGCTGGCCGGGCGCTGGTGGCTCATGCCTATCATCCTCGCTACTCAGGAGGCTGAGCCCTGAGGGCTGCGGTTCAAAGCCAGCCCAGGCAGGAAAGTCTGTGAGACTCTAATCTCCAATGAACCACCAGAAAACCAGAAGTGGCACTGTGGCTCAAGTGGTAGAGCGTTTGCTTTGAGCTGAAGAGCTGAGGGACAGCGCCCAGGCCCAGAGTTCAAGCCCCACAACCAACACAAAAAAAGTAGAGGCTGAGCCTCTCAGGCCTGCTGTCCACCCGGGTCTTGTCAGAAGACCCTTGCCCGGGGCCCATCCTGGTCCTCTGTGCTGTGGCCCTTGGGGCTGCCTGAGCAGAGAGCAGCCTGCAGGCCTTGTGAACGGATCCCCACAGCACTTAATTTTATTGATCCTGCAGATTCCTTAAGGCCGGCGGGCAGTGGGAGAGGGCGGCTGCAGCCCAGCCCCCTCCTCCGGCAGCACCCAGCGCCCAGTGGGCGCTCGGTCCCGACCTGTTTTGGCTGCCTATTCAATGGCAGAGGAAACCACAGGAGACCAAGGCAGACAGTCCCTCTGCAACCTGAGCCAAGGAAGCAGCAGCCCCAGCTATATATATAGAGAGAGAGGGAAAAACAGCGTGCACCAGTAAACAGCACCCCAACCCCGCCAGCCCGTTAGAGGGAACCAAAAATACTCCCTGTAATTATGCTATTAAAACACACCAGAAAAATGGATCCGCCCCATTCAGCTGAGGCCCCAAGACACTGCAGGTCAGGTGCCCGTGGTGGAGGGGCCGTGGTGGAGGGCCTGTGTCACGGAGCCGGGAGGCTGCTGGACAGCTGAGCCTCTGCAGCCCAGCCCGGAGCTGCACTGCCTCCCCACGGGCCGGCCAGTGGCCCCCAGGGCACATGTAGGAATCCACTGTCCCCCAGAGAAATGGGGGCCCTCCCCAGCTTCACACAGCCCTCAAGGTCTCCCCAGCCCAGTCATGCCCTCCTGGACACCGGCCCTGCTCCGAAGGCCCAGCACTTACTTTAGGGAACCTCATTTGAGGGTGTGACTGGGGTCCCCCAGGAAGCGTTATTGGGAGGCCCTGCTTTGCTGGTACGTTTCGCTCTTCCCACCTGTGGGCGGCAGCAAGCACGCAGAGCCCCCAGGCCCCCAGGCTCCACACCCGGCACTCCAGGCCTCAAATCCTAACTTAGCCCCTGGCTCCCACCCAAGGCTGCAGTCCACAAGACCTAGATGAGAGCCGCATGAATGCACTTGGAGCCAGGGAAGGGGCCGCGGGACTCCACCGGCTGTGTGGACCTGGCTCCAGGGACTGGGCTGGAGACACCCCGGGGGGATTCATTCTGCACACGGAGGGTGGCAGACGCCTGGCTGGGTCCCCGCGGAGCCTCCCCTTCTAGAGAGCATCAGGGGGAGGCGGCCCCCCTTCACAGAGCTCCCTCGAGGTCTGGCCTGGCCGCTGACCACCAACGCCTCAGCGCTCGGCACCGCACATCTGGGAAAGCACTCGGGACTCCCAGGCCTGCGAGGGCTGGACTCAGGGCTGGCCTTCCCGAGGGCGGGCTGCCCACTCCGCCCAGCAGGCCCCAGGTGAGAGATCTGGGAGCCCCGTGAAACTTGCATTGTCCCGTCTACAGAGGAGGTAACAGGGCAGAGGGGAGATGAGGCTGCCATGCCCAGGGCAAGCAGAGCCTCTGCGGGTCGCCCACAAACCCCTCCAGCAAGCTGGCCGGGCCTCCGCCCAGCACTGCCTCCAGCCACCTCGGCCTCCTCTCAGCGACCTCCCAGCCCAGGTCCTTCACAGGTCCAGCTGCCAGCAGGAGAGAAGGACTCACTTGCCCAGAGGAAAGCAAGACTTCTCCCCCAGTGGTTCCCCCTCCAGAGGGCAAATGAACTCCCCATACTCCAGAGCTGGGGTCAAAGGTCAAGGGAGGGACAGAAGACAGGGCTAGGGGTGAGAGGTCCTCCTCCAGGCCACCCCATTCCTCCAGGCGCAGGCTGCGGGCAGGCCGGGGGGCGGGGCGGGGCGGGGCGGGGCTGGGCAGGGCCAGGAGGCCTCTGCTCTGCAGGGACCCTCACCAGGCCAGGCTGCCCGCAACACTGCTCACCTTAAGTAGAACAAAAAAAAAGGGCCACATGGGTGCTTGTGCTGCCATAATCACTGCTCAGATTAACACTTAAACGTCTCACAATGACAAAACACAAAACTACTGCAGTAACAAGAACAAAACATGGATGAGGGCTGGGAAGGCGGCTCAGTGGTAGAGCGCTCGCCTTGAGCTGAAGAGCTGAGGGACAGCGCCCAGGCTGAGTTCAGTCCCCAGAACCGACAAAAAAAAAATAAACAAACAAAAAACATGGACGAAAATGTAAATGGGTAATTGCATATGTCTAAACTAGATAGCAAAGACCAACGTTGCTGGGTTTAGGATGTGTGGGGTCAGGGCATGGTGTCCCTGGACACCCGTGCCTACAAGGCTCACCATCCCGATCTCTGATCACAGAGATGTGATCTCTGATCACAGTGCTGTGCCAGTACAGGAGACACGGCCCAGCAAACAGCCTGGGGCCAGGATCGAGGAGCAGCTCCCTGCCCACCCTTTGGGCCGGAAGACCACTTCTGCAGGAAGACCCTCAGCCCAGTGGCTGGCCAGAGTATGGAGGTGCATCCTCAGCTCCTGGGTGGGTCCCTGGCACCCCACCTTAGGCTCACCCTTGAATACACACCCAAGTGCACTGTAGCCCTCAGTTCCCCACCCACCACAGAGGCTGTGGCCTTTACCAGTGCCAGGCCCACCTGGGGTCCCTGCCAGGGAAGCGGGACCACCCAGACCCCAGTGGGTGGCTGCCAAGCCTGGAGCTATGAGATGTAGCACAAGCACCCGCCAATACTGAGTTCCCTGGGATCCTCATTACTCGCTGGCCAGCCACTGGGCTGAGGGGCAGATCTGAGGCTGAGTGACTGCTAACAAGTCCCGGCTGTTCTCAAAGCCGAGCCAGAGCCGCCTCCTCCTCCCCTCCTGTCTGCCCGCCTCACCCTGTGGAGAACAGTGAGAAAGCCCAGATCAGCACGACCTGAGGTAACACGCTGGGGGAGACCTGCGAGCCCCAGGCCAGGCTGAGGGCAGAGGCTGCAGTCTCTCACCACCGGGTGTTCCGTTCTGATGTCCATGCTGCTGCTGGGTGGCCCCAGCAAGCCAAGAGCCAAAGAGGTAGCTGCGGTCCTTTCTATCCAAGTACAGAGTGTTCTGCCCGGACAACCCCAGGAGCTCATCCCCGAGGGCTCCCGCCACAGGAGACACCGGGACACGATCACTGTGCCACGCGGGGTGCGGGCCTGGGGCCAGCGCTGCCGGGCTTTCCAGGTGGTGATGCTAGATGGGGCGTGGTGAGGGGGCCAGCACTGGGTGACTCAGGCTCTCCCTCCACACAAGGTGACTAACCCTCCAAAGGTGTCACTTCCAAAATACCAGAGCACCAAAGCTCCATGAACAGGGGCACTCTGGAGGCAGCACATGCGAGGCTCAGGTGTCACGAGACAGGGCTCGGGCCAGCCCTGCACCCCTCCCCCAGGGTGGAAGGCCCACACTCGGCACACAGCCAGTGGGTGTGTCCTGGGCATCGGCATTTTCTTCATGAACAGATGTTATTCAGGGCAGTTCGGGCTTAGGGAAAGCACAGAGTTAGTCACTCCCCAGGTGACTAACTCGGCCTGGGTGGAACCCTCAACTAGTGAAACCCCACATCCTACCCCAGGAGCTCGGGTTTCCCCTCACCACCCACTGCCCTCCCGATGGGCAGGGGAGGGGGTCACAGCCCAGCTGCCCACTGGATCTGGCCGCTCTGCCTGTTTTGGTACTGCCCACAGCCAAGAATGTTTTTTACGTGTTTAATGGCTGGAAAAAATATCAAAGGAGCATTTCATTTTGTGAAAGTGTTTACCATCTGGCAGGGCAGAGACAACTCTGCCGACTTTGTTCAAGGGCTGTTACCATCTAGGAAGAAATCCTCCTGCTAAAGGAACACAGATAACCTGTCTGTCCCTCCCTGGAATGCCCCCAGGGGGTCCCAGGTGAGCTCATTTATCTCCTGGCTCCGGGGCCTACGACTGGCCCAGTACCTTTGTTTTTACCATCTGGCTTTCTACAGGCCAGGGAGGAAGGCAGGCCGGCTGTGTGGAGCTTGGACCCAGCTCTCCTGCGCAGAGTCCACACGGGCCGGGGTGTCCCAAGGCCCCTCCTTTCTCAGCTCAACGGTTCTCCTCGATTCCTGCCTTGAAGTCCCCCGTCTGGCCCCCCTTGGGTTCGTCGGGGGCCGCAGTGGGGGCAGCCGCAAAGCTCTGGAAGCCCCGCCGACAGACCTGGCTCGGCGTCGGGATCCCTCCCCGCGGACGCTCACAGAGCAGCGCCCCCGGGCTGCGGGCAGGGACTCCGGGCGGGGCGCGGTGGGGGCAGAGGGCCCGGCGCCCGGGGAGGACGCTTTCCCGCGGACAAGGGGTACAGATTTTGGGGACCCCGGGACCCTCCTCCCGCCACGCCCGCGCACCCCAGGCCTCGTGCGGCGCCCTCCACGTCCGCCAAGCAGGGCACAGGGGAGAGGGCGCCCAGGGAGCCAGGGGGCGCGGGGCGGCGCGGGCCGGGGCTCGACGGCTCCTGGGCGCGGGGAAGCCGGGCAGGAAGCCGCCGTTCCCCGGTCAGGAAGTCCCGGTGCGCGGCCGCGCTTTCTTCCTTCCTTTCTCTTTTTTTAAGCAAGAAGGAGAGCCGGGGATTCGCGCTCCGACCCGCGGGCGCAGCCGCCCGCCCCGCGCTGGGCCCCGGCCCCGGCCCCGGCCCCGGCCCCGGGCGGCCGAGACGGGCGCGCTGCGCTGGGCGCCGCGGGACCCGCGCGGGGAGGCGAGGGGGCGCCCGGCCCGGACCACCGCGCCCGCGCCCGGCCGCCCCCCGCACCTCCGCCGCCCCGCGCCCGGCCGCCCCCCGCACCTCCGCCGCCCCGCGCCCGGCCGCCCCCCGCCCATGCTTCTGGAATGCGGGCGCCCGGGGCCGCGCGTCCCCCGCCCCACTCACCCGCCAGCAGCGCCGAGGGCAGCAGCAGCCAGTAGAGCCCCGCGCCGAGCACGTGCGGCTCCATCGCCGCGGCCCGCCCGGCTCCCGCGCTAGGGGGCGGCGCAGGGGCCGCGGGGCCGGCGCGCCATGGCGCTCAGGGCGAGTCTCGGCGCGGCCGGGAGCCCGAGGGCCCGCGGGGGCCCAGCGCGCGCCGCCGCCTCTCCGGGCCGGGGCCCGCGGCGTCCGCCCTCCGGTGCCGACCCCTGGAGCCCGCGCGCCGGGCGTCAGCGTCGCGGCTGGCGGAGACCGAGCTGGGCCGGACGGCGCCTCCGCGGCTCCCTCCGCCCTGCCCGCCCGCGGGCCTTTATAAGCTCGGCCCCCGCCCTCCCGGCGTGCCCGCCTCCGCGCTGCCCCGACGGCCGGCGGCCGCGCCCTGGCGCCCTCCGCCGCCCCGCGGCCGCGCCCCGCGTCCCCCCTCTGGGCGGCCCGCACCGCCACTCCGCGAGCGCCCGCAGGCCCCCGGGGCCCGGCCGACCCACGCGCGAAGCTGCCCCGCGTGGCCCGAGCGACTTCCGCTTTGCTCCGGAGCCGCGAGGGCGCGGCGCCCCCTGGGGCCGGCGGCGGCCACGCTGGCGCGGCCTGACCCGCGGGGACCGGCTGCGCCCCCGCCTCGCCGCCCCAGCACCCGCCGTCCCGGGGAGGCCGGGCCGCGTTCCGGGCGCCTCCTCCAGACCCGCGGCCGCCTCCGCCTGCCCGGGGCGGGGGGCCAGGGAGAGCCCCGGACCGAGGCCGGGCCCAGGTCCCTCCAAGACCCACCCCCGCCGCCGGCCTCCCAAACGGCGGCTGGGAAGAGGCCGAGACGGGAAGTAGCAGAAGCTGCACTGTGCACTGTGCACTGTGCGTGCCCAAGGACTCTTCAAAGCGGCAACCCTTGAACCGGAGTTCTGCGCGGGGGCGCGGGTCAACGCTTACAATGTATCCCGCAGGTGACCTGCCGCCCTCCGGCTGTCACCGTCACCCGAGCGGGGACCACGGGGTCAGCGGCCGCCCCTGCCGCGACATCACCCGACGGGGGCCACGGGGTCAGTGAGGGGCCGCTCCTGGGGTCAGGGGCCCCAGCAGAGAGACTTTCCTGGATGTCCTTTGGTGCTGTGTCATGCACCGTCTACCCACAGAAGTACCACAGTGGGACAGAACTCATGCACTTGCGTGCTCAGTAGGCTCAGTTGAGGCAGACAGCGCAGGGGCTCCGCCTGGCCCACAGCTCTGACATTTCCGGGACACCTCCCTGGTGGTACATGTGCCTGGCACAGGTGTGTGTGTGTGTGTGTGTGTGTGTGTGTGAATACTGCACCCAGGATAGTGTACATCCAGGCACATTCTTTGTTGTTGTTGTTTTGCCAGTCCTGGGCTTGAACTCAGGGCCTGGACACTGTCCCTGAGCTTCTCTGTGCTCAAGGCTAGCACTCTACCACTTGAACCACAGCACCATTTCCAGCTTTTTCTGTGCATGTGGTACTGAGGAATCAAACACAGGGCTTCATGCATGTAGGCAAGTACTCTACCACTAGGCCACCTTCCCAGCCCTGTCCAGGCACATTCTAAGCTAAGTTACAGTCCAGTCCTTGGGTTGTTTTTCTAATCTAACTCCCTTTGCAGAAGAGAATACTGAAGGCTAAGTGGGAAAGCCTCTGCTAGAGGGGAGGCCAGGCTTGGAGCCTGACCTGGATCCCATCTAAGGCCACTTTTGGCTACTGCCCGCGGTGTGGGGCCTTCCTGAACTTGTTTAGAATAGTGGGAAGGACCAAGACCACAATGACCAGAGGGGCGTGGGCACCACCCCTCAGGTTGTCACCAGCGTCCCAAGGATAATCCAGCCATCACTACTTGTCTGCCCTTCACTTCAGCTGGGCATGGTGGTACACACCTGTGATCCCAGGACTCAGGAGGTATTGGTGGGCGGATGGCAAGTTCAAAGCTAGCCTGAGCTACACATTATTCCTTGTGTCAAATATCAAGGACTAGGACAGGGTGTTGCTCAGTGGTAGAGCACCTTCCCAGCATGTACAAGGCCTTGGATTCAAACCCTGGCTCCACACACACAAAAATTCAATCTTGAGTTAAAAACAACCCAAGTGTCCTTTAGAGGATTAAAAGTTAAAATCCTAGGAATGTGGCTTAGTGGCTGATGGCTTGCCTAGCATGCACGAAGCCCCAGGTACTCCTCAGTACCACTTACACAAAAAAAGCCAGAAATGGGGCTGGGAAGGTGGCTCAGTGGTAGAGCACTTGCCTTGCATGCATGAGGCCCTGGGTTCGATTCCTCAGCAACACATAAGTAAAAAGAAAAAAGCCAGAAGTGGCGCTATGGCTCAAGTGGTAGAACGCTAGTCTTGAGCTGAAGAGCTGAGGGACAGCACCCAGGCCCAGAGTTCAGGCCCCACGATCAGACCAAAAAAAAGCCAGAAGTGGCACTATGGGTCAAGTGGCAGAGTGCTAGCCTTGAGCAAAAGAAGCTCAGGGACAGATCCCAGGCTCTGAGTTCAAGCCCTAGGACTGGCAAAACAACAATACAAAAGACAAAACATCATCCATACATATAACAGAGCATTACTTGGTCATAAAATGATATAGCCAAGCCTAGAGCCGGCGGCTCACGCCTGTGATCCTAGCTACTCAGGAGGCTGAGATCTGAGGATCTCGGTTCAAAGCCAGCCAGGGCAGGAAAGTCTGTGAGACTCTTATCTCCAATAAACCACTAGAAAACTGGAAGTGGTGCTGTGGCTCAAGCGGTAGAGTGCTTGCCTTGAGCTGAAGAGTGCAGGGACAGTGCTCAAGCCCAGAGTTCAAGCCCCACAACTGACAAAAAAAAAAAAAAAGTGATATAGCCTATGAACTGGATAAACCTTTAAAACAGTACACCTAGAGAGAACAACTACTGTACCACCCCATTGTGCTCAAAGAATAAAAAAGAAAACCGGCACTTCAGCAAGAACAGGAGCAACAGCATTATCCACACAGCCAAAGGTGGAAACAGCCCATTGCTGATTTTTGGCCTTTGCTTGCTTATTGGTAAGGACCTTGTACCAGATGCTCTTCCACTTGAACCCTACCCCCAAATAGCAGCCTGCCATGTGGCCATGTAGAATTCATACTGATATGTGCTACACAGTGGATGAAGCTGGACACGTACGTGCTCAGGACTGGCAGATGGAAACGAGGGGTGGAGACCTCACAATTCCACTCGTATAAACTGTCCACAGGAGGCAAGTCTGAGCCAGGAAGCATGATGACTGGCAGGAGCCGGGAAGGGGGAGATACCCAAGTGTCACTTCTGATGAGGAAAAGGTTCTGGAGCTCATAGTCACACCTTTTGGAGGCTGACGCAGGCTCAAGCCCACAGCCTGTGTGGAGAAGAGGGGTGACACAGCTCAGCCCCAGTGAGCCCAGTGTTAGAAGGTTGTCAGAGGCGTCACCCCCGTCAGTGCCACCAGCCCAGAGCTCAAGTAGATGCCATGACCAAGAGACAGGACAGGCCGCAAACTGAGCAGAGGTGACACCACGCTTGAGTGGCCGGTGCTGTCCTGAGCTGCAGCTGACAGCGGTCGGGTTGGTGCAGCGCAAGGGGCCTGGAGCTGGCCACGAGGGCAGGACTGGATGGTCTCTGCTGACCCCTCCCAGCCTCTGGATGGTCTCTGCTGAGCCCCAGCCCCTGGATGGTCTCTGCTGAGCCCTCCCAGCCTCTGGATGGTCTCTGCTGACCCCTCCCAGCCTCTGGATGGTCTCTGCTGAGCCCTCCCAGCCTCTGGATGGTCTCTGCGGAGCCCTCCCAGCCTCTGGATGGTCTCTGCTGAGCCCCAGCCCCTGGATGGTCTCTGCTGACCCCTCCCAGCCCCTGGATGGTCTCTGCTGAGCCCCAGCCCCTGGATGGTCTCTGCTGACCCCTCCCAGCCCCTGGATGGTCTCTGCTGACCCCTCCCAGCCCCTGGATGGTCTCTGCTGACCCCCAGCCCCTGGATGGTCTCTGCTGACCCCTCCCAGCCTCTGGATGGTCTCTGCTGACCCCTCCCAGCCTCTGGATGGTCTCTGCTGACCCCTCCCAGCCTCTGGATGGTCTCTGCTGAGCCCTCCCAGCCTCTGGATGGTCTCTGCTGAGCCCTCCCAGCCTCTGGATGGTCTCTGCTGAGCCCCAGCCTCTGGATGGTCTCTGCTGACCCCTCCCAGCCCCTGGATGGTCTCTGCGGAGCCCCAGCCTCTGGATGGTCTCTGCTGACCCCTCCCAGCCCCTGGATGGTCTCTGCTGACCCCCAGCCCCTGGATGGTCTCTGCTGAGCCCCCCAGCCTCTGGATGGTCTCTGCTGACCCCTCCCAGCCTCTGGATGGTCTCTGCTGAGCCCCAGCCTCTGGATGGTCTCTGCTGAGCCCCAGCCTCTGGATGGTCTCTGCTGACCCCCCCAGCCCCTGGATGGTCTCTGCTGACCCCCCAGCCCCTGGATGGTCTCTGCTGACCCCTCCCAGCCTCTGGATGGTCTCTGCTGACCCCCAGCCCCTGGATGGTCTCTGCTGACCCCTCCCAGCCTCTGGATGGTCTCTGCTGACCCCTCCCAGCCTCTGGATGGTCTCTGCTGACCCCTCCCAGCCCCTGGATGGTCTCTGCTGACCCCCCAGCCTCTGGATGGTCTCTGCTGACCCCCAGCCCCTGGATGGCCTCTGCTGACCCCTCCCAGCCCCTGGATGGTCTGTGCTGACCCCCCAGCCCCTGGATGGTCTCTGCTGAGCCCTCCCAGCCCCTGGATGGTCTCTGCTGAGCCCCAGCCCCTGGATGGTCTCTGCTGACCCCCAGCCCCTGGATGGTCTCTGCTGAGCCCCCCAGCCTCTGGATGGTCTCTGCTGACCCCTCCCAGCCTCTGGATGGTCTCTGCTGAGCCCCAGCCTCTGGATGGTCTCTGCTGAGCCCCAGCCTCTGGATGGTCTCTGCTGACCCCCCCAGCCCCTGGATGGTCTCTGCTGACCCCCCAGCCCCTGGATGGTCTCTGCTGACCCCTCCCAGCCTCTGGATGGTCTCTGCTGACCCCCAGCCCCTGGATGGTCTCTGCTGACCCCTCCCAGCCTCTGGATGGTCTCTGCTGACCCCTCCCAGCCTCTGGATGGTCTCTGCTGACCCCTCCCAGCCCCTGGATGGTCTCTGCTGACCCCCCAGCCTCTGGATGGTCTCTGCTGACCCCCAGCCCCTGGATGGCCTCTGCTGACCCCTCCCAGCCCCTGGATGGTCTGTGCTGACCCCCCAGCCCCTGGATGGTCTCTGCTGAGCCCTCCCAGCCCCTGGATGGTCTCTGCTGAGCCCCAGCCCCTGGATGGTCTCTGCTGACCCCCAGCCCCTGGATGGTCTCTGCTGACCCCCAGCCCCTGGATGGTCTCTGCTGAGCCCTCCCAGCCCCTGGATGGTCTGTGCTGACCCCCCAGCCCCTGGATGGTCTCTGCTGAGCCCTCCCAGCCCCTGGATGGTCTCTGCTGACCCCCCCAGCCTCTGGATGGTCTCTGCTGACCCCCAGCCCCTGGATGGTCTCTGCTGACCCCTCCCAGCCCCTGGATGGTCTCTGCTGACCCCTCCCAGCCCCTGGATGGTCTCTGCTGACCCCTCCCAGCCCCTGGATGGTCTCTGCTGACCCCTCCCAGCCCCTGGATGGTCTCTGCTGACCCCTCCCAGCCCCTGGATGGTCTCTGCTGACCCCTCCCAGCCCCTGGATGGTCTCTGCTGACCCCTCCCAGCCTCTGGATGGTCTCTGCTGACCCCTCCCAGCCCCTGGATGGTCTCTGCTGACCCCCCAGCCCCTGGATGGTCTCTGCTGAGCCCTCCCAGCCCCTGGATGGTCTCTGCTGACCCCCAGCCCCTGGATGGTCTCTGCTGACCCCCAGCCCCTGGATGGTCTCTGCTGAGCCCTCCCAGCCCCTGGATGGTCTCTGCTGAGCCCTCCCAGCCTCTGGATGGTCTCTGCTGAGCCCCAGCCTCTGGATGGTCTCTGCTGACCCCTCCCAGCCTCTGGATGGTCTCTGCTGAGCCCCAGCCCCTGGATGGTCTCTGCTGAGCCCTCCCAGCCTCTGGATGGTCTCTGCTGACCCCTCCCAGCCTCTGGATGGTCTCTGCTGAGCCCTCCCAGCCCCTGGATGGTCTCTGCTGAGCCCCAGCCCCTGGATGGTCTCTGCTGACCTCTCCCAGCCTCTGGATGGTCTCTGCTGACCCCTCCCAGCCTCTGGATGGTCTCTGCTGACCCCTCCCAGCCCCTGGATGGCCTCTGCTGACCCCTCCCAGCCCCTGGATGGTCTCTGCTGAGCCCCAGCCCCTGGATGGTCTCTGCTGACCCCCCAGCCCCTGGATGGTCTCTGCTGACCCCTCCCAGCCTCTGGATGGTCTCTGCTGACCCCTCCCAGCCTCTGGATGGTCTCTGCTGACCCCTCCCAGCCCCTGGATGGTCTCTGCTGAGCCCCAGCCCCTGGATGGTCTGTGCTGACCCCCCAGTCCCTGGATGGTCTCTGCTGAGCCCTCCCAGCCTCTGGATGGTCTCTGCTGAGCCCCAGCCTCTGGATGGTCTCTGCTGACCTCTCCCAGCCTCTGGATGGTCTCTGCTGACCCCTCCCAGCCTCTGGATGGTCTCTGCTGAGCCCCCAGCCCCTGGATGGTCTCTGGTGACCCCTCCCAGCCTCTGGATGGTCTGTGCTGACCCCTCCCAGCCCCTGGATGGTCTCTGCTGAGCCCCCAGCCCCTGGATGGTCTCTGCTGACCCCTCCCAGCCTCTGGATGGTCTCTGCTGACCCCTCCCAGCCTCTGGATGGTCTGTGCTGACCCCCCAGCCCCTGGATGGTCTCTGCTGAGCCCCAGCCCCTGGATGGTCTGTGCTGACCCCTCCCAGCCCCTGGATGGTCTCTGCTGAGCCCCAGCCCCTGGATGGTCTCTGCTGAGCCCCAGCCCCTGGATGGTCTCTGCTGAGCCCCAGCCCCAGGATCCCTCGCGATTAGCCCCGGCTGGTCCATCCCCCTCAGTGGGGGTGATGGGTGAGAGGAGGAAGCCATGCTGCCAGCCCCCTGTGCCCTGCTGTCCACCCCCCCCCCCCACATGTGCCCTCCCCTTCTCTCCTGGGCTGCACTCAGTCAGCCAGAACTTCCTAGGGCAGGGCCGAGGGTTCTGACTGGGGCTGCCGCCCAGCAGAGCACCCTTTCCAGCAGCTCTGGGTGTGGGCGGGGCCAGCGCTGACCCTGCCTCTTTCCTCTTGTTCAGGAAGCCCCAGGAGGCTCTGCTGGGTGGGTAGGTTCCAGGCCTGGCCGAGGTGTCCCATCCACACTGCTCATACACCCTGAGTCCCCAGCTTTCATCGTGCAGAGGGCTCCCCTGTCTCCCAGCCGTGACCCCAGGAAGGCCGTGCTGCCCAGCAGAGGAGGGACCAAGAGGCCTCCCGGGAGCTGCAGTCTGGACGAGGAAGCTCCGGAGTGTTCGGGGATCACAGTCAGTGAGTCTGACTATGTCCCGCTGCCCTCACAGTGGTAATGACCACCACATGGTCCTCAGCCTCCAGCTCGGGGTACCTCACTCAGCACCCCTCCTCTGAGCTTGTTACCCATGGGCCTTTACTCTGGTGGGATCCGTCTTTAATTATGGTGGGCAGGTGCTATCAGGGAGAACGGCCGGCAGTAAAGCAACACCCACCTGACCTGGCCGAATGCCTCTTGCCAGCCTCACCTCTGTGGCTGCAGGACTAACCACATGTGGGTGTAGCTCTCACCTGGAGAGTTTCCAGGTAACTTGCAGCACACGGGCCAACCACTGCCCGAGTCACCCTTTCCAAGGTGCACCTTGGGGTCAGGGCTGCCCCCAGCGACCCAGGAGAGGAGGGGGAGGAGGCCTCCCTCGGCCGGCCGCTCTGAGCGTCAGACTGGAGTCCTGCCAACACCACGTCAGCCAGGAACGCCAAGCAGCCTCTCCGAGGCTCTGGGCTGAGGATGTGCTGGGAAGAAAGTTGGAAATGTTGTTCTTGTCGGACTACAGAGGCATGGCCAGCTGCCCTCAGGCCTGGCTGGGTTCCACTCGGGCAGGAAGCCCCGGGGCCTGGGCCTTCCTCCTTCCTCCTGTGTGCCACTTCCTCACCGCGGGCAGGGCTGTTCCACGACGGCCTGGCCCCTGGCTGCTCACTGTGCAGCCCTGTGCAGCCCTGGGCGCCGGGAGGCTGGTGCAGCCTTCCCTGGGCCTCCAGCTGCCTGGCCTGTTCTCCAAACCAGAGGGACCTGATGCCACGGGCAGTTCCCTCCCCAGCAACCTCAGGAGGAAGTTCAAAGTCGTTCCTGGTTTGGTGGCCACGCCACCCCGGCCTCTCAGTCATGAGAGCCATGGGGGCCACCCCGGGATGCTGCCTCCGCCGCATCACCTAGGACTCGGCTCTGACCACACTTGGCTTCAAAACGCGATCGCCTCTGGGCGGCCTCTTGTCTGGCGGCTGCTGGTCCTTCTGGCTGAACACCCCGGGTCCACACTGTCCCCACCTGTGGCTGAGGAGCGTTGCAGCTGGCCCCCCTCCCAACCACGGCCAGCTCCTGCTTCTCCAGCACTTCCCGCAGTCCTGCACTGCAGCCTCACAAAGCGGGGTGGGAAATGCTGAGGCCAGGCCACACATCCAGGGCCCTACACAACTGGGCCTTTCACCACACCGCTCTGTGTACTACAGGCTGGCCTAGAACGTGAGAGCCTCCTGCCTCAGCCCCCACCGTTCTGGGACTGTAGGTGTATGTGATGCTGCCTGGCTTGCCTGACCTCATCTGTGACCCAGAGGCCACAGGGCTTTTGCAGTAACTGCATCAGCCATTCTCGGCCTCCTAGCTGCATTCAGGCTCTCTCCCCAGCGCAGGACTTCACTGTTCTGGGGAGAAGCGGCATCCTTCTGGAAAGACTGCCTCCAGGGAGCCGTGTGAGTTTCAGTGCTGGGATAGAACCCAGAGACACACATGCCAGACAAGAACGCCACGCTGAGCCGTATCTCCAGTCCCGGTGGGGCCGAGTAAACCCCACTGCCCAAATACCAGCTGCCCCCTTCCCCCGACTCTCTCTTCCACACCTTGATGTCTGCCACCCGCACATCCGCAGGCCCAGTCAGTGCTGCTGGGCCGGCCGCCGACCGTCCCACTGCCCTCATCGCTGAAGGACTGCAACCTCCCAAATCAAGGCCACGGCCACTGCATTCTGCACCTCCAGCTGCTGGCTCTCTCTGATGTGGAGCAGGGCCTTCAAAGTCATGGCAGGAGGGAACTCGAAGGTGGTTCAGGGGCCTGGCGAGAGCTGCCCAGCCCCGTGCAGGGGCAGGGGACACCCACCTCGCCTGGGGTCGAAGCCCCCGGGGTTTGCTCAGTTGTCTGGATACGTTGGGAGACCTCGGCCTTCTCCCTGAATAGGGAGCAATCTGAGGCAATGCCAAAGTGTTATCAAATGACTCAACTGCTCTCAGGCATTCTGGAACTCTTCTGCTTGAGTTCTCATAAACAGTGCAATCACTGTCAGGGAGGGGGCTACATCTACCAACACTGGTAGGCCGTGGAGGGCTACGGGTGTCAGGTAAGCCAAGGTGGCCTCAACCCAGTTGGCCTGTGGTCCCCAAACAGGGCACACACACACACCAAGAGCCTAAGGACCCAGCTAGGGCCAATGCCTCTGTAGCCTGACCCTCTGCCCAGGTGGTCCAGCCACGTGAGCAGCGGTCCTGGGCACGGGGGCTGGTCTGCCGGTTCACTGTATGGGCAGTGGAAACGGCGGCTCAAGAAGCTTCCTGGCTCCACGTACAGCAGGGCTGGGCCCAAGTTGCCCTGCCCATCCCCCTTGCTGCCGTGGGGCAAAGCCAAGGTGCAGACTTGGCTCAGGTCCTCACACTCTTCCACCCCGAGGCCTGACCCCTCACCTGACCCCTCACCTGGCCTCCACTGGCTGGAAGTCAGGCGTGATGCTCCGCCATCTGGGGCATGTGGTCAGTAGAGTGGGTTTGAACTCAGGCTTGCTTGGCTCACTTGCTCAGTGGTGCTCAGCATCTCGACCACACATCTAGCTCATTCTTTTGTTGATTATTTTGGAGATGGACTCTCTTCCTAGGCTGGTTTTGTATCTCAGCCTAAATAGCCAGGCTGATAGGCATGAGCCTCCAGGACCCAGCTTTTTCCTGGGGCCTGAACTCGGCCTGGGCGCTGTCTCTCAGCTCTTCAGCTCAAGGCAAGCACTCTACCATTGAGCCACCTTCCCAGTCCCAGCACCCAGCTTTGGAATTACAGGTTAATCAGAATGTTTGTGGTGGTGGTGATGATAATTGTGTTGAAAGACAACAACTTTATGAGTTCTTGCTTTTTTTTTTTTTTTGGTCGGTCCTGGGGCCTGAACTCTGGGCCAGGGCGTTTAGCTCTTCAGCTCAAGGCTAGCACTCTACCACTTGAGCCACAGCGCCACTTCTGGCTTTTTGGTTCTTGCTTTTTATGTGTGTGCTGATACTGGGGCTTGAACTCAGGCCCTCATGCTCCATGCTTGTTTTGTTCCATGTGAGTACTCTACCCCTTGAGCCACACCTCCACTTCTTGCTTTGGCTAGCTAGTTGGATATAGGAGTCTCTCAGACTTTTCTGCAGGGACTGGCTTCACACCATGATCCTCAGATCTCAGTCTCCTGAGTAGCGAGGATAATAGGTATGAACCACCAGCGCCGCTCACATTGCATTTCTAGTGGGCTAGATGCTCATATAGGGGTGGACAAAGTTAAACCTCTTCCCATCCTGATCTCTCTGAAGTGTGACAAGTGTCCTCACTGAGACAAACATGAGGGCTCCTTTTCCCAGAATCCTCACTGCAGGGTCCATGAGATCTTGTGGTACACAGGGAAAACTGAGGCTGGGCAGGAGGCGGCCTGGGTCACTCCCCTGTGGACAGCAGTGGTGTCTTCTCCGTCTCCGCTCTTTGTCCCATCTATAGCAGATTGTAGGGTTGTCTGGCGGAAGGAGCCAAGAGCAGCTGGATCCTGGTGGAGAGCCAGTGGCCCTCCTGGGAGGTGCAGCTGCCCGGGATGGGGCTACAGCCTGGAGTTACAAGCCTAGAGTGTGCGGGCTCCCCTGCGGGCCTTCCGCAGGCCTTCGGGCGGGCAAGGACGGAGCCGCTTCCCGGCTCGCCAGCTCTGCGCCCTCGGGGCGCACACGCGGGGCACTGGGGGTGAGACCCACGGGGGCACTCCAGCCTGGGGAAGAGGGCTGTGTGCAGAGGCCAGACCAATGCTTCCCAGCGTGGCTTTCAGAGCCGGGGTGCGCGGCTCGGGTGCTGGGTGCGCCTGGCACCGGGCCGGCACCCGGGCCAGCGGGTGGGCCGCTCGCGCCCCAGAGCGCAGGTGCCCTGTGCCCGTCTCCCCTCCCAGCCCTAAGGCCGGGCGGTGCAGCGCACGAGGGCGGGGCCAGCGCACGAGGGCGGGGCGCAGCTCACAAGGGGCGGGGCGCAGCTCACAAGGGGCGGGGCGCAGCTCACAAGGGGCGGGGCGCAGCTCACAAGGGGCGGGGCGCAGCGCATGAGGGCGGGGCGCAGCTCACAAGGGGCGGGGCGCAGCTCACAAGGGGCGGGGCGCAGTGCATGAGGGCGGGGCGCAGCTCACAAGGGGCGGGGCGCAGCGCACGAGGGCGGGGCGCAGCACAGGAGGGGCAGGACAGTGTACTAGTGGCAGGGCACATTGCTTGAGGGCGGGGCAGGGCACGAGGGCGGGGCAGGGCACGGGGGCGGGGCACGAGGGCGGGGCAGGGCACCAGGGCGGGTCAGGTCTCGGGGGCGGGGCAGGGCTGGGGGGGGTGGCGGCTCGTCAGGGCTCGGGGGCGGGGCAGGGCAGGGCTCGGGGGCGGGGCAGGGCTCAGGGGCAGGGCAGGGCTCGGGGGCGGGGCGGGGCAGGGCACCAGGGTGGGTCAGGTCTCGGGGGCGGGGCAGGTCTCGGGGGCGGGTCAGGGCACGGGGAGGGTCAGGGCTCAGGGGCGGGGCAGGGCAGGGCTCGGGGGCGGGTCAGGGCAGGGCTCAGGGGCAGGGCAGGGCAGGGCACCAGGGTGGGTCAGGTCTCGGGGGCGGGGCAGGTCTCGGGGGCGGGGCAGGTCTCGGGGGGGGGGGGGGGGGGGGAGGGTTGGCGGGGCGGGGCTCGGGGGCGGGTCAGGGCAGGGCTCAGGGGCGGGGCTCGGGGGCGGGTCAGGGCAGGGCTCAGGGGCGGGGCTCGGGGGCGGGGCAGGGCACGGTGGTGGCGGGGCAGGGCTCGGGGGCGGGGCGGGGCTCGGGGGCGGGTCAGGGCAGGGCTCAGGGGCGGGGCTCGGGGGCGGGGCAGGGCACGGTGGTGGCGGGGCACGGTGGTGGCGGGGCCGGGCGGGGCGGGGCAGGGCACGGTGGTGGCGGGGCTCGGGGGCGGGGCACGGTGGGGGCGGGGCCGGGCGGGGGCGGGGCAGGGCACGGTGGTGGCGGGGCTCGGGGGCGGGGCACGGTGGGGGCGGGGCCGGGCGGGGCGGGGCAGGGCACGGTGGTGGCGGGGCTCGGGGGCGGGGCACGGTGGTGGCGGGGCCGGGCGGGGCGGGGCAGGGCACGGTGGTGGCGGGGCTCGGGGGCGGGGCTCGGGGGCAGGGCACGGTGGTGGCGGGGCTCGGGGGCGGGGCACGGTGGTGGCGGGGCTCGGGGGCGGGGCACGGTGGTGGCGGGGCTCGGGGGCGGGGCACGGTGGTGGCGGGGCCGGGCGGGGCGGGGCAGG
Organism: Dipodomys spectabilis; assembly: GCF_019054845.1. Classification (NCBI taxonomy): domain Eukaryota; kingdom Metazoa; phylum Chordata; class Mammalia; order Rodentia; family Heteromyidae; genus Dipodomys; species Dipodomys spectabilis. The sequence continues at coordinate 1,020,491 of NW_024870995.1, read as the reverse complement.
GCACGGTGGTGGCGGGGCTCGGGGGCGGGGCACGGTGGTGGCGGGGCTCGGGGGCGGGGCACGGTGGTGGCGGGGCTCGGGGGCGGGGCACGGTGGTGGCGGGGCCGGGCGGGGCGGGGCAGGGCACGGTGGTGGCGGGGCTCGGGGGCGGGGCACGGTGGTGGCGGGGCAGGGCACGGTGGTGGCGGGGCTCGGGGGCGGGGCACGGTGGTGGCGGGGCTCGGGGGCGGGGCACGGTGGTGGCGGGGCTCGGGGGCGGGGCACGGTGGGGGCGGGGCACGGTGGTGGCGGGGCTCGGGGGCGGGGCACGGTGGTGGCGGGGCTCGGGGGCGGGGCACGGTGGTGGCGGGGCTCGGGGGCGGGGCACGGTGGTGGCGGGGCCGGGCGGGGCGGGGCAGGGCACGGTGGTGGCGGGGCTCGGGGGCGGGGCTCGGGGGCGGGGCACGGTGGTGGCGGGGCTCGGGGGCGGGGCACGGTGGTGGCGGGGCTCGGGGGCGGGGCACGGTGGTGGCGGGGCTCGGGGGCGGGGCACGGTGGTGGCGGGGCAGGGCTCGGGGGCGGGGCGGGGCTCGGGGGCGGGGCCGGGCGGGGCGGGGCACGGTGGTGGCGGGGCCGGGCGGGGCACGGTGGTGGCGGGGCCGGGCGGGGCGGGGCACGGTGGTGGCGGGGCACGGTGGTGGCGGGGCAGGGCAGGGCACGGTGGTGGCGGGGCACGGTGGTGGCGGGGGCGGGGCGGGGCTCGGGGGCGGGGCTCGGGGGCGGGGCACGGTGGTGGCGGGGCTCGGGGGCGGGGCACGGTGGTGGCGGGGCCGGGCGGGGCGGGGCAGGGCACGGTGGTGGCGGGGCTCGGGGGCGGGGCACGGTGGTGGCGGGGCAGGGCACGGTGGTGGCGGGGCTCGGGGGCGGGGCACGGTGGTGGCGGGGCTCGGGGGCGGGGCACGGTGGTGGCGGGGCTCGGGGGCGGGGCACGGTGGGGGCGGGGCACGGTGGTGGCGGGGCTCGGGGGCGGGGCACGGTGGTGGCGGGGCAGGGCTCGGGGGCGGGGCGGGGCGGGCGGAGCGGGACGGGCGGTGCTCCAGGGCGAGGTCGGAGCAGCCGGTGCGGTCGGGGGGAGCGGGCCCGGGGCGCCGGTCTGGGGTCGCCCCCCCGCCCGTGCGCCCGCTGTGGCGCCTGTCCGGCCCGTCGGGCGCCGACCCCGGGCGGAGGGCGCACGCGGCACTCGGCGCGGGGAGGCTCGGCAGGCTCATCGCACTCGCCACGCACACCCGTGTCCGGCCGGGACCGCAACCCCACTCCGAGGCCGCACCGAGTCCAGGGGCCGAGTGCAAACTACGCGCGGGACCTGTTAACGTCCACGGCGCATGTGCGGAGGCCGCACAGTCGGCCACCACTGCGCACGCGCTGCGCTCGCCCAAGCGTTTCCCCCTCTCCTCCCCCCCCCCCCCCCCCCACCGCGAGCAGGCCCGAGCTCCTTACCACACCGCTCGCCTCAGTGCGCACGCGCTCCGCTCCTCCAAGCGTCTCTCCCCCACCGCTTCCGGGCCACGCCGCTCATCCCAGCGCGCATGCGCCCGAGGCCATTTCCCGCCCCACCCCCGTGCGCTCCGCTCATTGGCGCAGCCCCGACGGGAGGCGGAAGCTGCCGAAAACCGCGCGAAAGCTGCGAGCGCGCCCGCGTCCCGCCATGGCTCAGCGGCGGCTCACGGACTTCTTCGCGCGCCGCGGCCCCGGCTCCGCCGCGCGGCGGGCCAAGCCGGCCTGCCGCACCCCGAGCCCCGCGGGGCCCGTCCTCGCCTCGGGCGGCAGCCGCAAGCGCGCCCGGGCCCCCGCCGAGCCCGGGGCCGCCCGGCCCGCGCCACCCGCTCGCCGCCGGCTGCGGCTGCTGGACGCGGTGAGGGGGGGACGGGGGGGAGGGGGGCGGCTGCTGGACGCGGTGAGGTGGGGGACGGGGGGGAGGGGGGACGCGGGGGGGGGGGGGGAGGAGGGGGGCGGCTGCGGCTGCTGGACGCGGTGAGGGGGGGAGGGGGGGGGAGGGGGGGCGGCTGCGGCTGCTGGACCCGGTGAGGGGGGGGACGCGGTGAGGGGGGGACGAGGGGGGAGGGGGGGCGGCTGCTGGACGCGGTGAGGGGGGGACGGGGGGGAGGGGGGGGAGGAGGGAGAGGGGGGGGCGGCTGCGGCTGCTGGACCCGGTGAGGGGGGGGACGCGGTGAGGGGGGGGACGGAGGGTACGGGGGGGAGGAGGGGGAGGGGGGGCGGCTGCGGCTGCTGGACGCGGTGAGGGGGGGACGGGGGGAGGGGGGGGCGGCTGCGGCTGCTGGACCCGGTGAGGGGGGGGACGCGGTGAGGGGGGGGGACGAGGGGGAGGGGGGGGGCGGCTGCTGGACGCGGTGAGGGGGGGGACGGGGGGGAGGGGGGGGGAGGGGGGGGGGCGGCTGCTGGACGCGGTGAGGGGGGGACGGGGGGGAGGGGGGGGGAGGAGGGAGAGGGGGGGCGGCTGCGGCTGCTGGACCCGGTGAGGGGGGGACGGGGGGAGGGGGAGGAGGGGGGCGGCTGCGGCTGCTGGACCCGGTGAGGGGGGTGGTGGGGGGGAGGGGGGACGGGGGGAGGGGGGGCGGCTGTGGCTGCTGGACCCGGTGAGGGGGGGGGACGGGGGGGAGGGGGGACGCGGGGGGGGGAGGAGGGGGGCGGCTGCGGCTGCTGGACCTGGTGAGGGGGGGACGGGGGGAGGGGGGCGGCTGCGGCTGCTGGACCCGGTGAGGGGGGGGGTGGGGGGAGGGGGGACGGGGGGGGAGGGGGGCGGCTGCGGCTGCTGGACCCGGTGAGGGGGGGGACAGGGGGAGGGGGGACGCGGGGGGGGGGGGAGGAGGGGGCGGCAGGGGCTGCTGGACCCGGTGAGGGGGTGATGGGGGGGAAGAGGGGGGGCGGCTGCGGCTGCTGGACCCAGTGAGGCGGGGGGAGGGGGGGGTGAGGTCGGGGGGGGGGGGGTTGGGGGGGCGGACAAATGCAGGAGAGCCCGGAGGTCAGGCCTGGCCCTGGTGCACCGGGGCCCTGCGGGCCCTGTGGGCCTGCGAGCCAGCACCGCCCTGGCCGGCTGGGAAGGCCCAGCCGACCCTGCCCCTCCTAGACAGCTCGCGGGACCCTGATTTCTGGCCAGGAGTCTAGATAAGTGACTGAAGCCAGCCCCTGCCCCTGTCCACACTCACCATGGACGGTTCTTTTCTTGCCAGGATTCCTCTGCCAGCTCCCCGGCCACGCTCAGCTTCCCTGATGTTCCCAGCTCCCCCGATGTTCCCAGCACCCCAGATGTCCCCAGCTCCCCAGTTGCCCCCAGTCCCCCAGATGTCCCCAGCACCCTGGCTACCTTCAGTTCCACCCAGCAGTCCCTGGGTAAGAGGACCAAGAAAGCCACAGCTACAGTGGAGCCCCAGCCCCACCCCAAGACCCACCAGGAAGAGGTGAGGAGGCGGCCAGGGCAGGTTGTGGGAGGTACTGTAGGGTGATGGCCTGTCCTGACACTATCTGAGTTCCTAGGTCTCCTCTAAGAACTCCATCTCTGATCTCCGGTGTCGCCTGCAGCGGGCACGAGAAGCGGGTGCTAGGGTCCAGGCACTGAGGGCCCAAGCCCAGAAGGATGTTGAGGAGGCTCTCAGTCCCCAGGCTGAGCAGCCTGCAGAGCCATGGTGAGTCCCATTGGCTGTTGTGTCTGGGAGATAGGCTGGTGGGAGGCACTGCAGGGCCAGGGTGGGTGATAGACCCGGGAGCTGCTCCTTGGGCTGGGACAGTTGGTGTGCCTGGCAGACAGACCCTAGATGCCTGCTTGCTAGCTGCACTGCGTAACCTCATCTGGAGGTAGGGTGGACATACAGTCTGCTAACTGTTCCTGTGTCCTCCTGTCTGGGTCAGGCCACTGGACAGGCATGCCGGAGGGCTCCCTGTGTGGGAGCACTAGCCTTGCAGGCAGGCAGTGGGTGTTCGCTGGCTTTGTGCAGTTCTCTGACCCTGTGGCCTGCTGCTAGGCACTGGAGGGAGTGTGTGGTCTCATGAGTCTGCCCCCCTCTGACAGTGGCGAGAAGGTTCCCGCCTACCAGCGCTTCCATGCCTTGGCCCAGCCTGGGCCTCCGGGCCTTGTGCTGCCCTACAAGTACCAGGTGCTGGCCCAGATGTTCCACAGCATGGACACCATTGTGGGCATGCTTCACAACCGCGCGGAGACAGTGACCTTCTCCAAGGTCAAGCAGGGTGTACAGGACATGATGCGCAAGTGAGTGGCCTGTGTGGCTGGGTTCTGTCTGCCCTCCGTGTCTGACCCAGCCCCGCCAGTTTCTTCTGACCAAGTGTCTTCTCTGTAGGCGCTTTGAGGAGCGCAATGTGGGCCAGATCAAAACTGTGTACCCCGAGTCTTACTGCTTCCGTCAGGAGCGCAATGTCCCCACCTTCAAGGATGGCGTCAAGAGGTCAGATTACCAGCTGACCATTGAGCCGCTGCTGGACCAGGGTGAGCACGGGGCCTGGCCTTGGCCACATGCGTTCACCTGTGACCCACGTTTGGAGTATGGCACAAGGTGTTTGCTCCCCACCTGTGTCAGGGGTCATGTGCTGGGCGAGCCTGGGGCTCAGATGGACTCTCTTCTCAGAGCCCGGTGGAGCTGCAGTCCCCCAGCTCACAGCCTCGCGCCTCCTGCACCGGAGACAGGTGTTCCGCCAGAACCTGGTGAGGCGCGTGAAGGAGCACCACAAGGTCAGTGCCGGGCGAGTGTCGTGCCCACACCCAGTGGGAGCTGCTCTGTCAGCAAGCACAGCATTCTGGAAGTGGAAGGCTTTCAATCTCAGGAGGGGGAGAGGAGAGGCTTGGCATCTGCTGCTGGGGGCCTCAGGACTAACCATAAGCTTTGGTGCATTTGGTGCTGCCCATGTGTAAGGCCGCAGATCCTCCTCCTACCTGGCTTTTAGTGCCTAGACAAGCGGTTTTCCCAGGGCCATCTAGCTGGAGCAACTCCAGCAGCCTAACGCCCGCTCTCTCCCACAGGTCTTCCTGGCCTCCTTGAACCCCCCCATGGTGGTGCCTGAGGACCAGCTGATGCGCTGGCACCCACGCTTCAACGTGGACCAAGTCCCTGACATTGAGCCGGCAGAGCTGCCCCAGCCGCCCACCACTGAGCAGCTCACCACGGCCCGGGAAGTGTTGGCCCACGCTCGCAGCTTCATGTCGCCCAAGGTGAGGCTGGCCCGGCTCTGAGCTGGCCCTTTGTCCTGGGGTGGAGCTCAATGCTGAGCAGCCTTGGGTACTTGGTGCCACCTGGCTGGGCCAGTATCGGGACGCCCTTTCACCCACCCACTTGGGGAGTAGAGGAGTGCAGGCCACTGAGGTGCTGGGACCTTGGGCAGGAATCCACGCAGAGCTGGGGTTTTCTTTCTGACCTGTACTCACCTGCAGATGGAGAAGGCCTTGAGCGAGCTGGCCCTGCATTCAGCTGAGTCTGGCAGCCCCGGCTCAGCTCTGCTGGCCACCCCACCTGCTGCCCTGCCGGCCACGCCACCCGCCACCCCCCCTGCCGCCTCCCCCAGTGCCCTGAAAGGCGTGTCCCTGGCCCTCCTGGAGCGGGTAAGTGAGTGGGGGTGGGGGCATGGGACCCCCTTCTGCTGCTCACTGCCCCTCCCCTGCAGATCCGGGCCAAGGAGGCCCAGAGGCAGCTGGCACAGATGATGCGGCAGCCAGAGCAGGACCTGCGCTTGCAGCGGCTGGAGCGGCTGCCTGAGCTGGCTCGTGTGCTACGCAGTGTCTTCGTGTCTGAGCGGAAGCCAGCACTCACCATGGAGGTGGCCTGTGCCAGAATGGTGGGCAGCTGCCGGGCCACTTTGAGCCCAGGTATGTGCTGGTTTACTCGGTTGGCCCATAGTGCCTCCTGTAAAAGCCGGGCTTGGGCCTGTCTCCTGGATGTCCATGTGGACTGTTCATGCCCGGTGCGCCCTGGGGCCTGCTGCTGAGTGCTGTCAGGCCCATGGCCTCTGTGCCGGTCACACAGCTTCCCGGTGGCTTCCTTGTGGCCTGACCCTCACAGCTCACGAGCCTCTGGCTCTCAGCTACCCAAGGACTGCCAGCTGCTCTCTCCCAGGCCTGCTCACGTGGCTTCAAGCACCAGAGGCTCCTGGTGGGCCACCTGCAGGGTACCAGCTGGTTTGGGCCTTCCCTGGGTGGGGTCCACATGCTCAGGCCTCAGCTGGAGTCTTTGCCTTGTCCATACTTAGCTTCTGTCTTTGGGGGCTCTGCCCAGGAAACTCAGACCTGGCTTCTACCGGGTCTAGTTTACGTAGCAGTCACTGCTTTTTTCAGACAGTGCCTGATTGAAGGTCCTGGCTGGAGGGCTGTGCCAAAGCTCAGGCACGTGGGCACATTGGGATTCCAAGTCAAGCCCCACTCTTCGCAGGTGAGATGGAGAAGCACCTGCTGCTCCTGTCTGAGCTGCTGCCAGACTGGCTTAGTCTGCACCGTGTCCGCACTGACACCTACATCAAGCTGGACAAGGCTGCTGACCTGGCGGACATCGCTGGGCGGCTGGCCCGGCAGGCCCGTGCGGAGGGGCTGAGCTGAGCTGCCACGAGAGCCCCCCCCATGCCCATGCTTGCTCTCTGCCAGCAGGCGTCTCCGGGTCCCAGCCAGGCAGTCCCACGCCCTGGCCAGGGCCTCATGTCTCTGCTGCTGTGGCAGGTGCACTGGGGGTCATAACAGAACATGATTGTCACAGATGCCCCCCAGATACCCATTGCCTATCCTGAAGCAAACATATCAGGGTGGAGGAACATTGCTGTCCATCCCCAAGGCCTGTGGGTGGCCTCCACCCTGAGCAATTCAACATCCAAGGCTTACTTAGATAGGCTTGAAGCTAAGACCAAACTGCGTCAGATGTCAGGAACTTGCAGACTTGTGTTTAGGTTTGAGAGCAATTAATGATGAGGGTCTAACCATAGATTATTTTCTACATTTTGGGCTGAAATAGCTTGTAAAAATTGAGCTCATTTCGTTTTTTTATTTTGCTCTAAGCATTTAAGTAGGACCTGTAGTATGGCTTGATCTGTTAAACTCTAAAATAAACATTCCTAATATCTGAAAGAAAGCTCAGCAAGAAAACCTGATTTTCAGTCTTAACCTTTTAGCCTTGTCACCAAGAGGACCCCTGGGGCTTGGGGACGTGGCTCAGTGTGGGGAGTACTTGCCTAGCATGCATGAAGCCCTGGGTTCCACCTCAGCACATGAACTGGAAGTGGTGCTGTGGCTCTGGAAGTGTCCAGGCCTCATTACTGACCCCCTCCCCCAAAGTGAGGACTCAGAGCAGGTGAGGCTAATGGCCTCCAGGAAAAACACTTGCTCTCCGTGGGGCTGCTATTTACTGCCGTGGCTGGGTTTATACTTTGGTCCAGGCCTCCCAGCCCTGGACCACAGGACACAACACATGTACAAAAGCTCTTTACTGTGATATTGCTGTTTGTCGACACTGGGACCTTCAGGAAGGCCCTGGGGGAGCCCCACAGAAAAATGTAGCTGGCTACTGCCAGGGCCCCCGGAGGATACTGAAGGCAGGAAGGTGAACCAGTCTGTCCTGAGGTGGTGGAGGTGCTGTTGGGTCACTCGTACTGCAGGAGAGAAAAGAAGGGCACTGGCCCCAGCTTCTCCCTGCCCTTGAGCGAGGTCAGCTCCACCAGGCTGATGCACTCCAGCACCTCGGCGCGCAGCTGACCCAGCAGCTCGCAGGCTGCTCGCATGGTTCCTGTGGGTGCAATAGTCTGCTCTGACCTCCGGTGGGTACAGGAGGGAGGAAGTGGACAGCACAGTGCTTCTCACCACCAGTGAGCGGCCAGGCACCCAACTCCTGCCCTTCAAAGCACCCTTTGAGGCCTTGGGTCTGTTCTGGGGAAGTCTTACCACCAGTGGCCAGCAGATCATCCACAACCACCACCTTCTGCCCCGGCTCCAGGGCATCTTTCTGGATCTCCAACTCAGCCTGTGCACAGGAAGAGGACACTGCAGAGCCCGAGAAGCAACAGGTGGCCACCCCTGGCTTCCTGGCTGTGTGAGCCATAGCTCCTGTAGCCACAGGCTCCCAGGGAGCTCAGGCCCAGTGACCCCCGGTGAGCTGAGGAGCACTGGGTGGTGACTGTCCCCTTCGACCTGACCGTAGGCTCACCTTGCCGTACTCCAGTGCATAAGACACAGACACTGTGGGGCCTGGCAGCTTCCCACGCTTCCTGATGAGCACACAGCCCAGGCCCAGCTCCTGGGCCAGGGAGGGTCCAAACAGGAAGCCCCTGGAGTCTAGGCCTGTGGGTGGTAGGTGCTGGGTGGCAGAGCGGCCCGGACAGGAGTCCCCACAGGCTGGGGTGCAGCCCAGTGACCCTGGACCTCCAGCTACTCTGCCACTACAGCCACAGCTCCACTTCCAGCTTTTTGCTGGTTAGGTGGGACTAGTTTTTGAGTCTCACTGACTTCTGTCCAGGTTGACTTTGAACTGTGACCTTTGGATCTCAGCTTCCTTACAGATAACAGTCTGTGAGCCACAGGTGAGCAGGTCTCAGGGCTTTGTCCTGCTGGGCTTCATCTTAGCCCTGGGGCCGCCGCCTGCCTCGGGCACTGCCCAGAGCCACTTAGTATCTGTCACGTGTAGCAAGCCATGGAGTGCCCAGTCCACCGGGGAGGCCGCAGCGAGAGCTGGCCAGTCCACGTGAGCTGAGCTGTGGTGGAGACCATCCCATCATGGGTGGCCAGGGCCTTCCTGCAGGGCCAGTCAGGAGACCCCTGTCCTCCCTGCCCGGTCAGAGCTGCCTCCTGGGATGCGGAGTCCCAGGACCAGGCACTCGGGGGTGTGGGTGTGACCACCACACTGCAGGAGAGAGGGAAGGGAGGCGGCCCTCTAAACTAGGCGGATAGCAGGCGGCAAGTGCGCGAGGGGCTGCGGCCTGCAGGGGACTGGAGCTTCCCTCTGGCCGTGGACGGGACACGCCCAGCAGCAGGGTGCTGTGCTGGGCCAGGCCAGGCCAGGAGGGGGGGGGGGACGGAGTAACGGGCCGGGGTAGGCCGGGGGGGGGGGGGGGGGGGGTGACGGGCCGGGGGAGGGGAGGAGGACGGAGTGACGGGCCCGGGGAGGGGGGGTGATGGGTCGGGGTGGGGGGGGGAGGATGACCACCGGGGAGGGGGGGGCGGGCCGGGGGTCCGGGCGCGGCCGGCCACTCGCCTGCGATGTAGTCGATGCGGCTGCCGTGCGTGGCTCTCAGGTGGGCGGCCAGCAGATGGATGGAGGCGCGGAAGGAGTCGGGGTCCTTCAGGAGCGGCGCGATGTCCCTGCACGGAGGACGGGCCGGTGAGCCGGGGCCGGCGGGCGGCGGCCCGAAGGACCCCGCGCCCGCGCCCGCGCCCGCGCCCGCACCGGAACAGCACGCCGGGGATGGGGAAGTCCGGGAAGCTGCGGATGCACCGCGCCACCAGCTGCAGCTCCGGGTCCGCCATGGCCGCGTGCGGGAGCCGGGGTGGGGAGGGTGGAGCGGGAAGCGGGAGAAAAGGCCCGGGGGCGGGGCCTGCGCGGAAGGGGCGGGGCCGAGCGAGGGCGTGGCGTCGCGGGGCTCTGGGCTTCGCGGCCAGGCAGGACAACACCGAGGCCGGTCTGCGCGCCGGGCGTGACGCTTCCGGGGGCGTGGCTCCGAGGCTGGGCGTGGCGTCGCGGGGCTCTGGGCTTCGCGGCCAGGCGGGACAACACCGAGGCCGGTCTGCGCGCCGGGCGTGACGCTTCCGGGGGGCGGGGCTCCGAGGCTGGGCGTGGCGTCCCGGGGGCGGGGCTCCGTCATGGGCGTGGCGTCGCGGGGCTCAGGGCTTCGCGGCCAGGCGGGACATCACCCAGGGCCGGTCTGCGCGCCGGGCGTGACGCTTCCGGGGGGCGGGGCTCCGAGGCTGGGCGTGGCGTCCCAGGGGCGGGGCTCCGCCATGGGCGTGGCTTCGCGGGGCTCAGGGCTTCACATCACCGAGGGCCTGGTTCTGCGCACCGGGCGTGACGCTTCCGGGGGCGTGGCTCCGCCGTGGGCGTGGCGTCGCGGGGCTCTGGGCTTCGCGGCCAGGCGGGACATCACCCAGGGCCGGTCTGCGCGCCTTCCGGGGGGCGGGGCTCCGCCGAGGGCGTGGCGTCGCGGGGCTCTGAGCTTCACACCACCGAGGGCTGGTTCTGCGCGCCGGGCGTGACGCTTCCGGGGATGTGGAGTCGCGAGGCTCAGGACTTCGCGACTGGGCGTGGCTCCGCGGGCGGGGCAGCCGGCTCCCCCCCCCCCCCCCCCCCCCGCAGGAGGGTCGCCATTTCGCCCACCCGTGCGCGCCCTCGGGCCACCCCCCTCCCGCACTGGGCGCAGCGGGGCCGAGGCGCGTGCCCGGCCGGGAAGCCCCGTGCGCAGAGCCCCTCCCCGCGCGGGGCGGAGAGCCTCGGCCCGAGGTGGGCAGGGCCAGGGCCCTGGGCGGGGGTCCCGCAACAAGCCCGCCAAAGACCAAAGAGGACACGGGGTGGAGTGCTTCCGATTCTTGGCCAGACTTCTCCGCTCGCCCTCCACAGCTCAGCTTCGTAGGGGTCCCCGTGCAAACATGAAAGGTGTTCCAGCAGCCCCGGTGGCGGTGGCGGGCCAGGCCCCACCGGGCTGGGCGGGCGGGGGACCCCGGCTCTGCGGCAGCGCCGGCAGCTTTGCCATGGTGGCTGAGGCTGCTGCCTGTCTCCAGCTCCCCCGGCTCACAGCCCTGTGGGTGGCGCAGGACGGGAGGCCGATGCCATGGGTGCTGTCCTCCTGCTGCCCAGCCCCGAGGGCTCAGTTTAGATCAGCCCCACGGTCTTCAGTGCCAGGGGTGAAGCAGACCAGCGAGAAGATGCCCCCTGGGCTCCAGACCCTGGACAGGGGCACTGGGCACGGATGGGCTACTGTGGTCAGAACCTATTTGTGGCCAGCTGCATGGCAGGTCCAGGACTGGACAGCACTAGACTGTGGGCTCTAGGGACGGGTCTTGGGTGTGGTCTCAGGCCCTGCCACTGGTTGCAGGTGCTATCTGGTGGTGGGCAAGGCAGAGGGCAACTGGAATTCTTCCAACATGGGAGTCCTGAGGCCAGAGCCTTCTTATCCTCCAGCGGGAGATTCTGAGCCTGGCCTGGGTCCAAACAGAAGCTAATGGGGCCAGAGGCACTTGGTGGGAGCCGACTCAGGAGGCGTCAGGCACTTCTTCAGCTTTTCACAGCCCGGCGGTGCCCAGTTCTAGGAAATAAAATTCAGCAAAGAATGTGTAGTTATTCTAGGCACCTCAGCCTGGCCTGTCCCGGACACTGGTCCCACCCCCTGGCAGGGTGGAGGTTGGCAGCCTACACCATGCAGGTAGAAGCTCACGCGCGCATTGGAATCACAGGAACGTGGAGCCCTGTACTTTCCCTGAAGCCTTGCTCTGCGGAGGAGTATCTGGGCAGTGGGTGTGGGCCACTGGGCAGGAGAACATCTGGTAATCAAATTCACATAGCACTCACAAGTGGCAGAAGCTGGCAGGAGGTACACACGCAAGTGCCAGGAAAGCTGCCACTGCTGTGCCTGTCAGGGTAGCTTGGACAGCCCTGTGTTCTGGAAGCCTCTGGGGGTGGGGGGGGGAGGGAGGGCTGGAACATGGACCCCTAGGAGGAACCCTCTGAGAGAACTGGAGGTGGCCTAGTCTGCTGGGCTCCCACCCAAGCCTTGTGTCTGGGTTTATTGAGCCAGAGAGTGTGGAGACAGTGGCTTGGCCCCAGACAGCGACAGTGCTGCTGCTGCGGGCTGGGCACTCCCTGCCTGTGAAGGGTGGAAGCAGTGCTGTGGGTCTGATCAAGGGTGAAGAGGGCTGTGATGGCCTTGATGTGAGACCAGAAGATGTCACAGCCCCTCATCAGGCTGGCCCAGGATTTGGGGGGCAGAGCTAAGCAGGGAGGCCCTGATGTGGCATAGGGGCAAGACCACCAGGGGTCCTCACAGCTCCCAGGGAAGCACTGCCGATGAGGCTGGACAGCCACACAGCCCTGTCTCAGCTGAGTTGGTTTGAGGACCCAGCACCACTTTCTGGAACCTAACCGTGGCCTGTCGGTGTTGGCAGTTCCACTGGCATCCAGAAGATGGCATTGGCAGCCAGCAATGTGCTGCCTGCTTCCCTAGCCCAGCACCAGCCTGAGGTGGACAGGTCATTTCTATGCAGCTGGACAGTGACCACTCCCTGCAGTCAGCCCTTACTTCAGGATGCACTGGGTGCTCAACACCTCAGTAGTCCTGAGAGAAGGGCCCTTGCTGCCCTCCCGCAGCACCTGCAACATTGCTGTTGAAGGAAGGGCTTCGTCTGCCCTGGGCAACACTAGAGCATGAGGCACCGGTCGCCGGCCTCCACAGGGTCCTCATCCACGGGCTGCTGTGGTCCCCGGGCTCCGCCCTGCCCAGTCCCGGCTGACTCCTCATCCATGGGCTGCTGTGGTCTCCAGGCTCTGCCCAGTCCAGTGCTGGATGAGTCTTCAGCAGGGCAGCCATGGACAAAGCTGTGCACATCTGTCTTCACTGCTGCAAGTGCACTCTATGTCCCTGGACAGTCCCTCCACTGCACGAAGCCCCCCCACTTCCTCCTTGGTACCCACAGCCCATCAAAGCTGCTATGCAGTATGGGCAGTAGCAGCCCGGCCCGCAGCGGGCCAAGCACACAGACACCTACCATGACTGCCTGGTCACATATGTTGAGTTGCGGCTGGCCAGGGACCAAGGCCTCTTGATGCTGCTGGACAGCCCAGGTGGCTCTCTCCAGGGCAACCTGGTACTCCTCACTGGCAAAGCTGGAGACAAGAAGACACTGGTCACGAGGCTGCACTGTGACCCGTCGGCTCTGCAGAGGGCCCAGACAGGCTAGGGAGGGGGACCAGCCTAGGGGGCAGGCACACTGAGGATCACATCCCACACAGGCCTGGCTCCTTCTGCTGGACCCAGGCCTCACGGACAGGCAGCGTGCCTGTACTTAGACTCAGGGCCCAGGGAGGGAGATGAGGGCTAGTCCAAAGGAAGGTGAGCAGCCAGTCCAGCCGGCTCAGGGAGCATGGCTGTCCCCTGCTCTGTCTCCACTAGGACCCAGAAGGTATCGCCCAGAGGCTGACCCTGAGAACGAGACTTCTCTGTGGGGACTCCATAGCACTGACTACTGCTTAAAGTATTTACAAACATCGTACACCAACTCAAGGCCTCAAGCATGCGGGGCTAGCACTCTACCACTTGAGCCACAGCGCCACTTCCAGTTTTCTGGTGGTTAACTGGAGATAAGAGTGTCACAGACTTTTCTGCCCTGGCTGGCTTTGTACCACGATCCTCAGATCTCAGCCTCCTGAGTAGCTAGGATGACAGGCGTGAGCCATGGACACCCAGGGTCTTAAAAAAAACTTAGTAAGCATATCAGGTGATCATTCATAGGGGATCTGGGTGTCCCCAGGCACAGAGTCCCCAGAGCCCAGCTTGCCACGCCCCAGGTCCTGGCAATACCCACGCTTCTTCCCCACCCAGCAGTTCGGGGCCCAGGGCTGGCCAGTCTCTTGTCTGTGCTGGACACCTGTCCTCAGCGGCAGCTCAGAGCAGGGACCATCCTGGCCTGGAATGAGTAGAAGAGGGGAGGCCACAGGGTGGGGAGCGGAGGGGGGATGCAGGGAGAAAGGCGGACCCCAAACCTGGTGAGCGGCCAGCTCTGCTCCCAGTGCTCATTGTCCCTGTCACCTCTGCCACTAGAGTGTGCAGAGGGGCCTGCTCTGGCTGCTGGACGGGGCAGCCCCGCCTCACCTGAGTGGGAACCTCTCCCCTGGGTCTCGGCCTAGGTGGAAGACCAGGGGCAGCTTCGTGTGCTCCTCCTGGGTGTGGGTCGTGACTCCTGAGACGTTCTGCCCGGGGCAGAAGTTAACGCCCTGAAAGGAGAGATGGAGGGGCGTGAGCACGGACCTGTGGCGTCGGGTGGCCCTGCCGCCTCTTCCAGTGTCCGCCTGATGTCCACTGGGTGCAGGGAAGCGGGGCAGGTGAAGCCTGGCCTGTGTGCCCCACACCCCTTTGCGGGGGAGGGTGGGCATCTTTAACGCAGCCTAGCCCATCTCCATCCTGACTAACAAGACTTCAAGTCCCAGTGAAGAGCTCCTCTTAACACCTTCAATATGCACCTCTGGGGGAAGACCGCCTCTCTGTAGGAGTTGAAAGTCAGGATGAAGCCCCGTGCTGGTGGCTCATGCCTGTAATCCTAGCTGAGATCTGAGCATGGTTCAAAGGCAGCCTGGTGGAGTGGCTCAAATGGTAGAATGTAAGCTATGAGCAAAAAGCTAGATGAGAGTTCAAGGCCCTAAGTTCAAGTTCCAGTACTTGTTTAAAAAAAAAACAGGGCTGGGTGCCGGTGGCTCATGCCTGTCATCCTAGCAACAAGGAGGCTAAGATCTGAGGATCAGGGTTCAAAGCTGACCGGGCAGTAAAGTCCATGAGACTCTTATCTCCAATAAACCACTAGAAAACTGGAAATGGCGCTGCAGCTCAAGCAGTAGAGCGCTCGCCTTGAGCTGAGGGACAGCGCCCAGGCCCAGAGTTCAAGCCCCCCCCAAAAAAGAACAACTAGGCCGGGGAGGGGACCCTATGCACCAAAAGCCAAGAGAATAGAAAAGACAAGATGGGGGGGGCACTGAGGCTGCAGGCAAGGACCGTAGAATAACCGCAAGTAACCCGCAGGGAAGCTGAGGCCGCAGGGGTCCAGGGCTTCTCTCTCCCAAGTGCTCCCTGGGGCAGCTGTCCTCCTGGCGTGCTGGTGAGCAGCACCCGCCCACTCCCGCACCGCAGGAGCAGAGCCCGGAGCGGGGACAGGAGGCCTGGGAGCCAAGTACAGACTGGGCTCAAGCGGAGTCTCTCAGACTGAACTCCAGTACCAACTCTTTTCTTTTTTTCTTTCTTTCCCTTCTTCCCTTCTTTCCTTCTTTCTTTTTGTTGGTATTGGGGCTTGAACTCAGGGCCCAGGTGACCCTATTCTGAGTTTCAGGGCAGAGGCTGAGCAGGGCCTAGGAGGGCTCTGGGCAGGGTGGAAAGGCAAAGTGGTAGAGGCCTTTATGGGATCTGTGTTGTGCTCCCTGAAAGCTGCCTGTGGGGTCCAAGTCAGCCCCCACGTTCAATCTTGGCAGGGTACCAGTGGCATGTCCCTAGCATCTTCCCCGCGTGTGTGCAGGGGGCTGAGGGCAGCCTCTCACCCTGAATGAAGGTGATCGCCCAGGCTGAGGCACAGCATTGTCTCACCCCGGGCGGCCCCCAGCTCTGCAACCAGAGACCCATACCTGTCGGAATTCCTCCCAGGAGTTGGTCCAAGTCCAGAAGTGGGCCTTGTACTGGCCAAGGGTGACGGCCATCAGCGTGTTTCCACGGTAATAGAATATTGGCCTGTTGAGGGGGAGGGTCATAGTTAAGTGTGTGAGTAGGGGTCAGCGGAAGCGACAGAGGTCAGACTGCAGCAGGCGGGGAGGGGCTGGGAGGGAGGCTGGGGCAGAGGGCTTCCCCAGCATGCATGAAGGCCTCTGTTCCACCCTAGCCAAGAAAAGCGGCCAGGCCAGTACATCTGGGGCCCGGCTCGGGCTGGTGCCCTCTTGCTCACTCAGGGCCCCGGGAGGATGGCTTGGCAGGAGGGCACTAAGGCTGGCAAAAGATGGGTTCTCTTTCTGGAGACCAGATGGGCCTGAGAGAAGCCTGCAGCCACAGGCACTGGGCTCTCAGCGGCGGCACTCTGACCAGGTTTCAAGAAGAAAAAAATAGGCACTTGGAAAAAAAAAAAAGGCAGCTTTCCCCTCCTCCAAGACCTGGCCCCGCAGCCGCCTTGACCGGGGCTGAGCGCCTGCACGGCTGCTCCTCAGCTGCTCAAGACCCAGGAATTGAGAAAGGCTCCGAGCTGGGCACAGGGCAGTGTGGGGTGAGGGACCCCAGCTCAGGGTCGACGGCAGCACGTGAGCCCCTGCTGGCTACAGCCTGAAGCAGACAGGGGAAGGACCTGGGCCACGACCACAGATAATCCGAGGGGCCGTGACGGAGATGGTGGCAGCGGCTGCCACAGGCGGGGACAAGGCCCGTCCTCCAGCCCTTGCGGGGGTTCCCCAAAGCCGGGGCCTCTCTCAGCAAGCCCCCCTCACCCCCAGCAGTGCAGGGCCTGGCCGAGGGAGCTGTGGGCAGGTGCAGAGCCACGACCACGCCTGCCCCACACCCACCTGTCCGTCAGCTGGCCCTGCAGGAGCGTGGGGAGGAGGTCCAGGCCGTCCACTGCCCTGTCGCTGGGCGGCTGCAGGCTTGCGAGGGACAGGCTGGTGGTGAAGAGGTCCATGATGCTGCCCAGCTGGTGGCTCACCTGCGGTGACACAGCAGGCGCACCTGGGAAGCTGCCCCGGTCAGACGGCGGCCGGGGGCCCAGGGCCCGGGAGAGGAGCCCCACAGGGGGCAGGCAGGCAGGGCAGAGGCACGGGGCCGGTGGCACACCCACGGTGTGGGTGGCACATGCCCAGTGAGCCAGGCTTCCAGGAGAGGCAGGGCGCGCATGGCTGCAGTGTGCACCAGCACCAGGCTTGGCCCGAGACAGCACAGCGACCGCCTCTGCCCTTACCCTGGCACATGGGAGGCGGCAGCCAGGACCGCCAGGGGCCCGCTGCTTCTTATGAGCCTGCCTCCTGGGCCGTTCACTGGCCCCCCAGTTCTCACTGACCCCACTACTGGCAAAGGCGGGTGGGTGGGAAGCACAGTGGCCAGGGGCGGGCACACTGCTGGCGGCCTGGCTTGGCGGGGGGGGGGGGGCGGCACACTGCTGGCGGCCTGGCTTGGCGGGGGGGGGGGCACACTGCTGGCGGCCTGGCTTGGCGGGGGGGGGGGCACACTGCTGGGGGCCTGGCTTGGCGGGGGGGGGCGGCACACTGCTGGGGGCCTGGCTTGGCGGGGGGGGGGGGGCACTGCTGGGGGCCTGGCTTGGCGGGGGGGGGGGGGGGGCACACTGCTGGGGGCCTGGCTTGGCGGGGGGGGGCACACTGCTGGGGGCCTGGCTTGGCGGGGGGGGGGGCACTGCTGGGGGCCTGGCTTGGCGGGGGGGGGGGGGCACACTGCTGGGGGCCTGGCTTGGCGGGGGGGGGGGGGGGCACTGCTGGGGGCCTGGCTTGGCGGGGGGGGGGGGCACACTGCTGGGGGCCTGGCTTGGCGGGGGGGCACTGCTGGGGGCCTGGCTTGGCGGGGGGGGGGGGGGCACTGCTGGGGGCCTGGCTTGGCGGGGGGGGGGGGCACACTGCTGGGGGCCTGGCTTGGCGGGGGGGGGCACACTGCTGGGGGCCTGGCTTGGCGGGGGGGGGGGGGCACTGCTGGGGGCCTGGCTTGGCGGGGGGGGGGGGGGGGCACACTGCTGGGGGCCTGGCTTGGCGGGGGGGGGGCACTGCTGGGGGCCTGGCTTGGCGGGGGGGGGGGGCACTGCTGGGGGCCTGGCTTGGCGGGGGGGGGGGCACACTGCTGGGGGCCTGGCTTGGCGGGGGGGGCACACTGCTGGCGGCCTGGCTTGGCGGGGGGGGGGGCACACTGCTGGGGGCCTGGCTTGGCGGGGGGGGGGCACTGCTGGGGGCCTGGCTTGGCGGGGGGGGGCACACTGCTGGGGGCCTGGCTTGGCGGGGGGGGGGGGCACACTGCTAGGGGCCTGGCTTGGCGGGGGGGGCACTGCTGGGGGCCTGGCTTGGCGGGGGGGGGGCACTGCTGGGGGCCTGGCTTGGCGGGGGGGGGGGGGCACACTGCTGGGGGCCTGGCTTGGCGGGGGGGGGGGGGCACACTGCTGGGGGCCTGGCTCGGCGGGGGGGGGCACACTGCTAGGGGCCTGGCTTGGCGGGGGGGGGGGCACTGCTGGGGGCCTGGCTTGGCGGGGGGGGGGCACTGCTGGGGGCCTGGCTTGGCGGGGGGGGGGGGCACACTGCTAGGGGCCTGGCTTGGCGGGGGGGGGCACTGCTGGGGGCCTGGCTTGGCGGGGGGGGGGGCACTGCTGGGGGCCTGGCTCGGCGGGGGGGGCACTGCTGGGGGCCTGGCTCGGCGGGGGGGGGGGGCACACTGCTGGGGGCCTGGCAGTGGGGGGCACACTGCTGGGGGCTTGGCTTGGGCAGGGTCAAGCACACCCAGGTTCTGTTTGGACGGTGCTCCCCTCACAGCTCCTTGCCCGGCCCTGGCCCAACTGCAGCTGGAGTTGAGGTTTTCACCATGCCATGAGGACCCTGGCAGCTGGTTGTCTGGAGTCCACGCCACCCAGACTGGAGGGAAACACCAGGGGCCATGTTTGTTTTAGAAACAGTCTATGGCGGGCTGGGAAGGTGGCTGAGTGGTAGAGCGCTTGCCTTGCATGCCTGAGGCCCTGGGTTCGATTCCCCAGCACCACATAAGCAAAAAAAGCCAGAAGTGGCGCTGTGGCTCAAGTGGTAGAGCACTAGCCTTGAGCTGAAGAGCTGAGGGACAGCGCCCAGGCCCAGAGTTCAGGCCCCACGACCGGACCCAAAAAAAAAATACAAAAAAAGAAACAGTCCATGGCCTTTGCCAGAAGGAAGGCAGCTTCAGGGGTCCTGGCTGCCCGTGGGGCTTCCCTCCTCCAGGGGTCCTGGCTGTCTTTGGGACTTCCTCCCTCCAGGGGTCCTGGCTGCCCGTGGGGCTTCCCTCCTCCAGGGGTCCTGGCTGCCCGTGGGGCTTCCCTCCTCCAGGGGTCCTGGCTGTCTTTGGGACTTCCTCCCTCCAGGGGTCCTGGCTGCCCATGGGGCTTCCCTCCTCCAGGGGTCCTGGCTGTCTTTGGGACTTCCTCCCTCCAGGGGTCCTGGCTGCCCGTGGGGCTTCCCTCCTCCAGGGGTCCTGGCTGTCTTTGGGACTTCCTCCCTCCAGGGGTCCTGGCTGCCCGTGGGGCTTCCCTCCTCCAGGGGTCCTGGCTGCCCGTGGGGCTTCCCTCCTCCAGGGGTCCTGGCTGCCCGTGGGGCTTCCCTCCTCCAGGGGTCCTGGCTGCCCGTGGGGCTTCCCTCCTCCAGGGGTCCTGGCTGCCCGTGGGGCTTCCCCCCTCCAGGGGTCCTGGCTGCCCGTGGGGCTTCCCTCCTCTCAGGGCTTTTTGTTGTTGGAAAGAGAGAAAGAAAAATGAGAAAAGAAGAGAACCCAATACACTCAATCTGGGAGAAATGAAGGCAGGGCTCGCTACTGGGCAGGGGTGGCGGGAGGGAGGGGTCGGGCCTCCGGCGCAAGCACACGGAGAACACACGCCCCCGCGTGTGTCAAGGGGAGCAGCTCACATGCTCGCCCCACAGCAAGAGGCCACTGGGGAGGACGCAGTGCCTTGAGATTTAACAAGGCCCCAGGAGCATCGCGGGAAGGCTGGGCATGGAAGCTGCGGGGACAGATGTCAGCCTTCTGAATCAGCTGTGCTGTGATCACAGCACACGGCCCGTCTCCCCGCCTGGTTCATTCAGTGTGTCCTAGGGGAGGTGGGGAGGGGACGGCCTCAGCCCAAGAGAGACGCCCTCTCCTTCAGAGTGAGGCCGCCAAGTGCCCTCCTCTCAGCTGGGAGGGAGATGGGGGCAGAGGCTCCGGAACCCCCTGGACAGCGCACGAAGTCCAGGCCTCCTGAGCCGGGCAGCGGCAGGGAGCTGTGTGGCCCGTGGCCAGGGTCTGCCGTGGTGCCTTGCTGGGGGACAGGGCACGCAGCCTACGTGGACGCCCCACCCCGGGCCTCCCTGTCCCCCAGCCCTTCGTGAGGCTGGGGTCACCAAACAACGTTCGCACTGTGCTCCTCCAAGCCATGGGAGGCCGCGCAGGGACGGGGCTTGGGGAGCCCCGCTCACGCGAAGGGCACCCCTTTTGTGTCTTTCGGGCCACGTCTCCACACGCCACAGGCTCAGCACAGCTGCCCTTCACAGGGTCAGGCCCAGGGTGCCTGCCAGCAGCCCACGAGGCCCTCCCTCTGCGGAGTCCAGTAACGTGGCAGTGGGGTGGAAAGCAGCCGGCAGGACTAAGGCTGATCGGGGGGAACAGGTCACGATGGGGGAGAGCAGAAAACAGCGAGAGGCCCTGTGCCAGCCCCTGCGGGGCGAGGGGGAACCCCTAGGGCCAGCGGGCCTCCTTGGCTCTGCTGGGATCCCAGCTTCTTGCTATGTGGGCTGGCGCTGCCGTCCAGCCCCACGCACGTGGGGCCTGCGCCTGCAGTTCTGGAATCCCACGGCCTCCCACACCAACACACAGGTGAAGAGCACCTCAGCAGAGACAAGGTCCCAGGAGACGACCCTGGGAGAGGCCGACCAAGGACAGCCGCACCTGTGCCCTGACTGCACGCCTACTAGGGGACTGCGGGTCCCGAGGAAAGGTCTCAGCTGATGCTGGCCTGCAGGAAGGGCTCTCCAGGGGATGAGGTAGACACTCGGAGTGCCTGCTGGGTATCTCCCTGAGACGGCAGGGAGCCCTGTGCGGGAGCCAGCCCACCGCACGCGGCCCGCCAAGTCCCACAGCCCTGGCCTGGCTGTGCTCAGGCCAGACGCTTCCAAGCTCCGCATGGCACCGAGGAAGGACCTGCTTCCCCAGCACCGCCACACCGACTGGACCCGCAGGAGCCTCCTTCCCAAGAGGCACCAGCGGCCTCTCGAGGTTCTGCGGGAGATGCGGGTCTCCACGGGCAGTGACTTGACTTACCTGGCCTGCAGCGATGTGCCCTGGCCACCACGCAATCGCCGGCTCCCGCATGCCACCTTCAAACGTGGTCTGCTTCCCACACAGGAAGGGGCCGTTGCTGCCACCTGAGGACCAGAGTCAGCACTGTCAGAGGGTGGTCCCACAATGCCCCTGGCAGGCAGTCACGGGAGGGCACCGGCCGCCCCAGGCCTCGCTGCCAGGTGGTCTTGGGAAAGCTCTTGCGATGGCTCCCCAGGATGTCTGAGGCCCGGGCTGTGTCTGCACAGGGCTCTAGGTGGCCTGCAGGGGAGGGGGAGGGGGCTCCCCTCGGGTGGAGCACAGGATCTGCCGTCTCAGACCCCAGGCCTGGGTTTTCTAGCCTGTGTTCACAGGCTGCTGGAGGCAAAGACCCAGCCTGAGAAACGGCTGCAGTTCCAGCCATGCAGAGTCAAGGGCTCCAAGAGGCTGGGCAGCCGGGGCCACAGGGATAGCACTCTCTACCTCAGGCCCTGAGCACACAGAGGACACAGGAACGGTGTTTACATGCAGGAACAGAACACCGTCACTACACTACCGAAGCCAGGAACAGAACACCACCACACTGCCAAAGCCCAGGCACAGAACACCACCACACTTCCAAAGCCAGAAACAGAACTCTACCACACTGCCAAAGCCAGGAACAGAACTCTACCACACTGCCAAAGCCAGGAACAGAACACCACCACACTACCAAAGCCAGGAACAGAACACCACCACACTACCAAAGCCAGGAACAGAACACCACCACACTGCCAAAGCCAGAAACAGAACTCTACCACACTGCCAAAGCCAGGAACAGAACTCTACCACACTACCAAAACAGGAACAGAACATCACCGCACCGCCAAAGCCAGGAACAGAACACCACCACACTGCCAAAGCCCAGGAACAGAACACCACCACACTGCCAAAGCCAGAAACAGAACTCTACCACACTGCCAAAGCCAGGAACAGAACTCTACCACACTACCAAAGCCAGGAACAGAACTCTACCACACTACCAAAACAGGAACAGAACATCACCGCACCGCCAAAGCCAGGAACAGAACACCACCACACTGCCAAAGCCCAGGAACAGAACACCACCACACTGCCAAAGCCAGAAACAGAACTCTACCACACTGCCAAAGCCAGGAACAGAACTCTACCACACTACCAAAGCCAGGAACAGAACTCTACCACACTACCAAAACAGGAACAGAACATCACCGCACCGCCAAAGCCCAGGAACAGAACACCACCACACTGCCAAAGCCCAGGAACAGAACACCACCACACTGCCAAAGCCAGAAACAGAACTCTACCACACTGCCAAAGCCAGGAACAGAACATCACCACACTACCAAAGCCAGGAACAGAACACCACCACACTGCCAAAGCCAGGAACAGAACTCTACCACACTGCCAAAGCCAGAAACAGAACTCTACCACACTGCCAAAGCCAGGAACAGAACACCACCACACTGCCAAAGCCAGGAACAGAACTCTACCACACTACCAAAACAGGAACAGAACATCACCGCACCGCCAAAGCCAGGAACAGAACTCTACCACACTACCGAAGCCAGGAACAGAACACCACCACACTACCAAAGCCCAGGAACAGAACACCACCACACTACCGAAGCCCAGAAACAGAACTCTACCACACTACCGAAGCCAGGAACAGAACACCACCACACTACCGAAGCCCAGGCGTCAAAGCCCCCGCTGGTGTCTCTCCCGCCACCCGCGGCAGCCACCCCTGCTCCCACGCACTGCAGCCTCCCGCTGCAGGGGCTGCAGACTGCTGTTCTTGGGGCAGTTTCCTCCCCTGGCCTCTCGGGCCGTGCCCGCTCCCCCTCAGGCCATGCTCCTGCCCGCCCTCCTCACAGGTAGCCGCTCTTATTCTGCCCAAGGGCGTGAAGGCCTCGGAGTAGAAGCCGCTCCACATTGGCCCAAGGCTGCCGTGGAGGGAACTTGCCTTCCTTGGGCGCAGAGATGAGGGCGGCGCCATTGTCGGATGTGAAGAAGACGAACGTGTCCCGCTCCATGCCCAGGCGCCTCAGGAGACTCAGTATCTTCCCAACGCTGTCATCGATTTCCCGCACGGCATCCCCATACCTGCGGGGGAGCCAAGCCGTCCGGGCGGCACGGGACACATGGAACCCTGACTTCCGAGTCGGCCCAGGCAGGCTCAAGTTCAGGTTCTTGCTGACAGGGCCACGGTTGGTGCTGTGGCCCCTCTCTGCCAGCCTTGGCTGGTGGTTTCAGAGACAAGGGGGCTCTGGACTTCCTCTTAATGGTGCCGCGTGCTCTCCCTCCCCCATGGAAATCCAGCCTGCTGAAGGCCCCACAGGGACCCGCCCCATCAGGAGCCTCCATCCCCCCATCGGGACTCACAGCCCTCGCTGGCTGGTGCCCAAGAAAGGTCTGGACGCGTAGACAGGGGCGTGTGTGGCATCGATGGCCCAGTAGAGGAAGAAGGGGCATTGCTTTGCCTGCTGTGTTCTGATGAAATCCAGGGCTTCCTGCCAAGAAGCTCTTCGTCCTCCTCTGCCACATGGCCAACCCTCCCCCACTGCCCAGCCACTGGCCCGCCCTTACCTCTAAGTAGATCTGAGTGAGATTGGCTTCCCCAGTCTTCAGATTAATTGGGAATTCTTCATAAAATCTGAGAATATACCAGACAGAATCCAGACTTTAGTCAAGAAAGTCCCTTCCCAAATGCTACCAGCAAAGTCACAGGCTGTGTTTGGAACAGGGCTGGGCTGGGTGGCTCATGCTCATCACCAGGTCTGGACTGCAAGCTGCAGGTTGGGGCCACACAGTGTGATAACGTATCTCAGGAAAGCCGCCATTAAAAAAAAAAAGACAATGTGGGGCTGGGAAGGTGGCTCAGTGGTAGAGCGCTTGCCTTGCATGCCTGAGGCCCTGGGTTCGATTCCTCAGCACCACATAAAGAAAAAAGCCGGAAGTGGCACTGTGGCTCAAGTGGTAGAGCGATAGCCTTGAGCTGAAGAGCTGAGGGACAGCACCCAGGCCCAGAGTTCAGGCCCCACGACCGGACCCAAAAAAAAAAAAAAGACAATGTGATGCTGCTGCTGTGGCTCACACCTGTAATACTAGCTACCCTGGGAGGCTGAGGATCATGGTTGGAAGCCAGCCTGGGCAGGAAAGTCTGTAAGTCTCTTATCTCCAATAAATTACTCAGAAAAAGCTGGGAGTGGTGTTGTGGCTCAAGTGGTAGAATGCTGGCCTTGAGCACAAAGAGGCTCAGGGACAGTGCCCAGGCTTCAAGCTCCACAACTAACAAGAAAAAAAAAAAGAAAAAAGAAAAAAAAGTGAACAAAATTCAAGAATTCTGCCTACACAGGCTCTGCACAGCCAGGTCCAGCCCATCCGGGAAACTTGCTTCCACTCTGGCTCTTGAGGTTGGTGCTCATCCCCCTCTCTGCTCTGCTGAGTGTTCAGGCTACAGCTGAGAGGTGAATTTCACACAGGCAGATGACAGCTCACCAAGAGGCTGTATGGGGTCCTGGACCTCCAAAACTGGGTGCCGGCTCTATGATGTCCCAAAAGAAACAGGGACCCTGGAAAGGCCAGAAATGGCCCCAGGCCCGAGTCTCACAGGCTCCAGGAAGAATGTCCCGGGAATCAACGCTCTTGGGACCCAGAAGGCCAGTCCTTGCCAGCAAGTGGTTCAAGAATCACCTCTCCTACGGGAAGCATGGCTCAGGCGGTGGAATGCCTTCACAGCCAGTGCAAGGCCCTGTGTTCAAAGCCACCGTCCATCCTGGTCCAGAGAAGCAGCGAAGCAGGGGCATGGGCGCTGGGCAGGGAAGGAAGGGCCCGTTACCTGCCGACCATCTCCCAGTCACGGTACACAGGGATGTTGGGCCGAGCCTTGTTGTCATAAGGCCCAAAGTGGCAGTTGGGGGAGCCGAACCATTCATCAAATCCGTGCTTCAGGGGGTGGAACTGGGGCCTGTGGCCCAAGTGCCTAGAAACAGGAGCCAAGACACTTCAGGGACCCCACCCAGGGGCGCTCCGAGTTCCCACGGCAAACCCATCCTCTTCACAAATGTTTAACAAAACAAGGGTGCCTCCGGCACTCACTGCGTGCTGAGGCCTGGAACACCAAGACATAAAGACTGCCCCAGAAGGAGCACAGGGCCTAACCCAGGGCGCCAGGCACCTGTGGACAGGCCTGTTGTCCTGTAGGTGCTGGGCAGAGCCTTCAGTATGGTAGGCAGTGGGAACTGGCCTCCAGGCCCCAGTGGCTTTATCCTGCCCATCTTCACTCTTATTTTTTTGTGGCAGCCCTGGGGCTTGAACTCTGAGCCTGGGTGCTGTCCTGGAGCTTTTGCTGTTAAGGCTAGTGCTCTAGCACTTGAGCCACAGCTCCAGTTCTTACGTTTTGATGGAGATAAGAGTCTCACAGACTTTCCTGCCATGACTGGCTTCAAACCTCAGTCCTCAGAGCTCAGCCTCCTGAGCAGCTGGGGTTACAGGCGTGAGCCACGGGTGCCTGGCCAATCTTCCTGGAGGGTCCAGCTCCCACCTGCTCTACCGAGCATGCTGAAGAAAGGGGCTCCAGCGCTGGCTGAGGTCACAGCCTGCGTGCAGCGCAGCTCCAGCCTGGGACACAGCCACAGCTTGAAAACAGCATCTGGGGGTTGGCGTCCTCTGCCAGACTGTGTTTGGACAGGAAGGGCCCTGTGCCAGGGCTGTGTCGGTCTGAGGCCTGGGGCTTGCCCCTCAGTGAGCAGAGTCACGGGCTGGCGGGGAGGCTGGGCTGGCGGCTTCAGGGAGGAGTACAGCCAGTCAGCAACTGGTCTGTGATTTTTGCAGGCCATCCCATCTGTCCAGGCCTCGGTTCCCCACCCACAGCTGCAGGGACTGCTGGGGGCGTGGCTGGCTGCCCCGCTCACTCCACAGCCCTCTGGCTCCACGTTCTTTCCCTCCTAGGTGAGTGTGCCTGTATCTCACAGTGACACCACGGGTCCTCAAGCTGCCCCTGGGCTGTGTGGCCCCTACTGTGGCACCTGTCCCTTCTGCATGTGTTGGACAGGTGGCCACCTGGCTACCGGTGACCTCATGTCCCTGTCCAACACAGCATAGAAGGCTTAAAAGCATGGTCATCAGGCACTGGCGGCTCATGCCTGCAATCCTCGCTACTCAGGAGTATCAGTTTGAAAA
Source organism: Dipodomys spectabilis (assembly GCF_019054845.1). NCBI lineage: Eukaryota > Metazoa > Chordata > Mammalia > Rodentia > Heteromyidae > Dipodomys > Dipodomys spectabilis. The sequence continues at coordinate 994,583 of NW_024870995.1, read as the reverse complement.
CAGCCAGCGAGGAAAGTCTGTGAGACTCTTACCTCCAGTCAACCACCCAAAAGCTGGAAGTGGAGCTGTAGCTCAAGTGGTAGAGCACTGTCAGGACCAGTGCCCAGGACCTAAGTTCAAGCCCCAGGACCACACAAAACAAATAAAACCCAACAATAAAATTACATGGTAGGGCTGGGAATGTGGCTCAGTGGTAGAGTGCTTACCTAGCAGGCATGAAGCCCTGCGTTCGATCCTCAGTACCACATACACAGAAAAGGCCAGAAGTGACTCTGTGGCTCAAGTGGTAGAGCGCTAGCCTTGAACAAAAGAAGCTCAGGGACAGCACCCAGACCCTGAGTTCAAGCCCCAGGACTGGCAAGACAAACAATCACATGATCATGTCGGGGAGGAGTTGGATATGGGAGAAAAATGAGAGAGAGGGTAACAATGTAAAACAAGAAATGTACTCATAAAAACGAACTTTACAACTTTGGTGGGGAGGGTGGGGGGGAGGGTATGGGAAGGGGAAACAAAGGAGGAGGCAACAATGCTTGATAAGAAATGCACTCGTTATCTTGCCCATGTAATTGTAAGCCCTCTGTACGGTATTTTCACATAAAAAAAAAGAAAGACACGTACCCATTACCGTTACCTTACTTATGTAACTCTAGCCCCTCTGTACATCACCTTTACAATAAAATTAAACTTAAAAAAAAAAAAAACAGTCACAGTTTTGCCCAGCTTTAATTCACCTGTCTGTCCCCCAACAGCAGTGGCCAGTGCTGACCAGCAGGGGGAGCCAGAGCCGAACAAGGGCTGGCAGCACTTGGGCTTCATCTGAGTCTTATTCTCCGGCTGCGGTTTCTGCATGAGGCACAGCTCTTCTGCAGGAGCCCAGGCCCCACCTGCCTCCTTGGTTCTGTGGTCTAGATGAGAACCAGGGCAGTTCTGACTTGGGCCTGCTGGGACAGAGACCTACGGAGCGGTGGCGTGCCCGCCCTGGGCCTCTGGAAATCACCCTTGTACTGGTCCCGCTGCAGACTCCATTGCGGACCTGCCACCGCTATGCTCCAGTCCTTGGAGACTTCCCTCTAGGCTCTGCTCCAGCTGCAGCCATCCTGGACCTCAGCCAGCTCCACAGACTCACTCCTGCATTTGTGCCACCCTGCACTGATGACAGTGGCCAGGAGGCTGGTGGATGGGCGGAGCGGCACACAGGCAGCTCTGGGGCTGTGTTGGCAGCCCTGAGGGCAGCGTGCGCCAGGACTCCCCAGTGTCCCGGCACCAGCTCGAGGGCCGCCACCTGCTCGGCCACCTCATCCTAGCCGGCAGCCAGCGTTCTTCTTGCCTGAAGAGGAGCATGGTGTTCCTCAGGCAGCCTGCAGACTGCCTGGATTTCCTGAGAACTATTCTAGTCTTGGCAGGTTCGGAGTCCCTGTGACTGGCACGGGCAGTGGGAAGGGCTCCAACAGGGCAGAAAGCAGGGGCAGCTTCGCGAGGGAGGAGGGCCTGTGGGCACCGGCGGGGTGGCGGCCATGTGTCCTCACACCCAGTGCCCCGGGGGGAGAGACTAGTGTTTCTGTGCAGACGCAGGAGTCTGTGCAAGCTGACAGGGTTATCCTGTGGTCAGGGCTCCGTTACACTGACAGACCACACTGTTCCTGCGCTTCCTAGCCGCTGCTGCACACTTTAGAATCAAGTTCCCACCACCACATGGAAACCCTCTGCTGGCTAGGTGTGAAGGAGCGTAGTGTGAAGGAGAGCAGTGTGAGGGAGCATGGTGTGAAGGACAGCGGTGTGAAGGAGCACGGTGTGAAGGAGCATGGTGTGAGGGAGCGCGGTGTGAAGGAGAGTGGTGTGAAGGAGCGCGGTGTGAAGGAGCACGGTGTGAAGGAGCATGGTGTGAAGGAGCACGGTGTGAGGGAGTGTGGTGTGAGGGAGCACGGTGTGAAGGAGCGCGGTGTGAAGGAGCACAGTGTGAAGGAGCGCGGTGTGAGGGAGTGTGGTGTGAGGGAGCACGGTGTGAAGGAGCGCAGTGTGAAGGAGCGCGGTGTGAAGGAGCGCGGTGTGAAGGAGAGTGGTGTGAAGGAGCGTGGTGTGAGGGAGCGTGGTGTGAAGGAGCATGGTGTGAAGGAGCGTGGTGTGAAGGAGCATGGTGTGAAGGAGCATGGTGTGAAGGAGCGTGGTGTGAAGGAGCGTGGTGTGAAGGAGCGCGGTGTGAAGGAGCATGGCGTGAAGGAGCGCGGTGTGAAGGAGCACGGTGTGAAGGAGCGTGGTGTGAAGGAGCGCGGTGTGAAGGAGCATGGCGTGAAGGAGCGCGGCGTGAAGGAGCGCGGTGTGAAGGAGCATGGTGTGAAGGAGCGCGGTGTGAAGGAGCATGGCGTGAAGGAGCGCGGTGTGAAGGAGCATGGCGTGAAGGAGCGCGGCGTGAAGGAGCGCGGTGTGAAGGAGCGCGGTGTGAAGGAGCATGGTGTGAAGGAGCGTGGTGTGAAGGAGAGTGGTGTGAAGGAGCGCGGTGTGAAGGAGCGCGGTGTGAAGGAGCACAGTGTGAAGGAGAGTGGTGTGAAGGAGCGCGGTGTGAAGGAGCGCGGTGTGAAGGAGCATGGTGTGAAGGAGCGTGGTGTGAAGGAGAGTGGTGTGAAGGAGCGTGGTGTGAAGGAGCACGGTGTGAAGGAGCACGGTGTGAGGGAGCACGGTGTGAGGGAGCGCGGTGTGAAGAAGAGTGGTGTGAAGGAGCGCGGTGTGAAGGAGCGCGGTGTGAAGGAGCGCGGTGTGAAGGAGCGTGGTGTGAAGGAGAGTGGTGTGAAGGAGCGCGGTGTGAAGGAGCACAGTGTGAAGGAGCGCGGTGTGAGGGAGTGTGGTGTGAGGGAGCACGGTGTGAAGGAGCGCAGTGTGAAGGAGCGCGGTGTGAAGGAGCGCGGTGTGAAGGAGAGTGGTGTGAAGGAGCGTGGTGTGAGGGAGCGTGGTGTGAAGGAGCATGGTGTGAAGGAGCGTGGTGTGAAGGAGCATGGTGTGAAGGAGCATGGTGTGAAGGAGCGTGGTGTGAAGGAGCGTGGTGTGAAGGAGCGCGGTGTGAAGGAGCATGGCGTGAAGGAGCGCGGTGTGAAGGAGCACGGTGTGAAGGAGCGTGGTGTGAAGGAGCGCGGTGTGAAGGAGCATGGCGTGAAGGAGCGCGGCGTGAAGGAGCGCGGTGTGAAGGAGCATGGTGTGAAGGAGCGCGGTGTGAAGGAGCATGGCGTGAAGGAGCGCGGTGTGAAGGAGCATGGCGTGAAGGAGCGCGGCGTGAAGGAGCGCGGTGTGAAGGAGCGCGGTGTGAAGGAGCATGGTGTGAAGGAGCGTGGTGTGAAGGAGAGTGGTGTGAAGGAGCGCGGTGTGAAGGAGCGCGGTGTGAAGGAGCACAGTGTGAAGGAGAGTGGTGTGAAGGAGCGCGGTGTGAAGGAGCGCGGTGTGAAGGAGCATGGTGTGAAGGAGCGTGGTGTGAAGGAGAGTGGTGTGAAGGAGCGTGGTGTGAAGGAGCACGGTGTGAAGGAGCACGGTGTGAGGGAGCACGGTGTGAGGGAGCGCGGTGTGAAGAAGAGTGGTGTGAAGGAGCGCGGTGTGAAGGAGCGCGGTGTGAAGGAGCGCGGTGTGAAGGAGCGTGGTGTGAAGGAGAGTGGTGTGAAGGAGCGCGGTGTGAAGGAGCGCGGTGTGAAGGAGCACGGTGTGAAGGAGAGTGGTGTGAAGGAGCACGGTGTGAAGGAGAGTGGTGTGAAGGAGCACGGTGTGAAGGAGCGCGGTGTGAAGGAGCGCGGTGTGAAGGAGCACGGTGTGAAGGAGCGCGGTGTGAAGGAGCACGGTGTGAAGGAGCGCGGTGTGAAGGAGAGTGGTGTGAAGGAGCACGGTGTGAAGGAGCATGGTGTGAAGGAGCGCGGTGTGAAGGAGCATGGTGTGAAGGAGAGTGGTGTGAAGGAGCGCGGTGTGAAGGAGCGCGGTGTGAAGGAGTATGGAGTGAAGGAATGCGGTGTGAAGGAGCACGGTGTGCAGGAGAGTGGTGTGAAGAAGCGCGGTGTGAAGGAGTGGTAGGGGGTGTGACCGAGCACAGTGGGTGTGGCAGTGTGGAGCGGGTGTGACCGAGCACAGTGGGTGTGGCAGTGTGGAGCGGGTGTGATCGAGCAGGGTGGGTGTGGCAGTGTGGAGCAGGTGTGACCGAGCACAGTGGGTGTGGCAGTGTGGAGCGGGTGTGATCGAGCAGGGTGGGTGTGGCATGGCAGTGTGGAGCGGGTGTGATGGAGCACGGTGGGTGTGGCAGTGTGGAGTGGGTGTGGTGGAGCACGGTGGGTGTGGCATGGCAGTGTGGAGTGGGTGTGCCGGAGCACGGTGGGTGTGGCAGTAGGGAGTGGGTGTGGTGGAGCACGGTGGGTGTGGCAGTGTGGAGCGGGTGTGATGGAGCACGGTGGGTGTGGCAGTGTGGAGCGGGTGTGATGGAGCATGGTGGGTGTGGCAGTGTGGAGCGGGTGTGATGGAGCACGGTGGGTGTGGCAGTGTGGAGCGGGTGTGATGGAGCACGGTGGGTGTGGCAGTGTGGAGCGGGTGTGATGGAGCACGGTGGGTGTGGCAGTGTGGAGCGGGTGTGATGGAGCATGGTGGGTGTGGCAGTGTGGAGCAGGTGTGATGGAGCATGGTGGGTGTGGCAGTGTGGAGCGGGTGTGATGGAGCACGGTGGGTGTGGCAGTGTGGAGTGGGTGTGGCAGTATGGAGCGGGTGTGATGGAGCATGGTGGGTGTGGCAGTGTGGAGCGGGTGTGATGGAGCATGGTGGGTGTGGCAGTGTGGAGCGGGTGTGATGGAGCACGGTGGGTGTGGCAGTGTGGAGCGGGTGTGATGGAGCACGGTGGGTGTGGCATGGCAGTGTGGAGCGGGTGTGGTGGAGCACGGTGGGTGTGGCATGGCAGTGTGGAGCGGGTGTGATGGAGCACGGTGGGTGTGGCAGTGTGGAGCGGGTGTGCCGTGGGTGTGGCAGTGTGGAGCGGGTGTGCCGTGGGTGTGGCAGTGTGGAGCGGGTGTGGTGGAGCAGGGTGGGTGTGGCATGGCAGTGTGGAGTGGGTGTGATGGAGCAGGGTGGGTGTGGCAGTGTGGAGCGGGTGTGATGGAGCACGGTGGGTGTGGCAGTGTGGAGCGGGTGTGATGGAGCACGGTGGGTGTGGCAGTGTGGAGCGGGTGTGATGGAGCACGGTGGGTGTGGCAGTGTGGAGAGGGTGTGATGGAGCAGGGTGGGTGTGGCAGTGTGGAGTGGGTGTGGCAGTGTGGAGTGGGTGTGATGGAGCACGGTGGGTGTGGCAGTGTGGAGAGGGTGTGATGGAGCACGGTGGGTGTGGCATGGCAGTGTGGAGTGGGTGTGATGGAGCAGGGTGGGTGTGGCAGTGTGGAGCGGGTGTGATGGAGCACGGTGGGTGTGGCAGTGTGGAGCGGGTGTGATGGAGCACGGTGGGTGTGGCAGTGTGGAGAGGGTGTGATGGAGCACGGTGGGTGTGGCAGTGTGGAGCGGGTGTGATGGAGCACGGTGGGTGTGGCATGGCAGTGTGGAGTGGGTGTGATGGAGCACGGTGGGTGTGGCAGTGTGGAGTGGGTGTGATGGAGCAGGGTGGGTGTGGCAGTGTGGAGAGGGTGTGATGGAGCAGGGTGGGTGTGGCAGTGTGGAGCGGGTGTGATGGAGCAGGGTGGGTGTGGCATGGCAGTGTGGAGCGGGTGTGATGGAGCAGGGTGGGTGTGGCATGGCAGTGTGGAGCGGGTGTGATGGAGCAGGGTGGGTGTGGGATGGCAGTGTGGAGCGGGTGTGATGGAGCACGGTGGGTGTGGCAGTGTGGAGTGGGTGTGGCAGTGTGGAGCGGGTGTGATGGAGCATGGTGGGTGTGGCAGTGTGGAGCGGGTGTGATGGAGCACGGTGGGTGTGGCATGGCAGTGTGGAGCGGGTGTGCCGGAGCACGGTGGGTGTGGCAGTGTGGAGCGGGTGTGCCGGAGCACGGTGGGTGTGGCAGTGTGGAGCGGGTTTGCTGGAGCACGGTGGGTGTGGCAGTGTGGAGTGGGTGTGGCAGTGTAGAGCAGGCTGTGATGGAGTGTGGAGCGTGGGAGGGGCTTGGAGACAGTGACAGCAGGGTGTGTTCACTGTCTGGTGCTTGAGGCACCTCTGTTCCTGGCTGGTGTCCCAGCTTCCGGGACCTGGGGCTCTGCCAGTGAGCCCGGGGAACAGCCCTGGAGTGCCACATCAGCGTTCAGAAGGCTCCCTGCTCCAGAACTCATTCTTGCCCCCGAACAATCAGTCCTGACGGAACACGACGAAGCAGAACTGACTGCCCGCTGCAGCATGTTCTGGAACTCACCACTTGCCCACGATCTTGCTGGTGTAGCCGGCCTCCTTCAGGAGCTCAGGCAGCAGGCGCTCCGAGCTGGGGATGCCCCCCACCACGTCCTGCGGTGTGTACGCTGGAAGGACAACGTGACCCTGAGCTCGGGGCATGCCCTGAGAACCCCCCCCCCCACCGCCGTAAGGCAGCTGCCACCAGGGGCAGAGTTAGGGTGCAAGTCAGGGTTGTCGCAGGCATGCGCACATCAGCACCAGTGCAGGTAAGGGTGGATGTAAACGAGGCCCACTGGCTCACGCCTGTCACCCCAGCTGCTCACAGGGCTGAGATCTGAGGACCTCAGTTCAAGGCCAGCTCAGGAAGGAAAGTCTGTGAGACTCTATCTCCAATTAATCACACACACACACACACACACACACACACACACACACACAAGCTGGATGTGGCATTATGGTGGTGATAGTTTGAACTCAGGGCTTCGCGCTTGCTTGGACTGCTTGCACGACTGACATTCTATCACTTGGGTCATGCTGCAATCCTGCTTTTTGCTGGTGATTTCGGAGGTGAAGTCTCACAGACTCATCTGTCTGGGCTGGCTTTGAACTTTATCCTCAGTAGCTAAACCTCCTGAGTAGTTAGGATTGGATGGGAGCCACTGGTGCCAGCATGATGTGCTACTCCCCAGCCGCCCCGAGCATGCAGTCAGCCCCTAGCGGGAGGGGCGCCAGGGGGCTCGGGGTCCTCCAACCTCCGGTTCTCATCGAGCCAGTGTAGGAAGGAAGCCTGGTGCCTCTATCCACCTAACTCTGTTTTTAGGGGAAGAACAGGATCTGGTTCAAAACAACCGAAACAAACATCTGGCCTGCAGCGGGAGCTGCGCTGTACAGCTGAGATCCACCCTCCCCACACCTGGCCACAGGGCCTACCCTTTCCTGGGCATGCCGGGAGGACTAACCGTTTCTGGCGTGCGCGTTGGTGGTGTAGAAGCCATTGCGGATGGGCAGCCGGCCTGTGAGCAGAGCTGCCCTGGCTAGGTGGAGGGGATGAGGAGAGTCAGACCCGATCCGCAGGACCGCAGCCAGTCCCTCAGCCCCACGTGCGCCGTCCCGTGCGCGTCTGCCACACACACTTCACACCCCAGCTTCACCTCACCCAAGGGGCGTGCCCGCACCCCAAGTGGATGGAGGCCCGGGCCTCGGCCCGAGCTCAGCGTGTCTGGAGGCTAATGCCGCTTGGCCATCCTCCTCACGCAGGGTCACCCCACTTGTCCGCTGCTCCTCTTGGGCTAGCACTTCCGCAGGTGCCCTTCCAGCGGGTGAGTACCCACCGGGCGGGGGCACAGCTTCACTCCCTCTGCTATGCCCGGGACAGGAGGTGCTCCCCAGACAACTTCCTCAATCCTGCCCCAGCAGCGGGCATGGCCCTCCCCTCCCCTCGCCCTGACAGAAGGGACCGCACCCCTCCCCTCCCCTCCCCTCCCCCTGACAGAAGGGACCGCACCCCTCCCCTCCCCTCCCCTCCCCCTGACAGAAGGGGCCGCACCCCTCCCCTCCCCTCCCCTCCCCCTGACAGAAGGGGCCGCACCCCTCCCCTCCCCTCCCCCTGACAGAAGGGACCACACCCCTCCCCTCCCCCTGACAGAAGGGACCGCACCCCTCCCCTCCCCTCCCCCTGACAGAAGGGACTGCACCCCCCAGGCTGGGCGGAGCGTGGAGGCTGTGCAGGGCCTGGCTGGCCTCCCCCAGCCCGGGTCAAGGGCCAGCGCTGACTTACACGGTGAACAGAGAGGGTTGGCAGAATAGAAGTTGGGGAAGAGCATTCCTTCCGCAGCCATCCGGTCCAAATTTGGAGTCTCTCGGGAAGGCTCCCCATACACCCCCAGGTCGCCCCACCCCATCTGCAGGGAAGAGCAGAGGAGGAGTGAGATTCGGTGAGCGGCATGGCTATCGTGGGGTGTGGCGTGGGTCCACTCCCTCAGGCTCCTGTGAGCCGCAGAGCCGACACCAAACCCCACAGAGCTGCAGCAGCTCAGCAGGGCCGCCGCACCGCCTGTCTTCCAGGCTTGCTCGCCGGCTCACTCTTCTTCTCCAGGGGAGATGTCTCACGTGTACCCTCCTCTCCAGCCGCTCTGGGCCCGGCTTCAGCACACTCGTGTGTCTGTTTTCAGCATAAGGAAGTTCAAAGGCAAGCAGCGAGGTTCTCAACGATGAACGGGACTCGCCAGACGAGCCCCAGGCCCCTCGGCAGAACTGAAAAGTCACACCCAGGCGTCCAGGATGCCCAGAGCAGCCCGCCGACCACTGCCGGGAGCCCTTCCAGTCAGCCCCCCAGTCACATCCACTTGGGATTTCTGGGTTAGGGCCAACCACCATCCTACATGGTAGTGTCATGAAGGAGATAGACGCCAGGAGACTGCAGGGCAGCGGCTGAGCAGAGCTGAGGGAGCCAAGGTGGGCCGGGACCTCCCCACGGACTCCGCCTGGGCCCACCCTGCCACCTGGCAGGGGAGGGCGGAGGCCTGCGTTTTCAGGCCTCTGCTTTGCCACCACTCATTATACTTCCCAGGACTGGCATACACAGCTCGGGATGTGATCCAGCCATAAAGGACACGTGCCCCAACTCTGCTGCACCCTGAACACCGTGCTGAGGAAGGCGCCAGGCACGTGGTGTGTGGCTCATTTATGCGCCATTCTCTCAACGGGCCGATCCACGGGGCAGAGCAGGATGCAGCCTGCCAGGGGCTGGCTGGCTGATCAGGGTGACTACGAATGGGTTCATGTTCGGGGTGATAGAATGTTCTGGAGCAAAAAGGGATGATAGCTGTGCAGTAGTGTGCGTGTATAGGTCGCTGGATTATAGTTATGCAGTAAATTTGACATCCTATGTGCACCCTACCACAATGACACAGTAATGCTCAGCCACGGAGGAGGGAAGGGCCGCCACATTGGACTGTGGCAGCCCTCCAAACACAATGTAAGCGGGACACGCACGCACAACTCACTCACGCAGACTGTCCAGAAAAAGCAAACTCACCACGCAGAAGCAGATTGGGGGCTTGGAGGTATGGCTTAGGTGGTAAAGCACCTACCTACCAAGTGCAAGGCGCTGAGTTCAAACCCTAGTACTGCCCAAAAAAGAAGTAAATAGGTTGTGGTTGTTGCACCGGTGTGTGTGTGTGTAGGTGAAGAATGACGGCAGGCAGGGCCAGGATTTCTGTGAGGTGACAAAATGACCTAATGTTCAGCACAGTGGCGGCTTCACAGCTGTAAGTATGCTGAAGCTACCGCTCCATATGCTTATGTTTCAATGTGGTTCTGTGAGAGCAAGCGCCGGCAAGCTGGTGCTCTGCAGATGTCTGGCAAGGCTCCGTGGCTGTCCTAGGCTGGCTCTTTGGACTCAGGGGGAAGTGGTCAGGGCCTGTGTGCAGGAGCGTGCCCCCTGGCTGAGCAGCCATGGCAGGCAGGAGATCCCCTGGTGATGGTCTCACATGGATGGCTTGGTGTTAGGGCTGCCAGGCCAGGCTGCTGTCCAGACACAATGCTGAATGCCCTCTCTCTGCCTATGAGGACTGTCCCGGGGGTGACCTGCTGCATCTCCCAGGTGAGGCTTCCTGCTAGAGGACTCTGGGAAGGCATGGTGCCCAGAGCTGCTGGGGTCAGGCTGAAGCCCTCTAGGGCACAGGGACTGTGGGACTTGGCTCTGTTTAACCCTTTCAATGTTGAGTCCCTGTGGAAACCATTTGAAGTAGCTGAAACAGCTTTTCCATCTGATGACAACGACATTGGGGCCAGCTATGGGGAAGGAGACAGAGAGGAAGGCAGAAGGCAGGGGCCGGGAGGCTGAAGCAGCTGCACGAGGTCCAAGTGGATAAGGCACTCAGGGACGTGAGTCACTATGACCACAGGCCCTGAGGCAAGTCTGGGATGGAGCCAGCCAGCGTGTCTGTGGTGGGGGTGGAGCACTCTCAGGATGATCTTACCCCTCCCCCACAGGGCAGCTCCCCCAAGCCAGCTGGAGGTTCCTTCCTGCTCTACCTCCTGACGTACAGCTTTGTCCTCACAGCACTGCAGTGGCTGCACCTCTGAGTGTCCATATTCTGGATAGGAGGAGCAGAGAGGCAGAGGCAGGGCACACGTGCAGGGCCTTGGTCTGTGCCTGACGCCAAGTTCAAAGGTCAGATCTCAGTCAGCAGGAAGGTTTTCGTCGCTGGCCAGGAGGCAGAGCAGGAATCAGGATGTGTGCAGACAGCCGCAGCTGTGTGCACAGCAAGCTAGCCCAGGGGTCTGCACTGGGGCTGGAGGGGCGGTCTGGGGGACCAGGGACGCTCCGTGGGTCCCATTCCCATGGCCCTACAGTGGGAAATCCAGGTGAACTCAGATGGGTCCAGGCCTGGGGCTGGGTGGGCCAGACCCACGTAATTGCCAGCTCACAGGTTCAGACGTGGCAAGGCGTCTGCAGGACAGGGAGAACGTGAGGTGAGGGAGCCTGGGCAACAGCGGGCGGAGCAGCCCGGAGGCCTTGTGAACACTGGGCTCTTGGGGGTCCCTGTGCTGCCTCAGGCTGCACCTTTTACCTCCCAGCCACCCCTGCCACACTGAGAGCCTGCCGCGCTCATCACCAGCACACCTGCCTGGCGTGCCCACAGAAAACCTAGCGGGAACCTCCCAGCTGGACAGGTCAGCAGGCCGTGCTCGGTCAGGAACAGGACCCCGGTCAGGCAGAGGGACCCCTGGAGCAGAACTACTGCCTAAGTCTGCTGACGGCAGGAATTAGTGAGTCTAAAGTTTCCTGAGTCCACCACCAGCCTGATGAAGCTGGGGTAGCCTAGCTACCCTAATTAGAAGCCCGGGAGTTTCCAGTTTTGCTTAAGTTATTTGAGTTCCTTTTCTGTTATTTGATTAATACATGTTTTTGACCAGGACTGAGATGTTGGATTTTTTTTTTTTTCCAGTACTGGGGCTTGAACTCAGGGCCTAGACACTGTCCCTAAGTTTCTTTTGCTCAAGGATAGCAGTAGAGTACTTGGGCCACAGACACTTCCAGTTTTTTCTGTGTATGTGGTACTGAGGAATCGAACCCAGGGCTTCATGCATGCGAGGCAATCACACCACCAAGTCCCCTCCCCCTGGAAAGCCCCAGGGTGTTCTGGAGGTGGCTTGGTGCTAGTTGCCTTCCACTCTAAAATGGTGCTGCCCCATAGGATGATTTCACATTTTCTAGAAGCCACACTAGAAAAGTGAGTAGGTAGCAGGGTGCTAGTGGCTCACGCCTGTAATCCTAGCTACTAAGGAGGCTGAGATCTGAGGATACGGTTCAAAGCCAGTCCAGGCAGGAACACCTGTGAGACTCTTCTCTGCAATAAAACCACTCAGAAAACCAGAAGTGGCGCTGTGGCTCAAGTGGTAGAGTGCTCACCTTGAGCTGAAGAGCTGAGGGACAGCGCCCAGGCCCAGAGTTCAAGCCCCAGAACTGACAAAAAAATAAAATAAAACAAAGTAGAAAAGGTTTTTTCAGAAATGACAGAGCCAAGTCTGCAGAGAGCCCTCAGGATAGGAGCCTGAAGAAGCTGAGAGCCCCAGGAAGGCAGTCGGCAGCCACGTACGTATGCGACGGTGGAGAGCACGCGTCCAGGGCTTCTAGCTGTGACCTCTGGGAGATAGGATTATGGTCTCACCTTAATTATCCAGTCTTTTACATTTAGATTCAGATTCTCTGAACTCTAGACAGGTGTGGTGGTGTCTGCCTGTAATCACAACCTTAAAGTCTCTGAAATCTGAGTGCATCTTGCACACGCAGCCCTTCTAAATCGGACCAAGACCACCTGCAGATTGTGGCCACCCAGCCAGTCAGCACAGGACAGGTCTCTGGACACACAGAGCTGCATTGACCTTTAGTAACCAATGAGCACCTGCAAAAGCCCCAAACTGTCCTTACCCCATTACCAGGCCATGTTCCCCAAGAGGAATGTGCTTTAAAGAGAGGAAAGTCGGGCTGTCATTTCCTATTGATGCCCCCATGTGAAGTCGCCACTCCATTCCTGCTTCAAGGACTGTCCCATTGGACAACCAGGGACAGACAGCCCATCACATGGCTGGTGGGAGGAAGGGCCTGTACCCTCCTCCTGCACACACGTCCTCGGGTGCCATGTCCTCTTAGCTCCCACTGCGCGCGTGCATGCACACGCACACACACCTCCTCTCAGCCCCCCCCCCCGCACGCACACGCACGCACCCCTCCTCTCAGCTCCCCCTGCACACACACACACATGCACACCTCAGCTCCCCCTGCACACACACACACACACACACACACAGACACACACACACACACACACACACACACACACGCACACACGCACACCCTCCTCTCAGCCCCCCCCACGCACACGCACGCACCCCTCCTCTCAGCTCCCCCTGCACACACACACACACACACACCTCCTCAGCTCCCCCTGCACACACACACACACATGCACACCTCTCAGCTCCCCCTGCACACACACACACACGCACACACCCCCTCCTCTCAGCTCCCCCTGCACACGCACACATGCACACCTCTCAGCCCCCCCGCACGCACACGCACACGCGCACCCCTCCTCTCAGCCCCCCCGCACGCACACGCACGCACCCCTCCTCTCAGCCCCCCCGCACGCACACGCACGCACCCCTCCTTTCAGCTCCCCCTGCACACACACACACACACCTCCTCAGCTCCCCCTGCACACACACACACATGCACACCTCTCAGCTCCCCCTGCACACACACACACGCACACCCTCCTCTCAGCCCCCTGCACGCACACGCACACACGCACACCCTCCTCTCAGCTCCCCCTGCACACACACACATGCACACCTCTCAGACCCCCGCACGCACACGCACGCACCCCTCCTCTCAGCCCCCCGCACGCACACGCACACGCGCACCCCTCCTCTCAGCCCCCCCCCCCCCGCGCACACGCACACGCGCACATGCACACCCCTCCTCTCAGCCCCCCCGCACGCACACGCACACGCGCACCCCGCACGCACACGCACACGCACGCACCCCTCCTCTCAGCCCCCCCCGCACGCACACACCCTCCTCTCAGCCCCCCCCCCCCCCCCCCCCCGCCCTCACTCCCGCCCAGTCCCGGCCGGGGGCCGCCCGCGGGCACTCACGTCGTCCATGAGCAGCAGCACGATGTTGGGGGGCCGCGAGGCGCCGGGGGTCCCCAGCCCCGCGGCACTCAGCACTAGCAGCAGCTGCCACCCTCTCGGCGCGGCGGGCGCCGCGGCCATGCCTCACGCGGCCCGCGGAGCCGGACGCCAGCGCCCAGCCCAGAGCCGCGCGAGTCCGAGTCGGAGCCGGCGGCCGGCGGCGCGGGGCGGGGCGGGGCGGGGCCTCCCGCCGCTGACTGACAGAAGAGGCGGGCGGTGGAAAGACAGGAACGAGAGCCGGCGAGTGACGGGGCGGGCGGGACCACGGCGGGAAGGGGCGGGACCAACGCTTCCGGATGGGTAGGGCCAGAGCAGCCGGAGCCCGGTATGATTGGTTGTGTCCCGGGAGGCGGAGCCTTCTCGGCTGAATGACAGCTGGAGGTGAGGTTGAGGCCGGCAGCGGGTCACATGACGCGACGCGCGTCCTGCCAAGATGGCGGTGTGCATCGCGGTGATCGCCAAGGAGGTGCGTTCGGGCGGGTGGGCGGCGACCCCCGCGACCCGAGGGCTGCAGCGGCGGCCGCGGCCGCGTGGTCCCTCGCCACCCCTCTGCCCGCCTTGCACGCCGCGCCCGGGGCTGGGCCCCCCGGAGAGCCGGGCGGGCCGGGAAGCCGGGCGGGCCGGGCGCGGGCCGCCCTCCGCCCTCCGCCCCCGGCCCCGGCCCCGGCCCCGGCCCCGGCCTGCGCGCTCCGCCCGCCGCCCTCCGCCCTCCAGCCCCGGCCCCGGCCCCGGCCCTGGCCCCGGCCCCGGCCCCGGCCTGCGCGCTCCGCCCGCCGCCCTCCAGCCCCGGCCCCGGCCCCGGCCCCGGCCTGCGCGCTCCGCCCGCCGCCCTCCAGCCCCGGCCCCGGCCCCAGCCCCGGCCCCGGCCCCGGCCCCGGCCTGCGCGCTCCGCCCGCCGCCCTTCAGCCCCGGCCCCGGCCTGCGCGCTCCGCCCGCCGCCCTCCAGCCCCGGCCCCGGCCCCGGCCTGCGCGCTCCGCCCGCCGCCCTCCAGCCCCGGCCCCGGCCCCAGCCCCGGCCTGCGCGCTCCGCCCGCCGCCCTCCAGCCCCGGCCTGCGCGCTCCGCCCGCCGCCCTTCAGCCCCGGCCCCGGCCTGCGCGCTTCGCCCGCCGCCCTTCAGCCCCGGCCCCGGCCTGCGCGCTCCGCCCGCCGCCCTCCAGCCCCGGCCCCGGCCCCGGCCCCGGCCTGCGCGCTCCGCCCGCCGCCCTCCAGCCCCGGCCCCGGCCCCAGCCCCGGCCCCGGCCCCGGCCCCGGCCTGCGCGCTCCGCCCGCCGCCCTTCAGCCCCGGCCCCGGCCCCGGCCTGCGCGCTCCGCCCGCCGCCCTCCGGCCCCGGCCCCGGCCCCGGCCTGCGCGCTCCGCCCGCCGCCCTCCAGCCCCGGCCCCGGCCCCGGCCCCGGCCTGCGCGCTCCGCCCGCCGCCCTCCAGCCCCGGCCCCGGCCCCGGCCTGCGCGCTCCGCCCGCCGCCCTTCAGCCCCGGCCTGCGCGCTCCGCCCGCCGCCCTCCAGCCCCGGCCTGCGCGCTCCGCCCGCCGCCCTCCAGCCCCGGCCCCGGCCTGCGCGCTCCGCCCGCCGCCCTTCAGCCCCGGCCCCGGCCCCGGCCTGCGCGCTCCGCCCGCCGCCCTCCAGCCCCGGCCCCGGCCCCGGCCTGCGCGCTCCGCCCGCCGCCCTCCAGCCCCGGCCCCGGCCCCGGCCTGCGCGCTCCGCCCGCCGCCCTCCAGCCCCGGCCCCGGCCCCGGCCTGCGCGCTCCGCCCGCCGCCCTTCAGCCCCGGCCCCGGCCCCGGCCTGCGCGCTCCGCCCGCCGCCCTTCAGCCCCGGCCCCGGCCCCGGCCTGCGCGCTCCGCCCGCTGCCCTTCAGCCCCGGCCTGCGCGCTCCGCCCGCCGCCCTTCAGCCCCGGCCCCGGCCCCGGCCTGCGCGCTCCGCCCGCCGCCCTTCAGCCCCGGCCCCTGCCCCGGCATGCGCGCTCCGCCCGCCGCCCTTCAGCCCCGGCCCCGGCCCCGGCCTGCGCGCTCCGCCCGCGGGCGGCCGCGCCTTGCCTTCCGCTCCCTTCCCTCCGCCCCGCTCTCCGGTGCGGCCCTGGCGGCCTCCTCGCCGCCCCAGACTGGCCAGCCGGCCTGTACGCCGCCATCCAGCCTCAGTGCTCGGACAGGGCCTGCTGCGGGAGCCCCCGGGGTGCGCGGAGGCCACGGCCGGGGAGACTGCCCGAGGCCAGGGCCGTCCACGGGTGTGCTGCTCCTGGCACCGACAGACTCCCTTCCTGATGGTGGAGTCGTGTCCCCATTAATCCACGTCCAGAAAGCTGTCCGGAGTCAAAGGAGGGGATGGAGCCCAAGAGAAGAGCTGTGCATTCCAGGGTCAGGACCCTCAGAACTGGAGATGAGTGGGTTTGAGGTGATCGTGTTTTGCGTGGTGTGTAGGAAGCAGGATCACAGTGCCATGCTAGGATGGCCTGCACACAGTGAGAGGCAGAGTGGATCCCTGGCGAGTGACTCACCAGGTGACAGGGTTTGTGGTCAGGCTGTGTTCAAAGCCATTTTCCTGAATTGTCTTCACACCTCTGCAAGCAGCACGTAGGCCTGCTGAGTGGAAAGCAGTTCCTACTGCAGCGTGGAGAATCAAGCTGTAGATTTTGGAGGCGTTGCATTCTCCACCGATGGTTGGTTGGTTAGCCATGCACACACCTCAAGAGGCGCATTTTAGAGCTGAAACCTGCGGGTGGGTGGACTGTTCAGCTATCACCATTCTTTCTTGCAGAATTATCCTCTCTACATCCGCAGCACCCCCATGGAAAATGAGCTGAAGTTCCATTACATGGTGCACACATCCCTGGATGTGATAGAGGAGAAGATCTCTGCCATGGGGAAGGCATTAGTGGACCAGAGGGAGCTCTACCTGGGCCTACTGTACCCGACCGAGGACTACAAGGTGTATCCTTCCTGGAAAGAAAAACATGAGGGTTTTCAACTGGATGGGCAGCTGGGGTGGCCTGAAGCTAATGAAGGCCTGAACTCTGGGCCTGAGCGCTGTCCTTCAGCTCTTCAGTGTAAGGCAAGTGCTCTACCACTTGAGCCACAATACCACTTCCAGCTTTCTAGTGATCAATTGGAGATCAGAGTCTCATGGACTTTCCTGCCTGGGCTGGCTTTGAACCACGATCCTTAGATCTCGGCCTCCTGAGTAGCTAGGATTACAGATGTAAGCCACTGGTACCTGACACCTCTAACCTTTTGGAAGACTAGTTTGGAAAAAAAAAAGAAGCTGGAGGACCCAGGCCTCCTAAGTTTGTACCTGTAAGATGTCTCCTCGTGTTTCAGGACCATCACCTTTGGGCAAGGGTGATTGTTTCACTTATTTCACTATAAATGATTGTTACTTCATTATAAATATTTACGTACATAAATGTATTTATTTGCTATATCATTGTTAGGTACTCTCAAAATGCGTGGCAAATCCTTTGGAAAAAGTGCTCAAGATCACGGAGTTCAAGGACATTCTTGTAGGGAATAATATAGCTGTCCATGCTGATAGTGACCCAGGAGCAACTGACATGGCCTCCAGAGGAGGTTCATCTTACTTGTGAAGACTTGACTGTGTGAGCAGGGCCCAGCATTCACTTAGACCTGTGCAGGTGGTCAGTTCACAGGGCCTGTGAATTTTGGGCCTTAGCTTCCTCTGCTCCTGCAGCAAACACTAATCAGTGCCCAAGGAATGTCCTGGCCTGGGCCTTTGCTGGGATTGGAAGGCGTCAGGCTTCTCCAGAATGAGGCACACAGAGATCCCAGGTTCCCAGGCTCTCGACCGGGATGTGTGTCATTTGTTGTAACCGAGTCCTTGTGTCAAAGCAAACTCCTTAGCCAGCTGTGCAGATACGGGTATGTGACCAACTCCAAGGTGAAGTTTGCCATGGTGGTGGATTCCTCCAACACAGCCCTTCGGGACAATGAAATTCGTAGCGTACGTTCCAGGGGTTGGGGGCCACGCCTGGATGGGTGGCTGGGTTCCATTTCCCTTTCTTTGTGGTAAGATGCTGAGGAGCCAGAATTCTGGTACTGGTCTTCTTGCAAGTTTATTTTAGCTGTTGTTGGGTTTTGTTCCAGATGTTCCGTAAGCTGCACAATTCCTACACAGATGTGATGTGCAACCCCTTCTACAACCCTGGTGACCGCATCCAGTCCAGGTGGGCCTACTCTCCTTACCTTGCTGCAGCCTTCTGGTGTGGAAAGTCCCCAGCCTCCCAGTTTCAAAGTGGCAAGGCCTTTTTACCAAATCATTGCTGATGCAGACGGCCCTCTACCCAGCAGATGTGGGGTGTAGTGGGGCGGGGGTCTGTGTATGCCTGGGGACATACAGACAGTTCTCAAGGGTCCAAGCTAGGAGCAGCAGCCTTTAGGCACAGAAGTCATTATCTATCCTGCCTTCTGTGGTGAGCAGAGCAGATGCTTGACTACAGGTGTCTTTCAAACAGCCCCCAGGTAGAATTGATATGTGAGCATTCATGCCTGTAATTCATGGCAAGTGTGGGTTCTATGTGTATGTCTATCCAGGAATTGCTAAGGGACTCCTTCCTGCATGCCTTTCCTTGGCTGGGCACTGGTGTCTTGGGTCAGTGCTCTGTTCTAGGGGAGAGCAGGCAGGTGTCCTTGAACTGTGTAGGGTGAGGACAACGCTGCCCACGCACTTTGGCCTTGGCCTGGGAGATCCTCCAGGGAAGATGGTGGGACTCTGACAACACTGCAGAGGTGGAGTCCGTGTACCCAGCACGGCGGGCTCCTACCCCAGCTGTCTGTGGGGTCTTCTTCCTTGAAGCCCCTGGAGGGTGGGGTGGGGGATGGGAGCTGGTCCTGCTGAGCCAGTGGTTTCTCTTTGCAGAGCCTTCGACAACATGGTGACGTCGATGATGATCCAGGTCTGCTGAGAGGCGGCTCTGCTGCTGAAGACAGTGTACGCGCCAGTTTGGAGCCGGCCATCCCTTCTTTCCTCTTGCTGAGTGTGACAGGTGCACCAGGCGGTGGCCTTGTGCCATGTCCTCCACTAAAGGCCTTGTGAGCTGAGATCTGCTCTGTCCTGTATTAGCAGAGGACTAAGCTAATAACCTTCCAGGGACCAGATGCAGCAGGACCCAGTTCCCGGTGGAATGGGGTGGGGGGAGGGAGGCAGGTTGCCCCTAGGTAGGATCTGGGATGCACTGGGGAGGGCCCTGGGGAGAGGACGCGGGCCTCTGCTGGGTCCTCTCTGGCTGAGCAAGTCTCTAGGGGTCAGGGTGGAGGCGATTCAGGGTACTTACCTTCCCATGCTGAGTTCTGAATTGCTGTGAAATCAAGAAAGCCTCATGAGCCAGGCACCGGTGGCTCACGCTTCTCATCCTAGCTACTCAGGTTCAAAGCCAGCCCTGGCAGGAAAAGCTGTACAACTCTTATCTCCAATAAACCACCAGAAAACTGGAAGTGGTGCTGTGGCTCAAGTGGTAGAGCGCTTGCCTTGAGCTAAAGAGCTGAGGGACAGCACTCAAGCCCAGAGTTCAAGCCCCACGACCAACCAAAACAAAAAAGCCTCGTAGACCACACATCTGACCAGCTGCAGTTTCCAAATGCCCAGAGAGCAGGGGCAAGCCTTTTCCGGGTCTCAGGGGCCCCAGAAGTTAGAAGATGGCCTGGGGCTCCGGGGCCCTGCGGCCCTGCAGACAAGCCAGAGCTCCCCAGTTGGTTGCCTTCCCCAGTCCTGTGCAGCCGGCGTCTAGAGGACAGCCCGTGACCAGGGCAGTGGGAGCAGCTGCTTCCTGGCATCCGTGGTGGGGCTGGTGCCCCTTGGGTCACCTGACACCATGGCAAGCCATGGGGGCCATCTGTGGACCCAGGCCCATTGGTGACCCTGCTTCACGCTGGCTTCTGAGCCACCAGCTCCCGGCAGTCTCTGAAGGCTTGGTCAGGGCTCGTCAGAGAAGCTGTCTGCAGCTCTGACTTGCTTCCCTTCTAGGGAGCACAGGTTCATTTTTTAACTTCCCTGAGAAGCCCCAGGCCTACCTGGTGAGCAGGCAGCGGGGCCTAGAAGGACAGCAAGTGAGCACCAGTGCTGAGCCTGATACTTGTGTCGGAGGATGGGGCAGGATTGGGTGGAGCTGCCCGGAGTGGTCACCCCGTCTGCAGGCTGCCTGCCTCTGCCCGTTCCCTTGGGTTCCTGGAGACAGGGTGAGGCTGCGTGTTCCTTCCGTAGCACAGCAGGTGTGAGGTGTGGAGAGTCCTGTGGGAAAGCCCTGTGGATGGGGAGGAGGTGCCCTTCACCTCTGCCTTCCTGCCTGCTACTTGGCGGTGACCACTGGAGCTCACACTGCCTTCTTGAGATGTGGGGACGAGATTCACGCGCAGGATGGAGCAGAAAGCAAGAAGCCTGTGCGAGTGGCCAGCCCTGGACTGGCTACGCTCAGCCTCTCCTGTGAGAAAATAAAATTCGCCCTGTCCTGAGCCACTGCTGTGTGGGATTCCTGTTAGCAGCAGCCCATCCAGGCCTCAGGCTCTAGAAAGCAGGGCTTTGCCGCCTGCTGGCCTTTGTGCTGCCCACATCACCTCTGCGGGGCCTTATCTCCACACTCGAGGCTGAGCCTGGCAGAGCTGCTCAGGCAGCCTTGGTCAGCTGTGGCTCTTCGTCTAGGTGCCCTGTCGTGTATCCCTGCCTGCTGTGCTTGTCTGCCCACCCCATGCTTCCTGTGCCCACAATGGAGCAGTAGCCTGGGGTCCTTCCCACTCTGGGGGTGCTTGCTTCAGCTCCCCATCCCAGCTGTGCAAGCCTGAGTCAGGGAGAAAAAAGACCCCCAGGCCCTCCTTAGAGCAGCTCACTCTATGGTACGGGTCTGATGACGGGCCTTCCCACCTGAGGGCATGGTGGCAGCCATGCAGAACAGAGGCCATCCCCTCTGCTTTGGGGACACCCTGCTGGGCTACGGGAGTTATCCAGACCGCAGCTCAGCCCCTGCAGCCCACGGGCTCCTGAGGGCAGGCCCTGCCTTGGGAAGGCTCCCCCTTAGCCTCAGAAAGCAACCAGACCACTCCATTTCCCCAGGGCAGGTAGTCCTGGGAGCTGCAGTGGCTGGCAGGGCAGATCTGGTCACTACAAGACTCCTGGGGCTGGAGACAGGTCAGGCTGTGCGTTCTTGGAGGCCTTCCTACTACCACTGACCAGCTTCCTCCTGCCGCCGACCTGCTCAGAGCGCTCAGAGCAGCAATCCCTACAGCAATCCCTACGGTTCTGAAGAAAGAATGTTTAATGAGGGGGGCAGGGCCAGTTCTGGCTTAGAGCCTACCCAGATAGCCCAGGGCAATCTCACCTGGAGATCTCCAGTTAATGCCAGGTAAAGACATTTGCAAAGGATTCTGGTGAGGCAGCTATGTTTTGGGGAACACCATTCACCTTAGTAGACGCAGTGCTGTCTCAAGGTCAGAGGTTGAGTGACCCTGGGGTGTACGGCAGACCAGCACCCGGAGGCTGAGCAGGGTGGGCACCGGTCCCAGGTCTCAGTGCTGGAGGCAGGGTGTGGGTTAGGGCTGAGAGAGAGCGCTCGGCAGCTCCGTGGGGCTCAAGGAATAAAGTGAGCAGAGGCGAGGGGTCACCTCGGAGCTGTGAGCTTCTGTTAGTGACTCGTTTGACGAAATGTGCACTGGAGGACCTGGGCCTGGCCCAGCCTCCTTTCTGCCTCGGACCGCAGTCAGTGCAGGATGGCTCCGTCCATGGAGAAGCCGAGTGTCCCTACTTTCACCGGGGCCACCATGGGCCCACATGGAGGTGGGTGAGGCCTCCGCCACTCGTCCCTGAGCTGACGGGACAGGGCTCCAACCTGGAGGGTGGGCTGCGTGTTGGGGGCTGCCCTCTTTGCTCACAGCGCATCGTGGGGTACAGCGGGGACCCATAGCCATATCACATGTCCACCCTTTCTTTGGGGGACCCAGAGAAAAGACAACATGAGTCAGGAGGAGACAGCAGATCTATATCTTTAAAAAAACTCTAATTACTGATACTTTATTGCTGACACACACACACACATTTCTATTTTTCTTTAAAACCAGTTAGCTGAGGAGTCCAGGGTGTGAGTCCTGGCTGACCCTCCCCTCCCTCCTCTTCCCTACCCAGAGTTCCCAGGCCTGGTCCACTTGCCGTGCTGTGTGCATGGGGCGCAGGCCACCCCGAAAGGCCCTTACAGGCCGTCCTGACGCACAGACGTGTCCTGGAACAAGTGCTCCCCTGAGGAGCACGGCGGATCACTCCACACCCAGCCTCTACGATCGCCCGTCAATGTGATCTGAACCTCTGGGAGAGTCTTCCTCCACCTCTGCACAGGGAGCCAGCACAAAGGCAGGCTGTGGCTTTCGGGAGGGAGGGCTGTGGGGAGGTTGCGGATCCACCTCCCCCAGCTCCTGGCTCTCTTAGGAGGGTCCTCAGAAGTGGAGGGCACTTGGGGCCTGGGAGCGCGCAGGCCATGGGAGCCAGCTGCAAAGCCACCCCTGCGGGGCCTCTGGGGACCAGTGCGGGACGCACCCCAGCTGGGAGCCTTTGGGATACTGACTGGGCCCTGCCTGAGGGCCTGGTTGCCGTGGCTCTGGAGCTAGTGCGGACTGCGGCCGGCCCTGAGCCCCCGTCAGGGCCAGGCTTGCTTGCCTCCCCCCCGCCCCCCCGCCCCTGCCTAGCCACTTACCGGCCCTGCCTGAGTCCCCGCTGCGCTCTGGGTGGAGGCCTTTGTGGGGGGCTCTGAGGGCAGGGCATGGCCCTGGAGCCCCGACGTGCCCACAGTCCTCCACGGTCTGTGGAGCTGATCCCGGGGAAGTTGGTCCTCTTGGGCAGTACCTGGAAAAAGGCCCCGTTGGCCGCCAAGCCTGTTCACCAGCCCCCCCGGCCACCTCTCTGGAGCAGCCTGGAGTCTGGGCCAGGCTGGCCCCCAGGCTTGAGCTTCGCCACCTCTCCATCACCACTGAGGCCCCAGCTGTCCCTCCGCCACTGCCCGGACACAGCTGGGGCGCATGACCTACCCAGGCACCAGCCAGGTCCTGCCTCTGCCTGCCCTGCCCAGCACAGGCCCCAGGAGCAGAGAGGGGCCGGGCTGGGAGGCGGGGCGTCCCGAGGCAGGTGGCCTGCCGTGTTCAGTCACCGAGGGGTATTGCGCAGAGGGCTCGGCACCCAGGGTGGCCCACAAGCTGGAGATAGGCTGGACACACCTTGATGACGCGTCCTCGGAAGGTCCTCTGGTTCAGCTCCACTGCGGCCTGGACAGAGCTCTGGGAGGCAAACTCTATGTAGGCATAGCTGGGGGTGGTGGGGTCCAGGATGAGAGCCCAGGCCCCGTCTGCCCACTGGGCGCTGCCTGTGCTGCCCACACTGTCCACACTGCCCACGCTGCCCTCACTGCCCACTGCCATGCTGCCCACGCTGCCCACGCTGCCCATGCTGCCCACACTGCCCACTGCCATGCTGCCCACACTTCCCACGCTGCCCACACTGCCCACGCTGCCCACGCTGCCCACACTGCCCACTGGGCACTGCCCATGCTGCCCACACTTCCACTGGACATTGCCCATGCTGCCCACACTGCCCACTGGGCTCTGCCCGTTCTGCCCACACTGCCCATGCTGCCCACACTTCCACTGGACATTGCCCGTGCTGCCCACACTGCCCACTGGGCACTGCCCATGCTGCCCACACTTTCACTGGACATTGCCCATGCTGCCCACACTGCCCACTGGGCACTGCCCGTTCTGCCCACACTGCCCATGCTGCCCACACTTCCACTGGACATTGCCCGTGCTGCCCACACTGCCCACTGGGCACTGCCCATGCTGCCCACACTTTCACTGGACATTGCCCATGCTGCCCACACTGCCCACTGGGCACTGCCATGCTGCCCACACTGCCCATGCTGCCCACACTTCCACTGGACATTGCCCGTGCTGCCCACACTGCCCACACTTCCACTGGACATTGCCCGTGCTGCCCACACTGCCCACTGGGCACTGCCCATGCTGCCCACACTTCCACTGGGCACTGCCCATGCTGCCCACAGCCCATACTGACCCCTTGGGGTGCCCTGAGAACTTGTCACACAGGATGGTGACGCGATGAACCTCCCCGCACTGGTTGAAGTAGTTCTCTAGCTCCTGGGCTGTGCCCCTGTAGTCCACCTGTTCACAGACGGGCATTGCGCTGGGCACCGCTGGGCTGTGCACAGGCACGGCACTGTCCTGTGTGCACTCACTGGGGCTTTGCAGGAGTGTCATGGCATAGCGGGGGGGGGACCCCAAGGATGAGCCTCTGGCAGGGAATGGCCTGGTCACTGCCTCCTGCACAGGGCATGTCCATGCATCCTGGCTTGTGCAAGGTGCACATGGCCGCATAAAAGTAATACGTCTTGCTGAGTGAGGTGGCTCACGCCTGTAGTCCCAGCTACCCAGGAGGCTGAGATCTGAGGGATCACAGTTCAACTCATCTCTACCAAAATAAGCCAGAAGTGGAGCTGTGGCTCAAGTGGTAGAATGCTAGCCTTGAGAAGAAAAAACAGAAAAAGCTCAAGGACAGCATTAGGCCCCGAGTTCAAGCCTCAGGGCAGCTGTGCGTGCATGTGTGTGCGTGTGTGCATGTGCATGCACGCGCACACACGTAAATCTTGTCAAGCCAGGTGGTACATGCCTATAAGGCAAGAGTAAAAGGATCCTGGTCTGAGGTCACCCCCCAGGGAAAAATAATCAAGACCCGATCCGGACAATCAGGCAGAAAAGGGTTGGGATGTGGCTCAAGTGGTGGAAGGCTTGCCCAGCAAGCAAAGGCCTCCGAGTTCAAACCCCAGTCCCACCACCAGTCCTACCCCCGGTCCCACCCCTGGTCCCACCCTCAGTCCTACCCTCAGTCCCACCCCAGTCCCACGCCTGGTCCCTTCCCCGGTACCATCCCCCAGTCCCCCCCTCATCCCACTCCCAGTCCCCCCCCCCTTCCTCCCCAGCCCCACCCCAGTCCCACCCCCAGCATCACAAAGTAGGAACTCTCATGTGAAAGCCAGCACACAGCCAGCAGGCCCACACAGGCCCACGGTGTGCCAGCACGCCCAGCTCTCCAGGGCCCTGGAGGGACTTCTGTCTGCACCACAGATAGACCCCTGCTCATCTGACCACTATGAGGAACAGGGCCAGCTCCGTGTGTCCATGCAGGGGGTCCTGGGGTGGACGGCCAGCCCGTCCAGCAGAGGGGCCTGAGTGTCTGGGGCCTGTGTTAGGATGGGATCACCTGCCCGCCTCCCCACTCACGTTGCCCACAAAGATGGATCTGTGGTCAGCCTCCACCTTCTCCTTGGGGAGCTCTGGGAAGGGGCGTCCTGCAGAGGGAGGGCCTCGTGGTCAGACCTCCATGGGGGAAGCCCGTTCCTCGCCCCACCCTGGCCTCCAGGGAGGCTGTGCCCCCCCCCAGGGCACCGTCTTAGCTATGAATCTGATACCTGGGGTGGGCAGAATGGGAAGCCACTGGAGGCCCATAGGGGCCCCCAGCTTCCTACCTGTGGCTTTGGGGCTCAGCCGCCTCCAGGCTCTGAGACCCTTCTCCTCTCTGGCGTCTTCCTGAGAGCAGAGTGGTTCTGGTGGCTCCTCGGCCTGCTCCAGACCAGTGTGAGCTCAGGCTTCTGGCTCCTGCCAGCCCGCCCCAAGGTGAGCCCTCCGCCGGCCTGGCAGGCGACTCAGACCCAGGGAGCCACCTTCTCTCTGGACTAGGCACGCTCCTCCTGCCGGCGCTCAGGCTGGGCAAACGCCCCTGCTCGCACCCAGCTCCCTCACAGGGCCTGGCGGCCAACCGCCTTGGCTTCCCAGTGTCTCTCCCAGGCAGGAGGAGCCGCCAGCAATCCCCACCCGGCCCTGGCCCCGGCCCGCGCCCCACGTCCACACCCACACCCCACGTCCACACCCACACCCCACTGCTACCCGGTCAGGTACAGGGCACTGGGCCAGGTCCGCCAGCTCCAAAAGAGACAGGGAGAAGCCTTCATCGTCTTCATCATCCTCAGCTCTTCCAGCCCCTCGCCTGGGGCCTGGAGGGGTCTTCCTGGCTCCACCCCAGGCCCCCCAGCCCTGGGCCTCGGGGTCCAAGGACACGGTCTGAAGCCAGGCCTCGGTGGGAGGCGGGAAGAGCGCAGAGCTCAGGAAAGGCCACATGGGTGAACGACGGGGAGACCTGGCCAGCCTCGGCACCATGCAGCCCACGCCCGCCGGCCTGTCTTCAGCCATCCGCCGGGCCAGGTGCTCCCCCTCCAGCACTTAGGGAGGCCTTCCCAGCTGGCTGCTCCTGCCTAACTTGGCTTTCCCAGGCTGAGGGTCAGATATTGTGAGCCCTCCCCTGCGCGGAGGGAGAGCGAAGGGACCGGTCACCCACCAGCTGGGCTGTGTGCTGAACGTGCCCTGGGGGCACACCTGT
This sequence comes from Dipodomys spectabilis, assembly GCF_019054845.1. Classification (NCBI taxonomy): domain Eukaryota; kingdom Metazoa; phylum Chordata; class Mammalia; order Rodentia; family Heteromyidae; genus Dipodomys; species Dipodomys spectabilis. Next base: position 968,639 of record NW_024870995.1, on the reverse strand, counting down.
CCCCAGACCACAGGCCCCAGCCACAGGGCTGCCCGGGCCTGCTTCCTGAGGGGGCAGCCAGGGCTTGGCCTCCTCCAGGGCCCCTCCCTCCTCCTGCAGGGCCCTTCCCTCCTCCAGGGCCCCTCCCTCCTCCTGCAGGGCCCCTCCCTCCTCCTGCAAGGCCCCTCCCTCCTCCTCCAGGGCCCCTCCCTCCTCCTGCAGTGCCCCTCTCCTCCACAGTGCTCCACTTGGAACTTTGCAGCCTCACCTCTCCTTAGTCTAACTGGCTGTGCCCCTGATTCCCTATTAGGTGCCAGGGCCAGATGTGCACACGTCCCTCCCCCACTCCATAGGGGCCCTCTGGCGCCCCTGCCTGGCCAGACCTGCAGTCATGGTTCCTGGGACTGCCCCCACACCTCTCCCCCGGGAGCCCAGGCTAGCAGTGGACACCTGCAGGAGCTGCTCCCCGCACTAGAGCTGGCTGGGCAGAGAGGTGAGGAGATGAGGCCTGCTGCCCTCCAGGGAGGCCATGGGCCTCTGTCCCCAGCCTGGCTGCCCACACCACAGCCTGGAGGCCACACCACAGCCTGGCTGCCCACACCACAGCCTGGAGACCACACCACAGCCTGGCTGCCCACACCACAGCCTGGAGACCACACCACAGCCTGGAGACCACACCACAGCCTGGAGGCCACACCACAGCCTGGAGACCACACCACAGCCTGGAGGCCACACCACAGCCTGGCTGCCCACACCACAGCCTGGCTGCCCACACCACAGCCTGGAGACCACACCACAGCCTGGAGACCCACACCACAGCCTGGAGACCCACACCACAGCCTGGAGACCACACCACAGCCTGGCTGCCCACACCACAGCCTGGCTGCCCACACCACAGCCTGGAGACCCACACCACAGCCTGGAGACCACACCACAGCCTGGCTGCCCACACCACAGCCTGGAGGCCACACCACAGCCTGGAGGCCACACCACAGCCTGGCTGCCCACACCACAGCCTGGAGACCACACCACAGCCTGGCTGCCCACACCACAGCCTGGAGACCACACCACAGCCTGGAGACCCACACCACAGCCTGGAGACCACACCACAGCCTGGCTGCCCACACCACAGCCTGGCTGCCCACACCACAGCCTGGAGACCACACCACAGCCTGGCTGCCCACACCACAGCCTGGAGACCCACACCACAGCCTGGAGACCACACCACAGCCTGGAGACCCACACCACAGCCTGGAGACCACACCACAGCCTGGAGACCACACCACAGCCTGGCTGCCCACACCACAGCCTGGAGACCCACACCACAGCCTGGAGACCACACCACAGCCTGGCTGCCCACACCACAGCCTGGAGACCCACACCACAGCCTGGAGACCACACCACAGCCTGGCTGCCCACACCACAGCCTGGAGGCCACACCACAGCCTGGAGACCACACCACAGCCTGGCTGCCCACACCACAGCCTGGCTGCCCACACCACAGCCTGGAGGCCACACCACAGCCTGGAGACCACACCACAGCCTGGAGACCCACACCACAGCCTGGAGGCCACACCACAGCCTGGAGGCCACACCACAGCCTGGAGACCCACACCACAGCCTGGCTGCCCACACCACAGCCTGGAGACCACACCACAGCCTGGAGACCCACACCACAGCCTGGAGACCACACCACAGCCTGGAGACCACACCACAGCCTGGAGACCCACACCACAGCCTGGCTGCCCACACCACAGCCTGGAGACCCACACCACAGCCTGGCTGCCCACACCACAGCCTGGAGACCACACCACAGCCTGGCTGCCCACACCACAGCCTGGCTGCCCACACCACAGCCTGGAGACCACACCACAGCCTGGAGGCCCACACCACAGCCTGGAGACCACACCACAGCCTGGAGGCCACACCACAGCCTGGCTGCCCACACCACAGCCTGGCTGCCCACACCACAGCCTGGAGACCACACCACAGCCTGGCTGCCCACACCACAGCCTGGCTGCCCACACCACAGCCTGGAGACCACACCACAGCCTGGAGGCCCACACCACAGCCTGGAGACCACACCACAGCCTGGCTGCCCACACCACAGCCTGGAGACCACACCACAGCCTGGCTGCCCACACCACAGCCTGGCTGCCCACACCACAGCCTGGAGACCACACCACAGCCTGGAGGCCCACACCACAGCCTGGAGACCACACCACAGCCTGGAGGCCACACCACAGCCTGGCTGCCCACACCACAGCCTGGAGACCCACACCACAGCCTGGCTGCCCACACCACAGCCTGGCTGCCCACACCACAGCCTGGAGACCACACCACAGCCTGGCTGCCCACACCACAGCCTGGAGACCCACACCACAGCCTGGCTGCCCACACCACAGCCTGGAGACCCACACCACAGCCTGGAGACCACACCACAGCCTGGAGACCACACCACAGCCTGGAGACCACACCACAGCCTGGAGACCCACACCACAGCCTGGAGACCCACACCACAGCCTGGAGACCACACCACAGCCTGGAGACCACACCACAGCCTGGAGACCCACACCACAGCCTGGAGACCACACCACAGCCTGGAGACCACACCACAGCCTGGCTGCCCACACCACAGCCTGGAGACCACACCACAGCCTGGAGACCACACCACAGCCTAGAGACCACACCACAGCCTGGAGACCACACCACAGCCTAGAGACCACACCACAGCCTGGAGGCCACACCACAGCCTGGCTGCCCACACCACAGCCTGGAGACCACACCACAGCCTGGCTGCCCACACCACAGCCTGGAGGCCACACCACAGCCTGGAGACCACACCACAGCCTGGAGACCACACCACAGCCTGGAGACCACACCACAGCCTGGCTGCCCACACCACAGCCTGGAGGCCACACCACAGCCTGGAGACCACACCACAGCCTGGAGACCACACCACAGCCTGGCTGCCCACACCACAGCCTGGAGACCACACCACAGCCTGGAGACCACACCACAGCCTGGAGACCACACCACAGCCTGGAGACCCACACCACAGCCTGGAGACCCACACCACAGCCTGGCTGCCCACACCACAGCCTGGAGACCCACACCACAGCCTGGCTGCCCACACCACAGCCTGGAGACCACACCACAGCCTGGCTGCCCACACCACAGCCTGGAGACCACACCACAGCCTGGCTGCCCACACCACAGCCTGGCTGCCCACACCACAGCCTGGAGACCACACCACAGCCTGGAGACCACACCACAGCCTGGAGACCACACCACAGCCTGGAGGCCACACCACAGCCTGGAGACCACACCACAGCCTGGAGACCACACCACAGCCTGGCTGCCCACACCACAGCCTGGCTGCCCACTCTGTTCTTAGCTCCATGCTGGGGTCTGCGAGGGCAGGACTTCTGCGTGTTGTCACGGGGTCTGACCAGAACTGGCCCCAGCCCCACACAGCTGCGCCCGCTCCTGTCTGCAGGATCCCAGGGCTCTGTGCTCTGGGTCTCCGCCTCCAGGGAGCCTCTGCAGCGGATCCTCCCCGCCGGGTGGCTACTGTGTCTGGGCCTTGCTGTTCCTGGGGCCGGGGCTCGTCCAGCCTTCTCAGGAAGGCATCGGTGCTGAGTCTAGGCGCGTTGGTCCAGGACGCTGCACAACTGCTGCTGCTCTCCTGGCGTGTTGGAGGTGGGGCAGGTCCCGGAGCGGAGGGTCTGGGGGGCAGACCGCCCTCTTCCTCCTTGTGGGAGGCAGGATGCTCAGACTGCCTGGGAGCCAAGACGGCTTGGCGTGGCCCAGCCCTGGCCGCCTTGCTCTGAGCTCAGCATCTGCGGTGGAGACATCAAGTCACGCCGCACACCCCCGGGGGTGCTGGGGACCCAGCCGGCTCCATGCTGGCTTTCTCCACGATGCCTTCAAATACATCTGTCCCAAGCCTTCTGAGGACTGACCGCAGCCGCTTCCTCCAGGCAGCCAGCAGCACCCCCGGAGCCCTGGGCCAGGCTTTTGGTTCGGGATAGCCCTTCTCTCTGGGCTCTTCTGCTGTGTCCCCTCTGACCTCTGGGTCCCACGGGGCCTCCGTATGCCCTCAGGTCCCCTCAGGAGGGATGCCCCGCAGGCAGGGCCACCGCTGGCCTGGCCCTGGAAGCCTTCAGGGAGGTCCCTGGGGTCCAGGGTTGCTTGAAGCCCCTGCATGGCTCTCCAGAGGACGGAGAACCGCTGTGGCCAGGGTGGTGGCCCTTCCCTCTCCCGTCCTGGCCCTGCCTCCTTCCCATCAGATGCCCACCCTTGCTCTCAGCCCCTGGTGAGCATCTGTCTCTTGCTGAGCACTGAGAAAGCCCCGGAGTGTCGGTGAATGTGTCCAAGGAGAGGCCAGGCCACGTGGTACCAAATGCTCCTTTATTACACAGACGCAGTTGACCTGGACACCGGGACTCACCGTGCCGCAGGCCACATGTACAGGACAGTGTGTGTGGGGGGCATGCTACAGCACCCACGGAGAACCGGCACTGTGGGGTGCAGCTTCTTAGGAAGAAAACAGCTCAACAAACACTCAGTCCAGCTCCTTTGAGGAAATGAGAAAAGCAGCAGCAGAGGAAGCGAGCCGTCTGTTCCCAGCAGGCCGTGCGTGGCTGCGCCCTGGGGCTTGCCGCGGCCTGCCACGGATGGGGCTGGTGTGCTGGAGGCCGGCTGGGTTCCCACCGGGTAGGAGCTGGACGCTGATGCCCTTTTCAGTCATGTAGAGACTAGGCTGTACTCAGTCTGATGCCGATTGCCCTGTTTTCTAGATCTCTGGGTCACAATGCCAGGGGCTGCTGAATTGGAACAAAAAAAAGCAGGCACAGTGGAGTTTTCTGGAGCTTGGGAGCCTGTGTGGGCCACTGTCCCCACGCGGGCTGTGCCAGGCTGAGCCAGGCCTTGCTGTGAGCTGCCAGGCCTTGCTGTGAGCTGCCAGGCTGAGCCAGGCCTTGCTGCGAGCTGCCAGGCTGAGCCAGGCCTTGCTGCGAGCTGTCTGGAGGAGCAGAGCGGCTCCTCAAGGCCGGTCTGCCCCACTTCCTCTCCTGCCAGCATGGGCCCACATGTCCACAGGCCAGAGCTGCGGGGCAGAGCAGGGCAGGAAGGAAGCCAGGACGGGGCAGAGCTGGGCAGAGGAGCCTGTTGCTGGGTCCTGAGGACTACTCACCGTGGTCGGTGGAACTCAGCCGGGGCAGATCAGAAGAGCTGACTCTGAGCCATCTGGAACCCTGGCAAAGACAACAGAGAGGCACCGCATCTTGGGCTCTTGGGGGCAGGCCTCTAGAATTAGAGGCCAGTCCGGGTTTGCCCTCTCTTGGGCACCTCCGCCTGCGGGCTGTGGCCACCTAAATGCCTCCTTTGCAGAGCCCCGGGACCGTGTGTGGACAACCTCCCAGTATACCCATGTGCCCTGCTGATCTCTCCAGCAGGTCCGGACTGGCCAGCGGTCTGGGCCACAGATCCAAGCTGCCTACAGCTGCAGCAGACCTCCATGCCCGCAGGAGCTCCTGACCCCGGAGGTGCCAGGGTGGGCAGGGTGCTCAGAGGGGCTTCTGCCTCCTTGGAGGGTCCCTTAGCACAGCCTTGGTCAGCCCAGGTCAAGTGTAGTCGGCCAGCGGGAGGACTTGAGTGGTCCCCAGCTTTGGTACACTGAGGAAACGAGGTGCCACGGGGTACTGTGGGTGGAGAGGCAGTAGCGGAGATCGATCCTAGAGTGCAGACTCGAGCGGTGCATGCTGAGGGGTGAGGAGAGTCAGGCTGGAGTGATGAGTGGATGGATGGACACAGGGCTGGACGGGGTGGATGGATGGGAGGTGGAGGGAGGGCAGGTGTGCGGAGGGAGGGGCGGAGAGATGGAGGCACAGGCTGGGTGCGTGGCGGGAGGCGGCCGGGCAGCCAGGCAGTCAAGTGGGGGACCGACGGCAGATAGTCAGAGGCGAATGCATGGAGGCGTCAGTCCACAGCGGAGGCTGGGGGCCCAGATGCGAGTTCTGGTGCCAACTTGAGGATCTATTTAAACGCTGGCCGGTGAACAGTTTGGATCCTGGCCTGACTCCTGCCGCCCAGCCCTCCGGCTGCCCCGTCCACCCGACCCCTCGCAGGCGTCCCCCGAAGTCCCTGCTGGCTGGCTCCTCTTGTGCCCCCCGGGGGAGGGCCGGTTCTTGCCCGCTGGCAGTGGGGCAGGGGGCTGCGGTGGGCCCAGGCTCTCCTGCAACCACACATGGAGTGGGAGCCACTGCTCTCGCCTGTGTGGGTCAGGGGACTGGCCTGGAGGGCGTCTTCCCGGTGGGTGGCCCCCAGGACACCACCAGGGGCCTGGAGCCAGGGGTGAGGAGGGGAGGGCCTGGGCCGGCACGTCAGCCATCTGTTCTGTAGTGGTCCCTGGGCCGGGCCCCGGGCTCGGGACGCTGGCTGCTGCCTGGCTGTGCTGCTTTGCTTCCTGTCTGGTTTTGGCCTCACAGCAGGGGTGCCACTGCTGTATGGTGGGATTTAGGGGTGCGCAGCCCCTCCTGAGTGGAGGCTCCCGCTCTGCCGTCATGAGGAAGGCCGAGGCCTTCTCATCCAACTGCAGGCTGGCACCTTGGGTGCCGGGCAGCCACAGCCATCTATGGGACAGCTCCCACCCTCCGAAAGCCCAGCCTTGCCCCTCCCCAAAGCCAGGGGTCCTGTGTTTAGTTCTGCTCTAACCCAGAGCATCACGGGCCCCGGAGCCTCCCTTCCCACCTGCCTCCTGCCCACAGGTACTTACCCCCACCCCCACCGGCTGCCATGGGCACTGGGCTCGGTGTCCTGGCTCCGGCCACCCCTGCACCGTTTCCCTGACCCACTGGCTGAGAGAGTCCTCACGCACAGCGGACCTGTGGAATGGCAGAACCGTCTCAAGGGGCAAGCCCTCCCCGGCAGCTGGCAGGATCTGCCCCACCCAAGCTTTACGGCCCCTGGAAGCTGGGATGACCAGGTGGGCCTGCTGGCCTCCGGAGGGACGCCGTGAACGAAGGGTCAGGAGGACGCCATGAAAGGGGACGGTTGGCTCTGCACGCTGAGGCCCTTGGCCTGGCCGCCCCACCCCGGAGCGCACGTCTTCAGGAAGGCTGCCTGGGGCTCCTCAGGCCAACCTGGAGCATCACCAGAGACCAGGGCGCACCAGCACCGACAGCCTTCGAGGGCCTGGCTTTATTTTCCCATGGCACGGTGGCACCGGGGCCCCTACAATCACAGCCATTTCCCTGTCCATCCAGAGGGGCCCAGAAGGCTGCAGCCAGCCCACGGGCAGGACCGTGCGACTCCACGTCTCTGTGGGCTCTGTGCTTTGGGAGATCGACCAACTGGAAAGAACCGACTGGACTGGCGCCCGTATCTAACCCAAGCCCAAATCCCATACCAGTCTTGGCTTTTCTGAAACTCACAAAAACAAACTTCTGCTGGCGGAGGGGCCTGGGCGCAGGAGGAGAGGAGAGATCTATCTCGGCCTTGGGAGTAACGCGGTCGCTGCTGCCAGCCTCAGTGCTGGCACTGGTCTGGGGGCACCTGATGGGACCCTTTCTTGCAACATCCAAAGAACGGGTTTCGCAGCTGTGAAGAAACGCCGGTCGCCCCCGAAGCGGGGCCACGGGTCAGATTCCTTTGAAAATTTATTTCCTACATTTCACATACTTGTGTGGTTTCTCTCATTTTGTTTTTATTTGGCAAACATCTCTTCAGAGTCACCATCATCATCACCACCACCACCATCACCACGGATACCGTCTTTTGGACCTCTGCAGAGACTATTTACATTCACATTATGACTCCTGGCTCTGGTGGGGCCTCTGGACCCGTTCAGTAGCTGACCACCCTTATTGCACTGTTGTCACGGAGCTTTCTAGAGAATGCACGCAAGTGGTCTGGTGTTGGCTCTTCCGTTTGTGACAGGCGTGACTCTCGTTCCTTCAGTTCTTCCAGTGGGTGGAGGGCAAGGTGGGCAAGAAATGGAGTGTGTGGGGGAACACGTCTAACCAAAAAATCGGACAGAAAAGTATCACCCATCGCCCTGAGGACTGGGAGCACAGACGGGGGTCACGCGGGTGCGGGCCACACAGGGCTGCGTGCACATCTCCAAGGTGGGGTCCGGGCCAGCTGCCTCCGTGGCTGTTTTGTTTTGTTTTTTTTCTGTGAAAGCTAGGGAGGAAGGAGAGGAGCCTCATGGAGACACGGGTTGGGTGGTGACGGGCTGAGAGGTAGGGTGGGGCGTGGCGAGTAGAGGTAGAGCGGGGAGCACCGGGCGCGGACTCTCAGGGCGGCGAGCTCCTCACGCCTTGAAAAGCAGTCAGGATTCAACCCAAAAGGTCGCCACGGCTTCGTTTCGGAAGTATGCTCTCGGGGAAGAACACTTTAGCACTTTTGTGTTCTCACAAGTGGGAAGGTGAATTATAAAAAGTCACAGGGAGTGAGGACGGATGGGCGGACGGACCGACGGACGGAGGCGAGTTCCCTCGGATCCTGGGTGCACAGGGCAACCGCGGGAGGCCTTGGAACTCGGGCAGCACCTTGCCGCCTCTGCCCAGCCTGGGCAGCGCCCAGGGGCTGAAGGCCACCAAAGGCTGCGTCTCCTGGAGCCACGCCCCCTAACCCCAACATCCCAACACCCCCAAACAAAATCAAGGCCCAAATGAAAAAGACCAACATCCAAACAAACCCAAGAGGGAGTAAAACAGTGAAAAAAATACTTTGGCAGTGAGAAAAACTTTTGGATTTTGACTTCCTGTGTTGCTTTTTGGACTCTTCGGAGCAGAGGTGTGGCGGCATCCTTGGCGGGCTAGCTAGTAAGGTAGTTTACAGGTAGGTTTCCTTTGCCTTTTTTTTTTTTTCTTTAAAAAAAACTTTTTGGATTTTTACTTAAAGCCAAAGAGTCTGACATGAAAGGAAAAACAAAACAAAACACCTGACACCAAAAATGCTTCTCGAGTCAGAAACCGAAGTCTTCCTCACAGCCCCCGCCGATCACCACGGCCCTCGCGGTGTCGGGGGCGGCGGTCAGGACGGGGCTGTGAAATCACAGCTTAAGGAAGGGGAGAACTCCTCAGTCGTCTGTGTCCATTTTGAAGTAGCGCTTAAGCCAACGAAACAAGACCCACAGAAGTTCTTCACCGAAAACAAGCCAACACGTAGACTTTTTCCATGATAGAGAACGTACGTAAAAGTCAAAAGACAGGAATGAGAGACAGAGAGAGAGAGAGAGAGAGAGAGAGAGAGAGAGAGAGGGAGAGGGAGAGAGAGAGGACAGAGACGGGGCAGAGGGAGACAGGACAGGGGCAGAGCCGGCCACGCTGCCGGTGCTACGCCTCCGCCGCTGCCCCTGAGGCTGGCGGCCCCTCCCCTCCCCCGTGGCAGTTTCCCTGACGCTGGGGAAGAGGTGGTGGTCGTGGTGAGCGAGCGTCAGGCAGCTGAGGAGGCTGCCGGGATGCAGTGGTGTTGGGTCTGTGTTTTCTTTTGGAGAGAAGCAGTAGCAGCAGTGGCTTCAGCCCAGGCTCTGCGGGGCCGGGCGGGCAGCGGGGCACAGCGTCCGCCGGCCGGGGCTGGGGCTCGTGGGCCAGCAGGGCCGGGGGTCAGCGGGGCACGGCGGCATCCAGCGGTCCAGGCAGGCCCGGGGAGCAGGGGCGGGAGGGTCCGGCGGAGCCGGCCTCGCTGGGGCTGGCGGTGGCGTCGGGCTGTCCGGGCAGGGGGTCAGCCACGGCGGCCGCGGGGCCCTGGAGGCTCTGGCCGCACACGTGGTGGTGCTTCTCCCAGTCCTTGTGCTGGCAGAAGGACCCGCAGTAGCGGGCCGCGTTGCAGCCGCTGCAGGTCTCGCTGGCCTTGCGCCCGCAGTTCCAGCAGCTCTGGGGGTGGAAGGGGCAGAGGGGACAGTCGGGAGGGGCAGACCCCAAACGCCCCCTAACCCAGCCGGCAACCCTAAACTACAGAACCTGCCTCGGCCCCGGAGGCTGACACCGTGGCGGTGGGCAGACTGCTCAGCCGGCCACGTTCTGGAGAACAGGCAGAGGCAGAGCAGGACCCCCGCCCCGTGTTTTTTTGGGGGGCTGTGGGACAGAGAGGTCAAACTTGTCCCAGGAGTTAAAGCCCAGGTCCCCATTTGGCCTCCAAAGCCTCTGGCCTCCTGTGGCTCGTGTCCCTGGCCTGTGCTGGCCCTGCTGTCCTCTGCTGGGCGGCGGCCACGCTGACCCTGCGCCCCTCTGTGGGTCCGCTCAGCGGCCACCTGCCCAGTCTTCCCTGGCCCCTCCACCTCCTCGGGGCCAGGGCTGCCATCATTCTGTGAATGCTGTCTTTCCGCGTCCTTCCTCTCCTCTCCGGCTAGCTCTAGCCTGCATCTCCACAGCTGTGTCCAAAGATCTAGAGCAGAGGAAGGACTAGGTGGGCTTCCTCTCCTGACCCAGACCCCCGGGGCCAGCCTGGGCCGAAGCCATGCAGGGTTTGGAGACCTGCCCTGTCCTGAAGGTGCCACAGACGCCTCTCCTCACTCGTGTCACAGCCGGCCAATTTCCTGGGCAGGACGGGATGGGCAGTCTTCCTACCCCCACCCAGCTGGCAGAGTCCAGCACAGATGCCCCCTGCTCCCAGACTAAAGCTCTCACATGCGCCCACCAGCGTGGGCTGGGAGCCCAGAAGGATGTAGACTCTGGGGTCCCCACATCTCAAAGCGTCTGTTTTCACAAAGTAAAGAAGAGCCCAGTAGTCCGTGCCAGGACCAGGCCTCGGAGAAGCCGCCTGCCCTCTCGGCCCTCAGGGAGGCCATGGGGTCTGCACGGACAAGCAGTGTGGGAGAGGTGGCAGGTGGGGCGTGCCCCATGGCCCAGGGTGACCGCGGGTGGGGACGGCCCCGTTCCCCGGGTCACACAGAGGCTGAGCTCCGGCCCAGGCTTCCTGACCACAGTGGCTCTGGGGGCCTGGCCGGCAGTCCTACCTCACTGGAGTCCTCCTGCTGGTTGATGACCGTCAGGGCGTCCTCCGAGGCCTGCCGCTTGGCCTCGGCCAGTGCCCGCTCCATCTTGGCGCGCTCGGTGGTGATGAGCTCGTGGGCTTTGCGCTCTGCGTCAGACACGGCTTTCTGCAGCTCCGACATCGCCTGCCGCTTCACCTCGTTCACAGCCTCTTCTGCAAAACACATGGAGGGCTGTGGTCAAACATCAGCCTACCCTGGTGCCCGGGCCACCGATGTTCTCTGGCCAGGGAGGAGCCCACGTGCACACCTGACCCCTGCTGACACGTGCACCGCGCACGGGCCCGCAGCGCGCCCTGAGCACAGGTGTAGTGTGGTAGTCACAAGGAACAGAGATGCATGAGTGTGCCGGAGCTACCCCGCACCTTGCCGGACTGGTTCTAGCTCTGGGGCACGCAGGCTCCCTGGAGGCTGGGGCACCCACCCCGGAACCTGACCCCACAGCCAGGGAACCTGCGTGCCAACAAGCTCAGGCCGCTGGCTGGGGGTGGGGCCACTGAGCAGCATAGCCGTAGCGTTGGCTTCTCCGGGGACACAGCGGCAGCCAGGAGCAACCCTTGTCGGAGCTGGTTTCCAGGAAGGCTCCCTTTTCACTCACGTCTGTGTCAGGGGCTCTGATTCCAGTGTCTGGCTAGGCAGAGCCAGGGCAGAGTAGCCCGGCCGAGGGGGCAGAGACCCTGAGGGACCTCGCACCCACCACCGGCCCTGTCTGCAGACTGGAGGGTCAGGGCCAAGGCCTAGGACCCAAAGCCTCACACAGACCGGCCCGGGCCTTGTTAAACCACCCCAAGGCCTCTGGGGCCCGCCTCAGTGTATCCCGCGTGGAGAGAGGCTGTGGAGGCCGGCCGCAGCGGGGTGTCCGCGACACCCCAGGAGCGCCTGTCCACCACGCCGAGCGAGCAGCTAGCAGGGCCTCGAGGGCCCAGTCTACCGATGGTAGCGCAGGTGGCAACGCCACGCTGGTGCCGGCACACGTCCCACGGCCCCTCCCGGGGATAAGGCGAGGAACCCCAGGTGCACGCCGAGCCCGCCCTCCCATGCGGCCTCCCCAGCGTCCGCCCCAGACCCTCCCCTCCCTTGCTTTCTCCCCGCCACGCTTCACACAGAATCCACAGAAGCTCTGCCCCCTCACCTGAGCTCGCCCCCAGCCCCGGTGGGCGCTCCTCTTCCTCACGGTGCCAGTCAAGCCCCTTGTCTAGATGCCGCCCTCCCCGGCGCGCTCGTGAGCACGCGCGCATGCGCCCTCCCGTGTGTCTGCACCGGCTCTGCCGTGTGAGGAGCCGGTGGAGCGCCAGGTGCAGACGGGTGCCTCTCACCCCAGCTAGGGAGGGGCGCTGGCCGCCACAGCCCCGTCCCTCCCCGTCCCTCCAGCCCCCACTCACCAGCCTTCCTCCAGATCTCCTCGGGCACATAGCCTGAGAGCATCCTGGGCACAAACTCCCGGTGGATGTCTGAAACACAGGCGCAGGCATCACACGCGAGCCAGGACCATCCCTGCCTGCCTTCTCCCATCCTGGCCGGGACCATCCCTGCCTGCCTTCTCCCATCCTGGCCGGGACCATCCCTGCCTGCCTTCTCCCATCCTGGCCGGGACCATCCCTGCCTGCCTTCTCCCATCCTGGCCGGGACCATCCCTGCCTGCCTTCTCCCATCCTGGCCGGGACCATCCCTGCCTGCCTTCTCCCATCCTGGCCGGGTCCTGGGGGCGGGGCGCCCGGGTGCCCATGCGTGGAGACACTCCGTCAGGGGGCAGAAAGGGCAGAGTGGTGGATGTAGACTCAGACCTCCTTTGGGCTCTGCAGTCGCCATTGTGGTGGATGCACAGAGACCCCCAAGGTCTCTCCTGAGCTCTGGCCTCTGCCCACCAGGACCTGGGAGTTCTGAGCTTCCCAGAAGCCGGGTCCCTCTTTGTGCAAAGTGGAACGGCACCTCCTTTTGAGCGTGCTATCCTACTGGCCGTGCTGCGGCCAGCTCCTCTGGGCCTGAGTGGCACGGGCTACCCCTGTGCAGGCTGGCTGTCCCTCCGCCCTCCGAGCACACCTAGCTGAGAGCCCTCCGAGCCGCTGCTGCCGTTGAGGGGCCGGGCCGGGGCGGGAGCAGGGCCGCTCTTCCCATCCTCCGCGTCGCTGTAGCGCCGGATCCAGTGGTTGAGCTCCTCCCGGTCAGCCTCCTGGCACCGGCGCAGCACAGTGAGCGACCGCCGCGTCTTCTCCACCATGTCCATGATGCAGTTCAGGAGCTGAGGGTGGAGGCGAGACCGTCGGTGCCTCAGAGACAGCCTGGCCAGGAGTGCACGGGGGGCCAGTCCGGGGCCTCCAGAGGGCCGCCGGCAGCCAGGGCCCAAAGCTTGTTTGGATGCCCGGCAGGGCTCAGGCACTTGCGCCCTGGGAGACCCCACCCGAGGGACCACACGGAAGGGGGTTGAGACCCGAGCCACGTGGCCCCTCCTGGGATGTGGACAGCCATCTGAGGAGGCAATTTCTGGGAGGCCCACGAGGGTGCCACACACAGGACATTGGCTTTCCCCAAATGCCCTGCGAGACTTGTGCTCCACTCTGGAGCACCATGGAGCGGGAAGCGAGGCGGGAAGCTGGCCGGCCTGCAGGACCTGCCCGGACAGGTGGCTAGAAGGGCCCTGGGCAGGCTCCGACATGGTGGTGAGCACAGAGACGCCCACCCCCGCGCTCTGTGCTGGGAGCCTCAGGTGCGTGGTCAGCGGCCCCGGGGGACAGGGGTGGCTGTAACTCACATGGTTGAGGTGTTTCCACTCCTCTGCCCACTCTCGCTCGGTCAGCTTGTGGTCAATCACCTCTTCCTGCCGCGACCCAGGCACCACTGCAGGAGGGGTAGGCTCAGACTACCTCCGCTCAAAGCCCCACCCAGCTTCAGACCCATCGCCCCCTCACAGTGCTCCCAAAGCCCTACCTCCACCCCTGCACCTGCTGCCATCCAGCCCAGCCCCAGCCCAGCCCAGCTCCCAGGCCCTGTGTGACATCCCAGCCACCTTGGGAAGACAAGGTGGACACAAGGTGGATGCTGACCCTTGGCGCGGAGCCGGGGACATCAGGAGCCGGCCCAGCCCTGGTCGCTCGCCCTCTGCCGATGGGGCTGCCCCTTCCCAGCCTCCTGGATCCAAAGCAAGCCTCTCCCCCTCCTGCCACCGTGTCCACACTGGGGTCCTCACTGGGGTCTCACCTCCACCCCGCGGCTGCCTGGCTCCCACGGGTGCTTCTGACTTCCTCTCTAAAGCTGTGTCCACGCCTCCCTCGGGCCCAGGCAGCCCGTCCTCAGAACCCCCAGCCCCAGTGTGTGTCTCTCAGTTGTCTTTTAGGTGCAAGCGCTTCCTTGACCATTCCAAATCCTCCTGGGGGCGGTGTGAGCTCCCCAGGGCAGGACGCCATGTCCCCAGGCTGGGTTGTGGCCAGGCACAGGCCGGATCTGCAGGCCTTCAGCAGGGTCAGCGGCAAGATGCTCCTCTCCCACGGGCCCTGGGGCTGCCTCCCTGCCTCCCGGGGATGAGCAGATTTCCAAGCTCGCATGTAGGAAGCATGCAGAGCAGGAGGATGGAGCCGGAGCTGGGAGGTATGCAGTGGGGCTGCTCAGTACCCCTGTCCCCACCCCCAGAGGGCAGCAGGACACTGTGCCAGCTCCCCTGCCCCCCCCCCATTTCACAGACAGCAAACTCATCTGGCAAAGGAGCTGTGTTTGCCCAGATATCGCACAGGGAGAGGCCTGCAGCTGGCCAGACTGGCGCTATGCCCCTGGCACTGGCCAGTGAGATTCAGGGACAGAGAGGAGGGCCCCCAGGACGTCGCTGAGACCCGAGAGACCTTATCTGGCCGTGCATAGAGGCCACTCCTGTGGTTGTCCTGAAGAGTCAGAGCTCCAGGCCCCCACCGTGGTTTGGGGCCTGGGCCGTGACCCAGCGTTAACTGTGCTTTTGGGGCAAAGGCCTCGACTCTAAGCTGCCTTTGGTCCCTAGAGATCTCCCTGCCTGGAGTGCTGGCCTCAAGTTGTGGTGGCGTGGGAGGCGGTGGCCGCAGCGGCCGTCCGCCCTCTCCCTGGATGCCCGCAGGGCAGCCTGCACCAACGCCCCAACCAAAATAGCGCTGAGCTGTGCCCGACAGCTGGCGTTTATTTTTGCATTAGCAGAAGCGGGTGGGAATTAGCACCTGCCTGACCCAGCCTGGGAGCCAGACGCCCATCACCTGCTGAGGGGACCCTGGCTGGCTCTGGACACTGCGGCAGATGGGGGAGGAGGCTTTGCCCTGGAGGAGGCCTCCAATGACCCTGCTCTGGGGCCTCCTGGGGTCCTGGCTCCGCTCCCAAGGCACCTCCCTGCACACTATGGGGTAGACCTGGCGGGTAGCTGGGCTGATCATCTCCGGCTTCAGCACAGAGGAAGGTCTGGCGGGGTGGATCATGGGGCGGGGGGGGGGAGGGGGGTCTGGGGAGGGCGGGGCGGTGTTACTTGTATCTTTGGGCCTCAGTCTCCCCACTGGGGTGTGGATTGGGATAAAGGACAGAATGCAACCTCTGAGCCTGCTCCACAACAGTGGCCGGGCCTTCGAGCCTGATGCCCAGCAGGGCCTTACGCGAATGCCCCAGGCCTGCGAGATCCCTGCCTCACCCCAGCCCCAGGAAACCTGACGCCCCGCAGGGCCTTACGTGAAGTCCCCAGGCCTGGGAGATCCCTGCCTCACCCCAGCCCCAGGAAACCGAGACGGGCCACGTGGCTGCTCAGGGGCTTCAGGCCCAGGGGAGCTGTGAACACTGGCCCCGACGGTGCCCCTGTGAGGAGAAATCCTCAAGCAGGGAGGCAGGCTGTTCCCAGAGAGGGCGGGGGAAGTCATGTCTGCCCCAGAGAAGGCCCGGGTCGCATCAGGGTTCAGGAGCCTACAGCTGCTGGTGGCGGTCTCACGGGAGCACACAGGCTGCCCGCACCCCAGCTGCATGGTCACACTTGCTCTGCGTAGGGCTGGCATCCGCGACCTGCCCTGGCACACTGCTTACCGGGCTGCCGATGGCGCTCCCGCAGCTCCCGGTCGGGGGGTCGGTAGGCGTCGCGGAAGTGGTGGGCCATGGCCATGTCCTCCAGGCGGTAGTGGGGCGGTGGGGTGGGGTGGGGCGGCGCGCTGCTAGGGCTGCAGCGCTGGGCGGGGCTCTGCGTGCAGGCCCGCTTGCTGAGGTGGTCGGGGTGCAGCGGGTCACGGTCTGACCTGTTCTCTTTGGTCCTGGCAGGGAGAACAGGTAGGGGGACCACGTATGGATCACCAGCTGTGGTAAGAGGCTTAGGCACTGGGGGTGCGGCAGAGAGGGGCAGGGATATGGAAATGGGAGTGGAACCAGCCCGGCCCTACTGGGGCCTGACCCAACCTCTGCCCTGTCCCTGGAGGCGTGATGGGGTGATGCTCCTGGGGACCCCAAGTCCAGCAGCTTGCCCTCCTGGCAGGGGTGTATGGAGGGAATGATGCAGGCACTGGCTGTACTGGATGTGGCCCCCTCGGTCCCCACAGGACAGCAGCCCAGGTACCCGGGGCCCTGGACTCAGGAGGTCGCTTGAGGCCTGTGGTCCAACACAGGAGAACCACTAGGAAATGCCTTCCCGTGAGTGGACACTCCTGAGTCTCTGTCTTCCTGGGGCTCCCAGGGCCATCTGAGTGTGCAGCCTGACAAGGCAAGCTAATCCTGGGGCCTTGCAGGAGAAGCGGAGGCCATGAGCCCATTAGTCCACTAGCTTGGCCCTGCAGGGCTCAGCGGGGCTGACGAACACTGCTGGACTTTGCTGCAGATGGGCTGGGCTGCCCTGTGGAGCTGTGGCTGGCAGCCGAGCACGAGGGGCAGCCGTCCCCGAGCACAGACACAGGGAAACCCTGGATGGTACCGGGCAGGCGAGTGCACGGGCATAAACCTGGGCGCAGGCGCGGTGAGGCCGGGCAGCCCTCCCTCTCCCTGGACGTACCTGTCAGGCGACCTCCTCTTGCCATTCTCGTTAACTTCCAGCAGAAGCTCAGAGGAGTCCACCGGCGAGGCGGCGCTGGCGTCCAGCAGGAGCTGCTCGTGCTGGGCCAGGTACTGGGCAGGTGTCTGCTTGGCCAGGCGAGCGCAGTGCAGGAGCTCTCGCTGGAGCAGGGGCAGGTTGGCCTGCGGGGGAAGGGGCTGGGGCAGTGCTGGCTGGGCCTCATGGCCCGCGGTGGTCTGTTGCTTCTGGCCGTGGCACGGGTGGGAAGAGAGCAGGGCAGGCCAGGCCCTGCCCAGCGCGGTGATTTTCGGTGCATGGGACTCCCATGTCGCTGCCTTCCGCAGGGCGCAGGGTGATCCTGACCTCGGTTCCCTGCTCCCGCCCCGTCCAGCGCGGCCAGCCACCGGCCTGGCAGCATGTGGCCACGTGGGTCCGATGTGAGAATACAGCTAGTGGTCCGGAGGGTGTGGACCGAGCTGCTATGGCTCCCTGAGTGCTCTCCAAGGGGCCCAACACCATCCACACACGAACTTATCTGTCTGTCTCACAGCTTTTCACTGCTTGGCTGTCCGGCCACGTCTGTCTGTCCACAGACTGCCTGACTTGTGTCTCACTGTTCCAGCCGTGCTGGCCCCTGCTCTCCCTCCTTCCCAAGGCCTCTGCACCGGTTGTTCCTGCTGCCTGGAGGGCTCCCCCGACCCATCCCAGGCCTTTCCCTCATCTTCCTCTCCTTAAGAGGCTCTGGGACATTCCCTTGCTGCCTGTGATGGGTGGTCCACAGCCCACTCTCCTGACCAGGCCCTTTTCCGGGACCCTGCCTGATCCCCGACTGCTCAGACCACCTGTCCCACAGGCTGGAGCTCAGGAGGACTGGAGCTCTGGGTGTGGCAGTGCATGGAGAATGAAGCTTCAGGGATGGGGTTTGGAGGCTGCTGGGGCCCCGTGGCAGGTAGGGTGGTTTGTGTTACCTTCAGGAAGGGGATGACAAATGGTCGCAGAGGGAAGTTGGTGGCCTCTTGGAGCTTGGAGTGAAACTCTTCGATGGTCAGCGTGGAGTTCTGAGGGAGGAAACCACCTTGTGTGAACTGATGGGCACTGAGCATGGCGCCCCACCAAGCCCTGGGGAGGGAGTTGTGGGGTGGCAGGTGGCTGTCGGCTGGGCACAGCGAGGGGGCACCCGGGCATCGGAGAGGGGCCCGCGACTCACCACCAGCCCCAGCACCAGCGTGTGCACGCGCTCCCCAATCTCGGGGGAGATGTCGCTGCCAAACTGCTGCAGAGTGGTAAGGAAGCGCTTCAGCTTGCTCAGCTGCCGCACCCCACAGGCCGGGGGCAGGTGCTGCGTGGACAGCGAGGCCGTGGACGAGGTGGCCGGCCCGTTGCTGAAGCCATTGGGTGTGGACGGGGTGCCGTGGGCGGCGGTGGGCGAGTGGCTGCTGCCGTTCATCACTGCGGGAGAGGAGGCAGGGGCGTGGCTGGGTGTGCAATGAATGGTGTGTAGAGCCAACGACAACCATCAGGAGCCACCACGACGGCTGGAGCTCCAGCGGCAGCAGTGTGGCTGCCGAGTCCTGGAGGGGGCCAGGCCCCCGCGGCGCGGCGCCCCGGCAGTGGCAGGAGCTGGCACTCCGGAAGGACCGGCTACAGCGGGACAGCCATTTGGGTATGGCCTCCCTGTGGACGGAGGTCAGGCCCAGGCCGGGATGCTGGGTCCCCACCGTCAGCCCGTGCCCAGAGCTGGCCTATGGCCTGCAGGCCCCGGGGCCTCCCTGTGGACGGAGGTCAGGCCCAGGCCGGGATGCTGGGTCCCCACCGTCAGTACGTGCCCAGCCCCCAGGCCGGCTCAGGTAGGCGGTGCCTCCACTTCCTGGCTCACCACCCCCAGCCTCCCCATCCTCACCCACTGGGCACCACCCGCTCCTCACGCCTACTCATCAAGGACCCCCGCTCACTGCCCCTACTGGGGCGGAAGGTCTGTGGGAACAGGGTCGCACTGATCAGTCCCCAGGAAAGCCCGGCAACTCCACCTCTGCCCTGGCCCCAGGTAGGAGCCTCCCCACCCCACCGGGAGCCTCCTGGGCCACCAGCAACTCCACTGCCCGCCTGGTGACCGGCCGGTGCCTGGGATGTTGCAGCTTGGGGTCGGGCGCGGGGTCTGGGACACCCAGGGTGAGGGGGTGGGCCCACCTGGTGCTTCTGGACACGGCGGAAGCGTGCACATGAGCCCTGGGCTGGTGTGCTGGGGACAAGCAGGTGACCGACGCGACAGCTGAGAATGTGGCAAGGCCAGCACTGTCCGTCACTGCAGTGTGACCGCCTGGCTGCCCGACACCAGGTCAGTGTCCCATGGCCCTAGCCAAGGCCCGGAAGGGGGGTAAGTCCTCACCCCTCAGCCTGGGTTGCTGGAGGCCAAGGTAGCCCCGGGCCTGCACCTGTGCTGCTGGCCGCACCAGCCTCAGCCATGGCCCCGGGTCTGCAGAGTGAGCACACACGGTCTGTGCTCTGCTCACCGTCAGCTGGGGCTCCCGGGCATCCATGCCCTGCCTGCCCCTTACGCCCACTCTGCTCCTGCCTCTGCGGCTCCCTGGTGCACGGCAGGACTGGGATTTGGAGTGGGCCGCTCAGGCCACCTGCTCCCTCAGGGACACCTCTGGGGCCACCTGTGGTAAGGGCCGTGCTTTTTGGGGGGGGGTTTCCAGGATGAGACGGCTGGCCCAGCTGCCACTACAGAACCCCAGTAGCGTCTGCTGTTCACTTTGCTCCTGGTGGACGGTGGAGGCCTCACTGTGTCCATCGGGATGGCACCTGCCCTGTCCACTCTGACCGAGGCCTGGGACATGATGTCTGCTGGCCATTTTGGCCTGGTCAGCCTAGCAGAGGGGTGTGTGTGTGTGTTTGTGTGTGTGCGTGCGTGCGTGTGTGCGCGTGTGTGTGTGCGTGTGTGTGTTTGTGCGTGTGCGTGCGTGTGTGTGTGTGCGTGCGCGCGCGCGTGTGTGTGTGCGTGCGTGTGTGTGTTTGTGTGTGTGTGCGTGTGTGTTTGTGTGTGTGTGTGCGTGCGTGTGTGTGTGTGCGTGCGCGCGCGTGTGTGTGTGTGTGCGTGCGTGTGTTTGTGTGTGTGTGTGCGTGTGTGTTTGTGTGTGTGTGTGCGTGCGTGTGTGTGTGCGCATGCATGTGTTTGTGTGTGTGTGTGCGTGTGGTGGGGTTGCATCCCAGCCCCTTCTTCTGGGGCTGTGGCTTGGCCGTGGGTCCCCGTCTTCTTCTGGGGCTGGGGCTCGGCCGTGGGTCCCCGTCTTCTTCTGGGGCTGGGGCTCGGCCGTGGGTCCCCGTCTTCTTCTGGGGCTGTGGCTCGGCCGTGGGTCCCCGTCTTCTTCTGGGGCTGGGGCTCGGCCGTGGGTCCCCGTCTTCTTCTGGGGCTGTGGCTCGGCCGTGGGTCCCCGTCTTCTTCTGGGGCTGGGGCTCGGCCGTGGGTCCCCGTCTTCTTCTGGGGCTGGGGCTCGGCCGTGGGTCCCCGTCTTCTTCTGGGGCTGTGGCTCGGCCGTGGGTCCCCGTCTTCTTCTGGGGCTGTGGCTCGGCCATGGGTCCGGGCGCCCCTCCGCCTGTCCTGCACACCTGGGCGCCTGCCCTACCTGTTCAGGCGACTCCCGCTCAGTCCCTATCCCTGGTCCTGCTCACCCCGGGAGAGGGACTGGCTTTGGGTGCTGGGTGTGGTGTGTAGCAGAGGTTTGGAGAGGTGCTGGAGCCCAGGGCGCTGGTGCAGGGTCCTGGGCCTCCACACGGCTGGGCGGCATGTGAGCAGGGAAGCCTGTTACTCCCCTCCGCGACTGGCCCTGGGGGCTCCTTTGAGGCGGAGCCTACCGTGGCCCGGCCACCTCCCGCCGTCCAGTGGTGCTGTGTCCACTGGCACATACCCCCACGGCTCACCGACGGCCCGGCTCCCAGAGGATCCCGCCGACACACAGGAACATGACCCCACCTAAACTGATGACGGCCTCTCGCGGTCACACCAGCCAAACCGGGAGATGCCTGACCACCATGGGGACCTCACGGTAACTGGGAGCTAGCATCTTGAGGCTGAGCCTACTGCCAGTAGAGCTCCAAGCCTTCTAGCAGCTTCTAAGACATACCAGTGGCATGTGGCGCGAGCCCCCCTCCACCAGGCCTGGCCAGCCCGCGCCTGCCCTCCCCGAGGCCCGCTTACCAGCTCTGCCCTGGGCGCTAGGTCCCCCGCGGCCTGCTTGCCTCTGCCTGTCCGGCCTCCCTCCCGCGGCTGCCGGGCAGTCTCAACAGCTTGCTAAAGAGATGCCTAAAATAGCCCCCAGCACAAGTGCCTGCACTCCACAACAGGTGTGTTACTAAGTTAGACTGCACACGTGTCCCCGGCGAGGTCTGGGGGCACACGCCTGCTCCCAGCCTGGTGGCCTCAGCCCGGGGTAGGAGAACCCCACGGGCAGCCCTTCAGCCAAACCTCTCCCTGCAAGTGGCTCTGGACAGCTCCCAGGAGCTGGACCTCCACGGCCACCACAGCCGGCCACCGTCCAGCGGCGTGGCAGCGGCACGGAGGCACACACCCGGCACCGCAACGTGGCCTCCCACGACGCCTTCTCCACCCTCAGAGCCCCGGCGATCCATGAGCTGCACCTGGGTTGTGCAGCCACCTGGCTCAGTCCAGAGACCACAACGTGGTGGCGTTGGTTCAATGGAGCCTTGACCTGTGTCGCCCCAGGAGACGCCCGCTGTGGGGCTGACGCTGGTGCCTCTGCCCACTAGTGGCTGGGGTCTGAGGGACACGGTGCCACGCCTCGCAGCCATGGCTCTACCAACCCATCTGGCCCTTCGTCCCTCGCGTTGATCCAGTGACCATGTCCCTTGTAGGCAGGGAAACTGAGGCCCCAGCGGCTTTACCTGCCCAGTGCCACCCAGGCAGTGGCAGGACTGGGCCCTGCCCTTCGGCGGTCCCTCTGTCCTCCCAGCCCTGGGCTGGCTTCAGGCTGATGGATGGCTGCTAGGGATACTGTCCACCGGTGGCCCCGGGCCTAGGGGCCATCAGTGCTGCACCATCAGACCCTCCCATTTCTGAGGAGGCTGGGAACCCGGAATGGAGCCGAGGCCAAGGCCTCCCTGCGGTTTTTGTTATTTTACTCACAGAGACAGACCATGGACCACTTTAAGCAGCCATGAAAACGGCCGTGGGGCAGAGATGTCGCAGACCCGTCCTCACCATCTGTAAGCAGAGCAAGAAGAACACGCTGTCAGGAGGGCGCCGTGCCTCCTGGGCCCCGGCCTTGGAGCACAGCTCTGGGACTGGACGTGGATGGCACTGGCCTCAGTTTCCCTCTCTAAAATAGTGGGTTGTGCTGGATGGTTCCGGCAGGACCCTCCTGGGACCACCACCACGGGGCTACCTTGTTCTGAACAAGCCTCAGCCTCAAGGGCCTGGGGTCCACCCCGAGGACTCCCCCGAGAGGAACAAGTGTTAGGGCCTCGACTCCTCACACTTCTGGGCCTCTGCCTTCAGCCTCCTGACCTCGTCAGCCGAGGCTTCGGCTCTCAAGATGGATTTGTAGCCTGGGCAGCCATGGGGCAGGAAAGCCGCAGTCTTGGAGCTGAGGGTCAAGGTCAGCGTCGGCCTGGCTGGAGGCACTGGCAGGAATCTGCCATCGGCAGCAGAGGCCTCGGCCAGGCCTGGCTGCCAGGCGCCGGGCACCGAGAACCAGCGGCTCTCAGGATCCCAGGGTCAGGGACAGCTCTGAGGACATCTTGGGGAAGGCAGAGAAGGGAGGCCTCCTCTACCCCGTGCAGCGGAAGCAGCGGGCAGGGGAGGGACGCCGCTGGCCTTGGGTTCCTGCGCAGACAGCGAGGCTGGAACCCACATGTAGACATGGGCCCCAGTCCCAGGGAGTGGGAAGGGCTCAGACCGGAGCCGCAGCACCACCCTGCCCTCCCGTGTCCATGCCCCCGGGGGCCCTGCGGGCCCCAAGGCAGCCCACCAGGAGCATCCATTCTCCAGCTGGTGCTTCCAGGACATGGACGCTGGTCCTGAGGGAGCAGCAGGCTGGAGGAGCCAGTGACCAGTCCCGCAGCCGCCCTGACCGCTCTGTCCACATGGGCCTTTGACATTCGGGCTCAGAGGTTTTAGGTGGTGCCCTGCAACACCCTGCCTGCCCTCCGCTGGCCCGTGTACACAGTGACCGCCTCCCCAGCGCCGGCTGATCTGCCACTCACATCAGCACCGCCGGTACACTGCCCTCCCCTGCGTCCACCAGAGGAGCAGGTCAGCAGCTGGCCGCCGCTTGTCCCGGCGGGGGGGGGGCTGCCGCGGAAGAGGGAAGGGTGACCCTGGCCAGCCATGTCCCGGGGGCGGGGGGACTGCCGCGGGAGGGAAGGGTGGCCCTGGCCAGCCATGCTACTGATGAGGACCAAGCCTGAGAAAAGGCACCATCACTGCACGGCTGGAGGGACGCGGCCGTGGCAGCCCAGGACCCCTGTGGGGCCACCTCTGCCCCCAGGCCACAAGCCACTGAGGACAGAGTCGTGCTGCTTGAGGTGTGTCCCTGCACACATGCGGGTGCCCCAGCGATCCTGCCACAGTCCGGCATGCCCTGGCGTCTCTTCCACGCACCCGGTGTGCCCCGGTGGCCCCTCTACACACCCGGTGTGCCCCAGAACGCCACACACTGAGTGTGCCCCAGAATACCACACACCCAGTGTGCCCCGGTGGCCCCTCTACACACCCGGTGTGCCCCAGAACGCCACACACTGAGTGTGCCCCAGAATACCACACACCCGGTGTGCCCCGGCAGCCCCTCTACACACCAAGTGTGCCCCAGAATGCCACACACTGAGTGTGCCCCAGAATACCACACACCCAGTGTGCCCCGGTGGCCCCTCTACACACCCGGTGTGCCCCGGAACGCCACACACCCGGTGTGCCCCGGCGGCCCCTCCACACACCCGGTGTGCCCCGGCGGCCCCTCCACACACCCGGTGTGCCCCGGAACGCCACACACCCGGTGTGCCCCGGCAGCCCCTCCACACACCGAGTGTGCCCCGGAACACCACACACCCAGTGTGCCCCGGCAGCCCCTCCACACACCCAGTGTGCCCCAGAATGCCACACACCCAGTGTGCCCCGGCAGCCCCTCCACACACCGAGTGTGCCCCGGAACGCCACACACCCAGTGTGCCCTGGAATACCACACAACCGGTGTGCCCCAGAACACCACACACCCAGTGTGCCCTGGAACGCCACACACCCAGTGTGCCCTGGAACGCCACACACCCAGTGTGCCCTGGAACACCACACACCCAGTGTGCCCCGGCGGCCCCTCCACATACCCGGTGTGCCCTGGAACACCACACACCCAGTGTGCCCTGGAACGCCACACACCCAGTGTGCCCTGGAACACCACACACCCAGTGTGCCCCAGAACACCACACACCCAGTGTGCCCCAGAACACCACACACCCAGTGTGCCCCGGAATGCCACGCGCACCCAGTGTGCCCTGGAACGCCACACACCCAGTGTGCCCTGGAACGCCACACACCCAGTGTGCCCTGGAACACCACACACCCAGTGTGCCCCGGCGGCCCCTCCACATACCCGGTGTGCCCTGGAACGCCACACACCCAGTGTGCCCCAGAACACCACACATCCAGTGTGCCCTGGAACTCCACACACCCAGTGTGCCCTGGAACTCCACACACCCGGTGTGCCCCGGCGGCCCCTCCACACACCCGGTGTGCCCTGGAACACCACACACCTGGTGTGCCCCGGCGGCTCTGGTACCAGGTGTCTGGAGCATCTAGGCCAGCTGGTGCTGTGCGGGACAGTGGTCTAGAGATGGCGCCTGGCAGCTGGGAACAGGGTGTCTCACACTGGGCCTGGTCACCGCCAGGCCTGTCTCCAGAGGGGAGATCCCCGTCCCCCAGAAGGCCACCACAGGCCTGGGCAGGCAGAGGCCACGCCTTCAAGTCCATGAAAGAGGGGCCTGGGAAGCGCCGAGTCCCCTGCAGGTAGGGTCACAAGGCCCTTTCCTGAGAGGGGCTTACTGGGGGCTGCAGCAGGGCTCCCAGACAAGTGCTCAGAGGGCTGGGTGGGGTTGACACCGCGTCTCTCCACCAGGGCATGCAGACCTGCCCCAGGCACCTGGGGCACAGAGTGCCCTGGAGCCACACCAGCCCCAACTGGGGGTCTGCTTCCAGCTGCTTCGGATCCCAGAGTCTGTGACTCATACTTTTCAAAGAAAAGGAGCCCGGAGGGTGCTGGCTGCCCTGCTCAGTACCCCCCCCCCCCCCGCCCAAGCCCCCTGAGCAGTGTGCGCCCACCTCGCCTCAGGCTGGCCAGACAGCAGAGTAGAACTGCATGATGTGTCTCTACCCACCCAGCCTTCCTTACACAGTGGCAGCCTTCAGAGCTCCTCCCCAACCTCACAGCTCCTCCCTAACCTCACAGCTCCTCCCCAACCTCACAGCTCCTCCAACCTCACAGCTCCTCCCCAACCTCACAGCGCCTCCCCAACCTCACAGCTCCTCCAACCACACAGCTCCTCCCCAACCTCAGCTCCTCCCTAACCTCACAGCTCCTCCCCAACCTCACAGCTCCTCCAACCTCACAGCTCCTCCCTAACCTCACAGCTCCTCCCCAACCTCACAGCTCCTCCAACCACACAGCTCCTCCCCAACCTCACAGCTCCTCCCTAACCTCACAGCTCCTCCCCAACCTCACAGCTCCTCCAACCTCACAGCTCCTCCCTAACCTCACAGCTCCTCCCCAACCTCACAGCTCCTCCAACCTCACAGCTCCTCCCCAACCTCACAGCTCCTCCCCAACCTCACAGCTCCTCCAACCACACATCTCCTCCCCAACCTCACAGCTCCTCCCTAACCTCACAGCTCCTCCAACCTCACAGCTCCTCCCCAACCTCACAGCTCCTCCAACCTCACAGCTCCTCCCCAACCTCACAGCTCCTCCCCAACCTCACAGCTCCTCCAACCACACATCTCCTCCCCAACCTCACAGCTCCTCCCTAACCTCACAGCTCCTCCAACCTCACAGCTCCTCCCCAACCTCACAGCTCCTCCAACCTCACAGCTCCTCCCCAACCTCAGCTCCTCCCCAACCTCACAGCTCCTCCCCAACCTCACAGCTCCTCCCCAACCTCACAGCTCCTCCCCAACCTCACAGCTCCTCCAACCACACAGCTCCTCCCCAACCTCACAGCTCCTCCCCAACCTCACAGCTCCTCCCCAAACTCACAGCTCCTCCAACCACACAGCTCCTCCCTAACCTCACAGTTCCTCCCCAACCTCACAGCTCCTCCAACCACACAGCTCCTCCCCAACCTCACAGCTCCTCCCCAACCTCACAGCTCCTCCAACCTCACAGCTCCTCCCCAACCTCACAGCTCCTCCAACCTCACAGCTCCTCCCCAACCTCACAGCTCCTCCCCAACCTCACAGCTCCTCCAACCACACAGCTCCTCCCCAACCTCACAGCTCCTCACTAACCTCACAGCTCCTCCAACCTCACAGCTCCTCCCAACCTCACAGCTCCTCCAACCTCACAGCTCCTCCCCAACCTCAGCTCCTCCCCAACCTCACAGCTCCTCCCCAACCTCACAGCTCCTCCCCAACCTCACAGCTCCTCCCCAACCTCACAGCTCCTCCAACCACACAGCTCCTCCCCAACCTCACAGCTCCTCCCCAACCTCACAGCTCCTCCCCAAACTCACAGCTCCTCCAACCACACAGCTCCTCCCTAACCTCACAGTTCCTCCCCAACCTCACAGCTCCTCCAACCACACAGCTCCTCCCCAACCTCACAGCTCCTCCCCAACCTCACAGCTCCTCCAACCTCACAGCTCCTCCCCAACCTCACAGCTCCTCCCCAACCTCACAGCTCCTCCCCAACCACACAGCTCCTCCAACCTCACAGCTCCTCCCCAACCTCACAGCTCCTCCCCAACCTCACAGCTCCTCCAACCTCACAGCTCCTCCCTAACCTCACAGCTCCTCCAACCACACAGCTCCTCCCCAACCTCACAGCTCCTCCCCAACCTCACAGCTCCTCCTCAACCTCACAGCTCCTCCCGAACCTCACAGCTCCCCACCAACCCTCATGGCCACTGAGGCCTGGCTGCAGGAGCTCATGCTCCTTCTGCACTGTGTCAGTCCTGGGCATGAGGAGGGCAGCCCTGTGCCCCGAAGTGTGGCAAGTGTTACGTTGTGGCGCTTCATTAGATGTCAGCGCATCTATCTGTCCATTGCCTCACAATGGCGTGGGGCAGGGACCGGCCAGGCCACAGAGGTCACACAGCCAGGAAGCAGAGGGGCTGGGATTGGGCCTTCGACGGGCTCTAGCAGGGTTGCATGCGTCCAGATGGGAGGGAGGGGCGGAGCCACTCACGTGTGTGCGGCGTGAAGGAGGGCGGGCGCGTGGCCCCCTGGGCGGCAGCGGCAGGCGGCGGGGGCGGCATGCTGGGGGGTGTAGACCGGGGCTGCATCTTCACCTCAGCTGGGGAGTCAGGCATGGCTGCGGCCTTCTTCCTGGGCTCTGGGAAGAAGGGAGAGTCAGAGAGGCAGCTGGAGGCAGCGTCGGCCGGGGGCACCTGGCTCTGGCCAGCCCTGCCGCGCAGGCGCAGGCCCCAGCCCTCCCTCCCCAGGTGCCCGCACCCACGGCCGATATCCACCTGCAGGTGACGCTGGTCAGAACCAAACCAGAGGTGAGTGTGGGCCAGCGGGGCGGGTGGGGGGCCAGGCAGGCCGGGGCCCTTCGCCCCAGCTGGTGTTCTGCAGAACAGGGAGCACCTGGGCTCCCCGGAGGCCCGGCCCCTCGGGTCTGGGAAAGGAGAGTCTGCACCTCCACGGTCAGGCTGACAGCGCCCCCTGTGGGGGGGGGCGGGAGCTGGCCCTGGGCACCGGAAGCTGCATTTTGGACAGTACTGGGGCTTAAGCTCGGGGAAGGCACTCTACCACTGAGCCATGACCCAGAGAACCTGTATTGTATTGTATTTTACTTTTTGTTGTTGTTGTTTTGTCAGTTGTGGGGCTTGAACTCTGAGCCTGGGCGCTGTCCGTGAGCTCTTCAGCTCAAGGCTAGTGCTCTACCACTTGAGCCACAGAGCCACGTCTGAGAACCTGTAGTTTAACCACTTGGGCTGTGACCTGCACAACTCCAGCGGGAGGGGTGTGAATTTTAGGGGTTCTAGGCCCGGCCCCAGATGTGTGGCCACAGGCCAATGGCCGGTAAGCCAGACCCCAAACTCCCAGAAGCTCTGCTCCAGGTCAGGCAACTGGAGAGGGACCAGGAAATGACAGCGGCCAGAGCAGAGCCAGGACCGGGCGGCCAGAGCCAGCCAGGCCGAGCCTGCCCAGGCATTCCGTGCAGGGAGAGGTGCTGCGAGCCCTGGGGGTCCCCGCTGCGCGGTCAGGGTCAGCGGGCGTGGGGCTGGGCGGGGACATCATCCACCTGCAGTAAACCGTATGGCCCAGTGTCCACGGGGGAACGGAGGAGGGGAATTCAACGTCTGGGTCTCTGTGACTGGGGCCACTACTAACTGTGGGTGCCCCTCCTCCGTGCCTCCCACCCTGCAAACACGGACAGGCCCAGGCTGCCAGGCCCTGCGCGTGAGCGAAGGTGGCACCGTTCCACACTAAACAGCACAGACCCCACCCACCCCACTCCCCCATCCCGGAGCAGAGGAGAGCTGCCCCGCGCCCCCGCACCGCCCGCAGGAAGGGTCCGGGCCGGGAGCAGCCCGCGCACAGAAGCCGTCCAGGCCACGGCACCTGCTGTCTCCAGCTGCAGCGCTGCCCCCTCCCCCGCCACGCCCCTCCCCCGCCTGTCCCGGCTGACGGCCGGGCACATGTGTGGCCGCAGCTGTGGGGCCCTGTCAGCACAAGCCTGTCTGCAGGGGTGGCAGCCGGTCGCCGGTGACAACCAAAGAAGGCAAACGTGGCTGGCTGCCCCTGCGGGAGCAGGCCCCTGTGGGGAGCAGGCCTGTCTGTCCTCAGCCGCCCTTCACTCGTCCAGGCTGCCCTTGGCCAGGGCGTGGGAGGGATGGGCCTAGCGGGGTGTGGGCAGGACCAGAACCAAGTGTCTCAAAGGCCAGGCCGGCCCTAGGTTACAGGTCTGGGTCGCGGGGGCACCCACTCCTCCAGAACCTTCTACAGAGGATGCTTACTTGGGCCCTGAGAACTGAACAAAACGAGCAAAAGGAAGATAAGCCCCAGAGGGGAGTGTGGAGTGGGGCAGAAGAGGACGTGGCTAGGCCCCTGGCTGACCAGCGCTGGAACCGGTGCACCGAGTCCCAGCAAGTACCATGGCTGTCCCCAGCACACGCTTCAGTACCACCAGCCCGTGTTACTCACTCCAGACACAGGAGCCAGGGGACTGTGCTCTGCGGGTGCCCAGGGAGCGGCAGGGTGCTGCCCTGTGCACGGCGTGTTTATCTCTAGGGCTGTGTGTGTGTGTGTGTGTGTGTGAGAGAGAGAGAGAGACAGACAGACAGAGAGACAGAGAGACAGAGAGACAGAGAGACAGAGAGACAGACAGCACTAGGGCTTGAATGTAGGTCCTGGGCTGTCTCTGAGCTCTTTTTTGCCAAATGGCTAGTGCTCTGCCATTTGAGCCACAGCTCCACTTTGGCTTTTATCTTTTTTCTGATTCACTTGGACGTAGGCGTCTCATGGACGTTCCTGCCTCAGAGCTCAGGCTCCTGCGTGGGCAGGATGGCAGGCGTGGGCCGGGGTGCCCGCCCGTGCCAGGCCCTGAAGCTGGCGCTGCTCACGGAGCGTCTGCAGGGAGGCCCGGGGCCACAGGCGCACATGGGGCCTGGATCTTAACCAGGACCTGCTGTTGCCTCTGTGGGGTCTTGCTGTCTTCCAAGCTGTCAGAGGTCAGGGGGCGGGGCGGGGCGGGGTACGCACTCCCGTTCGGGGACAGCACAGGGGCACGGGAGGCGTGCTGCGGGCACGAGGAGGGGCAGACGAGGAGACAGCTGGAGCACCGGGGCTCCGCACCGCGCCGGCCAGCTCGGATCTCGGCCCCCACGCTCAGCCTCCTGGCCCAGCCGGCACACGCTCCGGTGCCTCCTGTCCCCTCCCCGGCTCAGAGCCACACCATGGTCTCTGGCCGGGGCGCCCAGCCCCATCCCAAGGCCCGTGGAGTCAGGCCCCTTCTCAAGCCATGGCCCCGGGGTGGGGATGGCCCAACCTCTCTTACACCTGGGTGGCCAGGCCCTCTTCCCCACTGACTCCAGGAGTCTTCTGCAGCTGGCCTGTCTGGGAGCCTAAGGGGTGGTGGGCACTGCCCCTAGCCTTGTCTCCTTGTGAGGCATCTGCAAGTGTCCGCCTGGCTGTCCATCAGTACTGACGGCAAGCCCTGTCTGCCCCGCCTGGGGATGGGTCCCCCATGGTCTCCCACCCTTGGTCTCGGCTGGGCAAGGCTCTGGTCCACTGTGGAGTGGGGTGGCTGAGGTCGTGCCCCGCCCCGCCCCCGCCCCGGGGAGCAGGAGCCCAAGGAACATCTCAGGGAACCAGGGGCGGCTGAAGGCCGGCCCCACCCCCCTCCCCAGTCCCAGCCCCTCCCAGGCCCGGAGCACCCGTGTTCTCCAGACGGGTCCGGCTCCCAGCTGAGGGCCAAGCTGGCCCCCGAGGACGCCGCTCCCCAAGGCAGAGAGCTGGTGGGAAAGAACACAGAATGTGCTGGAACAGGCCACACCATCCATCACTGTCCCTGTCCACTGTGGTTCCCAGCCTGCCCTCCCAGCTGGGAACTGGCCCCAGCCCAGCACTCCAGCGCAAGGAGCCTTCCATGGAGGAGGCCCCTGGGGAGAAGGCCCAAGGCCCCAGCCGCACTTCCCATCCCCCGGCTGACCTCGCAGAAGCTATGGGAGAGCAGGCAAGTCCACGGCCTCCACGGGTACCTCAGGCTCCGTGCCCGTGAGCCGGGAGGAGCGCCCGGGTGTGAGGGCAGAATCACGACCAGGGGAAGGGAGACGCGTGAAGGAGACCTCCAGCAGAGCCAGTCTAGGATGGGGAGCTCGCTGACACGCCACACACTGGGTCTGGGGCACGGAGCCCCCATCTCCAAGCTCCAGCCTCTGTGCGTGGCTGGACTACAATCCAGCTGCCACCCAGGCCGGGTCACACGCGTGGCTTTCCTGGGAGTCGGCAGCACCAGCCAGCCCCCACCCCAGGACGTGTGTCGGAGCCAGGGCATGCGCGGTGTCACCCCAGAGCCGGCTGCCCCTCCCACTGACCCTGTCCCTCCTCCAGCCTCAGGGCCTTTGTATTAACTGGTTCCCTGGCAAGAGGGTCAGGCCTGTGGTCTGTCAGGCTCCATGTCTCTGACACACCTTTCTCTCTCTGGAGATGCTCTCCTGCCTCCTTCAGAACACCCCCTACACACCAGCTCTGGGAGGCCCCATTCTGTGTGCTGCTCGTGGATGCATCCCAGGGCCTACAACAGCGGCAGGCACTCAGGAAGTGCTTGTTATGATCACAAGAACCCGGGGAGACATCTCACTGACAGAAGACGATCCAGCCCCGCCTGCCCGCCCAGGTCTGGGGCAGTGGCAGGAGCTGCTTGGTGTTGGGTGACCTAGCTCAGCACCCTAGCCCTCTTCAGCAAGTACTACAGTGGCCTTGCCCCGGAAAGGACCAGGATTCTCCAAGCCTGCCTGGCTGGGTGTCCACATCGCTCAGCTGCCGTGATCACCCTGCCTCCCATCACCATCTGGAGGACGCTCTTCCCCTCCTTACAGACGAGGAAACTGAGGCCCAGACACATGTCAATGAGGTAGTGCTGCCCCCCAGGACCTCAGTGTCCAAGTCCACTGTGTCCCCCAGGACCTCAGTGTCCAAGTCCACTGAGCCCCCCAGGACCTCAGTGTCCAAGTCCACTGTGTCCCCCAGGACCTCAGTGTCCAAGTCCACTGAGCCCCCCAGGACCTCAATGTCCAAGTCCACTGTGCCCCCCAGGACCTCAGTGTCCAAGTCCACTGAGTCCCCCAGGACCTCAATGATGTCCAAGTCCACTGAGCCCCCCAGGACCTCAATGTCCAAGTCCACTGTGCCCCCCAGGACCTCAGTGTCCAAGTCCACTGAGCCCCCCAGGACCTCAATGTCCAAGTCCACTGTGCCCCCCAGGACCTCAATGTCCAAGTCCACTGTGCCCCCCAGGACCTCAGTGTCCAAGTCCACTGTGCCCCCCAGGACCTCAGTGTCCAAGTCCACTGTGTCCCCCAGGACCTCAGTGTCCAAGTCCACTGTGTCCCCCCAGGACCTCAGTGTCCAAGTCCACTGTGTCCCCCCAGGACCTCAATGTCCAAGTCCACTGAGCCCCCCAGGACCTCAATGTCCAAGTCCACTGAGCCCCCCAGGACCTCAGTGTCCAAGTCCACTGAGCCCCCCAGGACCTCAGTGTCCAAGTCCACTGTGCCCCCCCAGGACCTCAATGTCCAAGTCCACTGTGTCCCCCAGGACCTCAGTGTCCAAGTCCACTGTGTCCCCCAGGACCTCAGTGTCCAAGTCCACTGAGCCCCCCAGGACTTCTTTCACAGTCATTTTGACTCCTCCTGTGGCATGCTGGCTCATTTTGACTCCTCCTGTGGCATGCTGGCTCATTTCGACTCCTCCTGTGGCATGCTGGCGCTGTGCAACCTGCCAGGCCCCCAGCACAGCCTGTTCCCACGTTCCCACCAGAGCTCTTCCCTGCCGCCCACGACGTGCCAGCCACCAGCTCCCCACGGCCCGGTGCCATGCTTCTCCCCAGTGGGCGACAACTACTGAGGGAGAGGTGGAGGAAGTGAGGAGTGGAGCTGAGACAGTGCCACGGGACTGCCTGGCTGCAGGGTTCTGGCACCCACTATCCACCAAGTGCTCCTGCCCGTACTTACCCACCTCCACCTGCCCACCCATCCGTCCACCCACCCACCCACCCACCCACCCACCCACCCACCCACCCATCCATCCCCTCAACCACCTACTCACCCAAAACCTATCCTATACCTCTGTCCATCCGTCCATCCATCCATCCATCCATCCATCCATCCACCTATCCACCCACTCACTCACACACCCACCCATCCATCCATCCATCCATCCTCTCAACCATCTACTCACCCATCGATCATCCATCCATCCAAACACCTATCCTATACCTCTGTCCGTCCATCCATCCATCCATCCACCTACCCACCTACCCACCCATCCACCCACTCACCCAGCCATCCCCTCAACCATCTACTCAAACACCTATCCTACACCTCTGTCCATCCATCCACCCACCCACCCACCCATCCAGCCATCCACCCACTCATTCACCCCAACACCTATCCTATACATCCACCTGTCTATCCACCATCATCATGTACAAACCCACCCATCTGTCTAGAGACCTCGAAACCCAACCAGATCTCAAGCTTAATCGCTGACACTCTCATAAGTGGCAGGCCAAATGCAGGCAAATATCCCCTCCACAATATAAGCACAACACAATGTGGAACAGGGTGTCAAACAAAGCAGCGCAAGTGCAGCTGCACAGGCTTCAGGGAGGCCTGCAGGACTTGCTGGACCACATGATGGGGCGCTGTCCAGACACTGCCGCTGGGCACAGACATCACCCTCGACATCCGCCGCGCTCCGACTGCTGGGGCCCCCTCTTTCAGGCCCTGCAGGGCAGACACAGGGTCTTGCGTGGGCTTTCTAACCCTAAGTTGAGGCCCTGGCGCTGCAGGACAGGTGCTGGTGTGCAGCACAGAGATGCACTGTGCTGGCACTGTTGTGGGGCTGGGCGCAGGGTCTGCCGCAGGCCAGCCCATAGGGCCGCTGGGCACATCTACAAGCCTTGCTGAGCAGCTCCTCCGTGGGGGCCACCTTGCTCAGTTGTGAGACCTGTCCCAGGCTTGGCTTTGGGGGCTCCCTCTCCTGGGTCCCACAGCCTCACCACAACTTGGCGTCCTGGGGTGGGGGCAGTTCAGAGTCGGAAGCCATTTCTCCAACCCAGACTTTGGGGCACCACACCTGTGGAACCCCTCCTTCGGTGTGGGAGGTCTCGGTCAGAGGGATACAGGCCGGGACCTCCATCCAGGGGTCACTTCTCAGAGGGCTCAGGACTGGGGTCCCACCTGAAGTCCCACCTAGGCCACGTGAGGAGCCCAAGGCTTGCTCCGGTGGCCCCGGGGTGCGGGGAGCGGTCTGAGGTGTCTTTGATCCCGGGGCCCTGGGAGGCAGGGATGGGGGAGGGGCACAGCCCTAACAAGTCCCAGGTGCCCTGCAGTGCCTTCCACATCTGGGTTCCATCTGTCCTTGCCGGAGATGAACAAGGAAGAATACAAAAATAAGGGATTAGCATTTCACTGCACTGGCGGGGCAGGGCTCCTGCCAACCTATGGGGACTCAGAGCCGCGGCCTGGCCTAGGAGCGGCCACTCCCGTGCCCATTAACTGGCTGCCCACCACTGCTGCCCCGCCTGGCCGCCCAGGGAGGGACCTCAGAGCCCCCAGCCTGCATGGGGATGAGGACGGCCACTAGGTTTCCATGGCAACAGTGCTCTTCCCACTGTGTGGCTGGTGGTACACTGAATGATCCTGGCACTTGGGGGGCAGGAGTTGAGTCGAGGACCACTAAAGGGCTTTGCCAACTCAGCACCTGCTGGGAGAGGCCAGAGGGGCCTACTCCATCTCCAGGGCCCCAAAGGCACCGTGCACAGCACGGGCAGGGTGCTGGCTGTGTGGCACGGCATGGGCAGGGGCCAGCCGTGAGGCTCAGCACAGAGGTCCCGCTCACATAGACCTGGTTGGTCTCTCCTCCTCTTCTAGAGGAGAGGAAGTGCATCCTAGGGCACCCTAGAGCAAACCCAGGCTCGTCAGCGAGGGAAGGATGGGACAACCGTCCGCCTGTATGAGGGTGCAGCGGATGAGCAGCAGATGGAAAGCTTCCTCCTAAACCAGCTATGCGGGCTGCTGCTCAGCCCCCACGCGGCACCGTCCTGCAGGAACACCCATGCCCAGACATTTCCACCAGTCACTGCCATCCGCACCACACACTTTACCTGCTTCAGGGACCTCTCACTACCCAAGTCGCCGTCCTGCTTGGTCCTCCTGTCAGTGGCCACTCCTTGGAGGCCCGACCCTTGGTGCTCCGAGAAGACTGTCCTCTGCCGCCCCAGCCAGCTCCACGCTGCCGGGGGGTGGGGGGGGAGCTCACAGCTCCCTCTGCGTACAGCGAGGGGCAGCAGCTCCTCACCCTGGTCTGTGTCCCGCCTGTCCTGCGTCAAGCGCTCAGCACACACCGGGTTTGGCTGCCTCCTGTGGAGTCATGGCATCTCATTTGCTGGTTGAAACACCACCACGGCTCTGCCGCGAAGAGGTGGAGTTGGGAGCAGACTTCCTGCTCTCTGACCCAGGCTGGCCACAATCTGCTTCACTCGACAGGAGGAGGAGACGCGATACAAGGGGCTGTCACCCCGTCACCCCTCTGGACTCTTGGCCAGCGTAGGAACACGAGACACACGGGGCACCAGCGGCCGGGCGGGACCTCATGCTGCCTGCACAGGGCAGCGGAGCCTTGCCTGACTCTCACCTGGTGCCCGCCACAAGGGATGTGAGCAGGGCGGGAAGGGCCCCGCCTCGCAGACCAGCGCCAGGCGGCCGTGACACACAGACCAGGGACATGGGAGTTAGGGTTCTGGAGCGTCTGGGGAAGGGACTTGGGAGGCAGTGGGGGCTCAGACCCACCTGCCCAGCAGCGCCAGCCCTGGACGCCAAGGCAGCGTCTGCTGAGCTGCCCAGCCTCCTATGCCTCCCGTGGCACCTCAGATCCACTGAACCCAGGGGCGGGGCCATCGTTGAAGAAGAGAATCATGCTGTACACACGCATTTTCCCAAAAGGATTCAGCACAGCAATGCTTATGAGAGGGACAAGCGGAGGACAGAGAGGACTGACCCTGAGAGTACAGTCCCACTGGAAGCTCCGCTGGCCAGTGCGCCCGCCGGAGAGCTCAGCCAAGGCAGTGGCGTGCTCTATAGAGACCAACAGGGCCTCCAGATCAGAGGATGAGAACGCTCACGTGACGCTGTAGCATAGAGACTGCCTGGATCCACGAAGGGTTGAAAGAAGGTGTGCACTGTGGCGTGTGTCCACAGTGGAGTCTCACAGCAGCGGAAGGAAACACAGCAAGCACACAGGCACCTTCCTCACAAACCTGGCTCAGTGAAGAGCCGGACTCTGGAGAGCACACCTCGAGAGTCCATTTGTAGGCCGTGACCCACCACCGCCGCTGAGCCCATTGTAGGCAGTGATACACATTCTCATGTGACAGGTGGCCTGGAAGGTCCTGGAATCTGGGGGTGCCCAGGATCTAGGGGGTCTGGGATCTGGGAGGGTCTGGGATCTGGGAGGGCCTGGGATCTGGGAGGGCCTGGGATCTGGGGTGCCTGGGATCTGGGGGGTCTGGGATCTGGGAGGGTCTGGGATCTGGGGGGGTCTGGGATCTGGGGGTGCCCGGGATCTGGGGGATCTGGGATCTGGGGGGTCTGGGATCTGGAGGATCTGGGATCTGGAAGGGTCTGGGATCTGGGAGGGCCTGGGATCTGGGAGGGCCTGGGATCTGGGGTGCCTGGGATCTGGGGGGTCTGGGATCTGGAGGATCTGGGATCTGGAAGGGTCTGGGATCTGGGGGGTCTGGGATCTGGAGGATCTGGGATCTGGAAGGGTCTGGGACCTGGGGGGTCTGGAATCTGGGGGTGCCCGGGATTTGGGGTGCCCGGGATCTGGGGTGCCTGGAATCTGGGGGTGCCCGGGATCTGGGGTGCCTGGGATCTGGAAGGGTCTGGGATCTGGGGGGTCTGGGATCTGGGAGGGCCTGGGATCTGGGGTGCCTGGGATCTGGAAGGGTCTGGGACCTGGGGGGTCTGGGATCTGGGGTGCTCGGGATCTGGGGGGTCTGGGATCTGGGAGGGCCTGGGATCTGGGGACCGGTAGATCGTGTTTGTTGAGCTGGCCTAGGGTCCCAGTGTGCACCCTTTGCGAGCTGTGTGGCTGTACCTCAGTTGTCCCTTTACTCAAAAGCGCGTCACAGAACACCATGCGTCTACAGGGAGGAGGGAGGCCAAGCCCAGGTCACGCAGGGACAAAGTGAGCAACGTCACGAGGAGGTAACCATGAACAGAGAGGGCGCCAGCAGCCCCACCGTGACCCCAGGTAGGAGGCCGGCAGCGTTGGTTCTTGCCTGCCCGCGCTGCTGAACAAGATCCAGGCTTTGGTCTGCCTGCAGAGCTCAGAGCTACACCAAAGATGCCCTGGCCCCAGGCCCGAGAAGGCACCCAGAGCGCAGTGTTCCCAGGACCCTGGGCTGGCCGGGGTTAAAACGCAAGGGTGGCAGGAAGCTCAGAGTGGCTGGAATGAAAGCCTTCCACGCTCTGCAAAGGGCTGCAAATGGAATCCAGATGTCCAGGGTCTGCTCACCCTGCGGCTGGCGCTCAAAGGAAGCACATTCCTCGCCCAGCTGCTGGGGCTGCACAGCCAACAGCTCCCCGAGAGCTGAGGGAGGCGGCCGCCATCTGGGCCGCCCGCTGCCTGAGCGGGCTGCCAGGCGGGGAGGGGCGGTGGGAAGGACCTCCGCTCGGCACCGGTCCCAGCACTCGGGACGTTGAGGGGTTTCATCTGGTCCCTTCCATCCCCCACCCCCACGCACCAGGGCGCTAGGAGGCCACCATCTGCAGAGCGGCACAGCTTGCTGAGCATGCGTGACAGCGACGGTGAATGGCTGGGAAACCCTGGTAGGCGGAGAGCGGGCGTGGGTGGGTGAGGGTGTGGAAGGGTGGGCGATGGATGGATGCATGGGCCACAGGTGTAGAGATGGGTGGATGCATAGATGGAGGAATGGGTAGATGAATGAATGGTTGCCTGGGTGGATGAATGAGTGGACCGGTGGGGGGATGGGAGGATGGTGAGTAGATGGAACAGAGGCTCAGGCAGCAGGGAGGAGAGTGTGCGTGTACATGTACATGCGTGTGCGAGTGTACAGTCTGTACAAGTGTGTGCACGAGGACATTATTAGCATTCTGATAGTGTGCACTGGGCATGTGCATTCATGTGTGAATGTATTACTAGTGTGTGCATGAGTGTAGGGGCGTGCACACGTGTGCAGAGGAGTGCACATGTCCGCGTGAGTGTGCATATCACGGAGGTGCATGTGTATGACCACATGCGTTCACGTTTGAGTTCCACATGTGTGCACGAGTGGATATATGCACACACAGGTACATGAGCCCACGTGTACCTGCTGGAGTTCGCCCTGGCTCGTGCATGTGCGTGTGTTCACACATGCACCTTGATGTGTGCTTGCACTGTTAGTGTGTGCGCACATATGCACACGTGAGGTTTACGTGCACGACGTGCCTTGTGAGTGTGTGCATGCGCACAGATGTGCGTGCAGGGGGTCCTTTGTGTGCACACTGGGTGTGCCGTCCTTACGTGTCTCCTCCGGTGTGGGAAGGGTGCGCGCTGTGGCAGGCCACAGGTGGCCATGAGGACATGGGGTTTCTCGGCTGGTGGGCGCCGGGGCTCCTCCCCTGCTCTTCCTCCCCCACCCTCTCTACTTCCTCCCAGTGTTTCACAGTGCGAGCCACTCGCTGGCAGCGCTCAGCTCGCGGCCTGGGAGTGAGCGCGCGCTGCTCAGGGCCCTGCTCGGGCAGTAGGCAGACGTCCAGACGGTAACAACAAATGGCCCCACGGTCAGTAAACAGATTCATTATCGCAAAATTTAAAAAATAAAGCAGATGGAAGGAGCCCCAGGCATCCCCGCCCCACTGCCCTGCCCTGAGAGAGGCCTTGGCCCCACCAGGCAAAGGGCCAGCCTGGCACGGACGACACAGCCTGGACAGCCCCAGACAGAACCAAGACAAGGCTGGGGCAGGGAGGCCCAGACAGGCCCGGCAGCCGACTGTCCTCCGCAGGCAGCCAGGTACTACCCATTGCTCCACGGAGGCTCCGCAGACAGCGAGGTACTACCCAGGGCTTCACCGAGGCTCCGCGGGCAGCGAGGTACTACCCAGGGCTCCACGGAGGCTATGCGGGCAGCCAGGTACTACCGAGGGCTCTACCGAGGCTCCGTGGGCAGCCAGGTACTACCCAGGGCTCCACCGAGGCTCCGCAGGGAGTGAGGTACTACCCAGGGCTCCACCGAGGCTCCGCGGGCAGCCAGGTACTACCCAGGGCTCCACCGAGGCTCTGTGGGCAGCCAGGTACTACCCAGGGCTCCACCGAGGCTCAGTGCTTTTAGTTGTTTATAAAGTGCAAATGGCTGCACATCACCTTGAGGCCCCGGAGGAACGATGCCAACATTTAAAATAACAATGCCACACCCCTCGAGCCAGGGACCCAGTCAACACTGAGGATGTTTGAGCAAACTCCAGCAATGTCAGCAAAACACGCGCCACACGCCACACCGAGAGCACACATGACATGCACGGGACATCCACGACACACCGAGGGCACACAGGTGCACAGGTGCACCCCGTCCTGGGGGCCTGAGACTCACGTTCTCTTCTGGTGCGGATTCTCCACCCGTACCAAGGGACGATGCTCGCCTACCCCCTCCAGGCCCTGGCCTTGGCTCGGGGGACTCTGTGTCCCCCCGAGGTCCCTCAGCTACCGTGCAGAACTTGTGCTCCAAGGCCCACAGGCTCGTCCCCAGCATGGAGGCCTGCTGACCTTCAAACCCTATGGCTGTGTGTGGTCTCCAACTTTAGCCCTGGACTCCGGGGAGGCCTGAAGTAGGGTAGCCTCACCTCAACCACAGAGGGAGAGCTGTAACTCCCCCTGGGGACTCGGACCACACACTTCCACCATCCTGAGCTTGGGGTCTTCCTTGATGGGTTCCGGAACATTCTATCCTCTCCTCAGGGAACTGTCCCACCTGGAGGCCTTGTCAAGCCCAGGCAGATGTTACAAGAGCCTCAGGTCCCTGGTGGTGGGGCGAAGACCATTTCAAACACGGTACCTGCCTGGCACCTTTACTGACCGGCTTTGCAGGCGAGGAGTCTGAGTCTGAGCGAGCCCGGCAGCCTGGCCCTGGCCGTGGCCCCTGCCAGACGGAGCCAACTCCTTAAACACTCCAGAGCCAAAGGTTCAAGGGACAGCGGCCCAACCCTGGAGCTGCGTGGGCCCAGCTTGTGTAGATAAAATCCTGCCCAAGTGCCTGCATGTCAAGCTGCTAGGCAACGCTGTTCACCCGTCAGGTGCAACGGGGTGGGGGGCGTCCCAGCAGACCCACGGACAGCACTTGACTCCCTCCCTCCAGGGTTACCGTGGGAACAGGGAAGGATGGGAGGGACGCACTGTGAAGCGTGCTAGCTCGGAGTCCACCCTGCAGCCTGCAGAGCGCGGGCTTTCCTGGGCGCTCTGCACAGGCTCCTCCCCTCGTTCTCCGGAGGACCCCCAGCTCCGACGCCCCCCCCCCCAGAGGCTGCCCTGCAGTGCCGAGGGCCCACCTGGCCTGTGGCCGAGCATTCCTGGCCTGTGCTGTGCACCAGTGTGGGACCGAGTCCTGGAAACATGGGAGGCCTGCGTGGTAAGTTTCCCTTTGCTTTGACCTGTCCTGAGACAGCCATGAAGTCACCACAAATGCGGGGGGGGGGGGGGGGGAGCCACCTGCTGGGCTGGGCTGGGCTGGGCTGGGCTGGGAGCGCCCTTCCCACCGGCCGCTCCTGGCCCGGCCCCTGGCCTGGCCGCCTTCATCCCCGGGAAAGGCAGGCATGTGAGGAGGTGTCCTCCAGGCCGGGCCGGGAACAAGCTCCCTTTCTCTGAATCGAAGGAAACGGCCTCGCCTGGAAGGGGACCCTGCAGACAGATGCTTCCTGGGGGGGGGGGTTCTGCTCTCCGCCATGTTGCCTTTTCTGGAAGAGGCAGGGAGACCAAGCCCTTTCCATTCTTCTCTTTAGGCAAGGGGAGGAAAATCTATTTTTTTTTTTAAATGTGTTTTACAAGGCTGCCTTTGCCATTGTTTATGTAAACAGGTAAATTGTTTCCTGCCTCAATTAAAAACATCTGCCACATAAATGAATACCAATTAACTCATCCTGTTTTTAATTACTCTGTTAATTACACGCAGGCAGCGCCAGGATGGTGTGGAGCCGGGGCTCCCAGTGCCCTGCCCCTCCCCCGTCTGCTGGATGGGGTGGCAGGGATTTCCCGACCCGGCGGCCAATGGGCATCTCCTCCCGGCAGCCCCCCGGGTGGGGGTCTGGGCCAGGCCCCTGCAGCCCAGGTCTGTGCCTCCCCGTCTGGCTGGGACAGCGGCCCGGCCCAGGGCCAAGTGTGCCTCACTCACCCCTCACAGACCGAGGCCTAGCTCCTCCCCCACCATCCTGCAGTGGTTGCTTCCAGGGACAGTGGGATCGGGGTGGCCCTAGAGGGCCTATGGTGCTCTAGACACCAGTACTGGGTACTAAGCACCTATGTGCAGGGCAGACACCGGTACTGAGCACTAAGCACCTATGTGGGTGTCTACCGGTACTGAGCACTAAGCACCTATGTGCAGGGCAGATACCATATTGAGCACTAAGCACCTATGCACAGGACAGACCATACTGAGCACTAAGCACCTACGTGCAGGGCAGACACCGGTACTGAGCACTAAGCACCTATGCACAGGACAGACCATACTGAGCACTAAGCACCTACGTGCAGGGCAGACACCGGTACTGAGCACTAAGCACCTATGTGCAGGGCAGACACTGGTACTGAGCACTAAGCACCTACGTGCAGGGCAGACACCGGTACTGAGCACCAAGCACCTATGTGCAGGACAGATACCATACTGAGCACTAAGCACCTATACACAGGACAGACACCATACTGAGCACTAAGCACCTACGCGGAGGGCAGACACCAGTACTGAGTACTAAACACATACATGCACAGTGATCCCAGGCCCAGAGTCAGGGCCAGGACTTTGAATCATAAATTGTTACGGTGAGAGGACCCGGCAGAGACCTTCCGGTGGGCACAGAGCTAGGTGGGCCACACCTGGGGTCCTGTCTTCGGCACAGTCACAGCACTGCACCTAAGTGCTGGCAACCTTGGGTGAAGATGCACCTCTGGGAGCCGTCCCCCGCCCCACCCCCCTCCTGCGCGACGGACACGCTGGTATGCCGTGCTGATGGTGACAGCTGTGGTTGTGGGAAGCCTGTGCAGACCCTGGCCCCACGGGCTCCGGTGGGCAGCAAGGACCTGAGCAGAACAAACATCTCCCCAGCACCTCAGCCAAGACGGTTTTGACAAAGCGCTGCCCAAACGGAGGAGCTGGATCTAGAGCCAAGGAAGGTGGGTCAAGGTGAGGTTGGGGCCAGAGGTCAGGATGACCTTAGGACAGGAGCAGGGCCGGGCCTGGAGCAGAGTGACAGGCCAGGCAACGGGTTCCATGCTCGGCCTGATGCTGGGGCCAGCCCTCAGAGGGCACTGGGGCAGCCATGGCTCCTCATGGCCCTCTGCTCAGGTGGCGTGCCCGGGCACACTCGGGGACAGCCCAGCCCCACAGATGCACAGGAGCCACCTGCAGCCAGGCTGGATGAGACAGCCAAGGTGAGTGCCGGTCCTGGCCGAATCCTGCCTCCTCCATGCGTGCGAGTGAGGGGCACGGGTGATCCCGGAAGAAAGGAGGACCGAGGACATGGCGGCCGTGCCAGGCCCGCGGCTGCCCGCACGGCCCGCCCTGTGCCAGCCCAGGCAGCCTCTCAGCCTGGGACCACGCGGCCCATCCCACGGTCCTGGCGAGGTGGAGTAGCACTGGGGCAGGCGGAGCGCGCATTTCCTGCCCACCTACAGTCCTCTCCCGTCCCCGTCCCGGTCCTGGGAAGGAGCCAGACGGGCAGATGGGCCGGGCGCCGGTGCTGCTGCAGCTGGGGTGGCAGCTGCTCTGGGGAGACGCAGCGCAGCCTGCGCCAGGGGGGCCCTCCGGGCGATCTGACTCATTCCGCCAAAGGGCCCCCCAGCCCCAGGAGGGTGGGGTGAGGCTTGCGCACTCCTGCCTCTGGGAAGGGCCCCTCCTTCCTGGAGGGAAAGCGCAGGACTCTGGAAGAACCTCCTGCTCAGAGCTGGAGAAACGGAGGCTGGGAAGGTTACAGAGCTGCTGTGGCTCCGGAGGAAAGAGCCTCCCGCCAGGGTTCCAGCAAGTTCTGTGCCATCCGGGAACCCCCACATACGGGGGAACCCCCACATGGAGGAACCGGGCCGTGCTGTATCCCAGAGTCCAGAGCGGCCGCTGTGCCAGCTGCCGATTCTCAGGGTGGGGAGGGCAGAGGCCCCAGCGTCTTCTCCACGTGGAGCTGAGGCTGAGACCATACCCCCGGGGCAGGCCGCAGGAGCTGGGGAGGGACAGGGCGAAGGAGTTTCTTTTCTAGGGTGGTTTCTGGAAGGGAGCAATTCTAGGTTGGAGACATGGCCCAGGGCAGGCCCAAGCTGCCTCCGAGGACGTCACACTAGGCGGGAAGCAGACGGGACCGACGGATTGTGTGGAGGTTGGCAGGTGGCAGCTTCTAGGTTGCACCCCCTCCCCCAGCAGCAACAGGACATCCCAAAGCTCACAGCGATGACCACCCGACCTGCAGCCAGATGCAGCCTCTGCAGACAAGCGGGCGGGCCAGCCTTTGCAGAGACAGCAGGAGGGGAGATGGCACTAACACCGCAGGAGACCAGCCAGTGCAGGGGAGAAGGGCTGTGGAGCGTAGGGCGGGCGGGCGGGTGAGCAGGGGTCACCAGGACATGGTGTTTGGACAAGGTCTGCAGGAGAGAGCGGTAGGGCCACGCACACAGTATGAGAGAGCGTTCCGGGTGGCAGAAGCAGCATTGCAAAG
The DNA here is from genome assembly GCF_019054845.1 of Dipodomys spectabilis. NCBI lineage: Eukaryota > Metazoa > Chordata > Mammalia > Rodentia > Heteromyidae > Dipodomys > Dipodomys spectabilis. Next base: position 924,834 of record NW_024870995.1, on the reverse strand, counting down.
GCCCCGAGCGAGCAGCGAGCAGAGAACACCGGGTGGTGTGAGGGGCCCCACGGCCCCAGGAGCCACAGCTCAGCCCCCTCTGGGAGGAAAGAGACCAGCCTTGAAGGGACCCTTCTGGCTGCCCAGGTAAAACAGACCTGGTGAGGGCAGGGGCAGGGGCGGGGGCAGGGAGGCTGAGTACCCAATCCAGCTCGAGCCAGGAGGGCCAGCAAGCGGGGCTGGGAGATCTGTGACGCCTGTGGAATCAAATACAGCGACAGCTTGCAGGCTGACAGGGCCGCTGTCCAAACAACCTCCCTGGGCCCTGGCAGCTGGCGCTCAGCCCGCGGGGTGCTGGGGCCACACTCACCACCTGTGGAAGGGGTCACGGGGCAGTCCGAGCCTGGGACCAAACCAGTGATCATGAGACCCAGAAAGTCCCCTTCTAGGAACCTGCCCTAGAGCAATGAAGACACACCCACCCAAATCCCCACGGCGTCCTCTCCCAGCACGACTCACAGAGGTCAGAGGTAGATACTCAGCGTCCACCAGCAGATGACCCATGCACAAAAGGCCGCCTGTCGGAAGTGGCGCTGCGGCTCAAGTGGTAGAGCGCTCGCCTTGAGCTGAAGAGCGCAGGGACAGCGCCCAGGCCCAGAGTTCAAGCCCCACGACCAACCAAAAAAAAAAGGTCATCTGTCCATCCACACAGTGGAATACCATTCGTCCCTGCTCCAGGTGCTGGGTCTGGACACCCCCTGACCTCCGCCTGCCCACAAAGATCTCAGGGCACAGGCCCTCCTCAGTGTGGCAGAGGGACCTGGCCGGTCTCGGGGCTCAGGATGGAGCCCATGGCCCTCCTGGCCTGCACACTGTTTCTAAGCCTCTCTGCTCAAGGCTGGAGCGCTACCACTTGAGCCACAGCATCACTTCTGTCTTTTTGGTGGTCATTTGGAGATAGCCTTATGAACTTTCCTGACTGGGCTGGCTTCAAACCGCGATCCTCAGGTATCGGTTTCCTGAGTAGTTAGACGTATAGGCGTGAGCCACTGGCACCTGGCTGAAAATGGTCACTTTTGCATAAATACTGGCTTAAATAAAATACAGTGTAAAATTAATTTTGCTGGCCTCCCATTCCCTCATTCAGGTAGTCATGACGGCTCCACCCCCACCCCGGGGCTCGGTGGACGGCACGCAGTGTGGGATGTGGGTAGTATGCCGGCTCCACCCCCACCCCGGGGCTCAGTGAGGCAAATGGCTAATGGGAGAACCCACTGCTCAGAGCAGAGACAGCCCGGGAGCAGCCAGGGCCCACGGAGAACACTAGAGTGCCCACGGGAGTGGAGGCCCCCGAGCCCTGCCTTGAGCCCAGCACCAGCCTCCCTACCCGCTGGGCTCCCCACCTCCTAGGATGAAGACACTCAGCTCAGAGAGCGGGCAGGGGACAAGACACAGGGCCTCTCCCAGGAAAGGGAAGGCCTGCGGCCAGCCCCCGCTCTGTACTCCAGGTGAGTGCGGCAGAGCTGGTGCCATGCCGGTTTGCCTGAGGCCCAGCACCTGGTTGGTAGACACAGAAATACCAGTGCATGTGTGGTCAGTGCAGGCACAGGCCTCTCTTCTCTGCCTGCTGTCCAGCAGAACCAGAGCAGCTCTGCCAGGGCCTGCCTTGTGCCACTCCAAACACCGGCCTGCAAAGAGTCCAGCCCCCAAGTGCCCCGTCCCCTCTCGCAGAGCCACGCTCAGACTCCATGCTTCCCCTGCTCAGGGGAAGAGGCAGCGGCTGGGGCCCGGGCCGGCCGCCGGGGCCCTGCTGTGGCTCGGAAGCCAGCCTCCCTGGAGGATTCTGCCTCGGCCAATGGCCCGGGCCCCCGCCTCAGAGCCCCCTGGGATAGGGCACCAGGCTCACCGTGTGCCCAGCCCTAGGCGGAACTCCCAGCTCGCTGGCCATCCCTGGCAGGAGAAAGGACACGGGGTGAGGGGCTGGGCTGCACTGGGGAACGAAGCCACATCCCTGAGCACAGACATCAAGCTTCTGGTGGGGTCAATGGGGAGAAGAAAGGAGTGTGGGTCCACCCACCTGACAGACCCGCCCTGCCACCAGGTGCCACCGAGGGGGCAGGTGACAGCCACGTCCACACTGGTGTCGACGCACCTCACCACAACCTGAAGAGGTGGGTGCCCTTGAGATGCCCTTGAGCCTGCATTTTGCCTGTGAACCAGGAGTGACAAAGGGGCTCGGAGGCCAGAGTGCCAGCCCTGAGCCCCCCGACTCTCCTCAGAGACGGGGAGGGGGCTCCGGAGCGGGGCAGGGGCTAGCCTCTGACACCCCACTCCACAACTGGGAGAGGGGACCCTCCCGGACAGAGCAACTTCCTCTGCCAGCTGGCTTCACCCGAACTCTCCCACATGCTCCAGAGTCAGGCTGGGGTGAGGCCTCCTCCTGAGTACCACCTGTCACCCAGTGCCATTGGGGAAGCGGGTGTGGAGGTGCCCCTGACCTACCCCAGGAGCGTCTGGGCCTATCTCCCATCTGGGCCTCCTCCTCAGGCCATCCCTTGCCTGAGTAAATACCTGCCACATCCTGGCTGCGGACTAGGGGCTGTCTGAGTGGCTCTGTGCACCCCAGGTCCTCCTAAGGACAAACCCAGCCCTGTGGGGCCAGGAGCCAGCTAGGGGGGTGGGGCTGAGGTGAGGAGGGAGGCCGGGGGCCTGCGGAGGCCCCGGGCCGGGCCCCTGCCCCTTGGCCTGCAGAGCCCGCTTCCTGACACAGCCGGGGTCATCCCTGGCTCCCTTCTCTGTGACGCCAGGCCTGCCATGAGGGCCTGCAAGTACCGGACACGGAAGGCCAAACCTCTGTCTTACTGCCTCGAGAACTGGGCTGTGTGCACAGCCCAAGCTGACTGGGGCAGGCCCCTGTCCAGCCTCCAGCTGGGGCTCACCAGCAAGGTCATCTGCCCATCAGAACAGGCAACCAGGATCCCAGGGTCCACCCACACTCCGGGGCTCTGCCTGCTCTCCCAGGAGGCCCTGCACCACCTCCACAGCAGGGCTCCCCAACAGATCCAGGCCCTACCAGCAGGGCATCTGCGCTCTGGGTGAGGGGCCCGGCCGTCGGAACACAGCCCTGCCCTTTGCCCCCAACCACGTGGACCCTGAGTAGGGGTCCATGCCTGGGGAGCCCCAGAAGCAGAGTGAGGTTTCCAGGCTCAGCCCAGCAGTTGTGGGGTCCGTCCAGCATAGCAGCTCACAAATACTCCTGTGGGAAGGACCCTGGTCCTTCTGGATCCTCTGATGTCCTGTCACCATCCTCTCCTCAGATGGACACTCTGACGCCCTGTCACAGTGCTCTCCTCAGATGGACACTCTGACGTCCTGTCACAGTGCTCTCCTCAGATGGACACTCTGATGCTGTCACAGTGCTCTCCTCAGATGGACACTCTGATGCTGTCACAGTGCTCTCCTCAGATGGACACTCTGACGTCCTGTCACAGTGCTCTCCTCAGATGGACACTCTGATGCTGTCACAGTGCTCTCCTCAGATGGACACTCTGATGCTGTCACAGTGCTGTCCTCAGATGGACACTCTGACGTCCTGTCACCATCCTCTCCTCAGATGGACACTCTGACGTCCTGTCACAGTGCTCTCCTCAGATGGACACTCTGACGCTGTCACAGTGCTCTCCTCAGATGGACACTCTGACGCTGTCACAGTGCTCTCCTCAGATGGACACTCTGACGTCCTGTCACAGTGCTCTCCTCAGATGGACACTCTGATGTCCTGTCACAGTGCTCTCCTCAGATGGACACTCTGACGTCCTGTCACCATCCTCTCCTCAGATGGACACTCTGACGTCCTGTCACAGTGCTCTCCTCAGATGGACACTCTGACGTCCTGTCACAGTGCTCTCCTCAGATGGACACTCTGATGCTGTCACAGTGCTCTCCTCAGATGGACACTCTGACGCTCTGTCACAGTACTCTCCTCAGATGGACACTCTGACGTCCTGTCACAGTGCTCTCCTCAGATGGACACTCTGATGCTGTCACAGTGCTCTCCTCAGATGGACACTCTGACGCTGTCACAGTGCTCTCCTCAGATGGACACTCTGACGCTGTGTCACAGTGCTCTCCTCAGATGGACACTCTGACGTCCTGTCACAGTGCTCTCCTCAGATGGACACTCTGATGTCCTGTCACAGTGCTCTCCTCAGATGGACACTCTGACGTCCTGTCACAGTGCTCTCCTCAGATGGACACTCTGACGTCCTGTCACAGTGCTCTCCTCAGATGGACACTCTGACGTCCTGTCACAGTGCTCTCCTCAGATGGACACTCTGATGTCCTGTCACAGTGCTCTCCTCAGATGGACACTCTGATGCTGTCACAGTGCTCTCCTCAGATGGACACTCTGACGTCCTGTCACAGTGCTCTCCTCAGATGGACACTCTGATGCTGTCACAGTGCTCTCCTCAGATGGACACTCTGACGCTCTGTCACAGTGCTCTCCTCAGATGGACACTCTGACGTCCTGTCACAGTGCTCTCCTCAGATGGACACTCTGACGCTGTGTCACAGTGCTCTCCTCAGATGGACACTCTGACGTCCTGTCACAGTGCTCTCCTCAGATGGACACTCTGACGTCCTGTCACAGTGCTCTCCTCAGATGGACACTCTGATGTCCCCTGTCACAGTGCTCTCCTCAGATGGACACTCTGACGTCCTGTCACAGTCCTCTCCTCAGATGGACACTCTGACGTCCTGTCACCATCCTCTCCTCAGATGGACACTCTGACGCTGTCACCATCCTCTCCTCAGATGGACACTCTGATGTCCTGTCACCATCCTCTCCTCAGATGGACACTCTGATGTCCTGTCACCATCCTCTCCTCAGATGGACACTCTGACGCTGTGTCACAGTGCTCTCCTCAGATGGACACTCTGACGTCCTGTCACAGTGCTCTCCTCAGATGGACACTCTGACGCCCTGTCACAGTGCTCTCCTCAGATGGACACTCTGACGCTCTGTCACAGTGCTCTCCTCAGATGGACACTCTGACGCTGTCACAGTGCTCTCCTCAGATGGACACTCTGACGTCCTGTCACAGTGCTCTCCTCAGATGGACACTCTGACGTCCTGTCACAGTGCTTTCCTCAGATGGACACTCTGACGTCCTGTCACAGTGCTGTCCTCAGATGGACACTCTGACGTCCTGTCACAGTGCTCTCCTCAGATGGACACTCTGACGCTCTGTCACAGTGCTCTCCTCAGATGGACACTCTGACGTCCTGTCACAGTGCTCTCCTCAGATGGACACTCTGACGTCCTGTCACAGTGCTCTCCTCAGATGGACACTCTGACGTCCTGTCACAGTGCTCTCCTCAGATGGACACTCTGATGCTGTCACAGTGCTCTCCTCAGATGGACACTCTGATCCCCTGTCACAGTGCTCTCCTCAGATGGACACTCTGACGTCCTGTCACAGTGCTCTCCTCAGATGGACACTCTGACGTCCTGTCACAGTGCTCTCCTCAGATGGACACTCTGACGTCCTGTCACAGTGCTCTCCTCAGATGGACACTCTGACGCTGTGTCACAGTGCTCTCCTCAGATGGACACTCTGACGTCCTGTCACAGTGCTCTCCTCAGATGGACACTCTGACATCCTGTCACAGTGCTCTCCTCAGATGGACACTCTGACGTCCTGTCACAGTGCTCTCCTCAGATGGACACTCTGACGTCCTGTCACCATCCTCTCCTCAGATGGACACTCTGACGTCCTGTCACAGTGCTCTCCTCAGATGGACACTCTGATGCTGTCACAGTGCTCTCCTCAGATGGACACTCTGATGTCCTGTCACAGTGCTCTCCTCAGATGGACACTCTGACGCTGTCACAGTGCTCTCCTCAGATGGACACTCTGACGTCCTGTCACAGTGCTCTCCTCAGATGGACACTCTGACGTCCTGTCACCATCCTCTCCTCAGATGGACACTCTGATGCTGTCACAGTGCTCTCCTCAGATGGACACTCTGATGCTGTCACAGTGCTCTCCTCAGATGGACACTCTGACGTCCTGTCACAGTGCTCTCCTCAGATGGACACTCTGACGTCCTGTCACAGTGCTCTCCTCAGATGGACACTCTGACGCTGTGTCACAGTGCTCTCCTCAGATGGACACTCTGACGTCCTGTCACAGTGCTCTCCTCAGATGGACACTCTGACGTCCTGTCACAGTACTCTCCTCAGATGGACACTCTGATGCTGTCACAGTGCTCTCCTCAGATGGACACTCTGACGTCCTGTCACAGTGCTCTCCTCAGATGGACACTCTGACGTCCTGTCACAGTGCTCTCCTCAGATGGACACTCTGATGTCCTGTCACAGTGCTCTCCTCAGATGGACACTCTGACGTCCTGTCACAGTGCTCTCCTCAGATGGACACTCTGACGTCCTGTCACAGTGCTCTCCTCAGATGGACACTCTGATGTCCTGTCACAGTGCTGTCCTCAGATGGACACTCTGACGTCCTGTCACAGTGCTCTCCTCAGATGGACACTCTGACGCTCTGTCACAGTGCTCTCCTCAGATGGACACTCTGATGTCCTGTCACAGTGCTCTCCTCAGATGGACACTCTGACGTCCTGTCACAGTGCTTTCCTCAGATGGACACTGGGTGTACCCAGTGTGGGCATGTTTGGAATTTGCTCAAGTCGTACCTCTATGGGGACATTCAGCAACTGTCTAGCCTGTGGTGCATACAGAGCTGCTGGAAACACTGGCAGCCATGGACTCGAGTGTGGGACGTGGGCCCAGGGCAGTGCTCCAGGTACCACAAGACTGAGGCAGGCATGCAGACACGGGGCCTGTCTAGGCCCAGGGACCCTGTGTGAGTATGACCGTCCCTGGACTGTTATTATTTGACTCCCTGCGTAGCATTGAGTAGGTGTTTAATCAGTATTGGCTCAGGGATGGAAGGACGGATGGCAAACACTCCTGGGCCCGCTTCACTGAGCAAAACGGCAGCCACAGGGTCTAGATGACACCACCCACAGACTGGACTCAGACTCTACCAAGAATGGACACTGTCTGCTCAAATAGCCAAGACAAGGTTGTTTGAGGATGCCAGTGGCTTAAACACATGTGTGTTACTGAGGTTTGAACTCAGGGCCTTATGATTGCTAGGCAGATGCTCTCTACCACTGAGCCACATCACCAGTGCCTTTTGCACCACTTACTTCTGAGATAGGGTCTCACTGCCTGCCTGGGTGTGCAACAGAACTTCCATTTTCTTTTCTTTCTTGTCAGTCATGGGTTGTAACTCAGGGCCTGGGCATTATCTCTGAGCAATTTTGCTCAAGGCAAGTGCTCTACCACTTTGAGCCACAGCACCACTTCCAGTTTTCTGGTGGTTAATTGGAGATAAGAAGTCTCACAGACTTTCCTGCCTGGGCTGGCTTTGAACCATGATCCTCAGATCTGTTTCCTGAGTAGCTAGGATGACAGGCGTGAGCCACCACTGCCTGGCCAATCTTCCTATTTTCTGTTTTCCAGTGTAGATGAAATGACAAGCATGCACCACATATTCATCTTCTCCCATGGAAATGGGGGTCCTCCAGGATTTTCTGCCTGGCTGGCATGAAACGGATCCCCCAGACCTGAAGCAGTTGTGCACACTGTGTCTAGCCATGGCTGAGAAGGGATCCTGTGAACTGTCCTTCCCAGACCGGCCTTGCACCTGAGCCTTCCAGGCTCAGCCTTCTAGACAAGTAGGATTACAGGGCCAAGCCACGGCCCCCACCTTCCTGAAGGGTCTTACCAATCCCCTCCCCAGCATGGGGGCCGGGGACGGCCGGGACCTGGAGCCTGCCGGAACAGACAGGAAAAGGGTGGGGCCTGCCGACTGCCCTGACCAGGTGGGCTCAGGGCTGGTGGCAGCTGAGGGGGGCGTCCACGTGGGCAGCACGAACCTTGGTCCCCGCAGCACCTCAGCTGCACTGAGGCCCGCCGAGCGGCGGTCCCGGCGCGGTACCCGGTGCCCAGGCATCTCCGGGGCCCTGCCCTGCGGTCCAGCGTGCGGCCCCGGGCCACCCCACCACAAAGACCACCCCAGGCACGGACAGTGGGAGGGTGCATCTACTGGACACTCACCCCTGTGGTTCTCTGAGTGTCGGACACAGGGAACCCTCCAGCTCCTTTGCAGATGACCCTGGGCACCGGTCAGGACAGGGAGCATGCGGATGACCGTGGCAGCCCCTGTTCAAGAGGGTTCTGAGCAAGTGGAGCAGGCAGACTCAGAGCACAGCCACAATAGCAGAAGCAAAGGGCCAGGCCAGCTGAGCGGAAAGGCCCCTCCCTCCCCAGGCCCTCCCAACTGCGTGCCTACAGCACCCCCCCTCCATGCGCTGAGCACGTGCGCACACACACACACACACGCACACACACACGCACACACACACACATATGCACACACACACACGCACACACGCGCACACACACACGCACGCACACACGCGCGCGCACACACACACGCGCACACACATGCACGCACGCACACACACACACGCACACACACACACGCACACACGCACGCACACACGCGCACACACACACGCACGCACACACGCGCGCGCACACACACACGCGCACACGCACACGCACACACGCACGCACGCACACACACGCACGCACACACGCGCACACACACACGCGCACACACACACGCACGCACACACACGCACACACACACGCACACACACACGCGCACACACACACACACGCACACACACACACGCACACACACACACACGCACGCACACACACGCGCACACACACACACACACACACACGCACGCACACACACACACGCACACACACATGCACACACACACACACACGCGCGCGCTTGCGTCCACACACACCGAGGGTGGTTCTCACCCCCTGTCTGGGGAGGAAATTCAGATCAATTGAATTCAACCATCATCCTGCCACCCTGGAGCGTAGGAGTCTGAGGATGAATCAGAACCCCACCCCCCAACTCATCCTGCTTAGGGTGCAGCAGGTGGGGGGGGACCGGTTGGAAGCCCCAAAGACAATTCCAGAAGGTGGCGGGAAATGCGTCACCAGCTTTACCCTCCCGGAGGAGCCGTCCCGGCTGTGGCAGCCCACTTGGTTCTCAGAGCAGTGACCTGACCCGCCAGCGTCTCCAGATCCTTTTGTAGGAAGGAAAATTAATTTCTTCCAGTCATGCAGAAATGGAACTATGTGGAGCAGCCAAGTCAGAGACTTTCCCGGAGGTGGTAACTCATGTATGCGGACAGCCAGGGACAGGGGAAGAGCTCAGGACCCGAGGCCCAAAGCGGCCCCAGAGGCCCGGACGCGGCCCGGCTTCCCGGCTTCGCGCGTGGGAATAGCGGCTGCGGTCCAGGTAGCGGCACCTGACGGCCGTCCCGGCGCAGATTCCGCCGGCAAGCCGTCTATCGCGACGCCCTCCCTCCCGGGTCTGTCTGGCTCTCGGGGAGCAGCGAGCGCCACATCTGTTCCTCCAGCTCTCAGCCTTTCTTCTTTCTCTGCGTTTCCCTCTGAAAGCACCGGAGTGGCCGCCGGGCCGGGCACACCATCCCAAGGAGCCCAGCTCCGCAGGTGCGGCGCCCAGAGCGGAGCCACCGACCGGCGGGAGCTGCGTCTCCAGCCGCAGCCCAGCAAGTTTCCCGCGGGGTGCTTCCCGCGCCCGGCTTCCCGCGCCCTCCGCCCGCCCGCAGACGGCCCGGTGCCGGCGCCCCTGGGGGTCAGCGCGGGCAGCGCCGCGCAGCGCACCGGCCCCTCGGCGTCCAGCCGGCCCGGCCCGGGAACCTCCTGTCTGCGAGCCCGGAGAGGACACGGGGTGGCGGGACGGGGCTTCCCATCACTCCATCAACTCCATAAACGGGGGCCAGGACCGGTCAGGTTTCAAAGGTTTTCTCTCTGGGCCCCGGGCGGCCGGGCGCCCGCCGGCCCGCGCCCCCCGCGCGTCCAGGGCCCCCCGCGCCCCCCGCGCACCAGGTCCAGGGCCCCCCGCGCCCCCCGCGCGTCCAGGGCCCCCGCGCCCCCCGCGCACCAGGTCCAGGGCCCCCCGCGCCCCCCGCGCGTCCAGGGCCCCCGCGCCCCCCGCGCACCAGGTCCAGGGCCCCCGCGCCCCCCGCGCCCCCCGCGCACCAGGTCCAGGGCCCCCGCGCCCCCCGCGCCCCCCGCGCCCCCCGCGCCCCCCGCGCACCAGGTCCAGGGCCCCCCGCGCCCCCCGCGCCCCCCGCGCACCAGGTCCAGGGCCCCGCGCCCCCCGCGCACCAGGTCCAGGGACCCCGCGCCCCCTGCGCGTCCAGGGTCCCCGCGCCCGGCGGCTCGGAGCCGCGTCACCAGCCCGTCCGCCTTCCGCCCCGCCTTCGTCAGCCCGACCGGGCCGTTTCCAGCCATCTGTCCCTGCGCTGGCCCGCACCTCCCTCCGGCTGCTCCACAGCCGGCTCGGCCGCCGATGGACGGTTCCCAGAGGCGGGGGGGGGGGGGGGGGGGGATGGAAGCCCAGACGGCGCCCGCGCGCGGGCGGGGCGGCCCGGGGCCCCGGAGATGCCCGGCCGCCGGGCGCCCCGCCGGGACGGCCGCTCCGAGGACCCGCGGGGCGCGGACGCCCTCCCCACCCCGGCCGGGCGCCGGCCTTTGTCCGGAAGCCGGGCGCGGGGGACCCGGGGCCCCGCGCCGCACGGCGCCCGCCCCAAGTCCGCCCACCCCGGCGCGGGTCGCCTCCGCTCACCTCGGGCGGCCCCGGGTCCGAGCGCCAACTTTGCAAAGTGGGGCGCGGGCGCGCGCTCCGAGCGGCACTTACGGTCCGGAGGTCCGGGGGGGTCCGAGGATCCGGGGTCCGGCGGCGGCTCCGGCGCTCGGGCGCGCGGCGGGGCGGCCGCCTGGGCCACGCCGGGGCGCTCGGCCGCCCGCGCGGGAACAAAGCGCGCTCGCCGCCCGGGCGGTCTCGGCCTCCGCGGCCGCGCCGGGTCCGCCGCGCGCCCGTGGCTGCGCCGCCGCGCTGGCCGCGCGCCTCACGGGGCCCCGCGGCCCCCGCCCCGCCGCGCGCCCCGGCCCCGCCTCCCGCGCCCCGCCGCCGCCGCGGCTGCGCCACCTGCCTCCCGCCCCGCGCCCATCGCGCGCTCCGCCCCGGGGCGCCGGCCGCGGCGGGGCGGAGGCGAGGGGAGGGAGGCGCGGGGCGCGGGCGGCCGCGGCGGGCGGGAGGCCGGGGCGCGGGCCGCGGGCGGCGCTGTGGGCGCGGCGGCCCCCGGCGGCGCCGCCTCCCGCGCGGTGGCGGCCCGGGCGGGCGGGGCGCGCAGCCGCCTCGGCGCCGCCCGCGTCCGGGCCTCGCAGCCCCGGCGGCGGGCGCCTCTCCGCGGCCGCCGCGGCCCCGCGCGCCCGCCCGGCCGGCAGGGGTCGCGCGCCCCCCGCCGCGCGCTCGGCCCCCGCGGCGCCCCGCGCTTCGCCTCCGCGCCCGGCCCCGCCGGCCCCGCCGCGCGCTCGCGGCCCCGCGCCTCCCTCCAGCCAAACGGCCCTCCGGAGCGCCGCACGGCCCGGGCCCGACGGCGCGGACGGACGCACGGCGGGGCCGCTGCCCCGCTCCCCGGCCTCCGGAGGACGCAGCCGCACTTTGGCTCCCGGGACCTGCGCGGCGGCGGCGGCTGCAGAGATCGTCGCGCCCGGAAGAACGTGGATCCAAAGGTGCTGGGACCGGCGGCTCCGGAGGCCGAGGTCTGAGCATGGAGGCCCAGGAAAGCGCGCGAGGCTCACCTCCGGTTACCCGCAAGACGACGGAGCGCCAGCCGTGAGCACCGAATCTCAGGGACCGCGCCCAGGCCCCGAGCTCGAGCCCGGGACCCGCAAACCAATCCATCACGCACCAGTTTGGGAGCAAATGAGGGCGGGCTGAGGCTGTTCAGAAGGAAGCGGTCCCGTTCCCCCCCGTGTGCCTCACCTGCAAACACACCTTTTAAAAGCACCGAAAGCGTGCGGTGTAAAAGAAGCGCTGGACAGGCCAACGCAGGGGAGGCTTAAGTCTACTTTGCAACGACACAGACGAGGAAGAAGACCGGGCACAGCCCGGAACGTGCGTGACACGCGTCTGACGAAGGGCTGTTCTCCAGAATGGGTTTTAAAAGCTGAAGACTAAATATAAGGGAAGGCCCGTTGAGCAGGGCCGGTGGCCGAGCAGAGGAGGGCCCGGAAGATCCCAGGGTGAGATCAGCCTCGGAAAAAGGTTCGGAGACCTCAACACCGCGGAAAGGCTGGGCATGGTGATGCAAACCTGCCATCCCAGCCACAGGGAAGCATAAGAGGAGTCGAGGCCAGCCCCGGCATAAACGTGAGACACAATTTGAAGCACAAAGGCCTTGGATGTGGCTCGAATAGCAGAGCGCCTGCCTGCAAGGGCAAAGCCCCAGGTTCAAACTCCAGCACTGCCCAAACGGAGGCGGAGGAGGCCAGCACAAGGAAGGGCCCCTGCCCCGTGCTGGGGATACAAGGAGGCCACCGCGAGGTCCACCCCACCTCGCAGAGGGACGGAGCCCCAAACAGGACAGCGTGCAGTGGCTGGGCAGGGGCGGAGCAGTAGGAACCCCGGGCTTGCTAGTGGGAATGCAGAATGAGATTCTGCAAGGCTTTTTGCATACTAACCACACATACAATCCTTGGGGTCACCTAAGGGGGTTAAAAGCTTGCACCTTCACAGAACCTGTCTATAGCAGCTTTATTCCTAATTGCCTGAAGTCGGAAGCCACCGAGCGACTGCGCGCTACAGCAGGCACTGGATATTATTCATCCGTAAAGAGAAACAAGCTGTCAGACCATGAAAGACCCGGAGGAGCCCTCAGTACGCATTGCCAAGCGAAGAAGCTCGTCTGACAGGCTGCACACATCACCTCTGTGATGCCCTGCAAAAGGCCAGAGAAGAGCTGGGGCGGGGGAGCAGGCGGAGCTGCAGGGCTTTAGGGCAGAGAGTGGAATATTGCAGTGTATCCCAACCCACAGAACATTCAGCTCAGAGACTAAAGCCCAATGTAAGCTATAGCCTCTGGTTAACAACAATGTATCAGTAACATGATACAGTTGCATCCGCTCATCATTGGTAGTGTCCCATACCAGCCTTAGCGTGGGGAGCATGGGATAAGGTCTCCCTGAACTCTATTTTCTGCCCCTCCCTCCCTCCTTCCCTCCTTCCCTCCCTCCCTCCCTCCCTCCTTTCCTTTCTCACTCACCCAAGTGCTAGGATTATATATGTGCACAGTCACATCCAGCTTCTGCTCAGATTTTTTGCAAACCTAATACTGCTCTAAAAAATATTAATTTTAAAAAGTCCAGAAGACAAAAGTATAGATATCAATAATCAATATTTTAAACACCATATGTACATAAAAAAGGAAGAAGCAGGTGAAGAAACATAGGTAAATGGACTTCTACCTTACAACTCAATTTTTGCCTGACCCCTCTTCTGCCCTCAATGCACAGTTCTACTCCATCCAGGAGAATTTTATCCTAGCTGCTCATCGAATCCCAGCACACTGAGGGTGCTGAGGCAGGAGAGTGGAGATTCAAGGCTGGTCTGAGCTACATAGCAAGGTCCAGTCTAAAGGAAGAGGAGAAAGTCTTAATATATTTTTATTTTTGAAAGCCTTTGGATTCCTCCATCTTACACAACTCTGTAAACAGAATATCAAGATGCAAGCACTCTCCTGTGTTAATATTTATCATTTGGATCCGATTATTACCTTAATTATAACTGTTATACAACAGATAAATCATTGTGACGACGTAGGAGGCGGAGATTGGGAGATTGAGGTTTAGGACCAGCCTACAGTAAAACAAACAACAACAACAAAACCAACCACAAACAAAGAACAGGAAGCCTGTGACCTCTCATTTTGACCAACAGCTGGGCAAGGGACTGCATGCCTGTGATCTCAATGTCACGGAGAGACACAAACAGGAGGATTAGAGTCCAAGCTGGCCTGGGCACAAATCACAGACCTTATTTTGAAATAGCGACATAAAAAGGAGGCTAGTGGAGTGGCTCCAGTGGCAGAGTTAACTACCTCGCAAGTGCAAGGCCCCGAGTTTAAATCCCAGTACTGTCTGAACAAATCAGTGTGGATCTGCAATGCATTCTGAGAATGATTAAATAGAAAAGCAAGTTTTTGTTGAAAAAGTGATGCGGCATTCTTTTTGTAATTTGTGTATTCATGCATGGATGTCGCTTATTGTGAGGTTAATTCCATTCCTACTGTGTTTTTTAAATGTGGAAGCCAGGGGCTCCCCACAAGGAGCAAGTAGCCCAGGAGGGAGCTTGGGCCCAGTGACATCACTGTGGCCACGTGCCGGCTGGCAGTCAGGCCTCCAGGCCACACGGACATTGGTCATAAAAAGGGCTTAAGTGGCTGTCAGCTACAAACTGATTGGGTCTCCTTTCAATCTTGTGGTATGCAGAGTGGAATCTTCTTGAATTTCAGATAAGAGTTGTTTTCTCCGAGTGAGAAGTTAGACATTGAGCCAGGCCCAGAGATCCTCAGGAGGAAAGCGTGGCTAAGGCCGAGAGCATGGGCTGGGCCTGGCGCCAGAGCTGCACGACAGCCTCCCCTGGGGCAGAGACCCCGAACTCCAACACAGCACCCCCATCCAGACCCCAAACTCCAACACAGCACCCCTATCCAGACCCCAAACTATTAACACAGCACCCCCATCCAGACCCCAAACTATTAACACAGCACCCCCATCCAGACCCCGAACTCCAACACAGCACCCCCATCCAGACCACAACTATTAACACAGCACCCCCATCCAGACCCTAAACTCCAACACAGCACCCCCATCCAGACCCCAAATTATTAACACAGCACCTCCATCCAGACCCCAAACTCCAACACAGCACCCCCATCCAGACCCCAAACTCTAACACAGCACCTCATCCAGACCCCAAACTATTAACACAGCACCCCCATCCAGACCCCAAACTATTAACACAGCACCCCCATCCAGACCCCAAACTATTAACACAGCACCCCCATCAGACCCCAAGCTATTAACACAGCACCCCTCCATCCAGACCCCAAACTATTAACACAGCACCCCCATCCAGACCCCAAACTATTAACACTGCACCCCCATCCATACCCCGAACTATTAACACAGCACCCCCATCCAGACCCCGAACTATTAACACAGCACCCCCATCCAGACCCCGAACTATTAACACAGCACCCCCATCCAGACCCCGAACTATTAACACAGCACCCCCATCCAGACCCCGAACTATTAACACAGCACCCCCATCCAGACCCCGAACTATTAACACAGCACCCCCATCCAGACCCCGAACTATTAACACAGCACCCCCATCCAGACCCCGAACTATAAACACAGCACCCCCATCCAGACCCCGAACTATTAACACAGCACCCCCATCCAGACCCCGAACTATTAACACAGCACCCCCATCCAGACCCCGAACTATTAACACAGCACCCCCATCCAGACCCCGAACTATTAACACAGCACCCCCATCCAGACCCCGAACTATTAACACAGCACCCCCATCCAGACCCCGAACTATTAACACAGCACCCCCATCCAGACCCCGAACTATTAACACAGCACCCCCATCCAGACCCTGAACTATTAACACAGCACCCTCCATCCAGACAGGCCCCAAACTCTAACACAGCACCCCCATCCAGACCCCAAACTCTAACACGGCACCTCATCCAGACCCCAAACTATTAACACAGCACCCCCATCCAGACCCCAAACTATTAACACAGCACCTCCATCAAGACCCCAAACTCCAACACAGCACCCCCATCCAGACCCCGAACTCCAACACAGCACCCCCATCCAGACCCCAAACTATTAACACAGCACCCCCATCCAGACCCCAAACTATTAACACAGCACCCCCATCCAGACCCCAAACTATTAACACAGCACCCCCATCCAGACCCCAAACTATTAACACAGCACCCCCATCCAGACCCCAAACTCTAACACAGCACCCCCATCCAGACCCCAAACTCCAACACAGCACCCCCATCCAGACCCCAAACTATTAACACAGCACCCCCATCCAGACCCCAAACTATTAACACAGCACCCCTCCATCCAGACCCCAAACTATTAACACAGCACCCCCATCCAGACCCCAAACTATTAACACTGCACCCCCATCCATACCCCGAACTATTAACACAGCACCCCCATCCAGACCCCGAACTATTAACACAGCACCCCCATCCAGACCCCGAACTATTAACACAGCACCCCCATCCAGACCCCGAACTATTAACACAGCACCCCCATCCAGACCCCGAACTATTAACACAGCACCCCCATCCAGACCCCGAACTATTAACACAGCACCCCCATCCAGACCCCGAACTATTAACACAGCACCCCCATCCAGACCCCGAACTATAAACACAGCACCCCCATCCAGACCCCGAACTATTAACACAGCACCCCCATCCAGACCCCGAACTATTAACACAGCACCCCCATCCAGACCCCGAACTATTAACACTGCACCCCCATCCAGACCCCGAACTATTAACACAGCACCCCCATCCAGACCCCGAACTATTAACACAGCACCCCCATCCAGACCCCGAACTATTAACACAGCACCCCCATCCAGACCCCGAACTATTAACACAGCACCCCCATCCAGACCCCGAACTCCAACACAGCACCCCCATCCAGACCCTGAACTATTAACACAGCACCCCCATCCAGACCCTGAACTATTAACACAGCACCCCTCCATCCAGACCCCAAACTATTAACACAGCACCCCCATCCAGACCCCAAACTATTAACACTGCACCCCCATCCATACCCCGAACTATTAACACAGCACCCCCATCCAGACCCCGAACTATTAACACAGCACCCCCATCCAGACCCCGAACTATTAACACAGCACCCCCACCCAGACCCCGAACTATTAACACAGCACCCCCACCCAGACCCCGAACTATTAACACAGCACCCCCACCCAGACCCCGAACTATTAACACAGCACCCCCATCCAGACCCCGAACTATTAACACAGCACCCCCATCCAGACCCCGAACTATTAACACAGCACCCCCATCCAGACCCCGAACTATTAACACAGCACCCCCATCCAGACCCCGAACTATTAACACTGCACCCCCATCCAGACCCCGAACTATTAACACTGCACCCCCATCCAGACCCCGAACTATTAACACAGCACCCCCATCCAGACCCCGAACTATTAACACAGCACCCCCATCCAGACCCCGAACTATTAACACAGCACCCCCATCCAGACCCCGAACTATTAACACAGCACCCCCATCCAGACCCCGAACTATTAACACAGCACCCCCATCCAGACCCCGAACTCCAACACAGCACCCCCATCCAGACCCTGAACTATTAACACAGCACCCCCATCCAGACCCTGAACTATTAACACAGCACCCCCATCCAGACCCCAAACTATTAACACAGCACCCCCATCCAGACCCCGAACTATTAACACAGCACCCCTCCATCCAGACCCCAAACTCTAACACGGCACCTCCATCCAGACCCCAAACTCTAACACAGCACCCCCATCCAGACCCCGAACTCCAACACAGCACCCCCATCCAGACCCTGAACTATTAACACAGCACCCCCATCCAGACCCCGAACTCCAACACAGCACCCCCATCCAGACCCCGAACTATTAACACAGCACCCCCATCCAGACCCTGAACTATTAACACAGCACCCCCATCCAGACCCCGAACTATTAACACAGCACCCCCATCCAGACCCCAAACTATTAACACAGCACCCCCATCCAGACCCCGAACTCCAACACAGCACCCCCATCCAGACCCTGAACTATTAACACAGCACCCCCATCCAGACCCTGAACTATTAACACAGCACCCCCATCCAGACCCCAAACTATTAACACAGCACCCCCATCCAGACCCTGAACTATTAACACAGCACCCCTCCATCCAGACCCCAAACTCTAACACGGCACCCCACCAGCACCAGACCCTGGTGGCCAGGACTCGGGTGTGTGACATCAGTCAGGATCAACTATATTTTATTCAATACTTAAAAGTATTATAATGGATGGCAAAACCAAAAGATCACAGTGTGAAATAGGTAATAATAAATTGTCACCAGGACTCATCCAGTCTCAGCACTGGCCCCTCTCGCCCTGCCCCCCTCGCCTGCCCCCTCCCCCCGTCTCTTTCCCTGGCCAGGACTGGTGGGTTTGGATGAGGACCAGAGATCTGTATTTAGACACAACCACTCTGTTCTCTCTCCAGGTGATTCTGGATAGTCTAAAGCCATAGTTTGGAAAGCAACACCCCCAAAGCACGTCAAAAGCTGGTCACAAGCCAGGTGCCAGGGCCTCACACCTGTAGTCCAAGCTACTCAGGAGACTGAGATCTGAGGATCATGGTTTGAAACCAGCCCAGAAGTGGAGCTGTGGCTCAGGGAGTAGAGCACTAGCCTTGAGCATAAGAGCTCAAGGACAGTGCCCAGGCCCTGAGGTCAAACCCAGGACTCGTGTGCTCCTGCACACCCAGGGGCACGCACGCATGCACGCACAGGGGCATGCACACACAGGGGCATGCACACACAGGGGCACGCACACATGTACACACAGGGGCACGCACGCATGCACACAGGCACACATGCACACACACGGGCACGCACACATGCACACAGGCACGCATGCACACAAGGGCACACATGCACGCACACACAGGGGCACGCACACACGCACAGGGGCATGCACACACAGGGGCACGCACGCATGCACGCACAGGGGCATGCACACACAGGGGCACGCACACATGTACACACAGGGGCACGCACGCATGCACACAGGCACGCATGCACACACACGGGCACGCACGCATGCACACAGGCACGCATGCACACACACGGGCACACATGCACGCACACACAGGGGCACGTACACACGCACAGGGGCATGCACACACAGGGGCACGCACGCATGCACGCACAGGGGCATGCACACACAGGGGCACGCACACATGTACACACAGGGGCACGCACGCATGCACACACAGGGGCATGCACACACGCACAGGGGCATGCACACACAGGGGCATGCACACACGGGCATGCACGCATGTACACACAGGGGCACGCACGCATGCACACAGGCACGCATGCACACACACGGCACGTACGCATGCACACACAGGGGCACGCACACACGCACAGGGGCATGCACACACAGGGGCACGCACACACAGGGGCATGCACGCATGTACACACGGGCACGCACGCATGCACACAGGCACACATGCACACACACGGGCACACATGCACGCACACACAGGGGCACACATGCACACACGGGCACGCATGCACACACAGGGGCACGCATGCACGCACACACAGGGGCATGCACACACAGGGGCATGCACACACAGGGGCACGCATGCACGCACACACAGGGGCACACACACACAGGGGCATGCACACACGCACAGGGGCATGCACACACAGGGGCACGCACACACGCACAGGGGCATGCACACACAGGGGCATGCACACACAGGGGCATGCACGCATGTACACACAGGGGCATGCACGCATGTACACACAGGGGCACGCACGCATGCACACAGGCACGCATGCACACACACGGGCACACACGTATGCACACACAGGGGCACGCATGCACACACGGGCACGCATGCACACACGGGCACGCATGCACACACAGGGGCACGCATGCACGCACAGGGGCATGCACACACAGGGGCATGCACACACAGGGGCATGCACACACAGGGGCACGCACACATGCACGCACAGGGGCACGCAGGCACAGGGGCATGCACACACAGGGGCACGCACACACAGGGGCACGCACCCATGCACACACAGGGGCACGCACGCATGCACACACAGGGGCATGCACACACAGGGGCACGCACACACAGGGGCACGCACACATGCACACACAGGGGCATGCACACACAGGGGCATGCACACACAGGGGCACGCACACACAGGGGCACGCACACATGCACACACAGGGGCATGCACACACAGGGGCATGCACAGACAGGGGCACGCACCCATGCACACACAGGGGCACGCACCCATGCACACACAGGGGCACGCACCCATGCACACACAGGGGCATGCACACACAGGGGCATGCACACACAGGGGCATGCACACACAGGGGCACGCATGCACGCACACACAGGGGCATGCACACATGCACGCACAGGGGCACACATGCACGCACACACAGGGGCATGCACACACAGGGGCATGCACACACAGGGGCACGCATGCACGCACACACAGGGGCATGCACACATGCACGCACAGGGGCACACATGCACGCACACACAGGGGCATGCACACACAGGGGCATGCACACACAGGGGCACGCATGCACGCACACACAGGGGCACACACGCATGCACACACAGGGGCACACACGCATGCACACAAGCACGCATGCACACACAGGGGCACACACGCATGCACACACAGGGGCACACACGCATGCACACAAGCACGCATGCACACACAGGGGCACATGCACGTACACACAGGCACGTAAGCACGCACACACAGGGGCACGCACACACACACACACACGGGCACGCACACATGCACGCACAGGGGCACGCACACACAGGGACACGCACACATGCACACACAGGGGCACGCAGGCACACACAGGTGCACATGCACGTACACACGGGCACATAAGCACGCACACACAGGGGCACGCACACATGCACACACAGGGGCACGCATGCATGCACACACACAAGGGCATGCATGCACACACACGGGCACACATGCACGCACACACAGGGGCACACACGCACGCACACACAGTGGCACACATGCATGCACACACAGGGGCACGCACGCATGCACACACACGGGCACACATGCACGCACACACAGGGGCACGCACGCACACACAGGGGCACACATGCACACACAGGGGCACGCACGCATGCACACGCACAGGCACACATGCACGCACACACAGGGGCACGCATGCACACACAGGGGCACGCACACATGCCCACACAAGGGCACGCATGCACACACACGGGCACACATGCACGCACACACAGCGGCATGCATGCACACACAGGCACGTATGCACGCACACACGGGCACACACGCATGCACACACAAGGGCACGCACGCATGCACACACAGGGGCACGCACACACGCACACAGGGGCACGCACGCATGCACACGTGGGCATGCATGCATGCCCACGTGGGCACGCATGCACACACACAGGGGCACGCACGCACACACGGGCACACATGCACGCACACACGGGCATGCATGCACGCACACACAGGGGCATGCATGCACACACACGGGCACGTACACACACGGGCACGCATGCACACACACACACACGGCCAGCCACACAGCTGGGCTGCCCGGGGGTGCTGCCAGGCGTGGTGGTCTCCGGTCTTCCCACGGGAAACCCAGGGGTGGCTCAGAGGGGGAGGGGGCTGGGGTTGGAGCCAAAGCAGTCACGTGACCCAGCTCAGGTCCGCCAAGGGCGGTGGGAGGCAGGAGCAGCCGACCCCGCCCTGCGCTCACTTCCCAGGGTGCTGTGCAGCTGCGGCCTCGGGACCAGCTGTGAGGCCAGAGGGGAGGCCGGGCCTCTGGGGTGTTCCTGGGGCACGAGGCAAGAGCAGGAGGCTGCTCCCCACCTCCCCGCTGCCCTGCCTGGGCGCCCAGAAGTCAGAGGGGGCAGAAAGGACCAGAAGCAAGTGCGGGGCCCTGGGCCCCACGGTGCCAGCCCCCTGCGGACGGACCGTTCCTGGATTCCAGTCCCAGGTCCTTCCCAGAGCCTGCAGGGGGGCTGGGCTGCCAGCACGGGGGCTGAAGCCAGCAGCCGGCGTGAGCGCGAGTGTGTGTGTGAGCAAGTGTGTGTGAGCGAGGGCGTGAGTGTGTGTTAACAAGTGTGTGTGAGCGAGGGCATGAGTGTGAGCAAGTGAGTGCGTGTGAGCAAGTGCGTGTGAGCAAGTGCGTGTGAGCAAGTGAGTGCGTGTGAGCAAGTGCGTGTGAGCAAGTGAGTGCGTGTGAGCAAGTGAGTGCGTGTGAGCAAGTGCGTGTGAGCAAGTGCGTGTGAGCAAGTGAGTGCGTGTGAGCAAGTGAGTGCGTGTGAGCAAGTGAGTGTGAGCAAGTGAGTGTGAGCAAGTGAGTGAGTGTGAGCAAGTGAGTGTGAGCAAGTGAGTGTGAGCAAGTGTGTGTGAGTGAGGGCGTGTGAGTGTGAGCAAGTGAGTGCATGTGAGCAAGTGAGTGAGTGTGAGCAAGTGAGTGTGAGCGAGTGTGTGTGAGCGAGGGCGTGTGAGTGTGTGTAAGCAAGTGTGTGTGAGCGAGGGCGTGTGAGTGTGTAAGCAAGTGTGTGTGAGCGAGGGTGTGTGTGTGTGAGTGAGGGCATATGAGTGTGAGCAAGTGAGTGTATGTGAGCAAGTGAGTGCGTGTGAGCAAGTGAGTGCGTGTGAGCAAGTGAGTGCATGTGAGCAAGTGAGTGTGAGCAAGTGAGTGCGTGTGAGCAAGTGAGTGCGTGTGAGCAAGTGCGTGTGAGCAAGTGTGTGAGCGAGTGTGAGCAAGGGCATGTGAGTGAGCAAGTGAGTGTGAGCGAGTGTGTGTGAGTGAGGGCATGTGAGTGTGTGAGCGAGGGTGAGTGTGTGAGCGAGGGTGTGCAAGTGCATGTGAGTGTGTGAGTGAGCACGTGAGAATGCGTGTGGGCAAAGGTGAGTGTGAGCAAGCACATGTGAATGCGTGTGAGGGTGTGTGTGAGCAAGTGTGAGCAAGCACGTGTGAATGCGTGTGAGCGAGGGTGCATGTGAGTGAGCACGTGTGAATGCGTGTGAACGAGGGTGCATGTGAACGAGCAGTGTGAATGCGTGTGAGCGAGGGTGCATGTGAACGAGCACGTGTGAATGCGTGTGGGCGAGGGTGAGTGTGAGTACGTGTGAGCGAGGGTGAGTGAGCACATGTGAGTGTGTGTGAGCGAGGGTGAGTGTGAGTGCGTGTGAGCGAGGGTGAGTGTGAGTACGTGTGAGCCAGGGTGAGTGAGCACATGTGAGTGTGTGTGAGCGAGGGTGAGTGTGAGCGAGCACGTGTGAATGCGTGTGAGCGAGTGACTGTGAGCCGGCCCGAGCTCGTGTCCACCCCGGCCCTCGGCACCATCCAGCGGGTACTGAAGCTGCCCTGCCGGGCTGGGCCATGGGAGCCGGGCTGGGCGATGGGGAGCCGGGCTGGGCGATGGGGAGCGGGGCTGGGCGATGGGGAGCCGGGCTGGGCGATGGGAGCCGGGCTGGGCGATGGGGAGCGGGGCTGGGCGATGGGAGCCGGGCTGGGCGATGGGGAGCCGGGCTGGGCGATGGGAGCCGGGCTGGGCGATGGGGAGCGGGGCTGGGCGATGGGGAGCCGGGCTGGGCGATGGGGAGCCGGGCTGGGCGATGGGAGCCGGGCTGGGCGATGGGGAGCGGGGCTGGGCAATGGGAGCCGGGCTGGGCGATGGGGAGCGGGGCTGGGCCATGGGGAGCTGGGCTGGGCGATGGGAGCCGGGCTGGGCGATGGGAGCCGGGCTGGGCCATGGGAGCCGGGCTGGGCGATGGGAGCCGGGCTGGGCGATGGGGAGCCGGGCTGGGCGATGGGGAGCCGGGCTGGGAGATGGGGAGCCGGGCTGGGAGATGGGAGCCGGGCTGGGCGATGGAGAGTCGGGCTGGGCCATGGGAGCCGGGCTGGGCGATGGGAGCCGGGCTGGGCGATGGGGAGCGGGGCTGGGCGATGGGAGCCGGGCTGGCCGGCCCCCGGGGATGGAGGAGGCTGCCGGGGCGGGACATCCTGCTGACCTCGATGGTGAGGTGCCTTTCATTGCTATTCAGGGTCCAGGACGGTAATTTCTGCCTATTGAAGTCGTAATTTACCCCTGGGAAAATAAACATTTGGGTTTGTGTTGCTGACTTCATTCCATGAATCTTAATCACGTCGTCTCAGGCTTTCCCCCAGGGCTAGCTCCACGGCCATCGCGGGCTGGCCGCTCGGCCTCCGGCTTCACCTGCCCCAGGTTCTGCTTCTCTCCAGCCGGTGTCTCCCTGTGGATGTGGAGGGCCTGACCAGACTGACTCCAGAAGGACACAAGGATGGGCTGACTTCTCCTGGAAACAGCCTGCTCTACTATGATGTGGACCACGAGCACGGCCCCTATCCTGTTCCCCCTGAACCTGCCTGCAGAGGGGCTGGGGGGGGCGGCTGGAGGGTTTGGCTGGGGGGGGCGGCTA
The DNA here is from genome assembly GCF_019054845.1 of Dipodomys spectabilis. Lineage (NCBI taxonomy): Eukaryota > Metazoa > Chordata > Mammalia > Rodentia > Heteromyidae > Dipodomys > Dipodomys spectabilis. Next base: position 900,479 of record NW_024870995.1, on the reverse strand, counting down.
GGGGGCGGCTGGGGAGGGCCGGTGGGAGGGGTCCGGCTGGGGAGGGCCGGTGGGAGGGGTCTGGCTGGGGGGGCGGCTGGGGGGCAGCTGGAGGGGTCCGGCTGGGAGGGGTCCGGCTAGGGGGAGATGGGGGGGCTGGAGAGGGCTGGCTGAGGGGGGCTAGGGGGGACTAGGGTCCGGCTAGGGGGAGATGGGGGGGCTGGAGAGGGCTGGCTGAGGGGGACTAGGGGGCGGCTGGGGGGGCGGCTGGGGAGGGCCGGTGGGAGGGGTCCGGCTGGGGAGGGCCGGTGGGAGGGGTCCGGCTGGGGAGGGCCGGTGGGAGGGGTCCGGCTGGGGGGGGTTGGGGGGCAGCTGGGGGGGGGTTCGGCTGGGAGGGGTCTGGCTGGGGGGGTGGCTGGGGAGGGCCAGTGGGAGGGGTCCGGCCTGCGGGGTCCGGCTGAGGGGCGCTGGGGGGCAGCTGGGGGGGTTCGGCTGGGAGGGGTCCAGCTGGGAGGGGTCCGGCTGGGGGGGCGGCTGGGGAGGGCTGGTGGGAGGGGTCTGGCTGGGGGGGCGGCTGGGGAGGGCTGGTGGGAGGGGTCTGGCTGGGGGGGCGGCTGGGGGGGCGGTTGGGAGGGGCCGGCAGGGGGGAAATGGGGGGACTGGAGAGGGCAGGCTGGGGGGATCTAGGGGGGTCTAGGGGGGACTAGGGGGTGGCTGGGGGGGCTGGGGGGCAGCTGGGGCACTAGGTTCAGTGATGCCCTGGGACCAGGTGGCTCCAGCCTGCCTGTGTGTTGTTGCTGGTTTGTAGTCTGGGTTGAGAGAGAGGCCACCGCCCTGCCAGCCCCCGCCTGCCCTCCCGCTGCCCTCCCTCCCGGCCAGCCCCCGCCTGCCCTCCCGCTGCCCTCCCTCCCGGCCAGCCCCCGCCTGCCCTCCCGCTGCCCTCCCTCCCGGCCAGCCCCCGCCTGCCCTCCCGCTGCCCTCCCTCCGCCCCTTGTCTTGTCCCAGTGCCCACCCGCCCTCAGTCAGGGGCCTGCCCACTACTTCAGGAGTCCTAGCATCCAGGATGGGACGTGGCCTGAGCTGAGGGATGGGCCGGCTCGGGGTCTGTGTGTGCACACTTCGGGGACTTGCTTCTGTGTGGTCACAGCCATCTCCAGGTGTCACTGACCGCCCCTCCCCCAGGCGCTGGCCCTCCCTGAAGCCTCCCAAGGCCGTTTTGCCAGGACAGGACCCTGCCCCCCAACTGCCCCAGGACGGTGTGCACACAGACGCCGCCCTCCCTCCCACAGCCGCTCCTGCTCCCTGGTGCGTGGGAGGGCACCCTGGGGCTGGGTCCCGGGAGGCCTGGGAGGGCCGCTGCTTGGTCCACAGCCTGTGCCAGCTTGATTTGGCCTCTGGAGCCCAAACAGAATTTCCTGATCAGAACTCAGGAGCCCGGGCTCTCTCGGTGGCACGTGTGAGACATGGGCTCTCTCGGTGGCTTGTGGGGCCCGGGCTCTCTTGGTGACCTGTGTGGTGGAGGTTGTGCACCCTTGCACAACCATGCAGTGGCCTCCAGCCGTCCCTGGGTCCACCTGCCTTCCACTGGCCCCAGTGACCACGCCGGGGCAGTGTCCCATTCCCACCCAAGGGTAGCCCGTGTGCCATTCTCTGAGTCCTGTTCAGTTCTGGGGCACAGCAGCAGGGCTCTGAGCTGAGAGTTGGAGCTGTACTGGCCAGCTGCACGTCGGAACCATAGGAGACCCCTGGCGGAGCTGGCCCTCCCCCAGACCCACCCTCTGCTCCCTCCCAGGCTTCGAGCCACAGGAGAGCCGGCTCCCACCCCGGCTCCGGGTCAGAACCCGCCCCAGAAACCCACACACCCACTCAGCACCCTTTTAGGGCTGTGTCCCAGCTCGGGGCACCTCTCCAAGCTTCTCTTTGGAATGAGGACCCCGCTAGGAACAAGAGCACTGTGCATGGAGAGCACAGCGGGTCACCGCACGCGGCCCAGGGAGGATGAAGGCAAAGGCGCCACCTCTTCCGCCAGGCCTCTACCCTGGTGTCTTCCGCCAGGCCTCTACCCTGGTGTCCTCCGCCAGGCCTCTACCCTGGTGCCCTCCGCCCGGCCTCTACCCTGGTGCCACCTCTTCCGCCAGGCCTCTACCCTGGTGTCCTCCGCCAGGCCTCTACCCTGGTGTCCTCCGCCAGGCCTCTACCCTGGTGTCCTCCGCCAGGCCTCTACCCTGGTGCCCTCCACCAGGCCTCTACCCTGGTGCCCCCTCCGCCAGGCCTCTACCCTGGTGCCCCCTCCGCCAGGCCTCTACCCTGGTGTCCTCCGCCAGGCCTCTACCCTGGTGCCACCTCTTCCGCCAGGCCTCTACCCTGGTGTCCTCCGCCAGGCCTCTACCCTGGTGCCCTCCGCCAGGCCTCTACCCTGGTGCCACCTCTTCCGCCAGGCCTCTACCCTGGTGCCCTCCACCAGGCCTCTACCCTGGTGTCCTCCGCCAGGCCTCTACCCTGGTGCCCTCCGCCAGGCCTCTACCCTGGTGCCCCCTCCGCCAGGCCTCTACCCTGGTGCCCTCACTGGACCATCGCGTCCACCCTGGTGGCCATCCTCACTGTTCCTGTGCACATCTAGGAAGCAGGCTCAGAAAGGCAGACAGCTTGTAGGTGCACAGGCACCAGACACACCACCATGGGTGGGCCTGAGGGCATGGTACTGCGTGGCAGAGCCAGGCACAAAGCACCCCAATACCTAGGGATTCCATTGCGGAGAAGCATCCAGAATCGGCGTATCTGGAGAGACGGAGGGTGGATCAGGCTGCCGGCCGCCGGCTCACAGGTCTGGAGAGGAAGGACTCTGGGTGTGACCAGGGGACCTAAAATAGCTGAGGAGCTGAAACTCCAGGGGGAAGCTGAGGGCAGCGTGGCCACCCCTCAGGGGAGCTGCTCTGGGAGGAGAAGTTCCGCTGCGGGCGGGAGGGCTCGGAGGGAGGGGATCGCCCGTGGCTTCTCCTGCATGGAAACCTTGGCACCCTGTGGCATCAGACCTTTGTATCTTTGGGGGAGACACCAAAGGTGGCCGATTCCCCTATGGTGGAGGGTGTTATTCCGGCATCCTTGACTGGAGGCTGAGGACAGGCTTTGGAGGCCAGGCTTCTGGGGGTGTGTGGCTAAAGGAGGGACCAACAGCACCTTCCACCACTGGCCATGGCCGTGGGGGGCGGGGGACTCGTTCCCGAGGGCTCTGCCTCCTGTCCTGGGCCCTGGGTCCTGGGATCAGCTTCTGGGGCAGCGTGGAGCCCGCCCGGGTCCCACTAACTCCACACGGGGCCATCTGAGTCCCTGGTGGGCCGGCCGCACACTTTCCTTTCTGCTCGCTGTCCGGGTCCCATCTCCACGAACGCCACTCCTGAGGTCCCTCCTGGGCCCTGGAGATGACAAATCCACTTTCTGTTGCTATGGATTCTCCTCTCCTGACATTTCATAAAGTGAGATCATGTGACGCGGCCTTTGTGCCTGTTGGAGGGACTCATCCACAATGCAGCTTAAAGGTAAGACTTGCAGTTAGGCATAGTAGTGTACGCCCGTAATCCTAGCACTCAGAAGGCTGAGGAAAGAGGATCGTGGGTGCAAGGCCAGCGTGGGTTACATAGACCTGTCTTAAAGCAAGCAAACAGTAATAAATACCCCAAACCAACAAACAGAAAATGTTAGGATTTTTAAAGGCAGCCTTCGCCCCTGCAGCCCCTCCTCTCTTCTTTCTTGCCCACCAGAGACTCAGTCCGCTAGGTATAGGACAAGGGACCCTCTCGGCTGACATTTCCTAAGCACCTACTGTGTGCCAGCAGCAGAGCGGCCAGACGGACTTCAGAACCCGCGGGAATGGTTTCTGTGTAGAAGGCCTCTGACCAAGAGCCTGAATGGCTGAGAGCTCGACCTCATTACTCAGCGAGTAGACGGAGAGGAGGACCAGGAGAGAGCCTGGCTCAGCCATACTGAATGTGTGCACCTCATCTCTCCCCCCGGGAGACCCCACTCACTTCAGAAGGAAGAAGAGCTCTGTCTATCCACCCACCACCCATCCATCTGTCCATCCACCACCCATCCATCCATTCATCCACCACCCATCCATCCATTCATCCACCACCCATCCATCCATCTACCACCCACCTGTCCATCCATCTGTCCATCCACCACCCATCTATCCATCCACCACTCATCCATCCATCCATCCATCCGTCTGTCCATCCACCACCCATCCATCCATTCATCCACCACCCGTCTGTCCATCCACCATCCATCCATCCATTCATCCACCACCCATCCATCCATCCATCCATCTGGAGTAGAAATCATCCACTACCCATCTGTCCATCCATCCATCCATCCATCCATCCATCCATCCATCCATCCATCCGTCTGTCCACCGCCCATCTGTCCGTCCTGCATTGGACATCCTCATCAAGGTCTCATGCCCAGCTCCTAGTTCAGATGTTTGCTCTGCCACACTGACCAGACATCCTGAATGTGCCCCCCCCCCCGCAGCGATGCATCTACCAGAGACGTGCCACCTGCCAGTGCACGTCTCATGCACATGCAGGTGGGGTGCAGTGTGAGGTTGTGGGGTACAGCTAACTGATACCTCTGCTGGACACTGGCTATTTATCCACCCAGAGCAGAGTCCCATGTCCAAGCCGTGCGAAGCATTTCATGACCTCTCACCTCAAGCGGACAGAGCCCCTGGCCTCATGTGTTCCCTAAGGACAGGGCCGTGGGGGGGACCCCGGGCCCGGGACAGGCTGTGGGGGGGGGACCCCGGGCCCGGCACAGGCCACGTGTGGGGGGACCCCGGGCCTGGCATAGGCCGTGGGGGGGGAAGGACCCTGAGCCCCGGGCCCCAGGCAGGGCAGAGTCCGAACCCCTTCTGGCTGTGCTCCACAGTGAGAGTCGTGTGCTTCTCCCCTGCCTTCCAGGAGAGCCTGGGCAGCTCCCTCGAGCCGCTCAGAGCAGAGTAGGTTTTCCTGGACCCAGGGGCCCCATCTCTAGCCCAGTTCTAGGACTTTCCACCACCTTCATCTCCCAGAGATGCCCAGTGACTCATGGCCTGGGACACTGTGCCAGGGGGCGTGAGGACACTGAGCACCAGGCAGAGCCGGGGAGAAGAGCATGTGTCCACGTGGGCCCCGCCCCACAGGCCACAGCCACCCAGGCACGCCCGCCCCACAGGCCAGCGCCGCAGCCGCCCAGGCACGCCCGCCCCACAGGCCAGCGCCGCAGCTGCCCAGGCACGCCCGCCCCACAGGCCAGCGCCCCACAGGCCAGCGCCCCACAGGCCAGCGCCGCAGGGCGGCCATCCAGGCACACCTGCCCCACAGGCCAGCGCCGCAGGGCAGCCATCCAGGCACGCCCGCCCCACAGGCCAGTGCCGCAGCCACCCAGGTACGCCCGCCCCACAGGCCAGCGCCGCAGGGCGGCCGTCCAGGCACACCTGCCCCACAGGCCAGCGCCGCAGGGTGGCCATCCAGGTACGCTTGCCCCACAGGCCCAGTGCCACAGCCGCCCAGGCACGCCTGCCCCACAGGCCAGCACTGTAGCGGCCTCCCGGCCCTGCCCCACAGGCCCAGCGCTGCAGGGCGGCCGTCCAGGTACGCCTGCCCCACCTGGTACCCCCACATCCATCTTCAGCGAGGACCAGGCCCGAGGCCCCATGGGTTCTGTGGGAGAATGGGGAGGAGTGCCCAGTGCCAGGCTACCCAGTGCCCAGCCCTCCCTCCCTGCACGCATGGGGCCTGTAGGACCTCCCAGCCCTCCCTCCCTGCCCAGAGATGGGGCTTGCTGGGCGCAGTCAGAGCCATCCTGCATCCTGGCAGGCCTGGTCCAGGGGGCCGCCCCTGGATGGCAGCTACCCATCTGAGCAGAGCTGGGTGCGAATGCCACCAGTCGGGCAGCAGTCGGGGAAGACTGTGGAGGAAGCGTCGGCAGTGGCGTCCACACGGTGCTCATCCAATCCCACCCCCCTGGAACGTCATGACTGCCACATGTATTCAATTCGAAAGGAATTTTTGGTGGTCCTGGGGTTTGGACTCAGCGCCCCACGCGATCCTGGCAGGCGCCCCCCAACCCGTTCCCTTCTAAAAGGATGAAGGGACTTTGGAGGACTGGGAAAGCGGTCCCCACGGGAGGTGCGTGACCATGCCCCCAAGGGCCCGGGGCTGCCACAGAGCCGCAGGGCCCTGCGCGCTGCTGGGATGAGGGGTGAGGCGGGTGGACGGCAGGCCCACGGCGGGGCGGACGGCGGGGGTGGACGGCGGGGGTGGACGGCAGGCCCACGGCAGGGCGGACAGCGGGGGTGGACGGCGGGGGTGGACGGCGGGGGTGGACGGCGGGGGCGGATGGCGGGGGTGGACGGCGGGGGTGGACGGCGGGGGCGGATGGCGGGGGTGGACGGCAGGCCCGTGGCAGGGCGGATGGCGGGGGTGGATGGCGGGGGTGGACAGCGGGGGTGGACGGCAGGCCCGTGGCAGGGCGGATGGCGGGGGTGGACGGCAGGCCCACGGTGAGGCGGATGGCGGGGGTGGACGGCAGGCCCGCGGCGGGGTGGACGGCAGGGTGGACGGCAGGCCCGCGGCGAGGCGGATGGCAGGGGTGGACGGCAGGCCCGCGGCGGGGGCGGACGGTGGGGGTGGACGGCAGGGTGGATGGCAGGGTGGATGGCGGGGGTGGACGGTGGGGGTGGACGGCAGGGTGAACGGCAGGCCTGTGGCGAGGCAGACGGCGGGGGCGGACGGCAGGCCCGCGGCGGCCGGCCCAGGCCTCTGCGGTGGCAGCTCACCTCTCACCTGGGCGTTTGTTTCTGACAGGAAGCCGCCCTCCCGCGGCACTCCCCTGTGTGCACGCTGCTTGGGGAGCCCCTGTCCAGGGAGCCCCCGGGTAGGGACAGCCCCGCACGGCCAGCCAGGGAGCCGCCTGGGGCCCAGGGTGAGCCTCCTGGTAGAGAGTGGCATTTGGCAGCCTCCACCAGGGTCTGCTCTGGGAAGCGGTCAGCTCGGGGTCTGCGGAGCCAGCTGCTCTGAGCTCCCAGGATGCTCTGGCCAGGGTGTGTGCGGAAGACCTGTTCTGAGAGATCCGAGGCGTCTCCCCCACAGCTCCGGGAGCGGCACACACGGGCAGGTGCAGCCCCCCCCCCCCCCTCCAGGCCTGAGGGCTGGGGCTTTCCGGAAACCCAACAAATGCACCCAGAACTGGAGGGAGGAGGAAACCCTGGGCCCAGTTCCTTCTGCTCCTTGCCAGCTCCTCAGGCCTTCTGTCACCAGGAGCAGAGCAGAGAGCGCTTGCCAGGTCCCTAGGGGGGCCCTGGGACTGTTCTTGGCACTGTTCTTGGGCTTTAGGACACACTTGATCCAGGTGTCAGCTATGGGGTGGCAGGAAACATCTGCTCTGGGATTCCTGACACAGAGCAGGATGAACACCTGTGTGGCCCGAGCGGCCCAGCTGGGGGCCGGGCTGCCGAGCTGGAGGTCCCGTGGGGCCCTGTAGCCGTGGCAACAGCCACCGTGGCTTCGGAGGCAGAGGGCCCTGGGAGGGCCCTGGACCTGTGCCGGGCCCCAGCCCCTCTTCCTGTCTCCTCGGGCAGCTGCACTTGTGGAACTGAGAGTGTCCGAGGGCTGGGGCGGCGGCCGGACACCACCAGGCTTTCCTCTTCATCTCTGCTGAGAACGGAAGCCCTTCGCCTGGAACGCGGCCTCCACGCCGCCCCGCAGGACCACTTCCTCTAGGGAGCCCGCCTGGCCGGGGCTCCGTCCCTTGGCTCCCTCTTGTGAAGTTTTGGGGGGAGAGTGCTGGAGCTCAGGGTAGAGACCCCCCCAGCAGGTCCCGGAGGCTGCCGAGGGGGAGGGGACTGTGGACAGTCCTGGATGGCAGGAGGGGGAGGGAGGCCCTGCTGGTACCTGCCTCCCTCATGGCCTCCATCTCATGCCTCCTCTCCGCTCTCCAACCCGGGTTCCTTCCCCACTCCCTTCTGACCTCTGCCAGGGGTCCACTGTCCCTGAGCAGGTGGCTCCCAGCGGGGCCTGCCGGTCAGCAGGGCTCTGGGGCCACCGCCCCACTGGAAGTTATTGCTATTCTAGGTGATGCACAGAGCCGTTACACTTAAGTAAGTCAGGTAATGAGCTCATTTCTTTTGGGGCACTCGATCCCATGCTGTCTGTGGGCAGAGCCTGTGATGGCAGCGGAGGCCCCGGGCCTCACGCCTGACCTAGAACCCCTGAGCCACACGGCCAGCAGTGGGGGCTCTGTGCAGCGGGCGCCCCCACACATGAGCTGGGGTGTGCATGGGGCACGCGGGGGGCACGGGAAGGAGCTCTGTGCAGCGGGCCGGGCCTCCGTCGCAGGGGCTGCACACACCTGTCACAACGATGTCCGTTGTGACATGTCCGTCTTCCGGCCCCCTTGTGGCCACGCTGTGTCCACTCCAGGGACGTCATCACCCACACCTGCACCCCTTAATGCTGGCGGCTGTGGAGCCAGCCCTGGCCGGGGTGCCCGGCTCCTCCCCTAAGGGATGACGGAGAGAGCCCCCAGCTCCCGCCGTCCATCTCCTTCTGGTCTGCTGCTGGACCAGGCGGCTCCATCATTGGAGAGAGGCCTGAGGTCTCGGGAGGGAAGAGGTGGCCACTGAGGATGGAGGCTGGGACTGGAGTGACCGGACATCACGGCCAGACACCCAGGAAGCCCAGATGCACCAGGAGGCAGAATGGAGGCCCCTCCGCAGAGGCTCCAGCCGGAGCCTGGCTCAGCACAGCCAGCATCACAGCTCTGGGCCTCCTGCAGGGTTGTGAGAGTCTGGAGTGGGTGCATGCGTCCGGGACCAGACCCATGACCCCGGAGGCACTGAACGCCGCCCTGCTCATGTCTTCCACACACGGCCCCACGCTGCACACAGCACCTCCTCCCCCATCCAAGAGGGCTTACACGGTGTTCAGAGCCTCACCACGCAGAGGCAGGAATGCACACACGCACACGCACTGTGCAGGGAGCGGCAACAAGAAAGCTGCCCACGGGGCGCACGGCGGGCGGGAGGTCCCCCACACGTGCTCCCCCCACACTGGCCGGAGCGTGGCAGGTGCCCTGAGCGGTGAGCTCCCCCAGGGGAGTGCCCCGGGGGCACCCGCGCTCTCCCCCACCCACGCTGAGGCTCACGGGCCTGCCTGCCTGAACTGCGGGAACTGACCGCTCGGTCCTGCAGGGGTCTCTCAGAGGGACCAGGGGGTCCCCTCCCTGCTGGCCACCCCAGCCCTTCCCTCTCAGCCCCCAGCCCCAGGAGTGGGCGGGGCGCCCCGGCTCAGCTCTGCGGGGAGCGACTCTGGCCCCTCGGTTGAAGTGAGCCCGCTGCCCGCCTGAGGGGCTTGCTCGCTTTGGGGCTGTGGGCAGGGCAGCTCGTGGTCTCTCCCCGCCGGCACCCCAGCCCCCTCCAGCACGGCTCAGGGCAACGCTGCCCCTGGAGGTGACCCCCAGAACCTCAGGGTCCCTGTGAGTCCTGAGTCCCTGAGGAGCAGGGACTGACTTGGGAACTTCGAGGCGGTGGGTGGGCGTCTGTGCGTCTGTCCGCGCAGACGGCCAGCTCTGGGGGTCTCCACCCACCAACCCCCCACCACACCCTTGCACACCCAGCCACATTCACGACTACCTCCTGCCACCTCCCCCCGGGGGTCAGCCCTGCCATGCAGACAACAGCACCACAAGTCACCTCCCGCCTCCGCCCTGTCCACGGGAAGCCACACCCACGCCACGTGGGGCCAGCAGGAGGAAACGGGTTGGTGAGAGCTGGCCCAACACCACATGGCGGGGTGGGCGGTGGAGGGCCCTGAGCCCAGCTCCTGGGGGGGAGGCTGTCTTTGCCAGCCACACCTTGGCCCGCACTGGTGCCCCCTCCCCGCAGTGGTGTCCCCTCCCCAAAGTGCCCCCTCCCCACAGTGCCCCCTCCCCACAGTGCCCCCTCCCCAAAGTGCCCCCTCCCCACAGTGCCCCCTCCCCACAGTGGTGCCCCCTCCCCACAGTGCCCCCTCCCCACAGTGCCCCCTCCCCACAGTGCCCCCTCCCCACAGTGCCCCCTCCCCGCAATGCCCCCTCCCCGCAGTGCCCCCTCCCCACAGTGCCCCCTCCCCAAAGTGCCCCCTCCCCACAGTGCCCCCTCCCCACAGTGGTGCCCCCTCCCCACAGTGCCCCCTCCCCACAGTGCCCCCTCCCCACAGTGCCCCTCCCCACAGTGTCCCCTCCCCACAGTGCCCCCTCCCCACAGTGCCCCCTCCCCACAGTGTCCCCTCCCCGCAGTGCCCCCTCCCCACAGTGCCCCCTCCCCACAGTGCCCCCTCCCCACAGTGCCCCCTCCCCACAGTGCCCCCTCCCCACAGTGCCCCTCCCCACAGTGCCCCTCCCCACAGTGCCCCCTCCCCGCAGTGCCCCTCCCCACAGTGCCCCCTCCCCAAAGTGCCCCCTCCCCACAGTGCCCCCTCCCCACAGTGCCCCCTCCCACAGTGCCCCCTCCCCACAGTGCCCCCTCCCCACAGTGCCCCCTCCCCACAGTGGTGCCCCCTCCCCACAGTGCCCCCTCCCCACAGTGGTGCCCCCTCCCCACAGTGCCCCCTCCCCACAGTGCCCCCTCCCCACAGTGGTGCCCCCTCCCCACAGTGCCCCCTCCCCACAGTGCCCCCTCCCCACAGTGGTGCCCCCTCCCCACAGTGCCCCCTCCCCACAGTGCCCCTCCCCACAGTGCCCCCTCCCCACAGTGCCCCCTCCCCACAGTGCCCCTCCCCACAGTGCCCCCTCCCCACAGTGGTGCCCCCTCCCCACAGTGCCCCCTCCCCACAGTGCCCCTCCCCACAGTGCCCCCTCCCCACAGTGCCCCCTCCCCACAGTGCCCCTCCCCACAGTGCCCCCTCCCCACAGTGCCCCCTCCCCACAGTGCCCCTCCCCACAGTGCCCCCTCCCCACAGTGCCCCCTCCCCACAGTGCCCCTCCCCACAGTGCCCCTCCCCACAGTGCCCCCTCCCCACAGTGCCCCCTCCCCACAGTGCCCCTCCCCACAGTGCCCCCTCCCCAAAGTGTCCCCTCCCCACAGTGCCCCCTCCCCACAGTGCCCCTCCCCACAGTGCCCCCTCCCCGCAGTGGTGCCCCTCCCCACAGTGCCCCCTCCCCACAGTGCCCCCTCCCCACAGTGCCCCCTCCCCACAGTGCCCCCTCCCCACAGAGCCCCCTCCCCACAGTGCCCCCTCCCTCAGGGGTGTGTGCTGCCACACTTGGAAGAAGCCAATATCATGCTGTTGTGTCAGCAGCATGGCCCTACACACCCCAGGATTTGCACACCACACCACACCACAGGTCTGCACACCACAGGCTCTGCTACTGTGAGCTCTGCACAGTACAAGCTTTGCACACCACAAGCTCTGCCACCATGAGCTCTGCACACCACAAGCTTTGCACACCACAAGCTCTGCCACCATGAGCTCTGCACACCACAGGCTCTGCACACCACAGGCTCTGCACACCGTGAGCTCTGCACACTGTGAGCTCTGCACACCGTGAGCTCTGCACACCACAGGCTCTGCACACTGTGAGATCTGCACACCACAGGCTCTGCACACTGTAAGCTCTGCATACCACAGGCTCTGCACACCACAGGCTCTGCACACCGTGAGCTCTGCACACTGTGAGCTCTGTACACTGTGAGCTCTGCACACCACAGGCTCTGCACACTGTGAGCTCTGCACACCACAGGCTCTGGATACCACAAGCTCTGCACACCACAGGCTCTGCACACCACAAGCTCTGCACACCACAAGCTCTGCACACCACAAGCTCTGCACACCACAGGCTCTCCACACCGTGAGCTCTGCACACCGTGAGCTCTGCACACTGATCTTTGCACACCACAGGCTCTGCACAGTGGCATCTTTGCTGGAGGCATCTGTGGGTGGCTGGAGCCCCAGAGGTTGGACCGCTACAGAGTCTGCTCGGGGTAGGACCCTCTGCAGATGACAGGCCAAAAACTCAGGGTGAGGAGCACTTGGTTTTAGAGGCTCCCTGGAGGTGGCCACGTGGCCCCGGGGGAGGGCAGACCAAATGCCTGCACACCAAGCCCCGAGGTGTGGGCCGAGGTTGGCAACGTCAGAGAAGCCATGTCCCCCCGTCCTGCCCGGAATCTCTCGCTCGCAGGTCAACTCCAGTTCCCTCGTGAGATCTGGCGGATGCCCTTGGGCCTCCCGAGGAGGGGCCTCTGTCCTCCATGTTTGGCCACTGCCCCACTGTGGAGGAACACAGCTGGCCCCGTGTGTGTGGGTCAGGCCCAGGCCTCCAGGTAGGGCCGGGACTCGGGCCTGGCGCCCGCCAGGTGCACCTCAGGCCACCTGTCCTGGCTGTGGGACAGCTGAGGCCAGTCAACCTGACCACGCTGTCCACAGAGCTGCACAGGCAGCAGCTCAGAGACGTTGCCCCTCCCCTGCCTGCTCCGGCCGCCCCTGCCCCCCAGCCTCTTACCTGCGCTGCTCTTTCCGGGACCCCGAGGTCCTGATATGGGGGGCTGGCTCTGCAGCAAAGAGGAAGCCTGGGACATGCAGGTGGAGGCCGAGCTGGAGCCGGGCAGCAGGAGGCTGTCCCCGGGGCAGGTGGGGGTCAGCCCTTCCCAGAGAGCCTCTCCTGACCCCGTGGGGCCTCGTCGGCTGTGGAGGGTCGGGCCAGCTGGGCCTGTTTGGCACGCAGGCCTGTGTTCCTCCAGAAGCACCAGGCCCTGCTAACGTGCGCCCGCCCGCCAGCCTGTGCTAGCTAGGCCCTGGGGAGGGTGGGGGGTAGCAGGGCCTCATGGGCCGTGGAGGGGAGGGCTGCGGAGGGGAGGGCCTCGGAGGGGAGGGCCGTGGAGGGGAGGGCCGTGGAGGGGAGGGCCGCAGAGGGGAGAGGCAGCCAGCTGTGTCGCCGCGATAGTGCGGTGGGGCCGGGGGGCCGCAGCTGTGCCCGCCGCTTCCCCAGCAGGAACCATCTGCCCGGCCGGCCCGGCCCCTCCTCGTGCCATTCCGGTTTGACTTTCCAATAACTTCCTCTGCCCGGCCTGCAGCCTGTGGCCTCCCATGGCCCGCGCGGGTGTGTTTCCTCTGTGCGGGACGGGAACCATCCCGGCCAGGACCCCTGGCCTCCCTGGCCTCCCTCCTGCCCACCACGAGTGTCCCTGGCCTCCCTGGCCTCCCGCCTGCCCACCACGAGTGTCCTGCAGCCTGGGTGGTCAGGGGTTCTCTTGCTCAGTCCCTCACCTCCCCCAGTCCCCCTTCCGTCCGTTCGTCCATCCCTGCCAATGTCCCATTCTGCGTCTCTCCCAACCCGGAGCCAGCTGGCCAGGGGCAGGCCTGCAGGCCGCTCAGCAGCATCCGGGCCCCACAGCTCAGCTGGAACCTCTCCACTGCCCAGGCTTCCTGGCCTCCATCTCTCCCCAGAGAACTTCCCACCAGGCTGGCCCGGGAAGCTGTTTCCCTGGGGGAGACTCCGATGCCCCTTCTCCCACGGGAGGCTGCTGTGGAGTGAGCCACACACAGGTGGGCAGCGGGCCCTGCCCAGGGGCCTGGGAGACCCCACGTTCCCCTCAGAGCCCTCTGTCCCCACTCAGACGGGGCTGGGGGAGGCGGCATCCTGGAGCCCCACCCCGTGTGTGTCCATTAGAGGAAGTGCTGGGGAAAGGGCATGGCGGTGCCTGAGGGCAGGGGCAGGCAGGAGGCTGCGGGGGAGGGCAGCGTGTGCCCAGCTGGGTGGGGGCCCCCTGGTGTCACCGCACCACCCCGCGGACCCCCGAGACAGGCCTTCAGCACGGCAGCCCCCGCCACCCCTGCCGCTTTGCGTTGCTTTGATTGTAGATTGCTCATGAACAGTGAACTACTTATCCCTCCATCCCGGTCTGCTTCTGTCCTGGGTGCTGAGTGGGTCGCCAGGCCGGGCAAGCGGCTTGGCCTTGCACTGGCGGGGCCTGTCCCGGGAGGGGCTTCCTGGCACAGCCCCCCCCCCGGCCTCTCTGCCCCCCCGGCCTCTCTGGCCGCTAGCCTCCCCCCCCCAGGCCTCTCCGGCCCACTAGCCTCCCCCCCGCCCACCTCTCCGGTCCGCTAGCCTCCACTCTGCCCAGGTTTGTGGCTGAGCTGTTCCCTCTGGTACCCTCCCCTCCTGTGTCTGGCCAGGGTGGGGTGAGGGGCTGGGCCTGGGGGTCCTGGCCTCGTTCTTCTCGCAGGATGGAGGCCTCTCCCCCCCCCCCCAGCCTCCCTGGAGCAGAGGTTTGTGAGTTGTGGACCCATTGCAGCCACCAGTGCAACCAGCCAGGCGCACCTGGGCTGGGTCACGTCAGGGAAGGAGGTTCAGGCAGACCCTCCCGCTTTGGGCCTCAGGGAGGGCTGGTGGCTGCAGCCCTGGCTGCTGGTGTTTGGCCTTTGGGTCCACCACGCTGCCCCAGGCAGGACAGTCCCCTTCTGAGAGGAGGCGCGGGTGCCCACTCCTTGTTCTGCCTGGTTGTCTGGTCCGCAGAGCTGGAGAGGGCCGGGCGCCACCCACGGCGGGGGCTGCCGACCTGGGACGCTCCCCTCCCCCCCCCCCCCCCCCCCCCGCACCCCAGGACGGGCAGTTGGTGCTTGCGAGGAAGCAGACGTTGGCTGTGGCTTTTTGAGCTAGGCAGCCCAGCAGATAAGAAGCCGGAGAGGAAGTGGCTGTGGGGGCAGGGCAGCAGGGGACAGGGCTCCCCCAAAGACCACTTCTGTCTGCGGCCAGCTCCCAGCTTTGTGGTGGAGGGAGTGAGGTCTTCTCCCCTCCCCCCTCCTCCCCTGCCCTCTTCCCTTCCTCATCCCTCCCCTCTCCCCTCCCCCCTACTTTCTTGCTCCCTTAGGCCCTCCTTACACATACCTCCGGGAGCCCACGGGTGGGGGGTACATGGTGCTCAGGGTGGCTCTGCCACTGTCAGGAAGACAGGTCTCCAGTGGAGGACGCTGTGGGATTGACTGAGCCGTGCTTGAGAGTCCAGGATCTACAGGAGGGACAGAGACCTGGGGCGGGGTATGGGGGCGGTGGGGAAGAGCAGGTCCCAGGTGTGGGGGGGGTTGTTCCCTGTGCGCGCCCCATCCCGTGTCTCCTGGGTGGATGGACGGACAGATGGAGAGATAAGGCTGGACGGATGAAGCCGTTCTATGTGTCTCATAGTCTACAGGGCAGGCAGGCTGAGGGAGGCCTTCCAGTCGCAGCGCTCCCCCAAGTCACCATCGGGAGCCCCCAGGAGGCCAGGTGGCGAGGTGGGCAGCACCTGCTGGCGGGCTCCCTGGTCCCAGAGGAGGCGGTGCGGGGGCTGGCGGCAGGGCAGGCAGGCGCGGCTGGTGCGCACACGCTCCCAGCTCAGGGCAGGGCTGAGCAAACTCCACGCCCAGCAGCAGGTGCTTGGCTGCGTCCACCTTTGGACATCTCCAGGAAAGCAGACGGCACTCACCTGGGAGGAGGCTGAGCTGCAGGCGGGCCCTGAGGGCCTTTGCCCGCGTGGGCCTGGGGTGGGCCCTGCAGCCTCTCCTCAGAGGGCTGCCTTTCCAGAACAGAGATCAGTGGGTACAGTCCCTTAGACGCCCACTTATTAAAGTTCGGTTGTCAAACTGTCAAGCTCCGAGGTTGAGGACCGGGGTGGGGGCTCCACCGCCGTCCTGCCCCCGGGCACGGAGGAGCACCGTTGGTCCCTCGACTCGCCCTTGCCCAGCCCTGGGCCAGGCACAGCTGGTGTGCAGTGGGAATGGCGGGTCACGGGGGCTGCATCCCCACCGGGCGGTGAGCAGGGTGGAGTCGCAGGGCCGGGTCTGTCGGGACCGGGTGGGTGGGGGGTCTCCCACCTGCTCAGCCCCTGCAGCTGGAGGGACAACCGTGACCCCGTGACCTTCCAGAGCCCGCTCCGCACCTGGTGAGGCGGCAGCCACCCTGGCGTTACCTGTGTCAGAGGGTGAGCACGGGTCCCCCAGCCTGCGGGGTGGGGCAGGGTGCTGGGATTTGGGGCTGGGCCTGGCTGTGACCCAGCCCGATTCTAGGCACCCAGTCCCCCAGAGGTGTGCACAGAACAGAAAGCAGACTCCCTGAGGGGGCAGCCCAGGGCCAGCGGGGCAGCCCAGGAGGAAGTCCCCTCAGCCCCCCCCCCCTGGCTGCCCCATGCCCCCCCTCGGGCTGCCCCACGGCCCCCCCCAGCTGCCCCCCCCGCCCCCCCCAGCTGCCCCACGGCCCCCCCCAGCTGCCCCCCCGCCCCCCCCAGCTGCCCCACGGCCCCCCCCCAGCTGCCCCACGGCCCCCGCCCCAGCTGCCCCCCGCCCCCCCCCAGCTGCCCCCCCGCCCCCCCCAGCTGCCCCACGGCCCCCCCCAGCTGCCCCATGGCCCCCCCAGCTGCCCCACAGCCCCCGCCCCCCCCAGCTGCCCCACGGCCCCCCCCAGCTGCCCCACGGCCCCCCCAGCTGCCCCCCCGCCCCCCCCAGCTGCCCCACGGCCCCCCCAGCTGCCCCACGGCCCCCCCAGCTGCCCCACAGCCCCCCCCAGCTGCCCCACGGCCCCCCCCAGCTGCCCCACGGCCCCCCCCAGCTGCCCCCCCGCCCCCCCAGCTGCCCCACGGCCCCCCCAGCTGCCCCACGGCCCCCGCCCCAGCTGCCCCCCACCCCCCCAGCTGCCCCCCCGCCCCCCCAGCTGCCCCACAGCCCCCGCCCCCCCCAGCTGCCCCACGGCCCCCCCCAGCTGCCCCACGGCCCCCGCCCCCCCCCAGCTGCCCCACAGCCCCCGCCCCCCCCAGCTGCCCCACGGCCCCCCCCAGCTCCCCCACGGCCCCCGCCCCCCCCAGCTGCCCCACGGCCCCCGCACCCCCCAGCTGCCCCACGGCCCCCGCCCCCCCCCAGCTGCCCCACGGCCCCCGCCCCCCCCAGCTGCCCCACGGCGCGCTTTCTCCCTTTAAGGAGAGCAGAGGCAAAGCACCTGGTTTTGCTCTGACTCAGAGCCCGCCTGCTGCTCATTTGTTTTTCACCTTTTTCTCTACCCGGCTTGCCTAGAACTGGCTGTGGCCCAGAAACTAACTCTGAGCCCTGTATACACATTCTAGAACATTCTGGAAAAATTCTGTTTGCTCAGTCCAAAGCCTGGGCACAGAACCCAGTCCACCCTGTGGCGTCCTCATGGGAAGAGGGGCAGCAGCCGGTGCCTGAGTGTGTAGGCCCGGAGTCAGGTGTCCATGATGGCCAGCCACCCACCTGGAGTCAGGGCCCACGACGGCCAGCCACCCACCCGGAGTCAGGACCCACCATGGCCAGCCGCCCACCCGGAGTCAGGACCCACCATGGCCAGCCGCCCACCCGGAGTCAGGACCCACCATGGCCAGCCACCCACCCGGAGTCAGGACCCACCATGGCCAGCCGCCCACCCGGAGTCAGAGCCCACCATGGCCAGCCGCCCACCCGGAGTCAGGGCCCATGATGACCAGCCGCCCACCCGGAGTCAGAACCCATGATGACCAGCCGCCCACCCGGAGTCAGGACCCACCATGGCCAGCCACCCACCCGGAGTCAGGGCCCATGATGACCAGCCGCCCACCCGGAGTCAGGGCCCATGATGACCAGCCGCCCACCCGGAGTCAGGACCCACCATGGCCAGCCACCCACCCGGAGTCAGGGCCCATGATGACCAGCCGCCCACCCGGAGTCAGGGCCCATGATGACCAGCCGCCCACCCGGAGTCAGGACCCACCATGGCCAGCCACCCACCCGGAGTCAGGGCCCATGATGACCAGCCGCCCACCCGGAGTCAGGGCCCATGATGGCCAGCCACCCACCCGGAGTCAGGGCCCACCATGGCCAGCCGCCCACCCGGAGTCAGGGCCCACCATGGCCAGCCGCCCACCCGGAGTCAGGGCCCACCATGGCCAGCCGCCCACCCGGAGTCAGGACCCACCATGGCCAGCCGCCCACCCGGAGTCAGGACCCACCATGGCCAGCCACCCACCCGGAGTCAGGACCCACCATGGCCAGCCGCCCACCCGGAGTCAGGACCCACCATGGCCAGCCACCCACCCGGAGTCAGGGCCCATGATGACCAGCCGCCCACCCGGAGTCAGGGCCCACCATGGCCAGCCGCCCACCCGGAGTCAGGGCCCATGATGACCAGCCGCCCACCCGGAGTCAGGTGCCCATGATGACCAGCCGCCCACCCCCTCCACAGCCACACCGAGTGCCTGGGCTCAGCCGTGGCTTTCTGGATGCAGTCCGGGCTGTGGAGGGCCAGCTGGGCATGTGTGCGGTAGACAGGGGGTACAGCAGACCCTCAGAGTTAACCCTGTGCCACCACACAGCACCGAGCAGCCAGCGTTCCCTGGGGGACCCGGGGTGCCCTCCGCCGGCGCCCACCGCCGGCGCTGTGGTGAACGCACACCACTACCACTGAGGGAACTCAGCACCGAGGAGAAACGGACTCCTTTCCAACTGGAAAAGGCGCCTGGGTTTTATTTGCACGGCTTTTTAAACACTGCATTTCTATTGGTATTTTTCTCAGATACATGTACAAGTCTGGAGACGATAAAAGCTCCTCCTGTGTCTCCTCAACTGTGCAGGGATTTAACATTGGGTACTTTTCCTTTTCTACTGGGTGAAAGACTGAGTCAGACCCCACCGGGCGGCTCTCAGCTACAGACTGCCGCCAGGTGCTGGGCCGGGTGCAGAAGGTGGCCTGTGGTGATGTGGACTGGAGCTGTGATCTGTGGTGATGTGGATTGGAGCTGTGATCTGTGGTGATGTGGATTGGAGCTGCGTCCTGTGTGATGTGGACTGGAGCTGCGTCCTGTGGTGATGTGGATTGGAGCTGTGATCTGTGGTGATGTGGACTGGAGCTGTGATCTGTGGTGATGTGGACTGGAGCTGTGATCTGTGGTGATGTGGATTGGAGCTGTGATCTGTGGTGATGTGGATTGGAGCTGCGTCCTGTGGTGATGTGGACTGGAGCTGTGATCTGTGGTGATGTGGATTGGAGCTGTGATCTGTGGTGATGTGGATTGGAGCTGTGATCTGTGGTGATGTGGATTGGAGCTGCGTCCTGTGGTGATGTGGACTGGAGCTGTGATCTGTGGTGATGTGGATTGGAGCTGTGATCTGTGGTGATGTGGATTGGAACTGCGTCCTGTGGTGATGTGGATTGGAGCTGCGTCCTGTGTGATGTGGACTGGAGCTGTGATCTGTGGTGATGTGGATTGGAGCTGTGATCTGTGGTGATGTGGATTGGAGCTGTGATCTGTGGTGATGTGGACTGGAGCTGTGTCCTGTGGTGATGTGGATTGGAGCTGTGATCTGTGGTGATGTGGATTGGAGCTGCGTCCTGTGTGATGTGGACTGGAGCTGTGATCTGTGGTGATGTGGATTGGAGCTGTGATCTGTGGTGATGTGGACTGGAGCTGTGATCTGTGGTGATGTGGATTGGAGCTGTGATCTGTGGTGATGTGGATTGGAGCTGTGATCTGTGGTGATGTGGACTGGAGCTGTGTCCTGTGGTGATGTGGATCGGAGGCGGAGGCTGGCAATCTGTGTGGCCGTTACCCTGTGTGGCTGGAAGGAACACAGGCTGTTGTGTTGTCCTTCCAGCTGCCAGCCCTCAGTGCTGCGTGTGTGTGCGTGTGTACACACACACCCACACATCCACACTCAAGCTCCTCTTGGGTCCTGATGCTGCTTCCTGTCTGGTGGAGCTCCCAGCCCAGGCTAGATGAAGCGGCCAGGGCCAGTAGGCAGACATGGCATCGCTGCGGCCCCTGGGGGGGCTGGTGGGGGCAGCGTGGGCTGTGGAATGACCCGAGTCCCGAGGTGGCAGCTGGCTCCCGAAGGCAAGGCCTTTCCTGCCCGGGCGCCGTGTCTCCCCGGTGGTGAGGACAGAAATACGGCACACTGGGAGTTATTTGGATGTAAATGTTTTCGGCTGTGAGAGCCGCTGGACGAGGAGGCCTCCTCTCCGAGCCTCGGTGGAGTTGGGCGTCTGGGCCCGATGGCTCCTCTCCACAGGGAACTGCTGTCCCTGGGGGCCTGGAGGCTGGGCGCAGGGGGAAGACCCCGGGGGTCCAGGCCTGGGGCCCTGGCCTCCGGTCCCATTGCCACCTTCCCCTGCTGCCCGTCCTCGAGGACTGGAGAGGACCAACTAGGAGCCACACCTGTGCTTCATGAGAACCACCTGGAGCAGGGTGAACAGCAGGTGCAAAGGTCCCGAGCCAGCGGGGCTGGACGGTGTGTGTGCCGGTGGCCTGGTGAGCTTCCTCTGCCTCACTCGGGGCTCCTACCTGGCAGGCCTGGGCTGAGGGTGGGGACGAGGAGGTACACCCGTGGTCCCCCGCAAGCCAGGCAGCGGCTGCCACTCGGTCCCCTCCCAGGGCCAGTCTGGCCCGTGAGGCCTCAGCTCCACACTCACGAAGCCCAACCCAACCAACCACCTCTCCCGCCTCCCCTGGATCCAGCTAACACGGCGCTCCGTCAGTGTTTGCCTGCCCGCCCACACCCACCCTCCAGCCAGGCATGCATCCTCCTGAGGGCCGGAAGACCCTCAGAGCGGATCCCACCAGAAGGGCCGGCGCTGGGGCGGGGCAGCGGTGGCCGCCTGCTGTAAGGACACAGCAACCACTGCCGGTCGGTGTGAGGGCTCTTATCATTCACCCCCAAAGTCTCAATTCTTACTTCTACTGTCAAGCAGCCCAGCCCCATTTCTTTCATGCTCGACCCCAGGGCCTTGAATAGTGATTGGCAGGAGTATGCACTCAGCATGTGCTCAGTGAACTCACCAAAGTCCCCTTCCCAATGGCAGCCCAGAGCCACGTGTGACCATGGGCACAGCATCCGACCATGTCAGATAGAGCACCTGTGTGTGCACGTGAGCTTAATCAACGTATACATGTGCACATACACACACGTGTGTATGTGCATGTGCAGTGTGCGAACATGTGTGCATTCATGTGTGCAATGTGCTTGAATGTGTGTTCACGTGTGTGCCTGTGTGCTTGAATGTGTGCGTGCGTGTGTGCAGTATGCGTGAACGTGTGCATTTACACATGTGCCTGTGTGCTTGAATGTGTGTTCACTTGGGTGCCCATGTGCTTGGATGTGTGCATGTGTGTGTGCATGTGCTTGGTTGTACACATATGTGCAGTGTGCTTGTGCATGTGTGCACACATGTGCAGGGCTTTGCTTCCTGGAGCCTTGCAGGGGGGTACTGGGAGCTGAGTCCCCTGCGTGGCCACCACTGAAAATCCACCCTGCAGCCGGCAATGCGTGGCCTGTGAGCACCGACCTCAGGTCCTTACAGACCGCGGGGCTGGCAGGGTGCGGGGCTCCTGGTGCTGTGCGTGGTCGGGTGGAGTGACCTGGGCCACGGGGCGGCTGCCTTCCCGGGCTGGGCTCCGGGTCGAGCGTCCTCTGGGGCTGCCCCATGCCGCAGCCATTGTCTCTGCAGGCTCTGGCTGGAGCGCTGAGTGTGCGCACACCCGTCTCTGCAGGCTCTGGCTGGAGCGCTGTGTGCACACACCCGTCTCTGCAGGCTCTGGCTGGAGCGCTGAGTGTGCGCACACCCGTCTCTGCAGGCTCTGGCTGGAGCGCTGAGTGTGCACACACCCGTCTCTGCAGGCTCTGGCTGGAGCACTGAGTGTGCACACCCGTCTCCAGGCTCTGGCTGGAGCGCTGAGTGTGCGCACACCCGTCTCTGCAGGCTCTGGCTGGAGCGCTGAGTGTGCACACACCCGTCTCTGCAGGCTCTGGCTGGAGCGCTGAGTGTGCACACACCCGTCTGCAGGCTCTGGCTGGAGCGCTGTGTGCACACACCCGTCTCTGCAGGCTCTGGCTGGAGCGCTGAGTGTGCACACCTGTCTCTGCAGGCTCTGGCTGGAGCGCTGTGTGCACACACCCGTCTCTGCAGGCTCTGGCTGGAGCGCTGAGTGTGCGCACACCCGTCTCTGCAGGCTCTGGCTGGAGCGCTGAGTGTGCGCACACCCGTCTCTGCAGGCTCTGGCTGGAGCGCTGTGTGCACACACCCGTCTCTGCAGGCTCTGGCTGGAGCGCTGTGTGCACACACCCGTCTCTACAGGCTCTGGCTGGAGCACTGAGTGTGCACACCCGTCTCTGCAGGCTCTGGCTGGAGCGCTGAGTGTGCACACACCCGTCTCTGCAGGCTCTGGCTGGAGCGCTGTGTGCGCACACCCGTCTCTGCAGGCTCTGGCTGGAGCGCTGAGTGTGCGCACACCCATCTCTGCAGGCTCTGGCTGGAGCGCTGTGTGCACACACCCGTCTCTGCAGGCTCTGGCTGGAGCGCTGAGTGTGCACACACCCGTCTCTGCAGGCTCTGGCTGGAGCACTGAGTGTGCACACACCCGTCTCTGCAGGCTCTGGCTGGAGCGCTGAGTGTGCACACACCCGTCTCTGCAGGCTCTGGCTGGAGCGCTGAGTGTGCGCACACCCGTCTCTGCAGGCTCTGGCTGGAGCGCTGAGTGTGCGCACACCCGTCTCTGCAGGCTCTGGCTGGAGCGCTGAGTGTGCACAGACCCGTCTGCAGGCTCTGGCTGGAGCGCTGTGTGCACACACCCGTCTCTGCAGGCTCTGGCTGGAGCGCTGAGTGTGCACACCTGTCTCTGCAGGCTCTGGCTGGAGCGCTGAGTGTGCGCACACCCGTCTCTGCAGGCTCTGGCTGGAGCGCTGTGTGCACACCCGTCTCTGCAGGCTCTGGATGGAGCGCTGAGTGTGCGCACACCCGTCTCTGCAGGCTCTGGCTGGAGCGCTGTGTGCACACACCCGTCTCTGCAGGCTCTGGCTGGAGCGCTGAGTGTGCACACCTGTCTCTGCAGGCTCAGGCTGGAGCGCTGAGTGTGCGCACACCCGTCTCTGCAGGCTCTGGCTGGAGCGCTGAGTGTGCGCACACCCGTCTCTGCAGGCTCTGGCTGGAGCGCTGAGTGTGCACACACCCGTCTCTGCAGGCTCTGGCTGGAGCGCTGTGTGCGCACACCCGTCTCTGCAGGCTCTGGCTGGAGCGCTGAGTGTGCGCACACCCATCTCTGCAGGCTATGGCTGGAGCGCTGTGTGCACACACCCGTCTCTGCAGGCTCTGGCTGGAGCGCTGAGTGTGCACACACCCGTCTCTGCAGGCTCTGGCTGGAGCACTGAGTGTGCACACTCCTGTCTCTGCAGGCTCTGGCTGGAGCGCTGAGTGTGCACACACCCGTCTCTGCAGGCTCTGGCTGGAGTGCTGAGTGTGCGCACACCCGTCTCTGCAGGCTCTGGCTGGAGCGCTGTGTGCACACACCCATCTCTGCAGGCTCTGGCTGGAGCGCTGTGTGCACACACCTGTCTCTGCAGGCTCTGGCTGGAGCACTGAGTGTGCACACACCTGTCTCTGCAGGCTCTGGCTGGAGCGCTGAGTGTGCACACACCTGTCTCTGCAGGCTCTGGCTGGAGCGCTGAGTGTGCACACACCTGTCTCTGCAGGCTCTGGCTGGAGCGCTGAGTGTGCACACACCTGTCTCTGCAGGCTCTGGCTGGAGCGCTGAGTGTGCACACACCTGTCTCTGCAGGCTCTGGCTGGAGCGCTGAGTGTGCACACACCTGTCTCTGCAGGCTCTGGCTGGAGCGCTGAGTGTGCACACACCTGTCTCTGCAGGCTCTGGCTGGAGCGCTGTGTGCACACACCCGTCTCTGCAGGCTCTGGCTGGAGCGCTGAGTGTGCACACAGTTGTCTCTGCAGGCTCTGGCTGGAGCGCTGTGTGCACACACCCGTCTCTGCAGGCTCTGGCTGGAGCACTGAGTGTGCACACCTGTCTCTGCAGGCTCTGGCTGGAGCGCTGAGTGTGCACACACCCGTCTCTGCAGGCTCTGGCTGGAGCGCTGTGTGCACACACCCGTCTCTGCAGGCTCTGGCTGGAGCGCTGAGTGAGCACACATCCGTCTCTGCAGGCTCTGGCTGGAGCGCTGAGTGTGCACACACCCGTCTGCAGGCTCTGGCTGGAGCACTGAGTGTGCACACCTGTCTCTGCAGGCTCTGGCTGGAGCGCTGTGTGCACACCCGTCTCTGCAGGCTCTGGCTGGAGCGCTGAGTGTGCACACACCCGTCTCTGCAGGCTCTGGCTGGAGCGCTGAGTGTGCGCATACCCGTCTCTGCAGGCTCTGGCTGGAGCGCTGAGTGTGCGCACACCCGTCTCTGCAGGCTCTGGCTGGAGCGCTGTGTGCACACACCCGTCTCTGCAGGCTCTGGCTGGAGCGCTGAGTGTGCGCACACCCGTCTCTGCAGGCTCTGGCTGGAGCGCTGTGTGCACACCCGTCTCTGCAGGCTCTGGCTGGAGCGCTGAGTGTGCGCACACCCGTCTCTGCAGGCTCTGGCTGGAGCGCTGAGTGTGCGCACACCCGTCTCTGCAGGCTCTGGCTGGAGCGCTGAGTGTGCGCACACCCGTCTCTGCAGGCTCTGGCTGGAGCGCTGTGTGCACACACCCGTCTCTGCAGGCTCTGGCTGGAGCGCTGAGTGTGCGCACACCCGTCTCTGCAGGCTCTGGCTGGAGCGCTGAGTGTGCGCACACCCGTCTCTGCAGGCTCTGGCTGGAGCGCTGAGTGTGCACACACCCGTCTCTGCAGGCTCTGGGTGGAGCACTGAGTGTGCACACACCCGTCTCTGCGGGCTCTGGCTGGAGCGCTGAGTGTGCACACACCCGTCTCTGCAGGCTCTGGCTGGAGCACTGAGTGTGCACACACCCATCTCTGCAGGCTCTGGCTGGAGCACTGAGTGTGCACACACCCATCTCTGCAGGCTCTGGCTGGAGTGCTGAGTGTGCACACACCTGTCTCTGCAGGCTCTGGCTGGAGCGCTGTGTGCACACACCCGTCTGCAGGCTCTGGCTGGAGCGCTGAGTGTGCACACACCTGTCTCTGCAGGCTCTGGCTGGAGCGCTGAGTGCACACACCCGTCTCTGCAGGCTCTGGCTGGAGCGCTGTGTGCACACACCCGTCTGCAGGCTCTGGCTGGAGCGCTGAGTGTGCACACACCCGTCTCTGCAGGCTCTGGCTGGAGCGCTGAGTGTGCACACATCTGTCTCTGCAGGCTCTGGCTGGAGCGCTGAGTGTGCACACACCCGTCTCTGCAGGCTCTGGCTGGAGCGCTGAGTGTGCACACACCCGTCTGCAGGCTCTGGCTGGAGCGCTGAGTGTGCACACACCCGTCTCTGCAGGCTCTGGCTGGAGCACTGAGTGTGCACATCCGTCTCTGCAGGCTCTGGCTGAAGCGCTGAGTGTGCACACAGTTGTCTCTGCAGGCTCTGGCTGGAGCACTGTGTGCACACACCCGTCTGCAGGCTCTGGCTGGAGCGCTGAGTGTGCACACACCCGTCTCTGCAGGCTCTGGCTGGAGCGCTGTGTGCACACACCCGTCTCTGCAGGCTCTGGCTGGAGCGCTGTGTGCACACACCCGTCTCTGCAGGCTCTGGCTGGAGTGCTGTGTGCACACACCCGTCTCTGCAGGCTCTGGCTGGAGCACTGTGTGCACACACCCGTCTGCAGGCTCTGGCTGGAGCGCTGAGTGTGCACACACCCGTCTCTGCAGGCTCTGGCTGGAGCACTGAGTGTGCACATCCGTCTCTGCAGGCTCTGGCTGAAGCGCTGAGTGTGCACACAGTTGTCTCTGCAGGCTCTGGCTGGAGCACTGTGTGCACACACCCGTCTGCAGGCTCTGGCTGGAGCGCTGAGTGTGCACACACCCGTCTCTGCAGGCTCTGGCTGGAGCGCTGTGTGCACACACCCGTCTCTGCAGGCTCTGGCTGGAGCGCTGTGTGCACACACCCGTCTCTGCAGGCTCTGGCTGGAGTGCTGTGTGCACACACCCATATCCGCAGTGTTGTCTGGCTTCCTGGGAACGTCCCAGGCTGGCCCCCAGGTGGCTGGAGAGATCCGGGCGTGGGGCAGGCCCTTCCTGCCCGGGACATGACTGATGGCGCGGTTATCGGTGGCGGAGGCAGCCACGGCCCCGCCATCTGCCCCAGCGCTGCCTTTCTCTGAATTTATCTTCCAGGGCCCAGTCCCGGGCCGGCCGTTCCCGCAGTGCTGACCCGCTGCGGGATGGTACCCCTGCGAGAGCTTACCCACCAGCCCCAGCCAGCCCCAAGCGCGGGCATCTTCTGGGGCGCAGCCTCTGGTCCCAGGAGAGGCGGTGTCCCCTCCCCCAGCCCGCCACCTGCCGCGCCGTCCCCCCACTCCTTCCTCCGCCCGGCCTGCCCTCACACCTGCACCGTGTATCGGTTCACATCAGCCCCCACGCCTAACCGAAGCCAAAAATACTCAGCCAGGGCCCATCTGTCGGCCAACTGATGAGCACAGATGTGCAGTGGCTTTCGGAGGCGACTGGCAGGCACTCAAGGTTGAACACCTGCCGCCCGGGCTCCGCTCCCCCATTCCTGGCTCCTCCTGGCCCCAGCAGCTTCCGGGAGGGGCCAGGGAGCATCCTGAGGCCAACTCACAAAGAGCCTCGTCCCCCAGCTGGGAGGTGAAAATGAAGGACACCTCCCCCAAGTGCAGGTGGACTTTGAGCCTCGCCTGGGGCTGCAGCGTTGAATGGAGACAGCAGCCTGGCGTGTTGTGGCAGCCACCCCAGGTCCTTTGCACTCACTGTCCTCTGACTAGAACATTCTCCCCAGGACCCATGTGGCTAGATCTCCAATCTCCTTGAGCGTCACGCTTAGGTGAGTGGCTGGGAGAACACAAACATGATGGTCTGTATCTTGCTCTGCTTGGGTTTCACGTGGGAGGCGGTCTACTCCATGTAAGGAATGGCTCATCAACCAATGAAGGGAAAGGAAATGGG
Source organism: Dipodomys spectabilis (assembly GCF_019054845.1). Classification (NCBI taxonomy): domain Eukaryota; kingdom Metazoa; phylum Chordata; class Mammalia; order Rodentia; family Heteromyidae; genus Dipodomys; species Dipodomys spectabilis. The sequence continues at coordinate 873,659 of NW_024870995.1, read as the reverse complement.
GCAGGTTCCCTCTCCTTGGTGCCGGGTGAGCCCAGCCAGGAATCCGGGGCAGGGTTTGAAGATGGGGTTGGCTCTTGGAGTGGGCTGGAGGCAGGGGAGTGGATGCTGGTCGTGGTCAGAGACAGAGGGTGGCGCTGTCCAGGAGACCAGCCAGAAGTCTGGGAGGCTGTGCTGCTCCAGGCCCTGGGCTCCGGCCCCTGTCCTCGGCCAGACGCCCCCAGGCTTCTCTCTTGTCCCTGCGGTCTGTCCGGGGACACGCGAGGGCCTCTCAGGACTCAGTTGGGGAGGTCGAGGTGGGCTCACGGGGCAGGGGCATTGTGTGCCGAGGAGGGGAGGGTCCCAGAGACTCCCTCACCTCCTCCTCCCCCTGCCCGGCCGGGCTGGGACTGCGGGCGCCCTCTCTGGGTCACCTTCTTCCCTCCCACCACGTCTCCCTGGACAGGGAGGACCCCGGGGCCAGACACCTGCATCCTGGCACCCAGGAGCCTGGGGCAGCTGCTCTGAGCTGCAGCCTCCCGCCCCAGCAGGTCCCCAAGAGGTCACGGGGGGGGAGGCGGGCATGGACGTGGGGGCGCCAGCAGGGCTCTCGCTCACCTCCAGCCCGGGGACCCCAGCCGTCCTCAGCCCAGGGAAACCACACTGCCCAGCAAGTGGGCAGAAGAAGACGCAAATTTTTTTTTTTCAAATCAAGGCTTTCTGAGCCAGGGCTCAGCACTATTGAGGAGGCTATGGTCAGAAATCATCTCCCGCCCAGCCACACGCCAGGCTCCCGGGCTCCCTAAATAAAGCGTGGCTGCGATCTGCCGGACATCCACGCGCAGCCCATGCGCGGCCCAGAACTAGCTTGCCCCGGTGCGCTTCTTCCTTTCATTTCCCGCGTCTTTGACCCGGACGTTCGGCGAGTGGGGGGCCTGGAGTCCCGCCAGCTCCCCGGCCTTCCCGTGACAGCCACTCTGTTCTTTCTGCACAGTCCCCCCCCCCCCCTGCATGCGACCTGGCTGGAGCACGCTCCCTGTGTGTCCAGATGCGCGGGCCTCCTTCCCCGCTCTGACCTGCTCTGCCTAATGGCCATGGTGGTCACACGGAGCCCCCTTGCTGGCCATCATGGCTCAGCTGCTCAGGAAGCTGAGATCCAGAGGACTGAGGTTCAAAGCCAGCCCAGGCAGAGAAGTCCTTGAGACTCTAAAACAAACAGCAAAATACCTGGCTATAGGCATGGCTCAAGTGGTATAGTGCCATCTGAGCAAACAAGCTGACTGAATACAATACTACACAAACTCTAGAACCAGCACAAAACAAACAAAAAAAAAAAACCCAGTCTGCCCTATTTATCAGTTCTGCTTGGGTGGTTTGGGCTCTTTGCTGGCATAAACAGTGGCAGCTCTTATAAGCAGTGTGGGCTCTGCCCAGGATCCTGGCAGAGCACCTCATCCTCGGGGCAGACTGGGACGGAGCACCCTGTGTGGATGGGGCCCCTCCGGGATGCGGGGCGGCCCCGGGAAGGAGGGCGCACAGAGGAGTGGGAGCCCTGAGCCCTTCCCTCCCAGAGAGGAACCAGGGAGGCCACTAGATCTCAGCATGGCCCATCCCCACTTCCCCCAGACCTCGCTCCCCCCAGACCCTGCTTCCCCCAGACCCCGCTTCCCCCAGACCCCCACTTCCCCCAGACTCCCACTTCCCCCAGACCCCAGCTTCCCCCAGACCCCGCTTCCCCCAGACCCCAGCTTCCCCCAGACCCCGCTTCCCCCAGGCCCCCGCTTCCCCCAGACCCCGCTTCCCCCAGATCCCCGCTTCCCCCAGACCCCCGCTTCCCCCAGACCCCCGCTTCCCCCAGACCCCGCTTCCCCCAGATCCCAGCTTCCCCCAGACCCCAGCTTCCCCCCAGATCCCAGCTTCCCCCCAGATCCCAGCTTCCCCCAGACCCCAGCTTCCCCCAGACCCCAGCTTCCCCCAGATCCCCGCTTCCCCCAGACCCCAGCTTCCCCCAGACCCCAGCTTCCCCCAGACCCCCGCTTCCCCCAGACCCCCGCTTCCCCCAGACCCCCGCTACCCCCAGACCCCCGCTTCCCCCAGACCCTGCTTCCCCCAGATCCCAGCTTCCCCCAGACCCCAGCTTCCCCCAGACCCCCACTTCCCCCAGACCCCGCTTCCCCCAGATCCCAGCTTCCCCCAGACCCCAGCTTCCCCCCAGATCCCAGCTTCCCCCAGACCCCCGCTTCCCCCAGACCCTGCTTCCCCCAGACCCAGCTTCCCCCAGACCCCCGCTTCCCCCAGACCCCGCTTTCCCCAGATCCCAGCTTCCCCCAGACCCCGCTTCCCCCAGATCCCCGCTTCCCCCAGACCCCCGCTTCCCCCAGACCCCGCTTCCCCCAGACCCCGCTTCCCCCAGACCCCGCTTCCCCCAGACCCCGCTTCCCCCAGATCCCAGCTTCCCCCAGACCCTGCTTCCCCCAGACCCCGTAAGGCCCACCCCAGCTTCTCTATACAAATGTCCACATAGTTGGATGGCTTGCCGTCAGGCAGTGTGCCTCAGTACCTCCAGGAAGAGGAGTGGGTGTCCTGTCCTCAGGCAAGAGCCTGAAGGCAGGGGCGTGTGTCTGGGATGGGGCTGGCCACGGTTACCCTGGGGCCCTGGGCCTGTCCTTGTGGGCTTGGCCTCCGCACTGCTGGGCCTGCAGCACCCTGGCCGGCACTTCCCCATGTGTCGATTGTCCGTCCAATAGACATTCTGAGCGTGGGGCCTGGGCGCCATCTGAGCGTGGGATGCCACGCTGCCATCTGCACGGCCGTGGGAGCGTCGTGGGCTGTTGGGACAGACAACCCCACGCTGGGAGGAGACCAGAGGTGTGCGGCCGAGGCCTGGGCGGGGCTCCCTCCAGAGGCTCTTCCCGCCTCCTCCAGCTCCCGTGGCCCGGGCCTCAGTGGCCCGTGGCTTGTGGTTGCAACGCTGCGGTCTGGAGATGGCTTGGCTGTCACCTGGCGGTGCGTGTGCATCTCTCTCCCTGCTCTTCTACGGATGTGGGCAGCGGACCAGCCTGACCTACCGACCTATCCCTCAAGACCCTTCACCTCGAGTAGCCTGCAAAGAGACTTAAACAGTAAATGGGGTCGCCTTGATCTGCTCCAATTAGAATATGGTCCTATCTTTCGGGGGCCACCTGATGACCCAAGCCGGGATCTGCTGGGGCCTGGGGGTGGCTAAGCAGCCTGCCAGGGGCGGGGGGCATGGCCAGGTCCTCAGGGCCAGGGTCAGGTGAGCAGCCTGGGCCTGGACACCTGCTCGGCTCCTTCAGACACAAGGGGGAGACACGCCCACCAGGGGGCCCTCCACCTGCCGCCCCGCCTTCCCTCTGTCAGAAGTTGCCACCAGGAGCGAGCGCCAGGCCGATAACCTCCCGGAAAGCCGGGAACCAGTGGCCACGCAGATAACCTCCTGGAACCTCGGCTTCCTGGCCTGTGCAGGGTGATAACTGAAATCAGAAACCCTCAGAGGAGCCGGGGTGGAGGCTGGAGCCGCCCCTCGGGAAGCTGGGCTCTGCTGCAGCCAGGCTGAGCTGTGCGTGGGCTGCTGTGGGGGTGGGGGTTGGGACTGAGGGGCGGGGGGGGGGGGAGCCCTGAAGGTCGGGACCGAGGGGTCAAGGAGCCCTGAAGGTCGGGACCGAGGGGTCAAGGAGCCCTGAAGGTCGGGACTGAGGGGCGGGGGGAGCCCTGAAGGTCAGGACTGAGGGGTCTAGGAGCCCTGAAGGTCGGGACTGAGGGATTGGGGGGAGCCCTGAAGGTCGGGACTGAGGGGCGGGGGGGAGCCCTGAAGGTCAGGACTGAGGGGCGGGGGGGAGCCCTGAAGGTCGGGACCGAGGGGCAGGGGGGAGCCCTGAAGGTCGGGACTGAGGGGTGGAGGGAGCCCTGAAGGTCGGGACCGAGGCGTCGAGGAGCCCTGAAGGTCGGGACCCAGGGGCTGGGGGAGGCCTGAGCAGCGAGGGTCCTGCAGAGGGAGGCCGGCTGGGAGCACAGCGCTGGACAAGCGGAGGTTCGGCCATTGCCAGCGGAGGATCTGGTGAAGAGGCTGAGGGACCAGTGGCTGAAGAAGGTGGGGGCCCACCCTTCACCCCTTTTCTCCAGCCCAGCGGAGAGACGGGTCTGGCAGAAAGAAGGAAGCCGCCATCCACTCTGCCTTGTTACAAAGAAAATATCCCTGAAAGACATGAAATGAAGTAAATAAAAGAGATAAAAATGGAAATATCAAGGCAGCAACTTCTCTTCTGATTACAAAGCGGGCGGTGGGGGCGGGGCGGGGCAGGCGCCGGCCGGGAAGCTGCAGCTGCGGCAGCCGCGGGCTGATAAGGCCTCCGGCAGCCTGCGTGGGTGAGATAAAGCCAGGCAGGCCGCCCTCAATCCCGGCCGCCATCAATATTCATACGGCCTGACCAACTGGCATCGCAGATAGAATAAATATAGATTGCCGCTGCTATTACCAAGACCTTATTAATCCGCTCACAGGCATTTAAATGCCGTGGAAAATATGGGGTTTGTGAGCGCAGCCGTCAATAGCTTGACACCTCATCGAATTCTTCCCTTCAGCCCCTCCCCTCTGCCATTGTCTTCAGGTCTTGAGTTTCACTTGGAAGTGAAGTTTTGGACAGGGGTGGAGATGCTCTGCAGACCATAGAGGAGGTGGGGGTCACGCGGCTTGGGGGGCGGGCTGAGTGCCAGCCACGGGGCCCTGAGACGGGGTGCTGGCGCAGAGCAGGCCCCACGCGGCATTTCTGGGCTGTGGCCTCAGGGGCAGGCTTTCCCCTTTCCAAGTCCCGGTCGGCCGTGTTCCCTCCAGTCCTGAGTGGCTGGCTGACCGCAGAGGGACTGGCCTGGCGTCCCAGCACACACCACGCACGTCCAGAGCCGCTGAGCCCGCCGCACCTGCTCAGCCCCGCGCCTCCCGCGGCTGTGGTGGAGCCCAGGCCTCCCTCCTCGATCTTGGGCCTGTGTGGGCTTCGGGCCCAGGCTCGCTCCACACGGGGCCTTGCAGGGGTGTCCACGTGGCCCAGCCTTAGCGCCTCCCCATCTCAGCTCCAACAGGTCAGGAGAGGCTTTCTCTGTGTCCTCACCCCGTCCTGCCTGAGCCAGGATGTCCACAGAAGGAGCTGACGTTTATATCCAGCTAACCTGCCACCGCAGCCCAAGAACCGGCGGGCAACCAAGGAAGAGGCTGGTCTGAGGGGGAGGGGACGTGCACTGTGCACACCTATATCACCACCACAGCTCAGCGCCTTCTCCTGCATGGAGCACAGTGGCCCCAAGAGAGGGTGTGTTGGCCTCGGGCTGCCACCACCCAGGCCCCCTCAGCCTGCCAGGAAGATGCAGAGGATGGCATTCTTCCTGCCAGTCTGGAGTGCGGGCTGCTGTCTGGCTACAGGGCCCACAGGCCACCAGGAACCGGAGACAGCACATGCTCCAGCCTGGCGCCGTGCCAGCGAGTGCCAGCACGGTCCAGATGCAGCATTCCTCCGCACCGTGCACCCCTGCCAGAGAAACGGTCTCCGCGCAGGTGTGAGAGTCTGCGGGGCCCCGGGGCTGTGGATCTGTCCATGGTGCTAACCTGCCTGCAGGAGGGGAGGCCCGGCCAGCCCAGCCTCTCCTGCAGGCCCTGCCCTCCTCCTGCGTGCTCCGTGTCTGCCAAGCTCTGCTGGTCAGAGCTGTCAGGACAGGCTCCTGCAACGTCACAGCTACACGGCCGTGCCTACACCTGTCCCCACACCAGGAGTGTGCTGCTGGGCATGGGTGCCTGTGCCGTGAGGCTCCAGGAAGCTGAGGTCTGCGGGGTCTGTGTGGGGCTGGGCAGCAGGGCAGGTGGGATGCGGGTTGTAGGGAAGGGGAGAGGCAGGGCTGGCCAGTGGCCCTGGAGAGCCAGTGGATGGGAAGGAGAGGCAGCAGCAGCAGGAGGCTGTGCTGCAGGTTCAGCCTGGGGCTGGTGAGGGAGCCGGGCCACCCAGGGCACGGCCTCACCCCTGCATGTCCTCACCCGCGTGTGTCCGGGCCGGACGGGGCAGCTCAGCCTCACACCCAGGCCCCCACAGGGCCTGGTGCGGTCGCGGCCTGCGGTGTCGCCAAGCCTCCTGCTGAAAGAGAGGAGATCCCCGACCGAGAAACCCACAGGGAGAGCTTTAGAAACACAATTAAATGGAAAAATAATTAAATCCAATTAAAAATGAGCCGTGGGGGGAGTTCTGGAGCCTCCAGCCGCACGTCTAAGTGAACGCTCACGGCGGGCCCTGCTGGCAGCCTTCTGCGGTGCGGGGGCCGCGCTTCCTGGGGGGGGCCCCCCCCGCAACAGGCCCAGGCCGGGCTGGGTCCTCCCGGGACCTGCCCTGAGGTAGAGAATGGAGACGCCGCTCTGTCCCCTCTACTCTCTTCTGAGTGCTAGGAGGCTCGCACCCGCCCTTGGAAATGCAGCTTCCCTGTGTCCTGCTCTCCCGAGGCCACCTCTCGCGGGCGGCCTGGACCCCGGCCCCGTCCACAGCTCTGAGCACACCAGGGGCCGTGAAGCGCAGGAGCCTGGGCCGCAGCCGGCTCCTGGTTGGAAGTCTCATTTATGGAAGGCTGTGTGGTTCTGAAATCCTCTTTGGAACTGGTCTGGCCCAACACCTTTCCCTCAGGATGACCAGCCAGAGGACAGCCCGTGCGGGACTCCGCAGGTACCCTCACTACATGCCGGTGCCGGGGCAGAGGGGCCGCCCTGTGTGTGTCCTCCACGGCGTCCGGGCCAGCTCCACTTTGCTGTTTGAACGCTGGGGCATTTTGTCACACTCCACCCATACCTCCAGCCTCTATCCAGGAGTGGTGGGTTAATCCACTGCCACGGGATGGACAGGCGGGCAGGCCGAGGGGCCGAGTCCTGCTGCATGGGTGGCAGGCATAGCGAGGTCTTGTCCTTCTACTGTCTACTGTCCGGGAGAGCGGGAACCGCCGTCTTGCAGGCTGGGGCAAGGCCACGTGCCTGCTCGCCTGCCTGCTGCCAGCATGTCTGCTCACCCACGCCATTTGGAAGTTCAAGTGTGAGGGGGAGGGTGGGGAGGTCTGAGCTAAGTCTGGCCAAGTCCCACCTTCTCAGGTCCCTGCCAGGAGTGTGACGAGGCGACCTGGCTTCCATTTGCTTGCTTGCTTTATTTTGCAGTAGGGACGGAACCTGAAGCCTCGGGCTGTACTACTTGAGCCACAACTCCACTTCCAGCTTTGTGTTGGTTGGTTGGCAGCAGGAGTGTGGAGGATTTATTGGCCCAGGCTGGCTTCCCACAGCCATGAGCCGATCTGAGCTCATAACCACAGTTATGAGACCCCAGCTCCCGGCTCCAGCGACCTTGCCTGTGCCGGCCTGGAGCTCACGGTGCTCCTGTGCCTCGCTGCCTTGCCTGCTCGCCTCCACCTCCCCTAGCAATGCCTGTCCCCCGCCCCGCCCCTGTGGCCTCGGTCGGTCCCCAAGGCACAGCCAGGAGCGCGGGCAGGGCCGCCTGCTGCCGCCCTGCCAGCTTCGAGCCTGCGGGCTCCGGGGAGGCCTTGGGGATACCTGTCCCTCACCCCCACACAGGCCCTCAGGAGCCCACAGGCTCCCCCTCACTCACCCCACACACAGGCCCTCAGGAGCCCACAGGCTTCCCCTCACTCATGGGTCTGCTGTGGTACTCTGCTCAGCCCTCTTGTCTGTCACCAAGAGCTGTGCAGGTTTGAGGCCTACACGTGGGCTGCCACGCTTCTAAGACGTTAATAAGAGAAAAGATCAGAGACAAGGAGCTTTAATATTTTATTGCTCATAGCACAGCGAGAAGCTTGACTTTCCCGACCGCCTTGGTTTTCCAGGTCCTCGGCCCCGCAGGCACGGCTGGCTGGGTGCCGTGCCGGCTGCGCTCTCCCATCACTGGAGGGGTGAGCCTATAGAACCTGAGACTTTGATACCGGGGTCCTTCCCGCAGGACGGGGCTCCTGGGCTGGGTGATGCAGCCGGGCGCCTTTGATGGCCCCAGGGCCTCCGTCCCCGCCGGGAGCCGGCTCAGCTCCTCACCTGCAGCCCACGGCGTCTGAGTCCTGACCCCAGCTGCAGCACCCGGAGCGGTTCTGTGTGCTCTCCCGGCTGTGAGTGTGATCTGAGGCGGGGAACCTGTGCGTCTCACGGTGTGGATGTCAGCGATGGAGCTTCTGAAACCAGAGCATGTGAGAAGCCAGTGTCATTTTTGTTCTTCTGCTTCCTCCTTGGTTGTTACAGATTTGAACTCACTTCCTGGTGCTTTTATAATAAGTGGAATGGAACGAGAGTAGAAGAGGGTCCCCCCCCCCGCCATAAACTCTGACGGGGGGCAGAGTCAGGAGCAGGCGGACAGAGGGGAGACGGGCTATCATGGCCACCGGCCTTCCTCCCACGAGCCAGCAGTGCTCCAGAGCGGCAGGAAGCAGTTTGTGCCCCTGGCCCCTGGCCTCCAGCCCCTGGCCCCCTGGCCCCCCGGCCCCCTGTCCCCCGGCCCCCTGTCCCCCGGCCCCCAGCCCCCAGTCCCCCGGCCCCCTGGCCCCCTGCCCCCCTGGCCCCCCGGCCCCCAGTCCCCCGGCCCCCTGGCCCCCTGCCCCCCTGGCCCCCCGGCCCCCTGGCCCCCGAGCCCCCTGGCCCCCGAGCCCCCTGACCCCCTGGACCCCTGGCCCCTGAGCCCTCTGACCCCCTGGCCCCCTGGCCCCCTGGCTCCTGGCCCCCTGGACCCCTGGCCAGCCACTCCACCCCTCACCTGCCCTTGTTCCTGGCAGTGCTTTGGATGGTGCATGAGTGCTGATACTCAGCCATGCCCCAGCCTGTGTTTTGCAAGTCTCCTGCCTGCCTCTGTGCAGCTGGGGATGTAAGCATGCACCCAAGCCCTGCCTATGACAGGCTGATCGGAGGGAGCTGTGTCCCGGGGTGTGGTGGTCCACGCCGCCCAGGACCCTGCCCCGCCCGGGCACCGCACAGCTGCATGGCTTCCGGCTCACAGCTAGACTCACATTGACGGTTCTCGGCTCCTTCTACCTTCGGTGCCTCGTGCTCCCCCAAGACTTGGGCATGTGCTCACTCACAGACGCCTCAGATGGAAGGCCTCTCCCGTGGCACACCAGCATAGCCTCGTGTGGCCTAGTGTACACACGCCTAACCAGATTTCTGGAAAGGTCTTTGGTCCTACAGAAGTCATGCATGCACACACGCATGCATGCACACACGTGAACATGCACACAGGCACACACATGCACACGTGCACACGCACTCGCACACATTTATGTGCCCCCAAAGCACCTGCAGGTCTCCGAGGCTGGACTGCGCCCTCCCCCAGGGCAGTCCACCCCAGAGGCCACAGGCAGCCCTCGCCCTTCCCTGGCCTCCCATTTCACTTCGGGCCCCTCCCAGAGCGATCTCAGCATGGACGTGGGAGGGCAGGCGGCAGCTGGACCTCCTGGGCCTGCCTGGAGAGCGGCCTGACACCCGGTTCCAAGGTCCCCACCTCCAGCCCCACCCACGGGGGCCGGGGTTCCGAGGGGCTGTCCTCCTCTCCCCTCCCGCCTCCCTCTCCTCCCCACCCCCACGGCTGCCTCCACCGCCCTTCCCATTGCCTGTGTTCGGCAACAGCTGGCTGAGTTTAATTAAGCCCCACAGTGCTGGTTCCACCTGGCGAGGAATTAACAACAATAACAAAATAGCAAACATTGGAGCGGGGTGTGAAGCGGGGGCAGAGGGGCGGGGGCCTCCTGTTTCTCCCAGAGGTGGGAACCGGGAGCCTCCTGGCCTCCGCCTCCTCATGGGACCGCACGCTGGGCCCTGAGAAGGACGCGCCGTCCCTAGACACCACGGAGCCCCGGCTCGGCCGTCTGCCAAGAGGCACGTGGGGGCCTTGGCCGCCCGGCTCACAGCCGGGGGGGCTGGTCTCCAGGGTCTGGGCCGGTGGTGTGTAAGCCCGTCCAAGGCCCGCACACACTTTGATGGTGACATGGGAGGCCTGGTCTGCTGCAGACCCTGGGGAGAGTTACAAAGGGGCCGCAAAGCGGACGCGGGGCGAGGTCCTGGCAGAGGGGCTGGAGCTGGCGCGGGAGCGGCTGGGCAGGCAGGAGCCCAGCGGTGCCTGTGGCGTCCTGGGCTCCCTCAGTCCGCACCGGGGCCTGGGCTCCCGCAGTCCACACCGGGGCCTGGGCTCTCGCAGTCCACGCCGGGGCCTGGGCTCCCGCAGTCCACACCACACCTGGGCTCCCGCAGTCCACGCCACACCTGGGCTCCCGCAGTCCACGCCGTGCCTGGGCTCCCGCAGTCCACGCCACACCTGGGCTCCCGCAGTCCACGCCGTGCCTGGGCTCCCGCAGTCCACGCCACACCTGGGCTCCCGCAGTCCACGCCGTGCCTGGGCTCCCGCGGTCCGAGCCACACCTGGGCTCCCGCAGTCCACACTGGGGCCTGGGCTCCCGCAGTCCACGCCACACCTGGGCTCCTGCAGTCTGCGCCGGGGCCTGGGCTCCCGCAGTCCAAGCCACACCTGGGCTCCCGCAGTCCACGCCGGGGCCTGGGCTCCCGCAGTCTGCGCCTGGGCTCTGGCTGGGCTCCCGCAGTCCAAGCCACACCTGGGCTCCCGCAGTCTGCGCCGGGGCCTGGGCTCTGGCTGGGCTCCCGCAGTCAACCCGGAGAAGCCTGGTCCGCAGCCACACCCAGGAGCGGGTTTGTTTCGCTGCGGGCAGAGGAAGAGGGGCTTCTGAGCAGCGCGGAGGCGTGAGGCCAGGCTCCCTGAGGCACAGCCCCCGGAGGTGAGGAGAGAGGAGGCCGTGGCGTGGATGCTCCGGCGGCCGCGCTCCAGGCGTGAGGGTGAAGGGCAGGGGGCGTTGGAGTGTTATTTATAATGTGTGCTCATCTGCTTCCAGAAGAGGGCTGGGAGCCTCGGGAAATAACAGCACTGTGGAACCTGTGGCCGACTGCCTGCTCACGCCAGCCCGGCTCCCCCTCCACGTGGCTCTGCTCCGAGCAGCCTGCCCCTCAGCAGCGGCAGGAAAGACCTGCTCGCGCCAGCCCTGCATTCCATGGCCGGGCTTGAAAACAAGGTGGGAACTGTGTCCGTCACAGAAGGCCTGGGAGGGACTCCCGCTCCCTGACCTCAACCTGTCCAGGTTTGGTAGAAGAGGAACGAGAGCCCGCCGCTGCCCTGGGCGCCAGGAGCCCCAGGTTGCAGGGCACAGCGTAAGTGGAGGCATGACAGCGGCCGCTCTGTGGCATTGGGTCCCGGGCACAGGGTGCGGTCACGCTGCCTTGGCCTCCCTCCGACTCCTCCTGGGCTCACAGATCCAGCCAGGCAGCTCCGTTCCAGGCTTGCTGAGCCTCCAAGCCTGCCTTTGGCTTAGAGAGTCAATTACTTTGTTTCCACATATGTACGTGGGTATCGGTCTGGCCTTGAGCTCATCGTTGGTAAGAGTGGGGTCCTTTGCCGGGAGTGCTCGTGTTGGGAATGAGTTAGCGAGATTCCCCGTCCGGTGGAGAGAGCCGCTGCTGACTGGGTGCAGTGCAGTGGCCTCCTAGCTTCTGCTGCTCTGGGTGCTTTGTCCTTGCTTCAAAGGCCAGCCGGAGGCGTGTGGACCGAGCTCCTCCAGCAGGGGTGTGGAGGAGGTCTCACACACACACACACTCTTTTCTAGCTCGTATCTAAAGCTATCCTTTTCACTCTAACCACAGCTTTGGCTGTAGCTCACAAAGCTTGCTTGAAGTGCCTTGTTCTCATGATCACTCACAGTATTCCCAACATTCTCTTCGAAGGTGTTATTTTACCCCGGGACCCTTTGGAAGTCTATTGTTTGATTTCCGTATGTTTAAAGGGATTTTACAGGTGTCTTTGTTTCTACCTTGAGTGTTAGGGAGTGTGTGCTGCATGACACCAGTCCTCTCACAGTCTCGGAGTCTCGTTTTGTGGTGACTGGGAAGAAGGTTCTGCTCTTACTGTGACAAGGTGACATCCGCCGGGTGACCGTGGCAATGGTGTGACGTGGTGCACACCGGCTGCTCTGTCACGGATTCGATCGGTTGCTGGGAGGAGGAGGGGGTCACGTTCAGTGCAGCTGGTGGATCATGGATTTGACCATCAACCTTTAGATCTGCCTGTCTCTGTTGAAACTCTTACTAGAGCGGAAATTCATGGTTATTACTCTTGATGACTTGACCTGCTTAACCTTGATAATACTTATTGTCTGAACTCTACTTTGTCTGATATTAGTGTCATGCCTCCCTCCCTCCCTCCCTCCTTCCCTCCCTCCCTCCTTCCCTCCTCTCTCCCTGTCTTCTTCCCTCACTCCCCCTCTCTCCCTCCCTCCCTTCCTCCTTCCCTCCCTCTCTCTCTCCCTCCCTCCCTCCCTCCCCCCTTTCTCTCTGTCTTCCTCCCTCCCCCTCCCTCCCTCCCTCCCCCCTCTCTCCCTCCGTCCCTGCCTGCCTGCCTGCCCTGGGCTGGGCTGAACCCAGGGCCCTGCATATGGTGGGTCCTGTCCATTTCTCCAGTGAGTCCAAGGGGCATGGGCATATCCCGTGACTCTGACAGGTGCTCTCATACATGCACGTACCCTTGCACACACAAGTGCTCACGCGTGACACTCGTGCCCGTAGCTTCACGTGGCTCCCAGTCAGGGCAGGAGGAAGGCTGTGTCTTGGGGCTGCCCTGGCACCCTTGGGGCCGCTTACCTGGGACAGGCCGGCGGATGCGGGGGCAGCGTGGGGGAGGGCACATGGGAAGCACTTCCCTGCCGGCTGCAGGCATGTGAGCCAGCGCCAGGCTGCGTCAGGAAGCCAGGCGGACACCACACCACGAGGCTCCGGGCACCCACGGCGGGCTCCGGGCACCCACGGCGGGCTCCGGGCACCCACGGCGGGCTCTGGGGTGCCGTGAAAATGGGGGACTGTGTGGTTGGAGTGAAGGCCGGGTGCTCACAAGAGGCAGAAACCACTCGTGGATGGGTGCCTCCTCCTTGCAGCTGCCCTCCTTACACTCCTTCGGCACCCACTCCGTCCTCTGTTCCTACAAAGGAGCCCCGCCACCCCCCACCACCCCCACCCCCACCCCCACCCCCACCTGCCACCCCCCACCCCCACCGCCGCCCCCACCCCCCACCCGCCACCGCCACCCCCATCCGCTGCCCGCCGCCCACCCCCACCGCCCCCACCCCCACCGCCGCCACCCCCATCCGCCGCCCGCCGCCCACCCCCACTGCCCCCACCCCCACCGCCGCCCCCACCGCCCCCACCGCCACCTGCCACCCCACCGCCACCCCCCACCCCACCGCCCCCAGCACCCCCACCACCACCACCACCACCACCTGCCACCCCCACCGCCCCCACCACCCCCACCCCCACCCCCACCGCCCCCACCACCCCCACCCCCACCCCCACCGCCCCCACCCCCACCCCCACCCCCACCCCCACCCCCACCCCCACCCCCACCCCCACCCCCACCCCCCACCCCCACCTGCCACCCCCACCCCCACCCCCACCCCCACCCCCACCTGCCACCCCCACCCCCACCCCCACCCCCACCCCCACCCCCCACCTGCCACCCCCACCCCCACCCCCACCCCCACCCCCGCCTGCCGCCTGCCGCCCGCCACGCATGCCCTGCACCCTCCCTGGACTCCCTCTTCCCCTCTGTCCCTGGCTCCCCTCCCCCATCCTTCCCCCACTCCTGAAAGGCAAGAGAAATGGAAGTCGAGATCTTCCCGTGTGATAATTATTGAAAAGTTCAGTGCGGAGGCAGACAGCGCTGCTGTGGGGAGAGACATTAAAATGCATGTGCACAGCTTGGCTTTGCAGCAGATGTTGGCATAATTAGAGAGGAAAAATTATGAAATTAATTTGTGGTTCAATGTAAATTTCAGTCATGGGGGAGAGCCGGGCGCTAGTTCCACAGACACACGCCCCACGATGCACAGACACGATGTGTCTGCACACATGCACGCACACACGTAGGCCACACGCACCAGCTGCCAGAAGAGTGGTCGCTGTCAAGTCTTTCCAGGGGGAGTGGGTGGGCGGGTGGGAGGGAGTCGGGCTCTTGGGCAGGTGGGGTGGTGGCCCCCCGCAGACAGGAGCTGGTGGGGGGCTGGGCTCAGGAGAGGGAGGGGGAGGGGATGAGGGACGAGGGGGCTAGGGGGCCTGCTCAGGACACAAAGCTGGAGCTGGAGCGGGGTCCCCCCCGTCTGCTCACCCCACCGCTGGGGAAGTGCACTGGGTGGGCCGGCAGGTGAGAAGTGTGGAGGAGGCCTGGGGGAGTGTGGGAACGTGGTCAGTGGCTTGAGGACAGGCAGCTCGGGGCCTGGGCGCCCGCGTGGGGTCCCTGACTGGTCGGGGAGGCCTGGGTGGGCGTGGGGGGCGGTGCGGAGCTGTGTGGGGTCTTAACCGGAGGGTGTACCCCACGGTGCCCTCCCCCCACCCCCGCACAGGGCTGACGCCCGGTGTCCAGCACCCCAGCCCTGCCGGACTGGACCAGCTCCCTCCTGCCTTGCTGGCCCAGGGGCCCTCGGAAACCGTTTCCCCAGAGGTGGGCAAAGGTTCCCTTCTGCTTCCTTGGGGTGCTGACTGGCAGACACGGCCTCTCCCTAGCCTCCACACACAGCGTCTTCCTGGGCCAGGGTGGTGGCCATCAATCACCTGTGAAAGTGACCCCCACGCCGAGCCCTCTCACACGGACCGCCACCTCCGTGTCCTCCCCTGCTGGGGCCTGCCCCGTCCCAGGCGCCAGCCCCCCTTCACCCATCCGTCTCCCTCCCTCTCCTGCTCCATCTTCAGGGATGACTCTGTCAGGCCTTCCAGCATCTGCCCCAGACACAGCTGTGGGGACCGTGGTGGCGTGGCCAATCCCGAGCCCTGAGCTGTGGGGACCACAGAAGCGTGACTGTGGCCGGGCTCTCCCATGCCTCCTCCGGCAGCCCTCCCTGACCTCTCTGCGGTGCAGGGCACACAGCAGCCCCAGTCGGTGCGGCCCCTGCCTTCTGTGGGGGTCCACGCGTTCCCAGCCGTGCACACAGCGGGCCTCTGCAGGGCCCTGGGCTGAAGGAGGCAGGGAGGGCAGCAGCTGCCTGGAGCCGTGGGGCGTGGTGGAGAGGGAGGGCTTCCGCCGCCAGGACGGAGCCCTGCGCTGCGGTGTGTGCCCGGTGTCAGGCCAGCTCCGTGCCGTACCGCTCTGGCCAGGGGCCTCGGAGGACGCCTGGCCATGGCCTCCATGTACTGTGGGACGGGACAGAGGCGGCACTGCGTGGGCTGCAGGCCAGGAAGGTCCCCTGCACAGGGGACACAGGGGTCCCAACTGGTGATGTCTAGGGCTCTGGCCCCAGGGTGCCGAAGTCTGCCTCAACTCCATGCCTATGTGGCCCCAATGCCACACAGGGAAGGCCCCTGGCAGGCAGGTGCGGTGGAGTGGAGCGGTGGGAGGGGTGGGCTGTGGTGGACCTGTGTGGTAGGGGGGCATGGCTGGCCAGTGTGGTAGGGGTGGAGGGGCGGGAGGAGGTGGGCTGTGGTGGACCTGTGTGGTGGGGGGGCATGGCAGGCAGGTGCGGTAGGGTGGAGGGGCGGGAGGGGTGGGCTGTGGTGGACCTGTGTGGTGGGGGGGCATGGCAGGCAGGTGCGGTAGGGTGGAGGGGCGGGAGGGGTGGGCTGTGGTGGACCTGTGTGGTGGGGGGGCTGGCAGGCAGGTGCGGTAGGGTGGGGGGGCGGGAGGGGTGGGCTGTGGTGGACCCGTTCGGTGGGGGGTGGGGCATGGCCTGCACAGTGGGGTGGGGGCTGAGAGGGGTGGGCTGTGGTGGACCCGTGCAGTGGGGGGGCTGGCAGGCAGGTGTGGCAGGCGGTGGGGGGGGGTGGGGGGAGTTGGGGGGGCAGCCCGTGCAGCGGTGGGTGGGCAGGGAGGCCCATGGCAGGCCAGAGCGGTGTGGGGAAGCCTGCCCCTGGTTTCCGGCCCTCGGGCACTCTCCAAGGTGTTGACGTGGGTGAGCGCTGGATCTCGAAGTCTGGCTGGGGTGGGCTCGCATGCTTCCTGCCCAGGCCATGCCCGGTGCCGCACGGCTGGTCGCCCTTCCCAGTTTCTGACATTTGCTGCCACCAGGGTGACACAGCAGAGCCGGGCCAGGCAGACCTCGTCCCGCACTGTGGGCCTCAGCGCCTCGGTTTCCCTCTCTGTCCAGTGGGAGAGCTGCAGCCACCGGCAGCTGCTGGAGGCAGGGTGTGGGGCTTCCTTCCTTCTGACTCTGGTTCTGCTTCTTCATTTCAGTCTTGCTAAATGTACATCCTGTTTACAGCCTTGAGGGGGAGAAGCAGGAGGCTGAGCCGAGGCTGAGCTGGGGTCGCTCCGGTGGGAGCGTGTGTGCGTGTGCGCAGGCGTCTGAGATGCACACACGGGGAGCTGTTGCTGCACAAGGCAGGGGCTGGGCAGGGTGTGCTCAAGAGTACCAGGTAGGGGCGTGTGGCCGCCCGCTGGGCGCGTGTGTGGCTGGTGCCCGTGTGGGTGTCACGCACGGACATACATTTCCCGCGCGCACTCCCCGCAGCCCCACCAGACCCACTCGCCTCCTCATTAAGGCTCTCCCATTATTCTGACATTTGTGCACATCACGTACCGGCAAGAAGTAATTTACTTAGAAGAAATTAAAAGTTCATTTTAATTGGGCGCACACTGCAGTATGCAAATGTGGAGCACTTCATGTACACTGATGCAGACAAAGCTATCATCAGAGCTTAACCCTCGGTGCGCTGGGCTCCCCCGCTCTCACGGGGGCCCGGGCCCTGCAGGGGCCTCCCTGCCCCCACGCAGGAGAGCCCGCTGTGCCTGCGGCCCTCTGAGCTCAGATGTCAGCCCGGGGCAGAGCTGGCGACCTCAGCCACAGCCCTGCGAGGCCAGGGGGTCTCTACCAGACCCTGGGCTCTCCAGAGAGCAGCCACGCCACCCCCACGTGGCCGGAGCAGCAGTGTGTCCTGGCAGACCCCCCAGGGAGACTGGTGGGTGGGGGTGGGGACACGTCTGCCATCCCGCTGTCACACAGGGCAGCTGCACGTGGGCCCAGCATGTGCCCCGTCCCCGTGAGGAGAACGGGCCCCAGCATTCACCACGCTCCCGACCCGGAGTGTCCCATGGCCGGTCTTGCTTTAGAGCGGTGCCTCCTGCCTGTGCCACGGCCCCCACTCACTGCTGCCGAAGGCTGTGGCTCGGGGGTGGCGAGGGGGCCCAGGCTAGCCCACATCAAGAAGTTTCCAGAAGTGGAACAGGAGACTAGCCCAGCTCCTGGTGGCTAGCCCTCAGCCACCCCATCCGGGAGGAGAGAGGGCACGCTGGGCCTTTCATAGGCCCTGGTGGACCCGGGAGGGCCCCTTGGCCTGGCTCAGAAGGTGGGGATAAGGACGGTCAGAGACACCCCCAGACGGGCCTCCTGGCCACAGCTTCCTTGGAGGGACAAGGAGGGGGCAAGGCCGCACAGCACCCTCTCCTCCCTTCTCTCAGCTTCTCCCCTCGGGCCCTACTGTGTTGGGTGACACCTGCCCTCCTCAGCCACCCCAGGGTAGGAGGGAAGGCAGACCCCACCCCAGGGCAGGAGGGAGGGCAGACCCCACCCCAGGGCAGGAGGGAGGGCAGACCCCACCCCAGGGCAGGAGGGAGGGCAGACCCCACCCCAGGGCAGGAGGGAGGGCAGACCCCACCCCAGGGCAGGAGGGAGGGCAGACCCCACCCCAGGGCAGGAGGGAGGGCAGACCCCACCCCAGGGCAAGAGGGAAGGCAGACCCCACCCCAGGGCAGGAGGGAGGGCAGACCCCACCCCAGGGCAGGAGGGAGGGCAGACCCCACCCAGCTTCTCCCTGGTGGACCGGAGCTCTCCATGGAGCTGCCCCTGGAGCTGGGGTTGGCCACGCAGTGGTTGTTTTTGCCTTGGATTTTCCCCTACCTGTCAGACCTGAGATTTGTAATGACAGTGAAATGAAGCTGACTCACAGATGTGAGTTGACAGCCAGCTGCAGGAGGCAGACAGATTACCTCCAGACCAGCCTGCGAGGCCCACAGACCCGAACAAAGAGTCTGCCCGCCTCACTCAGGTGCAGCGGGGCCAGCAGGCATTCAGAGCAAGCTGTTCCTGCCTCCCACGGCCACCTCCTCCCACGGCCACCTCCTCCCACGGCCACCTCCTCCCCTGAGCCACCTCCTCCCACGGCCACCTCCTCCCACAGCCACCTCCTCCCACAGCCACCTCCTCCCACGGCCACCTCCTCCCCTGAGCCACCTCCTCCCACGACCACCTCCTCCCACAGCCACCTCCTCCCACAGCCACCTCCTCCCACGGCCACCTCCTCCCCTGAGCCACCTCCTCCCACGGCCACCTCCTCCCACAGCCACCTCCTCCCACAGCCACCTCCTCCCACGGCCACCTCCTCCCCTGAGCCACCTCCTCCCCTGATCCACCTCCTCCCATGGCCACCTCCTCCCCTGAGCCACCTCCTCCCACGGCCACCTCCTCCCACGGCCACCTCCTCCCACGGCCACCTCCTCCCACGGCCACCTCCTCCCCTGAGCCACCTCCTCCTACGGCCACCTCCTCCCCTGAGCCACCTCCTCCCACGGTCACCTCCTCCCACGACCACCTCCTCCCACGGCCACCTCCTCCACTGAGCCACCTCCTCCCACGACCACCTCCTCCCACGACCACCTCCTCCCACAGCCACCTCCTCCCACGGCCACCTCCTCCCACGACCACCTCCTCCCACGGCCACCTCCTCCCCTAAGCCACCTCCTCTCACGGCCACCTCCTCCCACGACCACCTCCTCCCACGGCCACCTCCTCCCCTAAGCCACCTCCTCCCACGACCACCTCCTCCCACGGCCACCTCCTCCCCTAAGCCACCTCCTCCCACGGCCACCTGCTCCCCTGAGACACCTCCTCCCACGGCCACCTCCTCCCACGACCACCTCCTCCCACGGCCACCTCCTCCCCTAAGCCACCTCCTCCCACGGCCACCTGCTCCCCTGAGACACCTCCTCCCACGGCCACCTCCTCCCACGACCACCTCCTCCCACGGCCACCTCCTCCCCTAAGCCACCTCCTCTCACGGCCACCTCCTCCCACGACCACCTCCTCCCACGACCACCTCCTCCCCTGAGCCACCTCCTCCCACGGCCACCTCCTCCCACGGCCACCTCCTCCCACGGCCACCTCATCCCCTGAGCCACCTCCTCCCCTGAGACACCTCCTCCCACGGCCACCTCCTCCCACGACCACCTCCTCCCACGGCCACCTGCTCCCCTGAGCCACCTCCTCCCACGGCCACCTCCTCCCACGACCACCTCCTCCCCTGAGCCACCTCCTCCCACGGCCACCTCCTCCCACGGCCACCTCCTCCTACGGCCACCTCCTCCCCTGAGCCACCTCCTCCCACAGCCACCTCCTCCCACGGCCACCTCCTCTCATGGCCACCTCCTCCCACGGCCACCTCCTCCCACGGCCACCTCCTCCCACGGCCACCTCCTCCCCTGAGCCACCTCCTCCCACGGCCACCTCCTCCCACGGCCACCTCCTCCCACGGCCACCTCCTCCCACGGCCACCTCCTCCCCTGAGCCACCTCCTCCCACGGCCACCTCCTCCCCTGAGCCACCTCCTCCCCTGAGCCACCTCCTCCCACGGCCACCTCCTCTCATGGCCACCTCCTCCCCTGAGCCACCTCCTCCCACGGCCACCTCCTCCCACGGCCACCTCCTCCCACGGCCACCTCCTCCCACGGCCACCTCCTCCCCTGAGCCACCTCCTCCCACGGCCACCTCCTCCCCTGAGCCACCTCCTCCCCTGAGCCACCTCCTCCCACGGCCACCTCCTCTCATGGCCACCTCCTCCCCTGAGCCACCTCCTCCCACGGCCACCTCCTCCCACGGCCACCTCCTCCCACGGCCACCTCCTCCCACGGCCACCTCCTCCCACGGCCACCTCCTCCCCTGAGCCACCTCCTCCCACGGCCACCTCCTCCCACGGCCACCTCCTCTCATGGCCACCTCCTCCCCTGAGCCACCTCCTCCCACGGCCACCTCCTCCCACGGCCACCTCCTCTCATGGCCACCTCCTCCCCTGAGCCACCTCCTCCCACGGCCACCTCCTCCCACGGCCACCATCCTGGGCCTGGGCTGTTTCTGCCTCCCAGGTCTCCCCAACTCCTCCCCTTCACCTTCAGCCATGTGCTCGCATCACCAGACAGCCCTTCCCTCTGCGTGGGTGGAGGCCCTGGCTCTGCAGGGCCATCTCTGTGAAAGGCTCATCGGGTCATGGGCCTCATCCTGGGGTGTGTGCCTGGGGGTGGCAGTGCGTGGCCTGGGGTGTGGCACCAGCCCGAGGGGATGGCCTGCTTGGGCCTCAGACTCCCCGGCTCTGACTCCCCGGTGCATGGACCAGGAGTCTGGCACCTGAGCCTGCCTGGCCCACTGGGTGGTGGTCCTGAAGAGTCTTGCTGTAGCCACCTTCCATTGCAGCTGCAGTTTCCTGGATGTGAGTCTCACAGTGCCCTCCGGTCTTGCTGCCTCTGCCCCGAGTCATCTGAAATCCTGTCCCTAACTCCAGACATGTCCTTCGTATCACCACACCTCCGGCCAGGCAGCAGAGGCCTTGGCTCTGCAGCAGCCAGAACCATAATGTGCTCTGCGGTCAGTCTCATCGCTGAGCTTGTGTGCCAGCGCCCGTGGCCCTGGCCTGAGGGCACACGGCATGAGCCCCGCACCGAAGGGGTCACCCTGGCTGTGTCGGTGGATGCTGGGCTGAGGGCCCACATACACAGGTGGTCATGGGCTGAGCCAGTGTTCCGGGGCCCCGGTCTCCATGTGTTCAGCCATACTGGGCTACTGAGATGGGAGTGGAAGGGACGTGTGTGATCCAGCAGATCTCAAAGTGGAGGGGTCCTGTGTGATCCAGCAGATCTCAAAGTGGAGGGGTCCTGTGTGATCCAGCAGATCTCAAAGTGGAGGGGTCCTGTGTGATCCAGCAGATCTCAAAGTGGAGGGGTCATGTGTGATCTGGCAGATCTCAGGAGTGGAATGGACATGTATGATCTGGCAGATCTTGAGAGGGGTTGTGTGTGATCCAGCAGATCTCATGAGTGGAGGAGTTGTGTGTGATCCGGAAGATCTCAGGAGTGGAAGGAACACATGTGATCCGGCAGAACTTGGGAGTGGAGGGGACGTGTGTGATCCGGCAGATCTCAGTAGTAGAGGGGACATGTGTGTTCCAGCAGATCTCAAGAGAGGAGGGGTCATGTGTGATCCAGGAGATCTCGGGAGTAGAGGGGTCGTGTGTGATCTGGAATATCTCAAGGTGGAGGGGTGCGTGTGATCCGGCAGATCTCAGGAGCAGAGGGGACGCATGTGATCCAGCAGATCTCAGGAGTGGAGGGGTCCTGTGTGATCTGGCAGATCTCGGGAGTGGAGGGTTCGTGTGTGATCCAGCAGATCTCGGGAGTGGAGGGTTTGTGTGTGATCCAGCAGATCTCGGGAGTGGAGGGTTCGTGTGTGATCCAACAAGTCTGAGGAACAGAAGAGATGCGTGTGAACTGCGGGTCTCTTGTGGTCCATTGGTGGCAGAGATGGGTGTGGGCACCGCTGAGTGCCCTCTCTGGCTGATGGGACATGGAAGGTAAGATGGCATGGTGGGAGCTGTGTGCTTTTCAATCCATCCCTAAGGTCTCTGTTTTCTGGGCTGCAGAGAGAACTTAGCTCCATGCACTGGAGGCAGCTCCTGGGTGGTGTGAAGCCCTGGTGGCTCTTTGAGCTTGCGGCAGTCCAGAGCGGGCCCAGGCTGAGGTCATCTTGATGATTGACCACGCCGAGTAACTAACGAACTTCATCCTCCTGTTAGCACCAGCTGTCAGCAGATGGCGGCTACTCCAGTGGGGCTGGGTTGCACTGCGGATGGCTGTGTGTCTGCCGTGGCTTGGGTTAGGGTCAGGCCTGTGATACGGATGTGATAAGGTGCTGGGCCAGCAGGGGACAAAGCCCGTGGCGTGCCGTGTGCCCCGCGGATCCTGCTCCACACGCGTGCATCTGGGGCCGTGGCGTGCCGCGTGCCCCGCGGATCCTGCTCCACACGCGTGCATCTGGGGCCGTGGCGTGCCGCGTGCCCCGCGGATCCTGCTCCACACGTGTGCATCTGAGGCCGTGGCGTGCCGCGTGCCCCGCGGATCCTGCTCCACACGCGTGCATCTGAGGCTGTGGCGTGCCGTGTGCCCCGCGGATTCTGCTCCACACGCGTGCATCTGGGGCCGTGGCGTGCCGTGTGCCCCGCGGATCCTGCTCCACACGCGTGCATCTGAGGCCGTGGCGTGCCGTGTGCCCCGTGGATTCTGCTCCACACGCGTGCATCTGAGGCTTCTTGTCTCAGCGTCTGCCCTCTGCCCCTGCTCCCGGGGCTTGGAGCCTCTTTGGCCCCTGCAGGGCTTCCCCATTCTAAAGAGGACAGGCTGGCTGTGCTGGTGTCTGCACTGGGAGCCCTGGACTCCAGCTCTGTGTGGCTCATTGCTGCACCAGGAGTCACCGCAGGGGGCAGCTATTGTCCCGTGCTGGAGGGGATGCAGAGGGAGGGCAGGGGGAGCAGGGGGAGGGCAGGGGGAGCACGGGGAGGGCAGGGGGAGCAGGGGGAGGGCAGGGGGAGCACGGGGAGGGCAGGGGAGCAGGGGGAGGGCAGGGGGAGCAGGGGGAGGGCAGGGGAGCACGGGGAGGGCAGGGGAGCACGGGGAGGGCAGGGGGAGGGCAGGGGGAGGGCAGGGGAGGGCAGGGGGAGCACGGGGAGGGCAGGGGGAGGGCAGGGGAGCACAGGGAGGGCAGGGGAGCACGGGGAGGGCAGGGGGAGGGCAGGGGAGCACGGGGAGGGCAGGGGAGCACGGGGAGGGCAGGGGGAGCACGGGGAGGGCAGGGGGAGGGCAGGGGAGCACGGGGAGGGCAGGGGGAGCACGGGGAGGGCAGGGGGAGGGCAGGGGGAGCACGGGGAGGGCAGGGGGAGCACGGGGAGGGCAGGGGGAGCACGGGGAGGGCAGGGGGAGGGCAGGGGAGCACGGGGAGGGCAGGGGGAGCACGGGGAGGGCAGGGGGAGCACGGGGAGGACAGGGGGAGCAGGGGGAGGGCAGGGGAGCACGGGGAGGGCAGGGGGAGCACGAGGAGGACAGGGGGAGCACGGGGAGGGCAGGGGGAGCACGGGGAGGGCAGGGGGAGCACGGGGAGGGCAGGGGAGCACGGGGAGGGCAGGGGGAGCACGGGGAGGGCAGGGGAGCAGGGGGAGGGCAGGGGGAACAGGGGGAGGGCAGGGGGAGGGAGGGGGAGGGCAGGGGAGCAGGGGGAGGGCAGGGGAGCACGGGGAGGGCAGGGGGAGCACGGGGAGGGCAGGGGAGCAGGGGGAGGGCAGGGGGAGCAGGGGGAGGGCAGGGGGAGGGCAGGGGGAGGGCAGGGAGGGCAGGGGGAGCATGGGGAGGGCAGGGAGGGCAGGGGGAGGGCAGGGGAGCACGGGGAGGGCAGGGGAGCAGGGGGAGGGCAGGGGAGCACGGGGAGGGCAGGGAGGGCAGGGGGAGCACGGGGAGGGCAGGGGGAGCACGGGGAGGGCAGGGAGGGCAGGGGGAGCACGGGGAGGGCAGGGAGGGCAGGGGGAGCACGGGGAGGGCAGGGGAGCACGGGGAGGGCAGGGGAGCACGGGGAGGGCAGGGGAGCAGGGGGAGGGCAGGGGAGCACGGGGAGGGCAGGGGAGCAGGGGGAGGGCAGGGGAGCAGGGGGAGGGCAGGGAGGGCAGGGGGAGGGCAGGGGGAGCACGGGGAGGGCAGGGGGAGCACGGGGAGGGCAGGGGAGCACGGGGAGGGCAGGGAGGGCAGGGGGAGGGCAGGGGGAGCATGGGGAGGGCAGGGGGAGCAGGGGGAGGGCAGGGAGGGCAGGGGGAGGGCAGGGGGAGCACGGGGAGGGCAGGGGGAGCATGGGGAGGGCAGGGGAGCAGGGGGAGGGCAGGGGAGCACGGGGAGGGCAGGGGAGCACGGGGAGGGCAGGGGGAGGGCAGGGAGGGCAGGGGGAGCACGGGGAGGGCAGGGGGAGCACGGGGAGGGCAGGGAGGGCAGGGGGAGCAGGGGGAGGGCAGGGAGGGCAGGGGGAGCAGGGGGAGGGCAGGGGGAGCAGGGGGAGGGCAGGGGAGCACGGGGAGGGCAGGGGAGCACGGGGAGGGCAGGGGAGCACGGGGAGGGCAGGGGAGCAGGGGGAGGGCAGGGGGAGCACGGGGAGGGCAGGGAGGGCAGGGGGAGGGCAGGGGAGCACGGGGAGGGCAGGGGAGCAGGGGGAGGGCAGGGGAGCACGGGGAGGGCAGGGAGGGCAGGGGGAGCACGGGGAGGGCAGGGGGAGCACGGGGAGGGCAGGGGGAGCACGGGGAGGGCAGGGAGGGCAGGGGGAGCACGGGGAGGGCAGGGAGGGCAGGGGGAGCACGGGGAGGGCAGGGGAGCACGGGGAGGGCAGGGGAGCACGGGGAGGGCAGGGGAGCAGGGGGAGGGCAGGGGAGCACGGGGAGGGCAGGGGAGCACGGGGAGGGCAGGGGAGCAGGGGGAGGGCAGGGAGGGCAGGGGGAGGGCAGGGGGAGCACGGGGAGGGCAGGGGGAGCACGGGGAGGGCAGGGGAGCACGGGGAGGGCAGGGAGGGCAGGGGGAGGGCAGGGGGAGCATGGGGAGGGCAGGGGGAGCAGGGGGAGGGCAGGGAGGGCAGGGGGAGGGCAGGGGGAGCACGGGGAGGGCAGGGGGAGCATGGGGAGGGCAGGGGAGCAGGGGGAGGGCAGGGGAGCACGGGGAGGGCAGGGGAGCACGGGGAGGGCAGGGGGAGGGCAGGGAGGGCAGGGGGAGCACGGGGAGGGCAGGGGGAGCACGGGGAGGGCAGGGAGGGCAGGGGGAGCAGGGGGAGGGCAGGGAGGGCAGGGGGAGCAGGGGGAGGGCAGGGGGAGCAGGGGGAGGGCAGGGGAGCACGGGGAGGGCAGGGGAGCACGGGGAGGGCAGGGGAGCACGGGGAGGGCAGGGGGAGCACGGGGAGGGCAGGGGGAGGGCAGGGGGAGGGCAGGGGAGCACAGGAGGAACGGGAGCACGGGGAGGGACGCAGCGCACTCTGGGACGCCTGTGGAGGGCCACCTCTCCCCCAGGAGGATTCAGAGCCGTGGCCAGGTGTGGCCGTGGGGTGCCGTCCATGGTGCCTTTTCCAAGAACCCCCAGAGCCTGAGGCGGGAGAAGCCGCGCACCCCGCCCCGCAGGAGGCTGCCTGAGGCCTGGGGCAGCCAGTCCCTCTGCTGACCGCTCTCCTTCCCCCCCCACCCCCACCCCTGTCCCCACCCCGCCCCGGTCCCCACCCCGCCCCGGTCCCCACCCCACACCCCACCCCACCCCCATCCCCACCCCGCCCCGGTCCCCACCCCACCCCGGTCCCCACGCCACCTCAGTTCCCCCCATCCCCACCCCGCCCCGGTCCCCACCCCACCCCCATCCCCACCCCACCCTGGTCCCCACCCCACCCCCATCCCCACCCCACCCTGGTCCCCACCCCACCCCCATCCCCACGCCACCCCTGTCCCCACGCCACCTCAGTTCCCCCCATCCCCACCCCACCCCGGTCCCCACCTCACACCCCACCCCGGTCCCCACCCCGCCCCGGTCCCCACCCCACCCCCGTCCCCACCCCACCCCCATCCCCACCCCACCCCTGTCCCCACACTGTCCTGGTCCCCACGCCACCTCAGTCCACACCCCACCCCGGTCCCCACACTGTCCTGGTCCCCACGCCACCTCAGTCCCCCCCATCCCCAGTCCCCACCCTGCCCTGGTCCCCACCCCACACCCCACCCCCCCGTCCCCACACCACCCCTGTCCCCACGCCACCTCAGTCCCCCCCATCCCCACCCCACCCCGGTCCCCACCCCACCCCTGTCCCCACCCCGCCCCGGTCCCCACCCCACCCCCATCCCCACCCCACCCCGGTCCCCACCCCACCCCTGTCCCCACCCCACCCCGGTCCCCACCCCCACACCCCACCCCGGTCCCCACCGCACCCCTGTCCCCACCCCACCCCGGTCCCCACACACCCCTCCCCCGTCCCCACGCCACCTCAGTCCCCCCCATCCCCACCCCGCCCCGGTCCCCACCCCACCCCCATCCCCACCCCGCCCCGGTCCCCACCCCGCCCCGGTCCCCACCCCACCCCCATCCCCATGCCACCTCAGTCTCCCCCATCCCCACCCCACCCCGGTCCCCACCCTCCCCGGTCCCCACCCTCCCCGGTCCCCCCCCCCCCCGTCCCCACCCCACCCACCCCCCTCCTCACGCTGCCCCAGTCCTGCCCCGGTCCCCACTCCACCCTGGTTCTGGATTTGCAGGCACGGAAGGGTTGTGGAACAGTGAGTGAGGAAATTGAGGACGAACTGGACCGTGGGGAGCCCAGTGTTGTTTCCTTGTCCAGAAAACCTCTGCTGGGGACCAGTGGGGGCCAGGGGGAGGCTGGGGGCTCTGGACGGCGGCTGCAGACACCGGCAGGCATGCACACACACACACATCACATGCACACTAATACCACACGCACACGCACGCACGTGCATAGTCACTCACACACACACTCACGTGTACACACTCATTCACACACACAGACGCCCTGCCCTCCCTCCTCAGGACTTGACAGGGAGCAGAAAGAGTTAAGCCTTCTGTGGGAAGACAGTGGTAAACAATTCTCCCCCTCGGCTAAATTAATATGCAAATTCCTAAGCCCCCCACTCCCAGCCCCACCGCCCCCACTCCATCCCGCCTGAATTAGCGAGGTAGAATGCTCCGGCTAATTATGCATTCAAATGAGCAGGCTGCGTTCACGCGGCGCTGAGAGGCTGCGGGGTGATTGTGAGGAGTGGGATTGACATTCCAGCGGCCTTCTGGGACATCTGGGATTGCTCTCCCGTGCACAGCAGGTGCAGCCAGGGGGTGACCGCCAGCCCCCCGGCCGGCCGGGTGGGAGCGGGTGCGGAGCCAGGGTTTGCCCCTCCAGTGCTGCCCGGACCACACAGAAGAAGGGGGGCTGGGGCTCAGGAGGGGGCTCCATACAGAGCAGGACCCACACCCCAACCCATCTCTGCCCTGACACCTAGACATGGACACTATAGGTACAATATCGTGTGTGTGTGTGTGTGTGTGTGTGTGTGCGTGTGTGTGTGCGTGTGTGTGTGCGTACGTGCTTGCATGTGCTGGTACTGGTGTGTGTGTGTGTGTGTGTGTGCGTGTGTGTGTGCGTGCGTGCTTGCATGTGCTGGTACTGGTGTGTGTGTGTGTGTGTGTGTGTGTGCGTGCTTGCATGTGCTGGTACTGGTGTGTGTGTGTGTGTGTGTGTGTGCGTGTGTGTGTGTGTGTGTGCGCGTGCGTGCATGTGCTGGTACTGGTGTGTGTGTGTGTGTGTGTGTGTGCGTGCGTGCGTGCGTGCTTGCATGTGCTGGTACTGGTGTGTGTGTGTGCGTGTGTGTGTGCGTGCGTGCGTGCATGTGCTGGTACTGGTGTGTGTGTGTGTGTGTGTGCGCGTGCGTGCGTGCATGTGCTGGTACTGGTGTGTGTGTGTGTGTGTGTGTGCGTGCTTGCATGTGCTGGTACTGGTGTGTGTGTGTGTGTGTGTGCATGCGTGCTTGCATGTGCTGGTACTGGTGTGTGTGTGTGTGTGTGCGTGTGCGTGTGTGTGTGCGTGCGTGCGTGCATGTGCTGGTACTGGTGTGTGTGTGCGTGTGTGTGTGCGTGCTTGCATGTGCTGGTACTGGTGTGTGTGTGTGTGTGTGTGTGTGCATGTGCGTGTGTGTGTGCGTGCGTGCGTGCATGTGCTGGTACTGGGTTTGAACTCAGGGCCTTGTGATCTTGCTTAGCTTTTTCACTCAGGGCTGGCGCTCTCCCACTTGAACCGCACCTCTACTTCTTGCTGGTTAAGTGGAGACAAGAGTTGCTGGAATTTGTCTGCCTGGGCTGGCATCCAACTTCAACGCTCAGACTCACCTCTTCCTTAGCTAGGTTTGTCGGCATGAGCCTCCAGCCCTGGATAAAAGCGTCACCTCGTAAGTAGGAGCTTGGGCAGCAGGAGGAACAGGACATAGAGACTGCCCGTGCCAGTGGAGGATGTGGTCAGCTGGGAGAGGCAGGCTCAGGAGCCTGGCCGAGAAAGCAGAAGTCCAGCCCCAGATTGCCCGTCTCGGGTGCACCCGGCTCCAGCCAGGCCCCAGTCTCCCCGGCCCACGGCCCCAGACACGGCTTTGGTTTCTCACCCTGGGACCATGCTGTGCTTGCCTCTCCCTCACCTCGGCCTCAGTTACCCGGCCTTCTTGTGCCTGCGGCGGGGTCTGTCACCTGGGCGTGACGTTCCCGGGTGAGATTGTCTCCGCGAAGCTCCTGCAGCTCAGTGTGGTCCTGGGCTTTCAGCAGCACCCAAGCCCCCTGGCCTGACCCTGGTGGGCAGCCTCACTCTCTGTCCATTTGCAAGTCAGTGAAAAGATTGCTGAGCCCCCCCCCCCCCGCCCCGTTCTGCGTGACACTGCCGTGCAGCTACACACAGGAAGGAACTCCTGGTGTGTGGTTGCTTGGGTGGCGCTGGGTCTGAACTCAGGGCACTCCAGCACCAGGCCGTGTCCCCACCTCTTCCGAAAGCTGAGCCCGGCAGCGTGCGAGTTCCTTGAAGGATTCAAACCCAGACCCAAGGCCTACGGGCTCACTGCAAATAGCACCACCACCGCTGTGGTCACCATCACCACCATAGTGTGACCTTCATCAGCACCATCATCATCACCTTGGTTACCACCACAGCCTCTACCATCGCAGCCGTCACCACCACTACCACCATCAGCATCATCTTCATCACCATCATCATCATCTTCATCACCACAGCCTCCACCATTGCAGCCGTCAACATCACCACCATCATCGTCATCACCACCATCATCACCACCATCATCGTCATCTTCACCACCATCATCATCATCACCACCATCATCGTCATCACCACCATCATCATCTTCATCACCACAGCCACCACCGCTACCACCATCACCACCATAAGTCATCACCACCATTATCGTCAGCATCACCACCAGCATTACCACAACACCTATTTTGGATCAGACTGAAAAACAGCTTAAACATTGTCATATTGAATTCCCACAGGACTTTGACATTTGGACTGTGTTCTCAGGTTTACAGATGAAAGAGCTGAGAGACTAAACTTGAAGCTGTATCTTTTCTGGCACCAACTCCCCAAGTTCATAGGCTTATACCTTCCATGGAGAGAGGGCCACTGCTATCCACCGGAGGTCAGAGCCAACAAAGGGGCCTGAGTCACAGCTTGGGAGGGGGAAGGGGGAGGGCGTTGGTGTGGAGAGGTTTACTTCAGAGCAAATCTAAGACTTCCAAGTAATGTGTTTTCAGTTATCAGGATTGCCAAGGAGCACAGTAGCAACTTCAGAGACTCAGATCTCTCCTAGAGTGTCTTAAGAAGCCGAGAGGCATCTGGGTCATTAGCTAAGAGTGTCACAGTTCAACCTAGAATAGGTCTACTTGCCAGGAGGTGGGAATGGGGGGGGGGGGGTAATACCTCAGGATCACCCGGGAGCTACAGGCTATCCAAGACCTTAGTGGGAGAGTTGTCCAGAGACCTGAAAGACCCACAGGACTGGAGTCTGACCGATGGAGGCATGGACAGAGGACGTAGTCCACAAGTCCCGTGACCCAGGCTATATTTCTGGTCCAATTACACCCGTTCCAGCCTGCTTCCCCTCTGTACTTGTGGAGGTTGGGGCTGGATTATTTCCCAGAGATCCTGAAGTGAAGTGCTGTGATTTGAGTCCACAACTCTATCTGTTCATCTGCCCAGCTGTCGGTCCATCCATCTGTCCATCACCCCAGAAACATTCCTGGGACTTGGCATGTGGCACCAGGCCCTCCCACCTACAGAGGAGGAGGGAGCCGGGGCTCAGCCCAACAAGACAAACACCAGGGGGAAGCAGGGGAGACCCAGAGCCGTGTGTGGCCTGGGCTCCGCAGAGTCCGGAGACCCACGGAGCGTCAGATGCGGGCCATGCTCCCCGACCTGTCCGGGAGAAGGATGAAGGCAGCAAGTGTGAGCATTTGCTCCACCAGTGGCCAGCCACGCGGACGGATGGGTGATGTTAAATGTTCATCAGAAGCAATGAGGCTACCGGAATTGCCCATCAAGATGTAACCTGTGATTTGCAGCTTTCTCCTAACACCCAGGGCAGACGCTCAGGGCGGCTGGGGGCTGGATGGCAGGCGGCGGAGGAAGATGAATCACCGGGGAGCTGATCATGGACACCCGCAGCTCCGAGCAGCCCGATGGCAGGGGATAAGTAGAAGTAAACACACAGGCAGATTAATTAGGCCCGGGGTGGGTAGGGTTTGGAGAAAGGCCTGGGCGGTGGGACAGGAAAAAGGGGAGGGGGTCCTTGAGGTGACCTCCAGCCAAGGCCGGCCCTGGGTGTCAGCTGGCCAGGCTTTGCGGCGGTCAGCCACGTTTGTCAGGTGGGCCTGGTCTGGAGGACCATGCATACCACCGCCTGGGCCCGGAGCTGCTGGGAGCCGGAGTCTGGGGCACTTTGTCCCCCTGACGGTGATGCACGGCCCTGCTAATTCACTATGCAAGGCTGTTAATTCTGGCACAGCTGCGGTGGCCGCCCTCCAGGCGCTCGGGAATGCTGGGCTGCGGAGCTCACTACAAATTAACGCCATTTGTTCTGCAGAACATGGTTCATTTCTACACGACACGCACAGCTTCCTACCACACTGGCAGCGTGGCCAGCCCCCTTCCCGCGCGTCCATAGCCCGAGGCTGGGGG
The DNA here is from genome assembly GCF_019054845.1 of Dipodomys spectabilis. Taxonomy (NCBI): domain Eukaryota; kingdom Metazoa; phylum Chordata; class Mammalia; order Rodentia; family Heteromyidae; genus Dipodomys; species Dipodomys spectabilis. The sequence goes on along the minus strand of NW_024870995.1, from coordinate 842,801 downwards.
AGCCTGGGGGGGGGGACGCCTCCGCCCAGATTCTTGATCCATGAACTTGGAAGAGCTGCAAGTCCATGCCAGAAAAAGTGGTCCTGGGTGATGCCCGGCTCCATCTGCTGGTCCCGTGGGGAGGCTGAGGTGCCAGCCCCAGCAGCAGCCCTGAGCTCTCAGGGAAGCTGGCACACTCCAGCTGGCAAGCATCAAAGTCAGACAGCCGAAGAGACAAAGACTCAACCTAGAGGCCAGATGGAGGCAGGTGGGGGGAGGCCAGTGTGTGCAGGTGTGCAGGTGTGTGCGGGTGTGCCAGGCAGGGAGGGGGTGTGTGGGTGTGTGCGGGTGTATCTGGGTGTGTGCGGGTGTGCCGGGCAGGGAGGTGTGCAGATGTGTGTGGGTGTGTGCGGGTGTGTGCAGGTGTGCGGGTGTGTGGGGTGTGCTGGGCAGGGAGGGTGTGCAGGTGTGTGTGGGTGTGTTTGAATGTGTGCGGGTGTGTCCAGGTGTGTGTGCCAGGCAGGGAGGTGTGCAGGTGTGTGCGGGTGTGTTTGGGTGTGTGCTGGTGTGTCTGGGTGTGCCAGGCAGGGAGGGTATGTGGGTGTGTGGGATGTGCCAGGCAGGGAGGGTGTGTGTGGGTATGCAGGGCAGGGAGGGTGTGTGTGAGTGTGTCTGGGTGTGTCTGGGTGTGCCAGGCAGGGAGGGTGTGCAGGTGTGTGCAGGTGTGTGCAGGTATGTTTGAGTGTGTGTGGGTGTGTCTGAGTGTGCCAGGCAGGGAGAGTGTGCAGGTATGTGCAGGTGTGTGCGGGTGTGTCTGGGTGTGCCAGGCAGGGAGGGTGTGCAGGTGTGTGCAGGTATGTTTGGGTGTGTCTGGGTGTGTCTGGGTGTGCCAGGCAGGGAGGTGTGCGGGTGTGTGCGGGTGTGTGCGGGTGTGTGCGGGTGTGTCTGGGTGTGCCAGGCAGGGAGGGTGTGTCTGGGTGTGTCTGGGTGTGCCAGGCAGGGAGGGTGTGCGGGTGTGTGCAGGTATGTTTGGGTGTGTGCTGGTGTGTCTGGGTGTGCCAGGCAGGGAGGGTGTGCGGGTGTGTGCGAGTGTGTGGGATGTGCCAGGCAGGGAGGGTGTGCGGGTGTGCCAGGCAGGGAGGGTGTGCAGGTGTGCCAGGCAGGGAGGGTGTGCAGGTGTGTGCCGGTGTATGTGGGTGTGTCTGGGTGTGCCGGACAGGGAGGGTAGGTTCTCCCCAGGCAGGTCCTCAGGCAGGTTAAGACTGGGCCTCGTGCACAATGACCGACATACAGCATGGGTGGGGTGAAGCACTGTGCTATACACCCTCTGAACCATTAACAAAGGGCTTAACGTGAGCATGGGGAAACCAAAATGTCCTCTGTGGAGGGGGTGAGCGAGGGGGAGGGGAGATGGACGTGTGGAATGTGTGTGTATGAAAGAGGAAATGGGAAATGTTTGAAGGGTAAGAGGGAGGGAGGGAGGGAGGGAGGGAGGAAGAGAAGAAAGAAAGGAGAGATGGAGAGGGGGGAAGGAGAGGGAGAGAACGAGGGAAAAGGAGAGAAAGGAAGGGAGGGAGGGAGAGAGGGAGAAGGAAGGGAGAGAAAGAGAGGGAGGGGGAGAGAGGGAGACAGAGAGAGGGAGAGAAAGAGGGAGAGAGAGGGGAAGAGAGAGGGAGAGAAAGAGGGAGAGGGAGGGAGGGAGGGGGAAGGAAGAGAAGGCAGGAAAGGGAGAGAAAGGAAGGGAGGGAGGGAGGGAGGGGAGGGCGCCTGGCTGTATAGTTCAGTCTTGCCCTGGCTTCCTTGCTCAGCCCTGAGCTGGGGACTTGCGGTGGTGGCTCACTGCCTGGCTCTGTGGTTGGAGACCTGGGCTGCCTTTCCAGGCCTCCCTCTGTCTCGCGGCACCTCGCCTTTCTCCTTGCTTCAGTGTCGCCGGGGCCCGGAGCATGGCTGCGCCCTGAGCGCCCCACAGCTGCCCTCCCACAGCCAAAACCTGCAGCCCAAGGGCCCCGGGGCTCCCGGAGGACAGACGGCCAGCCAGACCTGTGTCCAGAGGAAGAGGGCAGAGCCCCTGGTGGGGGCCCAGCCCACGTCTTTGGGGAGGGGTCGCGGCCGGTCTGAGTGCTCCCGGCTTTGCAGCCCCTCACTGCCAACGGTGCAGAGCCGTCCCGCATCGGGGTTCTTCCGGGAGGCACCTGCACTGGAAGCATCAGCAGCTGCAGGTACCGCTGGGTCCTCCACGGCAGGAGTGGCCAGGAGGCCACCGGACCCCCGGTGCCTAGGCAGGCTCTCCTGCCCGCGAGTGCGTTTGGGCCGGGTACCAAGGCATATGCTGTCCACACAGGGTGGCCGGAGTCCTCACACAGAGGAGGGGGCCCAGACCCAGAGAGGAGGATCACCAGCAAGAAGCAGAGCCGGCCGACCGCGAGCCACACCCGCGGCGCGTAGCCCTGCCCCACGGCCTCTCCCCAGACCCCACCTGGCCAGCTCAAGAGGGTGGACAGCCGGGGACAGGGTGGGAGACGATGCCCACACTGTGCATCCTCAGACCTGGTCGGGAAGCCCGAGACCAGCAGGGCCGGGGCTTCCTCACCAGCAGATGGCGGCCAGGGTCCTCGGGGGGCAACACAGGGCCGGGGTGCCCGGCATAACTTCCAAAGGCAGCATTGGGTGTTCCCTCTACGTGAAGCAACTCAGCCTCATACCCAGAGCCTGGCATCGGGGAGAGAACGGATGGAAGGCCGCCAGGCCGCCGCACACAAGAAGGGCCTGGAGAATCGGGCTGAGTTGGGTGAAGCAAGGGGGGGGGGGGGGTAGCCTCCTTCCTTCCCTGGGCTCACAGAGTAAGAAGGAGAATCTCCAGGCCCACTCGGCCCATGGGGTGGCCAGGCCTGAGCTGGGAAGCCCTCCGGCTCTGCAGATTCTGGGGTCTAGATGATGCACTAAGACGCTGGCCCTGAGCTCGGGTCCTGAGCGTGGCGGCTCCGTGACGGGGTCGGGGAGCCTCAGCAGACCCTGTCCTTCACAGGGAAAGGGTAGAGCTTGGTGTGGACTGGAGCTGGGGGAGGAGTGGACACTGTCCACTCAGGACTGGCGTGGACTGGAGCTGGGGGAGGGGTGGACACTGTCCACTCAGGACTGGCGTGGACTGGAGCTGGGGGAGGGGTGGACACTGTCCACTCCTGGCTTTGGGGCCGGTACCCGGGCCCCCGGGCCAGACGGCTGCAGACAGCGTTCAAGTGGAGAGGCGGAATGGCTCGTGAATACTGCATCAGGAGCAGTGTAGGGTAGGGAAGCAAGAGGCCAGAGCGCAGCAGCCAGAGAAGCAGGCACTGTGGAAGGTGGGGTTTAGAGGGAGGGAAGAGGTGGAGGGGAAGAGGTGGAGGGCGGGTGCTGGCCTCCTGCTGGCTGCCCTCCCAGGTGCTCTGCGCACAGGGCAGAGGGAAGCAGCAGGGCCGCTCTCAGGCCAGCGGGCCTCAGGTGCCCTGTTCTTCCTGCCCTAGGGGCAGCTAGGGACAAGACAGAGGGGCTTGATGTCCCTGCCCGGCGGCAGCCCAAGGGAGCGGGTCCTGAGGCATCTGCAGCTGGCAGGGCTGGGGCCAGGCAGTGCTGCAAAGGGCCAGACGCTGCACCTAGGCTGGCCGGAGCAGCGGCACCCACGGGGTCTGGGTGGGAAGTGGGCAGGGGGGCTCTGCCCACACACAGCTGTGGAATGAGACAGTGGTGAGGCCCAGCATCATGGTGGCTGGCCACCTGCAGCCACTGGGCACTCAAACCAGGGCTCCTTGACCGGGCCAGCACCAGCCCTGCTAGGAGGACACTGGACCAGGGAACCATGCCAAGATGAGTAGAGGGAGAAGCCAGACTCTTCCAGGGCCTGTGTAGGTGGTCAGTAGTGCCACCACAGTCAGTTCTACTGGGTCCTGTCCACACATGATCCACACATGACCCCTGAGCTGGGTCCTGTCCACACATGATCCACACATGACCCCTGAGCTGGGTCCTGTCCACACATGATCCACACATGACCCCTGAGCTGGGTCCTGTCTACACACATGATCCATACATGACTCCTGAGCTGGGTCCTGTCCACACACATGATCTCTGAGCTGGGTCCTGTCCACACACATGATCCATACATGACTCCTGAGCTGGGTCCTGTCCACACACATGATCCACACATGACCCCTGAGCTGGGTCCTGTCCACACACATGATCCACACATGACCCCTGAGCTGGGTCCTGTCCACACACATGATCCACACATGACCCCTGAGCTGGGTCCTGTCCACACACATGATCCACACATGACCCCTGAGCTGGGTCCTGTCTACACACATGATCTATATATGACCTCTGAGCTGGGTCCTGTCCACACACATGATCCACACATGACCCCTGAGCTGGGTCCTGTCCACACACATGATCCACACATGGCCTCTGAGCTGGGTCCTGTCCACACACATGATCCACACATGACCCCTGAGCTGGGTCCTGTCCACACACATGATCCACACATGATCCCTGATCTGGGTCCTGTCAACACATGATCCACACATGACCCCTGAGCTGGGTCCTATCTACACACATGATCCACACATGACCTCTGAGCTGGGTCCTGTCCACACACATGAGCCACACATGACCCCTGAGCTGGGTCCTGTCCACACACGGTCCACACCGGATCCACCTGGTCCTGGGAGCTGATGGCTAGAGTGCTCAACTTCCTGGACGCCCCAGTCCTGGAGAAGGGTCCGGGGAGACTGCTGGGTCCTGGGCCCGAGGGCAGGGAGTGCTGGGCTGGTCGTCCTCAGACAACCATTTCCATCCGTCAGAAGGCCCTTGGGCTGGCGCCTGCGGTGTAGAAGGCCTGGCCTAGGACCACCCAGGGTTTTCACAGGGAAGCTGCCATACCACGAGGCTCCAGCCAGACGCTGGGGACTAAACCAGGTGGCAGAGGGGAGCCTGCCTGGTGGGGCGGCGGTTTGTTCCCGGTTCCCGGGTAGTGGCCTGGTCAGAGGCCGGTGGCTTGTTCCTGGAAGTCCTTCCTGGCTGCCCAAGGGAGCCCCCATCGGGCCTACCACCAGGCCTCTGGGGCTCGTGGGGGAACCTCCTTCTCCCTCTGGACTTGCCGGACTCAGACCCGGTGTCCTCTCGTCGATACCGCCGCCCGCCCCGGTCTTGATCCCAGGCCCCTGCCGTGCCTCTCTGGGGAGGCTCTGCACGCTGGGTTCCACCCCCGAGCTCCTGAAGCCTAACTCTCCTGGGATCACCCGAATCCACCTGCATGCCTAGCCCCCCATCGTCTTTCTGGGACTAAACTGCCCTCCCGGAGCATTTCACTAGGACGGAGGCCAGCACACACCCAGCACTGCCACAGAGCCCCCGCTGTGCCGATCCCCCTTCCCGGGCCAGCCTGGCCGGCTGACCAGGGTGGGGAGGAAGGGAAGGAGGGCTCGCTGGCCTGGCTCTCCCGAGGAAGGGCGGCCGCGCCCAGGGGCTCTCTAACACCCACAGCCCTGCCCTCCACACAGCTCACTTGGAGCCACCGCGCCACAGCAGGCCCCACACTCTGCGCTCCGATGGCCCTGGGCAGTGGACAGGGCCTCATCCTGGAGCCGCTGGGAAAGCCTCAGCCCCAGCTCCTCCCCTTCCAGCCCAGCCCGCCGGTGCCTCGGCAGCTGGCTCCTCGGCACTGGCACCGGCACTGCGTGCGATGGCACATTTGGCTCCGGTCCCATCAATCTGCACACACTTGTGAAGGTGCCAAGCCAGACTGGGCAAGGCCGGGGCTCTGGGAAGAAGGCGGGGGGGGGAGGGGGGAGGAGCATCTTCGGAAGCTCCAGGACCCTCTGGTGTAGCCCCAGTCCCCCAACCCAGCCTACCTTGGGGACCTTGAAAACTAAAGCAGAGAGGACCCGTCCCTGGGAACCGGCAGGGCACGCAGCCAAGGCAATGCAGCCTTGAGACCCTGTGGGCACAGCTGCGGTCGCTGCCCATCCCCAGGTCCCCCCAAGTCGGGCCTCCCCCCCATCCTGCCGCCCGGGGGCCGGTAAAGACCACCTGTGTGGACAGCGGGCATCCCAGCTCCAGAGCCAGCCACTGACCCGGAGACTACCCCATCCACAGAAGTGGCCTGGACACAAGGGAGCCCAGACCCCTTCCAGACACAGCTCCCCAGCTGCTATGCCGGGCCCCCCCAAGTCCCACCCGGCCCCGCTGACACCCTGATGCTACAGATACCAGGGGCCCATGTGCCCATTACCTGTGCTGTGCCCACCGCCCCGCCGTCCGCCTGCTCGAGCCGGTCCTGGGCAACACCGCCGACACTGCCGCCTCCCAGCACGCGCCGCCAGAGGTGCTCTGTGGGTTTGTGCGTGAGTTCCAGCCTTCACACACGCTGGCACACGTTGGTGGCAAGCGTCCATCTTCCCCCGCACCCATCCTCACCTCCGCCGCCTCCAGAGCCTCCGGAGGCCCCGCGGTGCCCGCGCAGACGGGACTTGGCACGGACGGCGCCCGCCTCCGCAGCTGAGGACAGCCGAGCTTCTTTTTTCTGTATTTTAAACACACACTTACTCTCGCACGCACATGCCGAGCCCCCGCCCAGCCACACTCTCCCCTTCTGCCGAGCATAGACCCAGCCAAGAAAGCGCCACCGTGCTGGTGACGCAGGGCTGGGAGCTTCACGCGCAGGGCAGGCTCAGCCCGCGCCGTCCCTGCCCGTGCCCACTGCTCCCGCTTACGCATACCACCAAGAAGGGGGGGGAGGAAACTCAAATTCATGTCACATTTTGGAGCCTCCTGATTGGATGCACCTTTTTACTGGTAAGATCCTTCTGAGCATGCTCCGGCCCTGACCGCCCTGGCCCCTGTCCAGCCGCTGGCCCTCCCACTGCCCCACCACCACTGCCCTCTGGCCAGCACGCTGCCCTGCTGCAGTGACCGTGCCCAGCACCTGTCCTGGAGGCATGTATGTGCTGCGTGTCGGGACTGTCATACACACCCGGACAAGTGGCCATGACCAACACGGCCTGTCTGCTGTGCTGACAGGCTGGGAGCTACAGGACCGGGGTTGCAGGTGGCCTTGGGCACAACTCCGGGTTCTGATCCAAGTCTAGGGAGGCCATGGAGGCCAAGGGGTCACGCAGGAGCCCAGGATCATCACCCAGGACAGCAGCGTGGCATTGCCCGCTGCCGGCTGCCCGCTCTGTGCACTTTCGTTTTCTCCTTTCTGGGTGGAGCTCCAATTTTGTTCACCTTTTAGAACCCTCTGGACAGAATGAGGTAGGCTCCTCAGGTCTCGGGGACAAGGTGACCTTGATGATGGGGACAGGACCAGTGGTCACATGGAGTTCCCCAGCTTTGCCCCTCCCCCTTTCTGAGGCTCTGGAGACTGACACTAGGGCTGATGTCCTGAGGACAGTCACCTGGGCAGGGTGGAGGAGGCCAGGGCAGCTGGACTTGCTCCCCCAGCAGCTCCTCCTCAGCTCCAGACTCTGCCCCCAGCAGCTCCTCCTCCACAGCTCCAGACTCTGCCCCCAGTACCTCCTCCTCAGCTCAAGACTCTGCCCCCAGCACCTCCTCCTCCTCAGCTCCAGACTCTGCCCCCAGCACCTCCTCCACAGCTCCAGACTCTGCCCCCAGCACCTCCTCCTCCACAGCTCCAGACTCTGCCCCCAGCACCTCCTCCACAGCTCCAGACTCTGCCCCCAGCACCTCCTCCTCCTCAGCTCCAGACTCTGCCCCCAGCACCTCCTCCTCAGCTCCAGACTCTGCCCCCAGCAGCTCCTCCACAGCTCCAGACTCTGCCCCCAGCACCTCCTCCTCCACAGCTCCAGACTCTGCCCCCAGCAGCTCCTCCTCCACAGCTCCAGACTCTGCACCCAGCAGCTCCTCCTCCACAGCTCCAGACTCTGCCCCCAGCAGCTCCTCCTCAGCTCCAGACTCTGCCCCCAGCAGCTCCTCCACAGCTCCAGACTCTGCCCCCAGCACCTCCTCCTCCACAGCTCCAGACTCTGCCCCCAGCAGCTCCTCCTCCACAGCTCCAGACTCTGCACCCAGCACCTCCTCCTCCACAGCTCCAGACTCTGCCCCCAGCACCTCCTCCACAGCTCCAGACTCTGCCCCCAGCACCTCCTCCTCAGCTCAAGACTCTGCCCCCAGCACCTCCTCCTCCTCAGCACCAGACTCTGCCCCCAGCACCTCCTCCTCCACAGCTCCAGACTCTGCCCCCAGCACCTCCTCCTCCTCAGCACCAGACTCTGCCCCCAGCAGCTCCTCCTCAGCTCAAGACTCTGCCCCCAGGACCTCCTCCTCCTCAGCTCCAGACTCTGCCCCCAGCACCTCCTCCTCCTCAGCTCCAGACTCTGCCCCCAGCACCTCCTCCTCCACAGCTCCAGACTCTGTCCCCAGCACCTCCTCCACAGCTCCAGACTCTGCCCCCAGCACCTCCTCCTCAGCACCAGACTCTGCCCCCAGCACCTCCTCCTCAGACCCAGACTCTGCCCCCAGGACCTCCTCCTCCTCAGCACCAGACTCTGCCCCCAGCACCTCCTCCTCCTCAGCTCCAGACTCTGCCCCCAGCACCTCCTCCACAGCTCCAGACTCTGTTCCCAGCACCTCCTCCTCAGCTCCAGACTCTGCCCCCAGCACCTCCTCCTCAGACCCAGACTCTGCCCCCAGCACCTCCTCCTCAGACCCAGACTCTGCCCCCAGCACCTCCTCCTCCACAGCTCCAGACTCTGCCCCCAGCACCTCCTCCACAGCTCCAGACTCTCCCCCCAGCACCTCCTCCTCCACAGCTCCAGACTCTGTCCCCAGCACCTCCTCCTCAGCTCCAGATTCTGCCCCCAGCACCTCCTCCACAGCTCCAGACTCTGCCCCCAGCACCTCCTCCACAGCTCCAGACTCTGCCCCCAGCACCTCCTCCTCCTCAGCTTCAGACTCTGCCCACAGCACCTCCTCCTCCTCAGCACCAGACTCTGCCCCCAGCACCTCCTCCTCCTCAGCACCAGACTCTGCCCCCAGCACCTCCTCCTCCACAGCTCCAGACTCTGCCCCCAGCACCTCCTCCTCAGACCCAGACTCTGCCCCAGCACCTCCTCCTCCTCAGCTCCAGATTCTGCCCCCAGCACCTCCTCCTCAGCACCAGACTCTGCCCCCAGCACCTCCTCCTCCACAGCTCCAGACTCTGCCCCCAGCACCTCCTCCACAGCTGCAGACTCTGCCCCCAGCAGCTCCTCCTCCTCAGCACCAGACTCTGCCCCCAGCACCTCCTCCTCCTCAGCTCCAGACTCTGACCCCAGCACCTCCTCCACAGCTCCAGACTCTGCCCCAGCACCTCCTCCTCCTCAGCTCCAGATTCTGCCCCCAGCACCTCCTCCTCAGCACCAGACTCTGCCCCCAGCACCTCCTCCTCCACAGCTCCAGACTCTGCCCCCAGCACCTCCTCCACAGCTCCAGACTCTGCCCCCAGCACCTCCTCCTCCACAGCTCCAGACTCTGCCCCCAGCACCTCCTCCTCATCTCCAGACTCTGCCCCCAGCACCTCCTCCTCCACAGCACCAGACTCTGCCCCCAGCACCTCCTCCTCAGCTCCAGACTCTGCCCCCAGCACCTCCTCCTCCTCAGCACCAGACTCTGCCCCCAGCACCTCCTCCTCCTCAGCATCAGACTCTGCCCCCAGCACCTCCTCCTCCTCAGCACCAGACTCTGCCCCCAGCACCTCCTCCTCCTCAGCTCCAGATTCTGCCCCCAGCACCTCCTCCTCAGCACCAGACTCTGCCCCCAGCACCTCCTCCTCCACAGCTCCAGACTCTGCCCCCAGCACCTCCTCCACAGCTCCAGACTCTGCCCCCAGCACCTCCTCCTCCTCAGCACCAGACTCTGCCCCCAGCACCTCCTCCTCCTCAGCATCAGACTCTGCCCCCAGCACCTCCTCCTCCTCAGCACCAGACTCTGCCCCCAGCACCTCCTCTTCCTCAGCACCAGACTCTGCCCCCAGCACCTCCTCCTCAGCACCAGACTCTGCCCCCAGCACCTCCTCCTCCACAGCTCCAGACTCTGCCCCCAGCACCTCCTCCTCAGCACCCTGCATTCTTGGGGCCACTGGACAGGGCTCTCCAGGCGCCTTCCGCAGGGCCTTCCTTCACTATTCTTTTGTTAGTGTGGTGAACCATACACGATGTGAAAGTCACCGTGGTGCAATCTTGTGCACAAGTTGGTGCTGAGCACAGTCACGGTGCGGTGAGGCCTCGAACAGGCGGGCGGCAGCCAGGAATCCCTGGACCTGCAGCCACAGACCGTCGCTTGGGGACATGGGGAGACCACAATGGCCACGCTTGGTCCACCACGGCCACACAGACCCCACCACGGCCACGGCCACCCCCCTCACCTGCCCCCCCCGGCTCCCCCAACACATAATCAAGGTTGGAACCCCCCAGCTGGACAAACGTTGGAGGGTGCACGTCTTCCGGAGGGAATGAGGGAGTGTGTGTGCGTTATGCGTGCACGTGTATGCATATATGTGTTTAAAGTGTCAGTTCCACGTGGCACCCATGTTCAGTCCCGCGGTCTCTGCCACTGTTCATCTCTAGGCAGTCAAGTGTGGCCTCGTCACCCTCCCCACCAGAGGACCCGGGCTGTCTCCACAGCCCTGCTCCCCACCACGAGCCTCGCCCCTGCCCGGTGGTAGGAAGTATCAAGTCCAACTTGCCACCCACTCCCCCAGGCACCGGGGCAGTGCTGTGCGGACAGAGACACCACCAGAAACGACATGCCCGAGGCCCGACAGACGCTGCGAGTCCTGTCCACTCCTCCTAGGCAGGGCCTAGCACAACCAGGGAGTCTCCGACAGAGACTCCAGCAAGAAGACAGTCATGCAGGCCACAGGCCCACAGCCTCAGGCCAGAGGAAAGAGGAAGGGAGGCTGGGAGCAGACTGGCCCTGGGAGTTTCCCAGCCACCCTGCTGCACACCCAGAAATGTGGGCCGAGTCTCTGACCTTCCCCACCCACCCCAGACCGCAGGACAGCAGGGCAGCTGTCACCCGGGGAATTCCTGCAGGAAAGGAGGACGCCCCAAAGCCCTGGCTGCCCAAGGGGCGCCCTGGCCTGGTGGGAGGTCAGGCGGAGGAGAGGTTGGGAAGGGTGGAGGTCCACAGGGGTGGAGGCCGGCAGGGGTGGAGGCCGGCAGGGGTGGATGGAGGCCTTCTCTGGGCCTCAGCCAGGTCAGGCCCTGGTCCTGGCTGTTGTGCTGAGCCAGGGAGCCCTGGCTACTGTACCCCTCCATCCTGGGCCGAGCCCCAGAGGCCCCCAGTCCCTCTGCCTCCACAGGCTGGCACCCGGTGCGTCCAGGCCTCCGGGAGCTGTGCTGGCCTTGCAGGGGAGCCCTGAGCTCCGTGCCTCAGCCTCCGGCCCTCCCCTCCCCGGGCTCACGCTCCCTTTGGCGCTGGTGGCTCAGGGAGGATGTGCTTCCCACGTGCGTGGGCCTTCTGGGCCCACAAACCTCCACTGTGAACAGCAGCACTGGGCCACCCCTCCACGCCTCTCCTGAGCCCGGCCCGGCGGTGCTGGAGAGGTGCCCTGACTGACATCCCAGGAAGACACGCGGGCCTGAGCATGGCCAGGGCTACGCCCCACAGGAGGCCCCGCCGCAGCCAGGCCTGCCGGTCCTGCCCCCGCCCCCATGGGAGGGCATCACTGAGTCAGCGTGGCCTCGGGGCTCCGTGGGCCCAGCTCCAGCCCCGGCAGTAGCCCAGGGGCCTGGGAACTCTGCGGCTTGTGAGATCCCAGGGCCTGGGCTGTGGCCAGGCCAGGCCACGTGCTGGAGGCTGACCCTCGTATGGCTCTGGGGGCTCCCAGGGCTCAGGCACCTGGGGCTGGCCCGGCCGCCACAGCGTGGAAGCAAGCGCTGCTGCGTGGGTGTCGGAACGTTCCACACAGAGGGCCGGCCGCCACCTGCTCCTGCAGCCGGGAAGTGAAATTGCTGCCGGCCTCCGCTGGGTGTGGTGGGTGAGAGACCTTGGGTCCTTTCCGCAGATGCTCAAGGTGGTGTGAGACCAGGCTTTTCTGAGACCGCCCGGCAGCTGGAGGCAGAGAACAGACGGGGCTGGAGACCTCCCCAGCCCACCCCGCTGAGACCCGCCGCTGCCCACGGCCGCCAGCCTGCGGAGGAGGGCCGACAGGCCGCACCCTGGTCCATCGGAGGGCCTCCGAGCCTGCCAGGCAGTGCTGCCCCACCGCGGCTTCCAGCAAGACATCTGTGCGGTCAGAGGTTTTCTATCCCACGGATGCTGACGCTGCAGCCAATGTTGACCTGGATCGCACAGACCCGAGCGGTCTCTCTGCGCACCTTGCATCTCCTCTCCTCCCAGCCCTGCAGGCCGCATCCCTGGGCCTGAGCTGGGGGCCTATAACACAAAAGGTGCGGGAGGGGAGGGGGGTGGGGGGGAGGTGGGAAGGGATGGGAAGGGGAAACAAAGGAGGAGGCAAAAGTGCTTGATAAGAAATGCGCTCATGGGCTGGGAAGGTGGCTCAGTGGTAGAGCACTTGCTTTGCATGCCTGAGGCCCTGGGTTCGATTCCTCAGCCCCACAGAAGCAAAAAGAAAAAAGCCGGAAGTGGCGCTGTGGCTCAAGTGGTTTAGCACTAGCCTTGAGCTGAAGAGCTGAGGGACAGCACCCAGGCCCAGAGTTCAGGCCCCACGACCGGACCCCCCCCCAAAAAAAAAAGAAATGCACTCATTACCTTGCCCATGTAATTGTAACCCCTCTGTACAGTATTTTCACAATAAAATACTTACTTTAAAAAAGTGCCAGGGTGTCTCCCCGCTCTCTGCCAAGGGCACGCTCCTCAGGAATAGTGGTTCTGTCCAAGGCCAAAGCGGGCTGGGAGCCGGGTGGGAAGGGACTTGGGGGGACCCAGCAGGGCCTGGAGCAGGTTGCACAGGGACAGTGCTTCTACGCTGCAGACAGACTGGCACCGGGCCTGCTCCAGACCTCCGCGGGCCGGGAACAGGGACTGCTCAGCGCCAGCGATGATTACACCCAGGTGTCCCCCCTGCTCAGGGTGAGTGACCTCTGGGGAGCATTTAAATTAAAACCACGAGGGTGGAGACGTGTTCCCAGGACCAGCTTCCGGGAGTGGAGGAGGGAGCGGGGAGCAGGGAGGAGGGAGGAGCCGGTCTCCTCTGGAAGTCGGACGGCCTCAGCTGGCCCAGCAGAGCCCAGCAGACCACGCCTGCTCAGGGAGCTGCAAACAGCTAGCCTGCCGGTGGACCGATGGCTGGCCCAGGAACTGATGACAGCTGACAACTATCGTTCTGGGAGTTCTTCCACCAAGCGCTGCCAGCCCGGCTGTGAGTCAGGCCAGCGCCCGGGCTGAGCCCTGCTCCCTCTCTAGGTCAGGCATGGCAGAGGACCGGACGCGGGGCTGGCAGCACAGCCAGCAGGAAGCCAGTGGAGCTTGGAGCAGGGCTGGGGGAGAGCACGATCCACACCAGGATTTCAGGGACTCTCAGCTGGCTGCACACCGTGGGCAGAGCCCTGTGATCCCGAAACACTCCTCCAGGATGCTGTTCTCACAGCTGTAACCCGCAGCCCCACCCGCGTCTGGGTCCCGGCTGGGGGCTGCAGGGGCCCCGGACCACAGCCTCACCTTGGGCCTGGGTGCTGCACTCAAGGCGAGCGTTCTACCACTTGAGCCACTATTTGCAGTTTTCTGGTGGTTCACTGGAGATAAGAGTCTCATGGACTTTCCTGCCCGGGCTAGTTTTGGACTGCGATCCTCAGATCTCAGCCTCCTGAGTAGCTAGGATTACCAGCAGGAGCCACAGGCACCGGCTTTGCTTTTATTTTGGTGTTGGCACTGTGGCTTGTCCTCTGGGGTACCACGCTGGGGCTCGAGACCCTGGACCAGGCTGCTGGCTCCACCACGGCCCAGGCCCGGCACCGCATGCGCCCCAACGCGGCTCCACAGCTCTGCGGACAAAAGGTGCAGCCTGGGAAGTACGTTGGTGCTGGAGCTGCCGGAGGACAGGCAGGAGCAGATTGAAGGCTTGGAGACAAGTCAGATTTCCAGTCTCCAAGAGACACGTGCCCACCACAGGCAGCCGGTGACGCCGGTGGGTGCAGTGGTGCAGGCTTCATCTCAACTGCTGGGGGGTGGAGAGGGGAGGGGAGGGCCGGGTCACCTCTGGCAGCTGCCTCACCGAGAGCTGGCAGCCGGGCCGCAGCCATGGGTGAGAACACAAGCTGGCATCCGCTGCAGAGACCCACAGGGCTGGCACTCGGGCAGCTTCACCCTACGAGGTTTTGATGCACAGCTCCAAGGAGGGTGCCCGGGGCTTCGCCCAGGCTGTGAGCGCCAAGGCCCGGGAGGGGCAGGGCCTCCGTGGGGTTGCGAGGCGTTCCAAGATTCTCATCCACTTGCCCTGGCCTCCGGCCATAGAGGGAGAGGGTGGGCGAGGGTGGGCAGGGAGCCCCATGTCCCGGCCACTCAGACCCTCCACCAGGCTGCTGAGGGTCCATTCCCCGGATGGGGAGAGCTGGAGGCAGGAAGTGGGAGGGGCCACAAAGTGGGAGGGAGACCACAGGCCCGACTGGAATCTCAGCCTCGCTGACGGTCCTGGGCCTGTGGTCTCTCCCCCAAGGCACCGCAGGGAGCAAACTGTCAGTGACACCCTGGGCTGCTCCCCTCCCCACAAGCAGCTGCTCCACAGCCTGCAGAAGAGAAACACGCGCAATGCGTTCACAGCTTTTGAAAGCTCCCTTCATGAGCAAGCTGCTGCCAGCCAGAGCCACACAGCCCTCAGATAAGCAGGGGGGACCCCATTCCCCCGGCCGTGTGGGCTCATTAAGCTGGAGGTGAGAAGCATCTGATGGAGGGGGCAGCAGCCCTTCACAGGATGCTCTGCCAGGAGTGTGTGTGTGTGTGCACGGTGTGTGTGCGCGGTGTGTGTGTGTGGTGTGTGTGTGTGCGTGTGTGCGGTGTGTGTGTGGTATGTGTGTGTGTGTGCGTGTGTGCGGTTTGTGTGTGTGGTGTGTGTGGTGTGTGTGTGTGGTGTGTGCGGTGTGTGCGGTGTGTGTGTGTGGTGTGTGTGTGTGCGCGGTGTGTGTGTGTGGTGTGTGCGGTGTGTGTGTGTGGTGTGTGTGTGCGCGGTGTGTGTGTGTGGTGTGTGCGGTGTGTGTGTGTGGTGTGTGTGGTGTGTGTGTGTGGTGTGTGTGTGCGGTGTGTGTGTGTGCGCGGTGTGTGTGTGTGGTGTGTGCGGTGTGTGTGGTGTGTGTGTGTGGTGTGTGTGTGGTGTGTGTGGTGTGTGTGTGCGGTGTGTGTGATGTGTGCGGTGTGTGTGGTGTGTGCGGTGTGTGTGGTGTATGCGGTGTGTGTGTGCGGTGTGTGTGTGCGGTGTGTGCGGTGTGTGTGTGTGGTGTGTGTGGTGTGTGTGTGTGGTGTGTGTGTGCGGTGTGTGTGTGTGCGCGGTGTGTGTGTGTGGTGTGTGCGGTGTGTGCGGTGTGTGTGTGTGGTGTGTGTGTGTGCGCGGTGTGTGTGTGTGGTGTGTGCGGTGTGTGTGTGTGGTGTGTGTGTGCGCGGTGTGTGTGTGTGGTGTGTGCGGTGTGTGTGTGTGGTGTGTGTGGTGTGTGTGTGTGGTGTGTGTGTGCGGTGTGTGTGTGTGCGCGGTGTGTGTGTGTGGTGTGTGCGGTGTGTGTGGTGTGTGTGTGTGGTGTGTGTGTGCGGTGTGTGTGTGCGGTGTGTGTGTGTGGTGTGTGTAGTGTGTGTGTGGTGTGTGCGCGGTGTGTGTGTGTGGTGTGTGCGGTGTGTGTGGTGTGTGTGTGTGGTGTGTGCGGTGTGTGTGTGTGGTGTGTGTGGTGTGTGTGTGTGGTGTGTGTGTGCGGTGTGTGTGTGTGCGCGGTGTGTGTGTGTGGTGTGTGCGGTGTGTGTGGTGTGTGTGTGTGGTGTGTGTGGTGTGTGTGTGCGGTGTGTGTGGTGTGTGTGTGTGGTGTGTGTGGTGTGTGTGTGCGGTGTGTGTGGTGTGTGCGGTGTGTGTGGTGTGTGCGGTGTGTGTGGTGTATGCGGTGTGTGTGTGCGGTGTGTGTGTGTGGTGTGTGTGTGTGCGGTGTGTGTGTGTGGTGTGTGTGTGTGCGGTGTGTGTGTGTGGTGTGTGTAGTGTGTGTGTGGTGTGTGCACGGTGTGTGTGTGGTGTGTGTGGTGTGTGTGTGCGGTGTGTGTGTGTGTGGTGTGTGGTGTGTGTGCGGTGTGTGCGGTGTGTGTGGTGTGTGCGGTGTGTGTGTGCAGTGTGTGCAGTGTGTGTGGTGTGTGTGCGGTGTGTGTGCGGTGTGTGTGTGGTGTGTGCAGTGTGTGTACATGTGCAGTGTGTGTGTGGTGTGTGTGTGTGCGGTGTGTGTGTGGTGTGTGTGTGTGGTGTGTGTGGTATGTGCGGTGTGTGTGTGTGTGGTGTGTGTGTGTGGTGGGTGCGGTGTGTGTGCAGTGTGTGTGTGTGCGGTGTGTGTGTGTGCGGTGTGTGTGTGGTGTGTGCGGTGTGCGTGTATTGTGTGTGCGGTGTGTGTGTGTGTGGTGTGTGTGTGCGGTGTGTGTGCAGTGTGTGTGTGGTGTGTGCGGTGTTTGCGGTGTGTGTGGTGTGTGCGGTGTGTGTGTGTGGTGTGTGTGTGTGTGGTGTGTGTGTTGTGTGTGCGGTGTGTGGTGTGTGTGTGTGTGCGGTGTGTGTGTGCAGTGTGTGTGTGTGTGCGGTGTGTGTGTGGTGTGTGCAGTGTGTGTGTGGTGTGTGTGTGTGCGGTGTGTGTGTGGTGTGTGTGTGGTGTGTGTGTGTGCGGTGTGTGTGTGTGGTGTGTGCGGTGTGCGTGTGCAGTGTGTGTGTGGTGTCGGCGTGTGTGTGTGCGGTGTGTGTGTGCGGGGTGTGTGTGTGTGTGCGGGGTGTGTGTGTGTGTGCGGGGTGTGTGTGTGGTGTGTGCGGTGTGTGTGTGGTGTGTGTGTGTGCGGTGTGTGTCTGGTGTGTGTGGTGTGTGTGTGTGGTGTGTGCGGTGTGTGTGTGCAGTGTGTGTGCGTGTGCAGTGTGTGTGTGTGGTGTGTGCAGTGTGTGTGCGTGTGCAGTGTGTGTGTGTGGTGTGTGTGTGTGCGGTGTGTGTGTGGTATGTGTGTGGTGTGTGTGTGGTGTGTGTGTGTGTGGTGTGTGTGGTATGTGCGGTGTGTGTGTGTGCGGTGTGTGTGTGTGCGGTGTGTGTGTGTGGTGGGTGCGGTGTGTGTGCAGTGTGTGTGTGTGCGGTGTGTGTGTGTGGTGTGTGTGTAGTGTGTGCGGTGTGTGTGGTGTGTGTGTGTGCGGTGTGTGTGTGCAGTGTGTGTGTGTGGTGTGTGTGGTGTGTGTGTGCGTGTGCGGTATGTGTGTGTGCGGTGTGTGTGTGGTGTGTGCGGTGTGTGTGTGGTGTGTGCGGTGTGTGTGTGTGTGGTGTGTGTGTGTGCGGTGTGTGTGTTGTGTGTGCGGTGTGTGTGTGTGGTGTGTGTGCAGTGTGTGTGTGTTGTGTGCGGTGTGTGCGGTGTGTGTGGTGTGTGCGGTGTGTGTGTGTGGTGTGTGTGTTGTGTGTGCGGTGTGTGGTGTGTGTGTGTGTGCGGTGTGTGTGTGTTGTGTGTGTGTGCGGTGTGTGTGTGTGGTGTGTGCGGTGTGTGTGCGGTGTGTGTGTGTGTGTGGTGTGTGTGTGTGGTGTGTGCGGTGTGTGTGGTGTGTGTGGTGTGTGCGGTGTGTGTGTGTGTGGTGTGTGTGTGCGGTGTGTGTGCAGTGTGTGTGTGGTGTGTGTGGTGTGTGTGTGGTGTGTGTGTGCGGTGTGTATGTGTGCGGTGTGTGGTGTGTGTGTGTGGTGTGTGTGTGGTGTGTGTGTGCGGTGTGTGTGGTGTGTGCGGTGTGTGTGGTGTGTGTGTTGTGTGTGCGGTGTGTGGTGTGTGTGTGTGCGGTGTGTGTGTGGTGTGTGTGTGCGGTGTGTGTGTGTGGTGTGTGCGGTGTGTGTGTGTGGTGTGTGTGGTGTGTGTGTGGTGTGTGCGGTGTGTGTGGTGTGTGTGGTGTGTGCGGTTTGTGTGTGTGGTGTGTGTGTTTGTTGTGTGTGCGGTGTGTGGTATGTGTGTGTGGTGTGTGTGTGGTGTGTGTGTGCGGTGTGTGTGCAGTGTGTGTGTGGTGTGTGTGGTGTGTGTGTGGTGTGTGTGTGCGGTGTGTATGTGTGCGGTGTGTGGTGTGTGTGTGTGGTGTGTGTGTGGTGTGTGTGTGCGGTGTGTGTGTGGTGTGTGTGTTGTGTGTGCGGTGTGTGGTGTGTGTGTGTGCGGTGTGTGTGTGGTGTGTGTGTGCGGTGTGTGTGTGTGGTGTGTGCGGTGTGTGTGTGTGGTGTGTGTGGTGTGTGTGTGGTGTGTGCGGTGTGTGTGGTGTGTGTGGTGTGTGTGGTGTGTGTGGTGTGTGTGTGCGGTGTGTGTGTGTGGTGTGTGCGGTGTGTGTGTGTGGTGTGTGTGGTGTGTGTGTGGTGTGTGCGGTGTGTGTGGTGTGTGTGGTGTGTGTGTGTGTGTGTGCGGTGTGTGTGTGGTGTGTGTGGTGTGTGTGGTGTGTGGTGTGTGTGTGTGCGGTGTGTGTGTGGTGTGTGTGTGTGGTGTGTGGTGTGTGTGTGTGCGCGGTGTGGTGTGTGTGTGTGTGCGCGGTGTGGTGTGTGTGTGTGTGTGCGGTGTGTGTGTGGTGTGTGTGTGTGGTGTGTGGTGTGTGGTGTGTGTGTGGTGTGTGTGTGCGTGCGGTGTGTGTGTGTGCGGAGTGGTGTGTGTGTGGTGTGTGTGTGTGCGGTGTGTGTGTTTGTGGTGTGGTGTGTGTGGTGTGTGCGGTGTGTGTGGTGTGTGCGGTGTGTGTGTTTGTGGTGTGTGTGTGTGTGCGCGGTGTGGTGTGTGCGGTGTGTGTGTGTGGTGTGTGTGTGGTGTGTGTGGTGTGTGTGTTTGCGGTGTGTGGTGTGTGCGGTGTGTGTGTTTGTGGTGTGGTGTGTGTGGTGTGTGCGGTGTGTGTGTGTGCGGAGTGGTGTGTGTGTGGTGTGGTGTGTGTGCGGTGTGTGTGTGTGGTGTGTGTGGTGTGTGCGGTGTGTGTGTTTGCGGTGTGTGGTGTGTGCGGTGTGGTGTGTGTGTGCACGGTGTGGTGTGTGTGCGGTGTGTGTATGTGGTGTGTGTGTGGTGTGTGTGTGTGGTGTGTGTGTGTGGTGTGTGTGGTGTGTGTGTTTGCGGTGTGTGGTGTGTGTGTGGTGTGTGTGTGTGGTGTGTGTGTGTGGTGTGTGTGGTGTGTGTGTTTGCGGTGTGTGGTGTGTGTGTGGTGTGTGTGTGGTGTGTGTGTGTGGTGTGTGTGTGTGGTGTGTGTGTGTGGTGTGTGTGTGTGGTGTGTGTGGTGTGTGTGTTTGCGGTGTGTGGTGTGTGGTATGTGTGGTGTGTGCGGTGTGTGTGGTGTGTGCGGTGTGTGTGGTGTGTGCGGTGTGTGTGTTTGTGGTGTGTGTGTGTGCGCGGTGTGGTGTGTGTGCGGTGTGTGTGTGTGGTGTGTGTGTGGTGTGTGTGTGTGGTGTGTGTGTGGTGTGTGTGGTGTGTGTTTGCGGTGTGTGGTGTGTGCGGTGTGGTGTGAGTGTGTGTGTGTGGTGTGTGTGGTGTGTGCGCGCACACGTGCACAGGCACGCTCTGGGAGATGTGTGAATGCGTGTTTATGCATGTGTGTACACGCACAGCATCGTGTTGCAGTATCTAGGTTGGTGCAGGTCCGTCTGCTCACTGCCAGGGGCTCTGTGCCTTTGGCTCTGCCAATTCTCTTAAATTCTGAGGACTTTCTCTCCTTCCTGAAGCTGACGTTCTGCCAGCCGAGCCCTCCTGCAGGACTCCTGGCTTTCTTGTTTCCACTTTGGTATTCCATCTGTCGTTTTGTTCTGTCTTGGGAGATTTCTAGTCCTCCGTAGGAGGACGGCACTTCTAATCCCTGAGATCCCCTTACAGTCCCTAAGACAAAAACAAACAAAACTCAGCATCTATTTGAGGCTTGTGGGGCAGTTGAGCCTTGGCTTGTGGACTTAGGAGTCTGGGTTTTGTTTTTTTAAGGGTTTTGTCACTCAGCTGTCCCTGCTTGCTGTGGCTGTTTTTGCTGACTTTTTCATTTTGCCTCTCCCATGTTAGGGACCATTCTTAGTGGTCTGGTCGTGCTGCCTGTGCTTATGACTGGACACCAGGAGGACAGGCACTCGAGGGACCCATTCTGCTGGGCTTCCTTGCAGGGCGACTGGCCAAGAGCCCACCAGTGCCACCGTCCTTACATTTTATCCAAATGTGCAGACTCTCGTCACCCTGACTCAGCTCACGTGAGCTGGCCTGCACCACCTCTGGGTGCCTGGGAACCATTGGGGCAAGAATTCTGGGTGCCCAGCAGGACCCTTCCAGCAGTGGCAGATCCTAGCACGTGGGTTCCCAAGGCTTAGGGACTGGCTGGCCACTCAGAGGCCTGGCAGCTTCAAGACCTGACAGCTAGGGCCCCATTTCTCCGGGTTTTCGAAGGTAGATTTATGGACTATGGCTATGGACATTCAGGTTGGAGGCCAACCGTTCTTGACTTAAGCCACCAGTGGCCAAGTCCCTGGGAAGTCTTCATGATCCTTGGCTTCCAGAAGCCGTGATGATGATGTTGCAGCAACAGGCCGCACTTCTAGTGTCATGGTGCTTGAATGGGCTCCAGGGCTGGACCCCTCCTCCTACAGTGGAAAGGGGTCATAGCTCTCAGGCCTAGGGTGTCTGAAGGCCCCCGACTCTGACCACGATCCACACTGTCCCTTCCATAGCATCTTACTCTGGTCTTTCTGCAGCCTTCACTTTTTGGCTTCTCCTACCTTCTCTCTACTGCATCATCACCCATCTTGACTGTCCATCATCTGTGCCCGCCCAGCGTCTGGAACTCCAGCTGTTGCTGGTGGTACTACCATTGTCACCACTGGCTGCCACCACCTCCAGCACTGCTGTTTTTCCCAGATCACTTCACCATCTTTTCCCTCAGCTTTGTCTGTACCTTGCAAGTCTTATATTGAGCCTAATATACCAGGGGCAACACAGGAGGAGATCTCCCCGGCTAACTCACAAGGTGAACTGCTTTTAAGCATAAAGGGGGTGTGGCAAGATGTCTTCACACAAATGCAGGGCTGTATTTTCACAGTCCAGGCCTTCTGTTGGGACATCAGGGACACCAGGCCTTCTCTGGCCTGGGTAGAAATGGCAGTAGGGTCATCTAGAGTTTATCAAGGCTGTGATGGCAGGAAAATCCCACGCAAATGATCTGAGGTGGTGGGCTGTGGCAGAGCCTTCAGGAGCAGGAGCTGTGCTTGGCAGCAAGCAGCGCAGCTGCACACAGCTTCCCTGAGTGTTCAAAGCGGTCTCTGCTAGCTTGAGGTCCACCTGACTGTCTGCTTGGCTGGTGGCCATGTGCTCAGATTCTAGTCTTTTCCGGATTGCACTGGTCAAGGTGGCAACCAGAAGTTTGGGACTGGGCCTGTGCCCAGTGGTGCAGATGTCCTACAACCAGAGCCATTTCTCCAGGCATCACTGTCCTTGGGCTCCTGACCGGCAGCTGCTCCTGACTGCCCAGGGATGAGGGCAGGAGCAAAGCGTGCTTCCTCCCCAGCGTGAGGTTCCCAGGCAATGCACGCTTACAGCGTGTCAGCACATGTTTTTGTATTCTTTTTAACTTTGTGTCTGCCTTTCAGTGGTTTCTTCTGTTGTACGTGAAGGCAAAACAGCCAACAATCCAGTCCAAGACGGAGCCCCAGAGCCCCTCTGTGTGGGTCTGTATAGATCACCTGGGATTTTATCAGGAAGCTGGTAGGCAGGTCTGGGCCAGGCCCCAGACGCCCCCTCGGTCAGTGCCCCGCCCCGGACGCCCCCTCAGTCAGTGCCCCGCCCCGGACGCCCCCTCGGTCAGTGCCCCGCCTGGGACGCCCCCTCGGTCAGTGCCTCCCCCCCCCCCCCCCCCGGACACCCCCTCGGTCAGTGCCCCGGACGCCCCCTCGGTCAGTGCCCCACCCCGGACGCCCCCCTCGGTCAGTGCCCCACCCCGGACGCCCCCCTCGGTCAGTGCCCCACCCCGGACGCCCCCTCGGTCAGTGCCCCACCCCGGACGCCCCCCTCGGTCAGTGCCCCACCTGGGACACCCCCTCGGTCAGTGCCCCGCCTGGGACACCCCCTCGGTCAGTGCCTCCCCCCGGACGCCCCCTCGGTCAGTGCCCCGCCTGGGACGCCCCCTCGGTCAGTGCCTCCCCCCGGACGCCCCCTCGGTCAGTGCCCCGCCTGGGACGCCCCCTCGGTCAGTGCCCCGCCCGGGACGCCCCCTCGGTCAGTGCCCCGCCCCCCTCGGTCAGTGCCCCGCCCCCCTCGGTCCGTGCCCCGCCCCCCTCGGTCAGTGCCCCGGACGCCCCCTCGGTCCGTGCCCCGGACGCCCCCTCGGTCCGTGCTCCGGACGCCCCCTCGGTCCGTGCTCCGGACGCCGCCTCGGCCCGCGGCCGGGCACCGGGCGCCGACGCCGCCGGGCCTCGGAGGCCGCGCCTCGCTCCGGGCAGGGCGCGCGCGTCGGCCGCGCGGGCTGAAGGGCTCCGGGCGGGGCCGGGCGGGGCCGGAACCAGCGCGCCCGGAACCTCAGCCGGGGACGCTATTGGCGGCGGACCCAGTTCCGGTACTTCCTGCCGGCTCGGCCCGACCTCGGCGCGCGCCTGACCCCCGTGACCCCAGTCTGACCCGGAGGCCGGAGGTGAGCCCGCGCGGCCGGGCCCGGGAGACCCCGCGTGCGGGGCGGGGGGGGGGGCAGAGCCCGAGCTGCGGCGCCCCCAGCCCGGGGCGGCCGGGCGGCCGGGCCTCGGCCCGCGGGGCAGCAGCGCCCGGCTCCCCGGTGCTCCCCCACGTCCCACTGACTGGTGGAGGACGGGCTGTTGGTTGGACTTGTCTGTGTCTGTCTGTCTGCCTGGCTGGCTGAGTGGCTGTTGGACTTGTCTGTGTCTGTCTGTCTGCCTGGCTGGCTGAGTGGCTGTTGGTTGGACTTGTCTGTGTCTGTCTGTCTGGCTGGCTGGCTGGCTGAGTGGCTGTTGGACTTGTCTGTCTCTGTCTGTCTGTCTCTGTCTGTCTGACTGGCTGTCTGTCTGGCTGTTGGACTTGTCTGTCTCTGTCTGTCTGTCTGACTGGCTGGCTGACTGGCTGTTGGACTTGTCTGTCTCTGTCTGTCTGTCTGTCTGACTGGCTGGCTGGCTGGCTGTTGGACTTGTCTGTCTCTGTCTGTCTGTCTGCCTGGCTGGCTGACTGGCTGTTGGACTTGTCTGTCTCTGTCTGTCTGTCTGACTGGCTGGCTGAGTGGCTGGTTGACCAGCTGGCTGGCTGGATGAATGACTGGCTGATGGCAGGGCCTCATTCTGCTGCCCAGTCTGGCCCAGAGCTGGAGATACTAATGTCTCAGCCTCCTGACTGCTGAGCTTACAGGCGTACACCCCCCACTCAGCTCCATCTGGCATTTCTTAGTGAAAGTTATCACCCGCGCCCTTCACGGCATCGTGTGGGACCCAGTCCCCTCCACTGTCCAATTCTGGGACACCTTCATCACACAGAGGAAGTTCTGGGGATCACTGATATACACGGTCTGGTGGTGAGTAGGTCAGATGTGGCATTGAATCAAAGCCAGGTGCCATTCATTTAGGAACCTGCATTCATTTGAGTGCAAGTATCATCCTTATCTCTTACTGGCAGGCTCTAGTGAGCATGTGCCAAGGGACGCTCATCTGCTTGGCACGTGCTTAGAGAATCACTGTCACCCCAGGTCAGTGCCAAATCTTTCAGTCTCATCTTACAGGTAGGAAGTGAGAGGGAAAAGGAACTGTTAGGGGTAAGAAGTAGCGATGGCAGTGCCCCGTCTTGGTGATTCCTGTTGAGAGCCTCAGACTTCCGTTCAACTGCTTTTTCTCATAATGCTGAGTTCCTGCTCAAATGCTTCTTCATGATACCCTGGGTGCCTCCCTAAGCAATGGAAAGAGCCAGGGCAGGCATACACAGCCATCAAGCAATCACAAAGCCCAGGGAGGGGCCTGCGTGTAAAACTGGCCTCCAGAGGCCTCCATGAGACTCTTTAGGCTCCCCTCCTGATGCATCTCACTACTTTTCTTTTCTGACTTTCCTTTTGCTTTCAATAAACTTACTGTGTTTCCCTTACACATTCCCTGCCTTTTGATTCTCTAATGCGTGGTGAAAAGGAATCCTTTTCCCTAGGAGGTATCAAAACGCAAGGTTTAAGCAGGTGAAGAAAACCAGGAAGAAGAGCAGTGGTACGAGGCTGAGTTTGTGGGAGGCTAGCTCTCCTCTTAACTGCCTTCTGTCGGGACATAAAAGAGAAATCCTCTGGGCTCTAGGATTGGCCCCCGAAGGGACCCGTATGTCCTGATGGCAGTCTTGCCTCCTGGAGCAGCAAGGCAGTGACTCCCAAACCCCAGAATGCCACACTGCCCAGGCCCCTCCGCATGCTGCTGCTTCAAAGGGGACAAAGCTTCTCCCCTCAGGCTGAACACTGAGGGACAGGTACACCCGGGCTGGGGTGCCTGGGAGTGCTGTTTGCCAGAAGAGTTCCCCTCAGGGCCCTGCTTTCAGGAAGGAGTGCTGCCGCATGGCTCCCAAGCTGGGGGCCCTGCCCTGACAGGTTTTGATGAGCTCCCAGCCAGGAAGGGGTGCAGGTGCTGTTCATCGATGCCCTCGTCCGCGTGATCAGGAGAATCGTGGCATTTTGGTGCTGCAGCTGTGGCATGACGTCAAGCACTCTGGTGCTGCACACTGCCGAGTGATCAGTTGCGTTTTCTCTTCTGCCTGACAAGCAAATAGAGGAGCATTAGTGGTTCTGCCCTGCCCGTCCACCTTATGCCCATTGTATGTGGCCTGCTGACGAGCGCTCTGCAACTTAGCACCTCAGATTTGTTCAGTTTTTCTGTAGCAGCAGAAATCCAGGGTGTGAGCAAACCAGATGCTGCTTCTGAGCCCCTTGTGGACACAGGGCTGGGCAGCTATGGGACCCTTGCTGCCTCTTACTGCAGAATGATGGGTCTTGGGTGACCAGCATTTGTAGGGCCAGCAAACACAGGACTTGGAAACAATCATGAGCTGAGCCAAGCATCGGCATAGGATCTGTGAGGCACGCGTGACTCTTGTGCACAGGGCTAGAGGTTTTCCTGCCGAGACCCTGGCTAGAAGAGAAATCAGCAAGCCACATGAGAGAGGCAGGGAGGCCAGCAAGTGGAGCCAGGCCTGAGCGAGTTCCTCAAGCACAGAAGGTGGCCTGGGTCTGGCAGATTTCGTTGTTGTAGTTTATTCTTTATTAGATGATTATAAAGCACTGTGCTAATCTTGTTTGTTTTTTAAGAGAACAAAAACAGTGCTTGGAGCATGTAGTGGGTGTCATTTCCCCAGCACGTTCAGATGGAGAAATGGATTTGTAGGCAGGTGTGTGGCCAGCATGGAGAAGCAGCCCTGCAGAGGGTGAGATGCACAGAGGACTGGGGAGGAGCTCTGACAATTCTGCTTACCCTTGTCACCCTCCTGGGCCTGCCAGGCAGGCCCAGGCCTACAGCTTCCATGCTGGCGCCTGCTGTGTGCCCCCATCAGCAGGGGCTTGCCGCCCTGTCTCTGGAGTGCAGCACTATTTAGGGCCCTCGTCCCTGCCTGGAGCCCCATGGGGGCAGGCAGTGCAGTCTGCAGCCTACAGAGCATGAGGTCTGCGTCGAGTCCTCGCTCCAGACTCTGTTCTACCTACTGCAGCGGAGGTGGGCCTCTGGCCGAGCACTGCTCAGATGGCCGTACAGTGTTGCTGGGTGGAGGTGGCTGATCTGTTCTCAGTGCCAGGCCAAGGCAGGCAGGGGCTGTGACCTGGAGGTGACAGGAAGGACTTGAACCATTGGTGGTGGTGGTGGTGGCACTGGGAAGAAGGCGTTGTCAGCTCAGAGGCAGAGTCCAGGGTGGCATCTACCACCCATACTGTACAGGAGCAGTGTGCAGGTGTGCTGGCGGGACCGGGCCACTCAGGCCTTGTGCTGGCATGGACCGGGCCATGTGGGCCTGTGTGCAAGTATGCTGGCGTGGACCGGGCCATGTGGGCCTGTGTGCAAGTATGCTGGCGTGGATCGGGCCATGTGGGCCTGTGTGCAAGTATGCTGGCGTGGACCGGGCCATGTGGGCCTGTGTGCAAGTATGCTGGCGTGGACCGGGCCATGTGGGCCTGTGTGCAAGCATGCTGGCGTGGACCGGGCCACGGGGGCCTGTGTGCAAGTGTGCTGGCGTGGACTGGGCCACGGGGGCCTGTGTGCAAGTGTGCTGGCGTGGACTGGGCCACGTGGGCCTGTGTGCAAGTGTGCTGGCGTGGACTGGGTCCCGTGGGGCTGTGTACAAGTGTGCTGGCGTGGACCAGGCCACGTGGGCCTGTGTGCAAGTATGCTGGTGTGGACCAGGCCATGTGGGCCTGTGTGCAAGTATGCTGGCGTGGGCCGGGTCCCGTGGGCCTGTGTGCAAGTGTGCTGGCGTGGACCGGGCCACGTGGGCCTGTGTACACGTGTGCTGGTGTGGACTGGGCCACGTGGGCCTGTGTGCAAGTGTGCTGGCGTGGACCGGGTCCCGTGGGGCTGTGTACAAGTGTGCTGGCGTGGACCGGGCCATGTGGGCCTGTGTACATGTGTGCTGGCGTGGACTGGGCCACGTGGGCCTGTGTGCAAGTGTGCTGGCGTGGACTGGGCCACGTGGGCCTGTGTGCAAGTGTGTTAGTGTGGACCGGGCCACGTGGGCCTGTGTGCAAGTGTGTTGGTGTGGACTGGGCCACGTGGGCCTGTGTGCAAGTGTGCTGGCGTGGACCGGGTCCCGTGGGCCTGTGTGCAAGTGTGCTGGCGTGGACCGGGTCCCGTGGGCCTGTGTACAAGTGTGTTAGTGTGGACCGGGTCCCGTGGGCCTGTGTGCAAGTGTTCTGGTGTGGACCGGGTCCCGTGGGCCTGTGTACAAGTGTGCTGGCGCGGACTGGGCCACGTGGAGCCCTCTGGTGAAGCAGACGCCCGCACCTCCCTCCCAATAAGCTCGTTCCCTGCTGCTCGGTCTTTACTAGCAGTGTTTCCATCCTAGAAAACAACCTAATGCTTACAGCTGGGTGAACGCTCGCCCTTGGGGATGGCTGGGGGCGGTTGCCTGGTCTGCACCAGCCGACAGTCTTCTGGTGAGGTCTGTGGGTGGTGAGGTACCTGCGCAGCCCCATGCTCCTCTTACCTGGTGTTTTCCCAAGCCTAGAGTTCCAAAACCCAATATTCAAGATTTACCTTAAGTATATTGAGTATTGCTTCTCTAGAATCTCGTGGGGTATTTTTAAAATATTTAAGCCGACAAGATTTAGTAAAATACTCAGGAGGCTGAGATCTGAGGGTCATGGTTTGCAGCCAGCCAGAGCAGGAAAGTCCATGAGACTCTAATCTCCAATTAACCACCAGAAAGCCAGAAGTAGAGCTGTGGCTCAAGTGGTAGAGCACTAGCTTTCAGAGAAACAGTGCTCAGGGACACTGCCTATGCCCTGAGTTCAAGCCCCAGGAGAGGCACAAAAAATAAGAGGGAAAGAAAGGGAGGGAGGGAGGAAGGAAGGAAGGAATCCAGGCTAAGAAGCCAGATACTTGAAGTCTAAAGATGATGAATGCTGGGCTGGGAAGGTGGCTCAGTGGTGGAGCGCTTGCCTTGCATGCATGAGGCCCTGGGTTCGATTCCTCAGTACCACATAAACAGAAAAAGCGGAAGTGGTGCTGTGGCTCAGTGGTAGAGGCCTTGAGCTGAAGAGCTGAGGGACAGCGCCCAGGCTGAGTCCAGGCCCACGGCCTGGGCGGCGAGCGCTCAGTCACTGTGGCAAAGCACTCATCGCTGTGTTCTCCTCTCTGCAGAGGAACCGGCACGCCAGGGCAGCGCTGGCTGGCGCGATGCACCTGGTCTGGTGTCTGGCCTCCCGCCGGCAGGCCCTTTGGAGACACAGAGCACGTGGCCTCCTGCACACGGCCCCCGCCGCCCCCCTGGATGGGGCTGCCCCAGTGTTTGTGCGAGCCCCGGCATTTGGGGACAGAATTGCCCTGGTTGACCAACATGGCTGCCACACCTACAGGGATCTCTATGCCCGCAGCCTCCGCCTGTCCCGGGAGATCTGTAAACTCCGGGGCTGCGTGGACGGGGACCTCCGGGAGGAGAGGGTCTCCTTCCTGTGCTCCAACGACGTCTCTTACGTGGTTGCCCAGTGGGCTGCGTGGATGAGTGGCGGCATTGCTGTCCCTCTCTACCGGAAGCACCCGGAGGCCCAGCTGGAGTACTTCATCCGGGACTCGAGGAGCTCCTTGGTGGTGGCCGGCCAGGAGTACGAGGAGCTGCTGGGCCCGGTGGTCAGCAGGCTGCGGGTCCCTCTCCTGCCTCTCACTCCCGCCGTCTACCACGAGGCCGCAGAGGGGACCACAGAGGCACAGGTGCCAGACCGGGTGTGGCGAGACCGTGGAGCCATGATCTTCTACACCAGCGGGACCACGGGGAGCCCCAAAGGGGCCCTGAGCACCCACCGCAACCTTGCAGCTGTGGTGAGTGTCGGGGCCTTCCCGGGGGCAGCGTGCCCTTCCGTGTCCCTCCCTCACCCCTGCAGCCCTGGGCAGGCTCAAGGCACTTTCTGGGGGAGGTTGTTTGTTCACTCCTCTGTGTGGCCATTCTTAGCCGTCTCTCTGTCTCTCTGTCTGTCTCTGTCACACACACACACACACCTGCAAACATCATGAAGTCTGGGTGACAGGGTGAGAGGAACATGGAGCCTCGGGACTCACTTGCCAGGGCAGGGCAGCCGTGCTTTCTGCAGTGGCCTCCTGGGTGACCCGCCAGGACCATGGACACAGAGAGGACAGAAGAGACCACTGCGTGCTGTGTGCTGTGAACAGACAGCCAGCCAGGCAGAGCCAGGATGTGTGTCTGGGACCTGAGATTGAGATTTGTTTGGGTGACCTGGGAGCAGGACCCATCTTTTGTCTGACCTGTGCATTATCAATAATGCCTGTGCACTAATTTTTTTATTCTATAACTTAGTGACCATTGTGACAAAACTCTTCACCCACTTTGCTTATCTGCGATAAATACTCCCAGAAAGTATTTGTTTGCATTTAAAAGGAATGAAGTCTCTTATATGGTAGGAGAAATAAAGTAAAAACAGAAGTTCAAAGCACAAGAGGAAGGCAGGAAGTAAACACAGATTCCAAGCCAGCAGCATGGCTGTGAGTGTGGTGACCTTGGCCAGGTGCACAAGCACACCTCACAAGCAGCCGCATCCAGGAGTGGACGCATTCGTCTGTGAGGTCATCAGGAGTGGACACGTTCATCTGGGAGGTCATCAGGAGTGGACACGTTTGCCTGTGAGGTCATCAGCGGTGGACGTGTTTGTCTGTGAGGTCATCAGCAATGGATGTGTTCATCTGTGAGGTCATCAGCTGTGGACATATTCATCTGTGAGGTCATCAGCAGTGGACACGTTCATCTGGGAGGTCATCAGGAGTGGACGCGTTTGCCTGGGAGGTCATCTCTGGGCCTCTCCATTCCCTGAAGAGACAGTGAGGTCCTGCAGTGTGCCGGACACAGCACCCTTGCCGTGGCTACATGGGGCACTCGAAGGCCTTGTCCCCAGGGCTCCTCAGTACGAGCTGAGGATACACCCAACACTGACTCTGTGGCTCCCCTCTAGCTGGATGTGCAGGGATCACAGAGCTTGGCACAGAGGCCGCGGTTGGACTGATCCAGTTAAATCTGGACCTCTGCTGTGTGCCTGGGCTGGGAACACCTGCAGGAGGCAGGGCCGCATTCACACCGCTGCAGAGCCCGTCTGCTGCCCCGACGGCTCTAACGCGGCTAACCGGCTGTGACCCTCCCTGAGCACGCAGGGCCCTTGGTCATCTGGCCTCCATCTCTGCCAGGAATCACCAGAGGGAGGAGTGTGGACTTTCCTCTTCCTCCTTGGCCCCGCATCCACCCATGTGCGTCTCTAGTGGCACAGCGCTCCTGGTCTTACCAGTGCTTTGTCCCCTGCAGGTGACTGGGCTGGTCCACGCCTGGGCCTGGACGAGAGATGATGTGATCCTCCATGTCCTCCCACTGCACCATGTCCACGGCGTGGTCAACAAGCTGCTCTGCCCGCTCTGGGTGGGAGCCACCTGTGTGATGCTGCCCGAGTTCAGTGCCCAGCAGGTCAGTCGGGAATCGTGTCTCAGCGCGAGCTGAGGGCCAGCTTTGCAGATATGTGAGTCCCGGGGACCACCGTGACAGAAGGCCATGGGCTGGGGATAAAACATCCTGGGGCTGTTCTCACCTTTCTGGAGTGAGTTGAATAGAGCCAAAACCAGGTATGGACAGGTATGGCCTTCCATCTGGAGGACCAGGGTCAGCCGCTGTCCCCCATGGCTCCCGTGCCCGGGGTTGGCTGCTGCCCCCCGTGGCTCCCGTGCCTGGGGTCGGCCTCTGTCCCCCGTGGCTCCTGTGCCAGGTCGGCCACTGCCCCCCGTGGCTCCCATGCCCAGGGTCGGCCGCTGCCCCCCGTGGCTCCTGCCAGCCTGTGCTCCTGGCAGCCCCTCTGGGCCCTGCTGAGCTCTCAATCTGCCTGTCTCATGAGGATAACCCAGGATCATCTCCCACCTTTTTGTTGTTGTTGTTGTTCTGGTCCTGGGGCCTGAACTCTGGGCCTGGGCGCTGTCCCTCAGCTCTTCAGCTCAAGGCGAGTGCTCTACCACTTGAGCCACATCGCCACTTCCAGCTTTTTTTCTTTTGCTGGGGAATGGAACCCAGGGCCTCAGGCATGCAAGGCAAGCGCTCTACCACTGAGCCACCTTCCAGCCCACATCTCCCACCTTTAGGCTTTACTGAATTCCATCTACAGCATCCCTTTCTCTGCCTGGGGCTGTTCAGAGCCCAGGGAAGAGCATTTGGACACCACAGCCATGGTCTGTAGTGAGTGACCCCCGCAGCGGGCTGGCCTAGGCTCCTCCTCTCTTCCTTCCAACTGCTACTGTACATGGAAGTTCTGGTGTCACTGAGCAACCTGTGAATTGTCACCTGCGCAGGGTGGCAGGTCAGAGCCAATGATTTGGAGGGAAAAAAAGCCACATCCGAAGGCTGATGCTGGCCTGGGTGACCTGGTCTATAACGCAGTCTCCCAGAGGCTGATGCTGGCCTGGGTGACCTGGTCTATAACGCAGTCTCCCAGAGGCTGATGCTGGCCTGGGTGACCTGGTCTATAACGCAGTCTCTCTGACGTTCAGTGGGGCCAGCGGCTGTTGACTGTGCTGGGTAGTACTCTTCCTGCGGGAGTGGGCAGTGGTGCTGTCTGTCCATGGGGTCCGTTCTGCTGCTCCTGCCCTTGCCTTGGGCCATCCTGCCCTGAGCTTACCCTCGCTTGACTCATCTTCCTGTCCCTGGCTGCCTGGGCCCGGGCCCTCATCTCCAGTCCCTCACCGGACTGTCAGAGCAGATGTGGGCCTTGCGCACCCGATCTGTGCACTCAGCACGGTCCTCCCCTGTGCCGTGTGGGCAGCTCCTCTGTGCCCTGGAATCTCTTCTGAGGTGCTGCGCTCCTGCGGTGACACTCTGGAGTTGCTCCTGCTGGGGCTCTAGCCAAGGTCTGGGGCCTATGGTCCATTCCCTAGCTTGTGATGCGGGCAGAGCCTCCTTTCATAGTGTTTAACATTCAGGCGTTTCTGATACTACCCAGTACTTGATCATGATGCTGTGGCTAAAAAAGACGCAGCCGTCTACATCTCTGGGTTTAGAAATGTATCTCCATGAAACCTGCTCTGAGCCCCAGTGTCTGGAGGAGCTCAGAGGAGCCCCGGTGTGCCCCGCGTCCGCGCTGCGCTGGGGCTGTGGTGCCCGCTGAGGACCGCTTCCAGTCTTGCTGTCTGAGAAGTTGCTCTCGGCCCTGAGTGTTTTGCTGTGCTCAGCGCCGCTGCCTGTGTGGACTTTCCGCTGAATGTCCCTCACCTGTGTCTCCTCTCACTGCAGTCTCAGTCTTTGGAGTGCGATGCTGTTGTACAAGGCAAGGACTCGGGGCTGCTCAGCTTGGATGCTGTTCATCCCAGTTTCCAATGCTGTGGGCCGGGACCCACTGTGAGGGCTATGGGGACTCCAAAGGCCAGGACCGCGGCACCCTGTTCTGCCTTGTTCAACCACTGGGTTCAAGGCCACAGAATAAACAACCTTCCATGACGTCTGCTTTTCCTTAAGAGCTGTGGGTAAACACGAAACACCTAACCTGTTAGGCGTTTTCATATTAAAGCTCATTATAAAGTCACTATGGAGTCAAACATAAAGCTCACATGATAACAAAGGACCTGTCTTCTGTCTGTGCCAACCACGGGGCTGACTTCTGGCCAGCGACCACCTGGGGCTGCTGCCAGCTTCTCTACCGTGCAAGTCACCCCTACGGAAGTAACTGGAGAAAGTTGACACTTCCGGCCACCGATAGGGAACCCTGGGCCCCGTTCCTCGCTTGCTCTCCCTGCTCTCCACACGGGGCATGCTCTAAGAGATGGGTCTGGGGCTCAAGAGCGCTCTGTGCTGGGAGCCGGGCTAGGAAAGGCTTCCGCTCAGGGAACTGACCTAGGACCGGAACACAGGTAGAATGTAGCTGCAAGTGCTGTTTCCTGATGTTTCTACTGGGTGCTTCCTTTTCTCTGTAGGTCTGGGAAAAGTTCTTAAGTTCTGAGACTCCACGGATTAACATGTTTATGGCCGTGCCCACGATATACAGCAAACTGATAGAGTACTACAACAGACATTTCACCCAGCCTCACGTCCAGGACTTTGTGCGTGCAGTTTGTGAAGAAAAAATTAGGTAAATGGAAAAAGCTCCCTTTCCTGTCCAGGAGGGTTAGTGATGGTCAGGTAGAAGTCAGGCTGCCGCTCGAGTGGCCTGGCTTCCCTTCCCTTGAAAGGATGTGTCCGCGCTCCTCTGTTGCTCTTTGCCCGTACATAGTCCCGTACCGCGCCTGCCGCCCCCAGCCTTCCGCACCTCTGTCTCCCTATCCCTCACGGCCGCGGGTGAGGGAGGGACTCAGAGAGGACAGTGCTCGGACGCTCTTGCGCGGCCCACGATGACCGCATAGTCTGTTTCTGCTCAGTCGTGGCTCTCCAGGTCCTGCTGCCCAGCCCTACGCGCCTTCTCAGCTCTGTCTCTTCTGGCTCCCTGGATAGGTGGCTTTCCTCCCACGGGAGCAGAGCCTTTGAGCCTTCAGTGGCATGGGCTTTGTTCTGTGTTCTCTTACGAACCTGTAGGCATGGTTTATTTCTCAGCTTTATGTTAAGGTGTGACACTGCTGGCGTGGTGACTCATTCCTATGATCCCAGCTAATCGGGAGCCAGAGATGGGAAGAATCACAGATGAAGGCCAGCTGGAAATTCCATCTGAACTAAGCCTGGCCTGGTGGGTGCTAGCCTGTCACCTGAGCTACTTGGGAGGCCATAGGTGTTGGGTTCAGGCCAGCCTCAGGCAAAAGCACAAGACCCTACCTGAAAACTAATCTAAAGCAAAAAGGGCTGGTGCCCCTGCCCAGAAAGCAAGAGGCCCTAATCCCCAATACCACCAGAAAAAGAATTTGACCTACTAACTGGAAGTGAACACGCACACTGGGCACTTGACCTACTAACCGGAAGTGAACACACACACTGGGCATTTGACCTACTAACCCGAAGTGAACAAGCACACTGGGCATTTCCCCATCCCGGCAGGCATGAGGGGAGGTCTCTGCGGCCAGGGGCAGAGGTGACCGCGTGCACAGGAAGCGGACCCAGGCTGGCCGAAGGACCTGTGCAGTCAGCGGAGTTTAAGATGCCAAGTGCCACCTTCCCCAACCCCCCAGGCCCACCTCGAGCTGGGTTCCCAGGCCACAGAAGAGCCCAGGAAGCAGCATCCGTCTCCCCAGGAGAGCAGGGGGCACGTGAGGCAGTGTGTGTTTGATAGTGCTCACCCGGGGGCCCTGGACGTCACCCGGAGTCAGCCAGGAGCTTGACCAGCGCCCTTCCTGTGCCACCGCTGGTGCCCTCTGCCCTGGGGCGTGTGGCCTCCACCTGGAGCTACGCTGGACCACTGCTGTCGCTCCTGTGGTTGTGAACATTTGTATGGTCATATTTGCAAAGTGCCACCAAAAACCCCAAAGATAACCTTTAATTTGCATTCCTTTGGCAGAACTCTGCGCCTCCTAAAGCAAATCCAATGAATTATTTCCAAGAAACACATAAGTTTTAGCCCAAACTCATTTTTATTGTGAATTTCAAGTACAGGGCTGTGGGGCAAGGGTGTTTTACAGTCTGTGTCCCGGCTGAAGGCACGAGTCTTGTGGGAGGCCCCTTCTGAGCTCCCTGTGCTGGTACCCTAGGCTAATGGTGTCAGGCTCGGCAGCCCTGCCCATCCCGGTGCTGGAGAGGTGGAAGAGCGCCACGGGCCACACGCTGCTGGAGCGCTACGGCATGACGGAGATCGGCATGGCCCTGTCCAACCCGCTGGCCGCAGCTCGCCTGCCAGGTACCTGCAGCCCCAGGCTTTCCTGTCCTGCTTTCTCTGAATGGCGGTGGCGGGGGTGGGGAGGTGTCCCGGCGACTTACATTGCAGGGGAGAGGAGTGGTGTGTGCTGCTGTCCGGGACGGGCCACGGGGGCTGAGGCCACCTTGGGGCTGGCCACCAGGCCAGTCCTGAGCGACGGTGGAGTGGGTGGGAAGGCCTTTCACCCTGCTCTGCCAGGTCAGTGGGGAAGAGCTCTGCTGAGTGGCAGGTGCTCCTGGGGACGGGCCCCTGGCCGCGATGCCGCCTCCGTCCGGGCGGCAGCCGCAGACCCGGGTCCGCTTCCGGGCCTCTGCTCTCCGCAGGGTCATGCTGACCCGGCCGCCTCGTGCCCGCGGGCGCTGGTGGCCCATCCTGCACCATGGCTCCCTTCCAGCCCCAGCCGTCTGTCTGTCCTTGTGCCACCCGCTGCTGTAAGCCTGGCCACTAGCCAAAGGACATCCCGCTTCCTTCTGGCTTGGGGACGCTCTGGGTCGGGTGTCCTCTGTCCAGAGGCCCCGTGTCCCTCTGTGCACTCAGCCTTGTGCTGGCCGGGCTGTGTGTCCTCCGGCGGCTGTCTGCCCTCTGCTCGCAGGCAGAGGGGACGGCTGTGAGTCCCGCAGAGCCCTGGACGCTGCCGGCTGCCTCACGTCGCACGGGGTGCTGGCATCTCGCCCAGTCTCATTGCTCTAGTAACTACTAGAGCAATTATTTGTTTTCATCCTGTACTCCGTCCCTTGCCGACGGTGGATGGAGGAAGGGGGTCCAGAGTCATTAAAATGCGAGGATCCGCTGGGGCCGGCCTCGGAGCGCAGAAGTGAGCGTGGTGAACAGCTGGCCACACCTCGTAGCCTCTAGATGTTGGCGCTGGTCGCCGGAACAGAATCAAGTACCTGTGGCTGGGTCCCACGTGCAGGTCCCGGAGGGGCAAGCTCCGCCCCACACCGTGCGGCTCCCGTCCTTAAACCTAGAAATGCGTCTTGAAAGTGCTGTCTCCGGGGATCCATGTCCTCGACAGAGGAGGAGGAGGAGAGGGGCTTCCTTGTACCTTCCCACTCTCAGCTGCCCCAGGCCCAGACAGCCCTGGCTTCGGAGCCTGTGGTTTGTTTCAGCTGCAGCCTCTGGTCCTGGGTGCCGACCTTGGTCCTCTGTGCTTGGGATGCACCCATGCCGCCAGGCTGCTCCAGCCAGAGTCCTCTCCTGCCAGCCCCTCCGTCCCCTGCATGTTTCAGCCGTGGGTGGGGGCCTGTCAGACGCCGGGCGGGGTCAGCTCACGCCAGAGCCCACAGAGGTGTGAGGGGGACTGGGGGCATGTTGCTGGTGCCAGGGCCGCTGCTCCCCTTCTCCCCGGTTGCTGTAAAGAGTGATGAATCATTTACAGCCTAGCTGTCACTGGGCCTGACAGCACAGTAATCAGGACCGGGGTCAGAGGCATGGAGGTTCTGGCAGCAGCCGGTTCCAGGGGTCTGGGGCCTGGCACCCACGTCCCTAGAAAACCATGGGTGCCTAGTACACGAACCACAGGGCAGGGTGCCACGTAACGAAACCATGGGTTCCTCATGCACAGCCACAGTGCAGTGCCCACTCAGCCTCACCGCGCCATCAGCCTGCTGCTGACTGCTTGTGCACACAGTGCACACCTCTTCTCACACCCACCCCCGACTCGGGGTGTTGTGTACACACGCACAGACTGACACACATAAAGGCCTAGGTGTGCTCTGTTCTTTTGCAACCTTCCAACTCCCACCTCTTTTCCCTTTCTCCTCAGGCTCCGTGGGGACCCCGCTACCCGGAGTGGAAGTACGTATTGTCTCCGAGAGCCCACAGAAGGAGGGCTGCCCCTATGCTGTCCACGCGGAGGGAAACGAGCGGGGGACAAAGGTGGGTCTGTGGGGTGGGGCCCGCTTGGTGCGCAGCGGCAAGGCTGCGCTGTCCCCCGTGCAGGGCTGGCTCGGACAGCAGGGACACTGCCAGCGTCTGAGGCCTCCTGCTGCTCTGGCTCCTTGGGGCTCTCTATCGAGGAAGCCTCAGGGCGGTGACAGCCTGGCCAAGGAGGATCCCAGGGCCGCAGCGGCCATGCTTGCAGATGGAGCCTGGGAACGCCGGTCTGCGCTCTGTGCTGTCCCAGCCCCACACGCTCCAGGGACCTTCCTGCCACAGTCCTGCAGTTCTCCATATTTCCTGTGTCACTCTGGTCTCGGCCAGGGTGACCACGGGCAAGGACATTCATTGTCTTATGTCCGTGAGGATTTCCACTGAAGAGCGGAGAACTGCTAGCAATTAAGTCACCTTGGTCACAGTTTTGGAAATGACCTGCCCCCCCACGCTGGTACTAGTGCCACTAGGGCAGGCGCCGAGTCCGTACCCCGCCAAGGTTCCGAGATGCCAGACGGAGCCTCGGTGCTCAGTCAGGGCCTTGTTTGGACTGTGATCGAGTTGGGCCACCAGCAGGTGTCCTGCCCTTGGCTCAGTCTCTGTGGACGGACCGCGATGGAGATAGAACCCCACTGGGAGGGGATTTTGCACAGGCCGAAGCGAGACCTGTCTACACAGCCCTCTGCTTGTTCCTTGGGGTTTCACTGGTCATGCTGTCCTCACCAGCCCCCGGCTTTGCCCTCTGGCCCTGCCTGGCTCCTGACCCGCCCTCTCCTCTGTCCTGCTTGGGCCAGCCTCCCCATGTGCGTAGCTTCTCAATCTGCTAGATCCTGGGGCCCTCCAGAGCCAGGCCGCTGTTCCCTCTGAGAATGGGCCAGCATTGGTGGTTTGTCTAGGCAAGATGCTCTGCCTTCAAAACTCACCGCTTCGGGAGCCTGATGCATTGGCATATGCCCATAACCCCAGCTACTCAGAAGGCAGAAGTAAGGGCAACCTTGATTCAAGGCCAGCACCGGATAAAAACAGAAGATCTTTTCCAAAACAGATAACTTGGGGATGTGGCTCAAGATCACCTGCCAAGCAAGTGCTAGGCCCTGAGTTCAAACCCCAGTACTACAAAAAACGAAACTTTGGACTAAGGTATCACCCAGATGTAGAATACTTGTCCAGTTTGCAAAAGGCCCTGGGCATGCTCCCCAGCCCCGCAAAAATAAAACCATAGAATTTATCAATTTAGCCGGGCACTAGTGGCTCACACCGGTAATCCTAGCTACTCAGGAGGCTGAGATCTGAGGATCACAGTTCAAAGCCATCCCTGGCAGAAAAATCTATGAGATACAAGACACTTATCTCCAATTAACCACCAGAAAACCAGAAGTGGCGCTGTGGCTCAAAGTGATAGAGCACTAGCCTGGAGCAAGAAGAGCAAAGGGACAGCACGCAGGCCCTGAGTTCAAGCCCCACAACAACAAAAAAAGAGTTTATCAATTGATAAAGAAGCTCTTCCTACCCCTGCTTAGTTAGGAGCAGCTACCTGGTATGCTGACGATGGAGGTCAGAAACATGCTGTCTATGAGAGACCATAGAGAGCAGACAGGAGGACAATGTGTGTTCTGGGTCATTGGACCCCTTTGCTCACTCAAAGATGGCCCAGAGGCCTTCTGTTGGCCTACAGAGGCCCCGCCCCCTCTGCAGCTCTGGAGATCTGAGAAAGAGAGAAACAGGGTCCACTGCGCTGGACCTGTGTAATGCCCTTGCTAAGGCAGACCCCAGGACAGCAACCTGACTCCATTCCTTGGGTCCTCGGTGATCCTGTCATGGTCCTCCGGTGATCTTGTTGCAGCCCTTGGGTGTTCTTGTCACCAGCCTGGCAGTGTGTGTGTGTGTCTATGTGTGTGTCTGTGTGTCTGTGTCTGTGTGTCTGTGTCTGTGTGTGTGTCTGTGTCTGTGTGTGTCTGTGTGTGTCTGTGTCTGTGTCTGTGTGTCTGTGTGTCTGTCGTGTCTGTGTCTGTGTGTGTGTCTGTGTCTGTGTGTGTCTGTGTCTGTGTGTGTCTGTGTCTGTGTGTGTGTCTGTGTCTGTGTCTGTGTGTGTCTGTGTGTGTGTGTCTGTGTGTGTGTCTGTGTGTGTCTGTGTCTGTGTGTGTGTGTGTGTGTGTCTGTGTCTGTGTGTGTCTGTGTGTGTGTCTGTGTGTGTGTGTGTCTGTGTCTGTGTGTGTGTCTGTGTCTGTGTGTGTGTGTCTGTGTGTGTGTCTGTGTGTGTGTGTGTCTGTGTGTGTGTGTCTGTGTGTGTGTCTGTGTGTGTCTGTGTCTGTGTGTGTGTCTGTGTGTGTGTGTGTGTCTGTGTCTGTGTGTCTGTGTGTGTGTGTGTGTGTCTGTGTCTGTGTGTGTCTGTGTGTGTGTCTGTGTGTGTGTGTGTCTGTGTGTGTGTCTGTGTGTGTGTCTGTGTGTGTGTGTGTCTGTGTGTGTCTGTGTGTGTGTGTCTGTGTGTGTGTCTGTGTGTGTCTGTGTCTGTGTCTGTGTGTGTGCTGTGTGTGTGTGTGTCTGTGTCTGTGTGTGTGTCTGTGTCTGTGTGTCTGTGTGTGTGTGTGTGTCTGTGTCTGTGTGTGTCTGTGTGTGTGTCTGTGTGTGTGTGTGTCTGTGTGTGTGTCTGTGTGTGTCTGTGTCTGTGTGTGTGTGTGTCTGTGTATGTGTGTGTGTGTGTGTGTGTGTGTGTGTGTGTGTGTCTGTGTGACTAGAGGCACTCTGGGGAGTGGACTTTGCTCCTGGGGTGAGGATGTAGTGTAGGTCGATGCCACACACAGGGTGCTCTCTGGAAAAGGGGTGTGCAAACCCTATGTGACAGAAGGTGGGCTCCTCAGTCCTCCCAAGAGACAGCATGGGGCTGGGCAGGGACACTCAGCACCAGCAGGGCCCCCAAGAGATGATCTGATCTGCAGCCTCGTCCTGTCCCGTGTTCCTAATCCAGTGACCATCCGTGTCCTCATCCTGTCCCGTGTTCCTAATCCAGTGACCATCCGTGTCCTCGTCCTGTCCCGTGTTCCTTGTCCAGTGACCATCCGTGTCCTCGTCCTGTCCCGTGTTCCTTGTCCAGTGACCATGTATCCTCATCCTGTCCCATGGCCCTGTGGTGAACAGCTCTGGAAGCTGTGCATCTCTGTTACGGCACCCCAGGTGCCCCAGGTCTGTGACCAGGCACCCCCTGG
Source organism: Dipodomys spectabilis (assembly GCF_019054845.1). Taxonomy (NCBI): domain Eukaryota; kingdom Metazoa; phylum Chordata; class Mammalia; order Rodentia; family Heteromyidae; genus Dipodomys; species Dipodomys spectabilis. The sequence goes on along the minus strand of NW_024870995.1, from coordinate 803,144 downwards.
GGATACAGCTCCCTCTGAAGTCCTTCCCCTTTGGGACTTGCAGCGGGCCAAGGCTCACGGCCTCCCTCAGCCTGACTCCCGGCCACCGGAGGGGTTAACCGCACTGCTGTGCGCTGTGCGTGATGCATATTTCATGTGCGGTGGATCCCAGCTGGCTCCACTGCCAGCCCCATGAGCACATTGCCCATTGTCTCTTTATTTTTTTATTTTTTCTGTTTTCTTAGATTGCTTGTTTACATGAGAACCACACAGCAGCCAGTGACAATAGCGGTCTATCAGCAGATAAAGGCTGCACAGCTGTGCGCTCCACCACCCCGTAGCCCTTGTGAGGAGCCAGAGACCGCGCGCTAGGCTGGGGCAGGCAGCCACGGCCCCAGGACGCTCCATCCTCTTTACTTCCTCCTGTACATAAAAGCATAGCCTCATGTTTCTCTCGCTCTGACAGCAGACTGCTCAGCTGCCGCTGCCCTCCCCACGCCATGGTATCTGTGTCCCTCCTGCCTGGGTGGAGGCCCACCTCCCTCCCTTCCTGACACTCGGCTCAGGCGCTGTGTCCTTCTGGTGCGGCAGGGTCACTTCCCCTTTGTAAAAGGGCAGCGAGGAGATGCCAGGACCCCGGACAGGGAGCCTCCCCCAGGAGAGCCGGTCACTCACCACCCACCGTGTGAATGCCTGCAGGCAGCTTAGCTTCTCTGTGCCTGTCCCGTGGACACACCGGGCCTTTCTCCCCAGATGCCTCCAGGGGAAGGCATAGGAAGTGTGGGACATTCAGGGACCCCCAAGCCCATTTCCTGCTCCCCCTCGGCCCCCCAATGCCTTGGTTCTGTGCAGCTGCTCCCTGGAGATGAGGTTTCTTTCCTGTGAGCTCAGGATACTTCTGGCCCAGGAAACTCAACCGTGTGGTTTATTGCTGGCTCTGGGTCTTTTCTCTAAGAGCTTTATCAAGATAGAATTTCTGTGTAGTTCACACATGTGAAGTCCACGGTCCAGTGGCTTTTAGTGCATTTGCAGAATTGTGCACCTGTCTTCACAGACAGTTTTAGAGTGCTGTCATCACCCAGGAGATCACCAGGGGCCACTCCCCGCCCCGCCCACCATTGGAATATACCACAACATAATAAAGACCGCACCTGGAAGTGTTGGTATGGCCTAAGTGGTAGAGCTTTGAGCAGAAAAGCCATGTGGGAACACAAGGCCCTGAGTTCAAACACACAACCAGCACAAAAATACAAGCACATCTGACACACCCATGGCGTCCCACCGTATTGAATGAGGGAAGATGTAGAACAAGGCCAGGCACAGGTGGCTCACGCCTGTCATCCTAGCTACTCAGGAGGCTGAGATCTGAGGAACACAGTTCAAAGCCAGCCCAGGCAGGAAAGTCCGTGAGACTCTTACCTCCAATAAATCATTAGAAAACCAGAAGTGCGCTGTAGCTCACGTGGTAGAGCGCTCACCTGGAGCTGAAGAGCTGAGGAACAGTGCTCAGGCCCAGGGTTCAAGCCCCATGACCGACAAAAAAAAAAAAAAAAAGATGTAGAACAAGGCAAGAATGGCTACTTTTGCCCCTTGGATTCTGCATAGTACTGGGAGATCTACCCAGCGCATTTAGGCAAGAGAAAGAAAGAGTGGAAGCGGATGCTATAATACTATCTACTCAGGAGGCAAAGCTCTGAGAATCACAGTTCAGAGCTGTCTAGACAGAAAAGTTCATGAGACTCTTCTTTCCAATTAGCCAGAAAAACATCAGAAGTAGAGATATGGCAAATGGTAGAGCCCCTTCCTACCAAACATGAGGCCCTGAGCTCAAACAAGTAAACAAGACACAAGCACATCACCAAGGCCTCTGCAGGGTCAGTGTCCTCAGCCTCTGCGCTTGGCCCTCCTGGCCTTGTCCTCCAGGGGGTCTCGTGGTGGTGATGTCCTCTCAGTATTGTCTGGGGTCTGCCTGAGGCTCTACGGTAGTTAGCGCTACTTTTTTTTTTGGAAGGAGTGTGTTCTAAAGTAATGATTTACAGTGTGTCTTCTGGGAATATGGCTCAGGCAGCAGAGCACCTGCCTAGCACAGGTGAGGTCTTGAGTTCGAAACTTCAGTACTGAAAAAAAAATGAAGCAGACAAATGGGTCAAAAAAGCGCACCTCTGGTAAGGACTCGGGACAGTTACTGCCGCTTTCCCATGACTGGCATCGCCTGTGGCCTGTGCTGTCACCTCACACCTGACCAGCAGCTTACTCACAGGCCCTGCCACAAATAGGAGACGGGACAGGGCTCCGAGACAGTGAACCGTGGTGTGCGCCCGCTGGGGAGGGACCTCAGCTCTGCTCCTCGCTCAAAATCCCTGCGGGGCTCCGGGCAGAGCCCCTGCCCCCAGAAGGCCCTGCAAGGGGCTGCCTGCTCCCAGCTCCACGGCTGGACTCCTGGCCACGTGTGGCTGCGGTTGTGTGGAGCACAGCAAGGCGGGAGCCGGGCGTGCAGGTGCGGGCTCACTGATAATCTCAGAAAGCTTCTGATTGCGAGGTGGGCAGAGGCTGCGTGCAGGCAGGTCCCACTTGGAGGTGTTGAGAGGGGCTCCCTTCTGACCTACATGTCTCTCACCTTCTGCAGGTGACCCCAGGATTCGAAGAGAAGGAAGGGGAGCTGCTGGTCAGGGGTCCCTCTGTGTTTCGAGAATATTGGGATAAACCAGAAGAAACTAAGAAGGCGTTCACCCCGGATGGCTGGTTTAGAACAGGTAGGGCCCGGCTCCGTGGGCAGGAGGGGCCCACGAGGGCCGGTTACCACCCCAGGCCGTTTGTTTCACCCCCGGGCCCGAGGTTTCCCGGGCCTGCCCATGGGCTGAGTTCCATCAAGGAGCATCTGGAGGGAGACTGAGGCTTCACCAGATGGGGCTCATAGCCCCACTTAAGGATGTGTGTTGTCCCAGCCGGCCTGAGCCACTGTGATCTGTGGGTAGAAATCCATCTATCTGTCCTACCAGGGAAGACCAAAGTGGCCACCGGGAACCCAGTGCTGGGGGTCTGTGTGCCCGGAGGACCTTTGGGATAAAGGGGCAGGCAGGGTGTCTCCGGAGGGGAGTCGGGCTGTCTGGCAGCTCCCTTCTGCCTCCCCTTTGTGGCACCAGGGGCTAGACATGCCAACCCAGCCAGCCCTACACCCTCCGACCCACCCCAGCCCTTCTCCTCCCAGCCGCAGTGTCGGGAGCTCCAAGTTGTGTGGACAGGAGCCCCAGTGGCCAGCGGGGCCTTGCAGATGCGTGTGGGGTGCCGGTCCCCAGAGCAGAGGCTTTGTGTGGGGTGCTGGTGCCCAGAGCAGAGGCTTTGTGTGGGGTGCCGGTCCCCAGAGCAGAGGCTTTGTGTGGGGTGCTGATACCCAGAGCAGAGGCTTTGTGTGGGGTGCCGGTGCCCAGAGCAGAGGCTTTGTGTGGGGTGCCGGTCCCCAGAGCAGAGGCTTTGTGTGGGGTGCCGGTCCCCAGAGCAGAGGCTTTGTGTGGGGTGCTGGTGCCCAGAGCAGAGGCTTTGTGTGGGGTGCCGGTCCCCAGAGCAGAGGCTTTGTGTGGGGTGCCGGTCCCCAGAGCAGAGGCTTTGTGTGGGGTGCCGGTCCCCAGAGCAGAGGCTTTGTGTGGGGTGCCGGTCCCCAGAGCAGAGGCTTTGTGTGGGGTGCTGGCCAGTGCCCAGAGCAGAAGCAGGGCCTGGGGCATGTCCTGCAGGTGTCAGGCTGCCTGGTGGTGCCCCGGGGCTGGGCCCAGGCACGCGGGACATGCTCCTGTCCCCGTGGTCTGCGAAAGAGTGCTACCACAGACCCGCCCAGCGCTCCCTCTGAAGACGCCCCTCCCATGCCAGCTCTGGGAGAAGCGACTCCGCCCTGAGATTGTCCCTCAAATGCCGTATTTGAGAGACGCTGCTTTTGTACGGATATGCCCCTCGGGCCCGCCCACCTCCCAGCCTCCTCCACCGAGACCCAGCTTGCTTTGTGATCGCCCCCTCCATGTCTAAGTTCAGACAGGAAGCCACGTTTTTCCTGGAGAGGCACAGGCTCCTAACCCTGGGCTCTGCCCGGTCTGGCTCTCAGAGCCCCGGGCGGCCGGGCACCACGTGGGCGCCCCGACAGCTCCCGCAGCAGCACAGGAGTCGCACGCATTAATTATCGTAAAGAGATGTCTTCAGGAGAGAGTGATTTTGATATTCCGTTTAATTTCATTGTAATGTGCTGCACACAGGAAGGGAGTGTGTGTTTAATTGGCTCTCGGGGGTAAGGCCTGGAAGCCGGCAAGCCTTTGTCACAGGCCATTAGTGACACAGACTGCATAATGAGAGTGTGCAATCAGATCGCAGCTGCTGCTCCTACGGGGAGAGCATGATAGTAAGTAGAAATCAGGATAAATTAAACTTAACCCTTTCCTCGGCCAGTCCCTCCTGCCTCACAGACTCTGGCATAAGCTGTCACGTAAGCTCTGTTCTGACATTTGGGAGAGCCCAGTGCACACCCCCCCCCAGGCCCTGGAGAGGTCACCCCGTCCACCACCCCCCCCCAGGCCCTGGAGAGGTCACCCCGCCCACCACCCCCTCCCCCAGGCCCTGGAGAGGTCACCCTGTCCACCACCCCCCCCAGGCCCTGGAGAGGTCACCCTGTCCACCACCCCCCCAGGCCCTGGAGAGGTCACCCTGTCCACCAGCTCGCCCCCCAGGCCCTGGAGAGGTCACCTCATCCACCACCCCCTCCCCCAGGCCCTGGAGAGGTCACCCCGTCCACCACCCCCTCCCCCAGGCCCTGGAGAGGTCACCCCGTCCACCAGCTCGCCCCCCAGGCCCTGGAGAGGTCACCCCGTCCACCACCCCCCTCCCCCAGGCCCTGGAGAGGTCACCCTGTCCACCACCCCCCCCAGGCCCTGGAGAGGTCACCCCATCCACCAGCTCGCCCCCCAGGCCCTGGAGAGGTCACCCCACCCACCAGCTCACCCCCCAGGCCCTGGAGAGGTCACCCTGTCCACCACCCCCCCCAGGCCCTGGAGAGGTCACCCTGTCCACCACCCCCCCCAGGCCCTGGAGAGGTCACCCCGTCCACCACCCCCCCCAGGCCCTGGAGAGGTCACCCCGCCCACCACCCCCTCCCCCAGGCCCTGGAGAGGTCACCCCGTCCACCACCCCCCCCAGGCCCTGGAGAGGTCACCCCGTCCACCACCCCCTCCCCCCCAGGCCCTGGAGAGGTCACCCCGTCCACCAGCTCCCCCCCCCCCAGGCCCTGGAGAGGTCACCCCGTCCACCAGCTCCCCCCCCCAGGCCCTGGAGAGGTCACCCCGTCCACCAGCTCCCCCCCCCAGGCCCTGGAGAGGTCACCCCGTCCACCAGCTCCTCCCCCAGGCCCTGGAGAGGTCACCCCACCCACCAGCTCCACCCCAGGCCCTGGAGAGGTCACCCCTTGATGCCCGCCACTTTGCCTCTTTTGCCCCTGTCCTGAAGCCCGGCTCTGCCTGGAGAGCACAGTGGGAGACTCAGGCTTGCAAGGGTCCCCGTCCCTGGAGCGGCTCCCCTGGAAGCCCCAGCAGCTCCCCAGACACTGACTTCCACACAGACCTGCTCCCCGCACGTCCGGTGTTGTCTGCCTGCCCAGATGATCCCGGGCGCCTGGGGCTCGAGCAGGCAGAAGGTGAGCCCGCAAGCCAGGGCCCCAGTGGCTAGGCAGGCAGCCCGAGTCCTGCAGGCTTGAGTGACGAGTCTTTCCTGCAGAAGCGCAGGCCGGGCTCAGGAGAGGAGTAACTTTCCAGGCCTGAAGGCCAGGGGTTACCAGAGTCCATCAGTACACACGTCGCAATGCATGGTTAGTAGTAACAAGCCATCAAGGAGGGCCACGGGCTCATGGCCGCAGAGGGCGGCTGCTCAGAGAGCAGCTCCCACATGCCAGCAGGGAGGAGCCAGTGGGGGCTGGCTCTTGCTCCAAGAGAGACTGTGCTCACAGGCTTTGCTGTGGTGCACCTGCTGTGTGATGGGCCTTCCCTACGGTTTTCCTGCCCCATTGCTCTATGCCAAGCCTGTTGGCATGGCCGGTGGAGCATTGGCTGCTCCTCCCTGGTCTGCGCCAGGACATCCTTGGCCCTCTTCGGCCAAGGCTGAGACATGTCTTCAACATGTGGCAGCAGATGGGTTTATAAATGTGACCCGTCAACCTTTGCCCCCTAATCCTCTGTAGGAACTCGGATGACTTGTTGAATCTGTGACAGCTCTGTGTGGAAGCCAGGAGCCTACCATCAGCCTACTGGGTTGGGCTGGACCCCGGGTCTGGGCCTCACCCTGCAGTGAACTGCCATGGGTGGGTGGGCCCGTGCAGCGTACCCACTGCAAGAGACACAGCACTCCAGAGGGGCCAGCACTGCAGCACTGCCCTCCGGCAGGCCTGGGCCCGCAGGAGGCCATGGGGCACCCTGGGGGGCTGTCCCCCTCCATGTCAGCCAGGGTGGTTCCTGGGGGCCTCCAACACACCCCCACCGTCTGGCTCAGCCTCCCTTCCAAGGCCTGCCGAATTCCCCTTAGTTTTGTCAGGTTTAGCATCATTGCCCGTGCAGAGCGGGTGTCTTCCTATTGCATTCCTCAAGTGGTTACCAGTGGTGTATTGGGAGACGGTTGCCGTTTTTTATCTATGTGATTGCTAGAAGTCTGATGAAATTTCCTTTAAGTTCTGATCGTTTGAATGGTGTAGACAGCACCATCACAACAGGACAGAGTGAGCGTGGGCCTGTCTCCATTGTGCTTTTCCTTCACTGTGTCCCCCACCCTGAGGCTGGTGGATGGAGCCCGGCTGTGCTGACCGGGCCAGGCCCCTGCCAGCGGCTCCATCTTCCTCCTGAGGAAAGAGGCCATATCACAGCCTTTGGGGAAACCCACTTCCTGCCACACCTGCCCCACAGGGCAGCCCTTATGGCTCTGTCCAGCTCTGAGCCCTTATCTTCTGCTCTCCAGTTTCCAGGCTTAGCTAGTCTTCTTTCTATGCCTTTCTTTATAAAAAAGAAAGGAAAGCGTCCATTGGTTCTTGTCTCCAGAGGGAGAGCAGATCGGTCAGGCCCGGCACGGTCCTGGGCAGGATTTGTAAGATTTATGACTCTGCAAAGCTGCCAGCTCTGTTTTACTATTTTTTTGGTTGGTTGTGGAGCTTGAACTCCAGGCCTGGGCGCTGTCCCTCAGCGCTTTTGGTCAAGGCTAGCCTCTACCATTTGAGCCACAGCCCCACTTCTGGTTTTTGAGTGGTTAACTGGAGATAAGAGTCTAACTGGGACTTTTCTGCCCGGGGTGGCTTCAGATCTCAGATCTCAGCCTCCTGAGTAGCTAGGATTGCAGGCGTGATCTCGGGCAGCACCTGGCTGTTTTATTTTCATCGTCTGTTCCTTACGACGCTCCTTCCCGGGGGATCGTGGCAGCAGGCAGTGGTAGCCAGCTGTGCACTGCCATGAACAGCCCCTCCCGCTGGCCTTCAGGACAGCTTCTGGATAGGTGGCCCTTGCGGAGCCCCAGGGGAGCCTGAGGTTTCTCCTGCAAGACAGGAGGCCCTCAGAGGTGGGCCTGGCGTCCCCAGAGCTTCAAGGTTCAGGTGCATCTTGGGGTGCCTGCAGGTTCCTGCCATTGTGCCAGAGCCTGGCTCAGGCCAGGGTCATCTCTGGCCAGCGGTGCAGCTCCCATGGACAGCAGCCTGTGGCCAGCGGTGCAGCTCCCGTGGACGGCAGCCCGTGGATAGCGGTGCAGCTCCCCTGTCCAGTGGTGCAGCTCCTGTGGACAGCAGTGCAGCTCCCATGGACGGCAGCCCATGGACAGCGGTGCAGCTCCCCTGTCCAGTGGTGCAGCCCCCGTGGACAGCAGCCCGTGGACAGCGGTGCAGCTCCCCTGTCCAGTGGTGCAGCTCCCGTGGACAGCAGTGCAGCTCCCGTGGACGGCAGCCCGTGGACAGCGGTGAAGCTCCCTGTCCAGTGGTGCAGCTCCCGTGGACGGCAGCCCGTGGACAGCGGTGCAGCTCCCCTGTCCAGTGGTGCAGCCCCTGTGGACGGCAGCCCGTGGACAGCGGTGCAGCTCCCTGTCCAGTGGTGCAGCCCCCGTGGACAGCAGCCCATGGACAGCAGTGCAGCTCCCCTGTCCAGTGGTGCAGCCCTGTGGACAGCAGCCCGTGGCCAGCAGTGCAGCTCCCCTGTCCAGTGGTGCAGCCCCCGTGGACAGCAGCCCGTGGACAGCAGTGCAGCTCCCATGGACAGCAGCCCGTGGCCAGCGCTGCAGCTCCCTATCCAGTGGTGCAGCTCCCCTGTCCAGTGGTGCAGCCCCTGTGGACAGCAGCCCATGGACAGCAGTGCAGCTCCTCTGTCCAGCGGTGCAGCCCCCGTGGGCGGCAGCTTGTAGGCTCACCTTGGCAAGGCCTTCACCCCCCCTACTCATGCATAGAAAATTAGAATCTGTGCATTGGAGAGATTTATTTTCAATTATGGTCTGAGGCAGATACTTGAAATAGCCCTGTATTTGAAAGCAGTGCATAAATCCATGTAATGAGATTGTATTGATTGCTACCTTGTATCTGTCAGAACAAATGCCCTGAATGCGTGTCAGGCTGTGGAGATGCGCTGGCAGGAGACACTGAAGCCCGATCCATGCATTTCCATAAATACGTTGCTACAAAAAGTAAATGTTACTTAACTTGTTTGATATGCATTTCACAGCAAAGACTTACCTTTAACTCCCTACTTGACAGCCTGGCACCCGGGACCAGCAGAGCCTCCTCCTCCCTCCCACCCCTGGCCTCCTCCTCCTCCTCCTCCTCCTCCCTCCCACCCCTGGCCTCCTCCTCCCCCTCCTCCTCCCTCCCACCCCTGGCCTCTTCCTCCTCCTCTTCCTCCCACCCCTGGCTTCCTCCTCCTCCTCCCTCCCACCCCTGGCCTCCTCCTCCTCCTCCCTCCCACCCCTGGCCTCCTCCTCCTCCTCCTCCTCCTCCCTCCCACCCCTGGCCTCCTCCTCCTCCCTCCCACCCCTGGCCTCCTCCTCCTCCTCCCTCCCACCCCTGGCCTCCTCCTCCTCTTCCTCCCTCCCACCCCTGGCCTCCTCCTCCTCCTCCCTCCCACCCCTGGGCTCCTCCTCCTCCCTCCCACCCCTGGCCTCCTCCTCCTCCTCCTCCTCCTCCCTCCCACCCCTGGCATCCTCCTCCTCCTCCCTCCCACCCCTGTCCTTCTCCTCCCTCCCTCCCACCCCTGTCCTTCTCCTCCTCCTCCTCCTCCCTCCCACCCCTGGCCTCCTCCTCCTCCTCCCTCTCACCCCTGGCCTCCTCCTCCTCCCTCCCACCCCTGGCCTTCTCCTCCTCCTCCCTCCCACCCCTGGCCTCCTCCTCCTCTTCCTCCCACCCCTGGCCTCTTCTTCCTCCTCCCTCCCACCCCTGGCCTCCTCCTCCTCCTCCCTCCCACCCCTGGCCTTCTCCTCCTCCTCCCTCCCACCCCTGGCCTCCTCCTCCTCTTCCTCCCACCCCTGTCCTTCTCCTCCCTCCCACCCCTGGCCTCCTCCTCCTTCCTCCCACCCCTGGCCTCTTCCTCCTCCTCCCTCCCACCCCTGACCTCCTCCTCCTCCTCCCTCCCACCCCTGTCCTTCTCCTCCCTCCCACCCCTGGCCTCCTCCTCCTTCCTCCCACCCCTGGCCTCTTCCTCCTCCTCCCTCTCACCCCTGGCCTCCTCCTCCCTCCCACCCCTGGCTTCCTCCTCCTCCCTCCCTCCCACCCCTGTCCTCCTCCTCCCTCCCACCCCTGGCCTCCTCCTCTTCCTCCCTCCCACCCCTGGCCTCCTCCTCCCTCCCTCCCACCCCTGGCCTCCTCCTCCTCCTCCCTCCCACCCCTGGCCTCCTCCTCCTCCTCCCTCCCACCCCTGTCCTTCTCCTCCCTCCCTCCCACCCCTGTCCTTCTCCTCCTCCTCCTCCTCCCTCCCACCCCTGGCCTCCTCCTCCTCCTCCCTCCCACCCCTGGCCTCCTCCTCCTCCCTCCCACCCCTGGCCTTCTCCTCCTCCTCCCTCCCACCCCTGGCCTCCTCCTCCTCTTCCTCCCACCCCTGGCTTCTTCCTCCTCCTCCCTCCCACCCCTGGCCTCCTCCTCCTCCTCCCTCCCACCCCTGGCCTTCTCCTCCTCCTCCCTCCCACCCCTGGCCTCCTCCTCCTCTTCCTCCCACCCCTGTCCTTCTCCTCCCTCCCACCCCTGGCCTCCTCCTCCTCCTCCCTCCCACCCCTGGCCTCCTCCTCCTTCCTCCCACCCCTGGCCTCTTCCTCCTCCTCCCTCCCACCCCTGGCCTCCTCCTCCTCCTCCCTCCCACCCCTGTCCTTCTCCTCCCTCCCACCCCTGGCCTCCTCCTCCTCCTCCCTCCCACCCCTGGCCTCCTCCTCCTCTTCCTCCCTCCCACCCCTGGCCTCCTCCTCCCTCCCTCCCACCCCTGGCCTCCTCCTCCTCCTCCCTCCCACCCCTGGCATCCTCCTCCTCCTCCCTCCCACCCCTGGCCTCCTCCTCCTCCTCCTCCTCCTCCCTCCCACCCCTGGCCTCCTCCTCCTCCCTCCCACCCCTGGCCTCCTCCTCCTCCCCCCTCCCACCCCTGGCCTTCTCCTCCTCCTCCCTCCCACCCCTGGCCTCTTCCTCCTCCTCCCTCCCACCCCTGGCCTCCTCCTCCCTCCCTCCCACCCCTGGCCTCCTCCTCCTCCTCCCTCCCACCCCTGGCCTCCTCCTCCTCCTCCCTCCCACCCCTGGCCTTCTCCTCCTCCTCCCTCCCACCCCTGGCCTCCTCCTCTTCCTCCCACCCCTGGCCTCCTCCTCCTCCTCCCTCCCACCCCTGGCCTCCTCCTCCCTCCCACCCCTGGCCGCCTCCTCTTCCTCCCACCCCTGGCCTCCTCCTCCTCCTCCCTCCCACCCCTGGCCTCCTCCTCCTCCTCCCTCCCACCCCTGGCCTCCTCCTCCTCCTCCCTCCCACCCCTGGCCTCCTCCTCCTCTTCCTCCCACCCCTGGCCTCTTCCTCCTCCTCCCTCCCACCCCTGGCCTTCTCCTCCTCCTCCCTCCCACCCCTGGCCTCCTCCTCCTCCCTCCCACCCCTGGCCTCCTCCTCCTCCTCCCTCCCACCCCTGGCCTCCTCCTCCTCCTCCCTCCCACCCCTGGCCGCCTCCTCTTCCTCCCACCCCTGGCCTCCTCCTCCTCCTCCCTCCCACCCCTGTCCTTCTCCTCCCTCCCTCCCACCCCTGGCCTCCTCCTCCTCCTCTCTCCCACCCCTGGCCTCCTCCTCCCTCCCACCCCTGGCCTCCTCCTCTTCCTCCCACCCCTGGCCTCCTTCTCCCTCAAAACTTCCTGTAAACCTTGGCTTTGATGCCCCTGGCCCTGGTGATGGAGTTGGAGCCAGGACAAAACCACTGCTCTGCCCTTCTGCAAGGACCTAGTAGGGGAGGGGGGAGAGAGGGCTGGAGGGAGGTGAGGCCCACACCAGGGGGGGGGCAGGCTGGTGGGAACAGGCAGTCGCTCACATAGTCTTTCCTGAGAAGCTGAGGGTCACACATTAAGTGAAATTCCGTGACTGAGTGTCCATTTAGTTGGTGGCACCAGGGCCTCCTGCGGCAGGACATGGAGCTGTGTTTCCTGGTCAGGCGCTCAGTGTCTTCTGGGCAAGAACAGGTGACAGGCATGCTGTGCCGGCCTCCGCAGCCACTGGCAGAGCTGGACTGAGCCGCTGGGACACCTGTGGGGAGGGGAGGCCTCGGCCACACTGCCTGCCTCTCTGTGGGGAGGGCAGGCCTCCGCCACACTGCCTGCCTCTCTGTGGGGAGGGCAGGCCTGGGCCACACTGCCTGCCTCTCTGTGGGGAGGGCAGGCCTGGGCCACACTGCCTGCCTCTCTGAGCAGCCCAGGCCCCACACTCTCTGGGCAGGCTGTACTTGGTGTCTATGGAGGACATATGCCCCAGCTCCGCTCTGAGTCTGTGTAGCCTCGTGAACAACTGCCAGGCTTTTAGCCAGGGGCAGCTCTGCGCCACACTCTGGAACATGCGAGATGGGGGTGAGGGCCCGGCGGCGGCCTGGGCCTGACCCCTCGGTGAGGCCACGGTGAGGCCTCAGGGCTGGAGAGGGGTCGGGGAGGGGGGACCCCCAGGGCCTGACCCCTCGGTGAGGCCACGGTGAGGCCTCAGGGCTGGAGAGGGGTCGGGGAGGGGGGACCCCCAGGGCCTGACCCCTCAGTGAGGCCACGGTGAGGCCTCAGGGCCGGGGAGGGGGACCCCCAGGGCCAGAGCCCCCTCCAGCCACGCTGGGGCCTCGGGGCCGGGGAGGGGGACCCCCAGGGCCAGAGCCCCCTCCAGCCACGCTGGGGCCTCGGGGCCGGGGAGGGGACCCCCAGAGCCAGAGCCCCCTCCAGCCACGCTGGGGCCTCGGGGGCGGGGAGGGGGAACCCAGAGCCAGAGCCCCCTCCAGCCATGCTGGGGCCTCGGGGCGGGGAGGGGACCCCCAGGGCCAGAGCCCCCTCCAGCCACGCTGGGGCCTCGGGGCCGGGGAGGGGGACCCCCAGGGCCAGAGCCCCCTCCAGCCACGCTGGGATGGCACAGGACTGTGCAAGGGAACAGGAGGCCATGTCCAGCGCCCGAGCCCCGGGGGAACGCGCTGAGTCAGGCCCCCCTCGCTGCGAGAAGCAGACCGCCCAGCCTGGAGCCCATCCTGGCCCCATCCATCCTGCGTCATGGACTAGTGCACACCCACGCCGCAGGCCCAGGGAGGAGCAAGGTGATGGACGGCACCTTCCCACATTGACAGCCGGAGCGGGGCATGATCCCTGCGTAGTGAGAAAAGGGCAGAGCTGGTTTGGGGGCAGCGGTGCGGAGCACACCCCTCCCGTTGGGAGAGATGCCTGCAATCGCCCTGTCCCCGGCCGGCAAGACCAAGCCCCTGCAGGATGTGAGGAGCACACGGTTCCTTTGTTTGTGCCGATCCTGGGGCTTGAACTCAGGGCCTGGGCGCTGTCCCTGAGCCTTTTTGCTCAAGGCGAGCGCTCTACCACTTAAGCCACAGCTCCACCTCTGGCCTTTGGGGGGTTAATTAAAGAATCTCACTTTCCTGCCCAGGCTGTCTTTGAACCTCAATCCTCAGGTCTCAGCCTCCTGAGCGGTTAGGATGACAGGCGGGAGCCCCCCGCGCTGGGCTGGCTGGCTTGTTTTTACCCAGCACGGGGTAGGGGTGTCTTCATGGGCCTGAGGCACAGCGCGAGGGACCTGCCGCGGGCCGACCCAGCGTGCGGGGCCTGCGTCAGGGCAAACCGTCAAACATTGTGCCTGCTGCCTGTTTTGAGAATGCCACACGGTGCCCATCCTAGTGGTGCTGATGGCTTTGACAGAAACGACTCATTTGGCTTCTGAGCCCGAGACGTTTCCGACCCCAGCTGGCGTACCATGGCGGACTGGATGCCCACACTGGCAGGAGGGGCGTGGGGAAGGGGTGGGCTGGAGTAGGCCCCACAGGAATGGGGCGTGGATGCTAGGGTTTGACAGGTCCTGTGTGCGTGTGTGCACACGCACATGCGTGCACACAGCCCTCCACAACTCCCATAGTTACTGCCAGGATCCCAGAGTTTACCCTCTGGGGACCAAATGTGTCCAGGTGTTTCAGAAGTGCATTTTCTAGGGGACACCGCTGTGTTCAAGGATGGCAAGTACTGGATTCGAGGCCGGACATCAGTGGACATCATCAAGACCGGAGGCTATAAAGTCAGCGCCCTAGAGATCGAGCGTCACCTGCTGACCCACCCCAGCATCACCGGTAAGGGACAGGGGCCCTGCCCTGCCCATCACCCGGAGTGCTGGGGCCAGACCAGGGCGCGTGGGCTCTGATGGAAACCTGCCCACCATACCCAGGCAGCCTGCAGGCCTGGCCAGCCCTCCTCCCTGCCCACCATACCCAGGCAGCCTGCAGGCCTGGCCAGCCCTCCTCCCTGCCCACCATACCCAGGCAGCCTGCAGGCCTGGCCAGCCCTCCTCCCTGCCCAGCAGGCCCAGGCAGCCTGCAGGCCTGGCCCGCCCTCCTCCCTGCCCACCATACCCAGGCAGCCTGCAGGCCTGGCCAGCCCTCCTCCCTGCCCACCATACCCAGGCAGCCTGCAGGCCTGGCCCGCCCTCCTCCCTGCCCACCATACCCAGGCAGCCTGCAGGCCTGGCCCGCCCTCCTCCCTGCCCAGCAGGCCCAGAGCCGCGTGGAGGCTGAGCCCCCGCCCTCCTCCCTGCCCGGCAGGCCCAGAGCCCGTGGAGGCTGAGCCCTCCTCCCTGCCCAGCAGGCCCAGAGCCTGTGGAGGCTGAGCCCTCCTCCCTCCTCCCTGCCCACCATACCCAGGCAGCCTGCAGGCCTGTCCCGCCCTCCTCCCTGCCCGGCAGGCCCAGAGCCCGTGGAGGCTGAGCCCTCCTCCCTGCCCGGCAGGCCCAGAGCCGCGTGGAGGCTGAGCCCTCCTCCCTGCCCGGCAGGCCCAGAGCAGCGTGGAGGCTGAGCCCTCCTCCCTGCCCGGCAGGCCCAGAGCTGCGTGGAGGCTGAGCCCTCCTCCCTGCCAGGCAGGCCCAGAGCCCCGTGGAGGCTGAGCCCCCGCCCTCCTCCCTGCCCAGCAGGCCCAGAGCCCGTGGAGGCTGAGCCCCTGCCCTCGCCCTGCCCAGCAGGCCCAGAGCCGCATGGAGGCTGAGCCCTCCTCCCTGCCCGGCAGGCCCAGAGCCCATGGAGGCTGAGCCCCCGCCCTCGCCCTTCCACGGAGCCCGGCAGGCCCAGAGCCTGTGGAGGCTGAGCCCCCGCCCTCGCCCTGCCACAGAGCCCGTGGAGGCTGAGCCCTCGCCCTCGCCCCTGCCACGGAGCCCGTGGAGGCTGAGCCCTCGCCCTCGCCCCTGCCACGGAGCCCGTGGAGGCTGAGCCCCTGCCCTCGCCCCTGCCCAGCAGGCCCAGAGCCGCGTGGAAGCTGAGCCCCCGCCCTCACCCCTGCCACGGAGCCGCATGGAGGCTGAGCCTCCGCCCTCGCCTCTGCCACGGAGCCGCGTGGAGGCTGAGCCCCCACCCTCCTCCCTGCCCAGCAGGCCCAGAGCCGCGTGGAGGCTGAGCCCCCGCCCTCGCCCCTGCCACGGAGCCCGTGGAGGCTGAGCCCCCGCCCTCGCCCCTGCCACGGAGCCCGTGGAGGCTGAGCCCCTGCCCTCACCCCTGCCACGGAGCCCATGGAGGCTGAGCCCTCGCCCCTGCCACGGAGCCCGTGGAGGCTGAGCCCTCGCCCCTGCCACGGAGCCCGTGGAGGCTGAGCCCTCGCCCCTGCCACGGAGCCCATGGAGGCTGAGCCCTCACCCCTGCCACGGAGCCCATGGAGGCTGAGCCCTCGCCCCTGCCACGGAGCCGCGTGGAGGCTGAGCCCCCGCCCTCGCCCCTGCCACAGAGCCCATAGAGGCTGAGCCCTCGCCCCTGCCACGGAGCCCGTGGAGGCTGAGCCTCCGCCCTCGCCCCTGCCACGGAGCCCGTGGAGGCTGAGCCCCTGCCCTCACCCCTGCCACGGAGCCCATGGAGGCTGAGCCCTCGCCCCTGCCACGGAGCCCGTGGAGGCTGAGCCCTCGCCCCTGCCACGGAGCCCGTGGAGGCTGAGCCCTCGCCCCTGCCACGGAGCCCATGGAGGCTGAGCCCTCACCCCTGCCACGGAGCCCATGGAGGCTGAGCCCTCGCCCCTGCCACGGAGCCGCGTGGAGGCTGAGCCCCCGCCCTCGCCCCTGCCACAGAGCCCATAGAGGCTGAGCCCTCGCCCCTGCCACGGAGCCCGTGGAGGCTGAGCCCCCGCCCTCACCCCTGCCACGGAGCCCGTGGAGGCTGAGCCCTCGCCGCTGCCACGGAGCCCGTGGAGGCTGAGCCCCCGCCCTCACCCCTGCCACGGAGCCCGTGGAGGCTGAGCCCTCGCCGCTGCCACGGAGCCCGTGGAGGCTGAGCCTCCGCCCTCGCCCCTGCCACGGAGCCCGTGGAGGCTGAGCCCAGGGAACGCTGTGGGAGCCTGTCCCTCCACATGGGCAGGACACCAGGGACTCCTCAGATACCCTTCTTCTGTCCTCAGATGTGGCTGTGATCGGAGTTCCAGACCTGACATGGGGCCAGCGAGTCACAGCTGTGGTGTCCCTTCAAAAAGGACACTCCCTGTCCCACAGAGACCTCAAGGCGTGGGCCAGGTAGGGCGGGGGATGGGAAGTGCCAGTCCCCGGTCTCTGCGTCTACCATCGGGGGAGGGGGGCTGGCCGGCCGGGGGATGGGACGTGACAGGGGATGGGATGTGAGGGTCCTGGGTCTCGGCATCCACCGTCGGGGGAGGGGGGCTGGCCGGCTGGCAGTGGGCCTGGAGTGGCGCCGCCCTCTGCCCCCACGGAGTGACGTGGGCGGTGGACAGTGTCGGCCTGCAGACTGGGCCAGGAAGCCTGTTTTTGGGTGGTAGAAACGTGTTCCGAGGACTCTGCTTCAGGATGAAGCTCGTGTGTGGTTCAGCTGGATGCCACGGGGAAGGGCTGGCTAGTCCAGACCTGGCCACGGGCGCAGGAGCGACTGCCCCTCCGCCAGACTCACTCTGCCGCCCGTGACTCCCGGCCTTTGCCACTTCCTGCCGGACGGCTTCCCGGGAGGCCTTGCCTTCCTCCGCGCCCCGTGAGCCCGGCTCGGACCTTCCTCCTTCCCGTCCCTTAGTGCCGGGTCCCACGGCTGCGGCTTCTTCCTCAGGCCTACCCAGCTCCTTGCCTTCCATCCTGTCCCCAGCGGCCCTTCCTAGCTGTCCCCACCCTGCCTTCCTCTTCTCAGGGCCGTCCTCCAGATGCCAGGTCCTGCGCGGCGCCTGCGGTTCTGTGTAAGGCCACACGGGCAGAGCGGGGCCCCGGGAGCCCGTGGCAGAGCTGGTCTCCCCGCAGCTGGTAGCCTCGCCCCAGGTTCTGTCCCTGGAGTCTGAGACGGTTTCAGGCCGTCTCCCCCGCCCACCCGCTCCCACCCAGCATGCTCCTCTCCCCTCCCGGCGTGGAGATATTTCTGGCTGTCCAACACAGTTTCACAAACAGTGGGAGGCCCTGCTCCATCAGAGCCGCACAGCTGGGCGATTAAAGATTCCCCTCGATTTGCAAAATCACAGCTGGCGCTCTGCAGTTCAGCACAGGAGCAGAAAGAGCATGCTTGGCCAGTTGCTGCTTTGATTAAACAATTGCTTTGTTTAAAAGGGAGGAAACTAAAAACCGGCTGGCAGCAGGGCTCCTTGGTAAGAGACCCCAGCAGCACAAGGCCTTGAGTTCATACTAGTTCAGGATGGGGACGGGAAACAGACATTTTATTCTTAGAGTTGCAACAGAGTTAGGGATGGGGGTGACCCGTGAGCCTCAGGCTCAGCTGCATCCGGAGCCCCAGGCCCGGTGTGCTCACTCCTGAGCCCCCCCCCCCCCCGGCCTCCCTGGGATGCAGGGCGGGCTGCGGCAGGAGGATCTCGGGCAGGAGCTGCGTGCAGGCAGTGTGGGGCGTCTGGGAGTCACCACTGCGAGGCGTGGACCAGGCTGGGCTGGAGACTGACATGCGGTCTCCCCGGCCGCACCTCGTCTTCCAGAACTGTGGAGAGGATCAGTAAGAGCATTCCTGCGGACACGTAGGATTTCCAGACAGAACGAACAATGGAACCAGAACTCTGAGTTTGTAGATGGAAAGGGAGTCGAGGAAAGAGGAGAGGGCCCAAGTGTGAGTGCCAGACACGAGGCCCCTCACCGCAGCCGGGGGCCGCACACGTTACCGCCGCAGCCCGGGCGCCGCACACGTTACCCGCCGCAGCCCGGGCGCCGCAGGGTCCCTGCACCCCGGGGCCCCACAGGCCCGCACCCCAGGGGCCGCATACGTTACTGCCGCACCCCGGGGGCCCCACAGGCCACAGCCCAGGCGCCGCAGGGCCCCTGCACCCCAGGGCCCCACAGGCCCGCACCCTGGGGGCCGCAGGGCCCCTGCACCCCAGGGCCCCACAGGCCCGCACCCTGGGGGCCGCAGGGTCCCTGCACCCCAGGGCCCCACAGGCCCGCAGCCCCTAGGGTGCCCCGTTCCACCAGCAGTGCAAGGGACAGGAATCAGTTGCCACAACAAACAGAAAGCCAAAGATGTAGTTCAGCGTTCTCTTAAGTTGAAATCAGTTTAGAACTTTACCATAAAGCAAATGCCAGATCCCGGTGACCGGCTGCATGGATGGTCGGAGGAGTAGTCAGCCAGCCACGGTGTGGGACTGGTCCCCCTCTGTGTGGGACCAGCAGCACTCCAATACCTGAACCAGACACACTACCATCCCTTACGGACACAGAATGGTCACAAAACGCTGGTGATGAGGTTCTATTAATTTATGGGAAAGCCAGCTCATCAAAAGTATAGTTATTTCAGGATTACAAGGCTAAAACTCACCAGTCAATCTGTGTCTTCTCCAAATTCACCAAATAGAAGCCAAGCAGTGCCCACTCATCTGGGGGTTCTGGGCCGGGGGCTGGCGCCTGGTCTGGGAAGGGTCTCTGGCGACAGAGGCAGAATGTCCGGAGCCCTGTGGCCGGCCCGGGGGAGGGGGCGGGGAGGCCCGGGCTGGGCCCAGCTGTCCTGCGCCCCGGCCGGACCCCACCTTGGGCTGTGCTTCCCTGCAGAGACCTCCTAGTGCCCTACGCTGTGCCTTCCGAGCTCCTGCTGGTGGAGGCAATCCCAAGGAACCAGATGGGCAAGGTCAACAAGAAGGACCTGGTCCGGCAGTTCTACTCGTGACTGCCACCGGAGGGCCAGCCAGGCCGAGCCTGGGCAGCAGGCTCCCCTCAGGAGCACCGCACGCGCCATGGCAGGCTGAGACCTTCCCATGGAGACCCAGACCAGACAGCGTCCAGAACTTCCCGGAGGACCGTTGCCGCTCGGTGGGCCCAGATCCCGTCCCAGCCAGGGGTCCCAGCCCCATGACCCCGGCTCCTGCCCGGGCCTGGTGAGGGTGCCCCACCCAAGGCTGGTCCCAAAGTAGTCGCTGAGACGAGATGAAATAAAGGTGGGAGAAGACGAGCTGTGCGTGGATCTCACCCGTCTGCATGGTGCACCTCCCAAAACACGGT
Organism: Dipodomys spectabilis; assembly: GCF_019054845.1. Classification (NCBI taxonomy): domain Eukaryota; kingdom Metazoa; phylum Chordata; class Mammalia; order Rodentia; family Heteromyidae; genus Dipodomys; species Dipodomys spectabilis. The sequence goes on along the minus strand of NW_024870995.1, from coordinate 784,065 downwards.
GTCTCCCGCCTCGGGGAGACCCCTGCTCACTGCTTCTGGGACGGCCAGGCGCAGCGAGGGCCCCGGCCCCCAGGCAGCACCCCGTGTAGCAGCTGCCTGGCCTGTCCCAGCCATCCCAACGGGGGCCGAGATCCCGCCTGCAGGGACGGTGCTCCCTCCCGCGGGGACGGTGCTCCCTCCCGCGGGGACAGACGGTGCTCCCTCCCGCGGGGACAGACGGTACTTCCTCCCGCGGGGACAGACGGTGCTCCCTCCCGCGGGGACAGACGGTGCTCCCTCCCGCGGGGACAGACGGTGCTCCCTCCCGCGGGGACAGACGGTTCTTCCTCCCACGGGGACAGACGGTGCTCCCTCCCGCGGGGACGGTGCTCCCTCCTGCAGGGACGGTGCTCCCTCCCGCGGGGACGGTGCTCCCTCCCGCGGGGACGGTGCTCCCTCCCGCGGGGACGGTGCTCCCTCCCGTGGAGACAGAAAGTGCTCCCTCCCATGGGGACAGACGGTGCTCCCTCCCGCGGGGACGGTGCTCCCTCCCGCGGGGACAGTGCTCCCTCCCGCGGGGACGGTGCTCCCTCCCGCGGGGACGGTGCTCCCTCCCGTGGGGACAGACGGTGCTCCCTCCCGCGGGGACGGTGCTCCCTCCCGCGGGGACGGTTCTCCCTCCCGCGGGGACAGACGGTGCTCCCTCCCGCGGGGACAGACGGTTCTTCCTCCCGCGGGGACAGACGGTGCTCCCTCCCGCGGGGACAGACGGTTCTTCCTCCCACGGGGACAGATGGTGCTCCCTCCCGCGGGGACGGTGCTCCCTCCCGCAGGGACAGACGGTTCTCCCTCCCGTGGGGACAGACGGTGCTCCCTCCCGCGGGGACAGACGGTGCTCCCTCCCGTGGGGACAGACGGTTCTCCCTCCCGCGGGGACAGACGGTGCTCCCTCCCGCGGGGACGGTGCTCCCTCCCGTGGGGACAGACGGTGCTCCCTCCAGCGGGGATGGTGCTCCCTCCCGCAGGGACAGACGGTGCTCCCTCCCGCGGGGGCAGACCGTGCTCCCTCCCGCGGGGACGGTGCTCCCTCCCGTGGGGACAGACGGTGCTCCCTCCCGCGGGGACGGTGCTCCCTCCCGCGGGGACAGACGGTGCTCCCTCCCGCGGGGACGGTGCTCCCTCCCGCGGGGACGGTGCTCCCTCCCGCGGGGACAGACGGTGCTCCCTCCCGCGGGGACGGTGCTCCCTCCCGTGGGGACAGACGGTGCTCCCTCCCGCGGGGACAGACGGTGCTCCCTCCCGCGGGGACGGTGCTCCCTCCCGTGGGGACAGACGGTGCTCCCTCCCGTGGGGACAGACAGTGCTCCCTCCCGCGGGGACGGTGCTCCCTCCCGCGGGGATGGTGCTCCCTCCCGCGGGGACGGTGCTCCCTCCCGTGGGGACAGACAGTGCTCCCTCCCGCGGGGACAGACGGTGCTCCCTCCCGCGGGGACGGTGCTCCCTCCCACGGGGATGGTGCTCCCTCCCGCGGGGACAGTGCTCCCTCCCGTGGGGACAGACAGTGCTCCCTCCCGCGGGGACAGTGCTCCCTCCCGCAGGGACAGACAGTGCTCCCTCCCGCGGGGATGGTGCTCCCTCCCGCGGGGACGGTGCTCCCTCCCGTGGGGACAGACGGTGCTCCCTCCCGTGGGGACAGACAGTGCTCCCTCCCGCGGGGACGGTGCTCCCTCCCGCGGGGATGGTGCTCCCTCCCGCGGGGACGGTGCTCCCTCCCGTGGGGACAGACAGTGCTCCCTCCCGCGGGGACAGACGGTGCTCCCTCCCGCGGGGACGGTGCTCCCTCCCACGGGGATGGTGCTCCCTCCCGCGGGGACAGTGCTCCCTCCCGTGGGGACAGACAGTGCTCCCTCCCGCGGGGACAGTGCTCCCTCCCGCAGGGACAGACAGTGCTCCCTCCCGCGGGGATGGTGCTCCCTCCCGCGGGGACGGTGCTGCCTCCCGCGGGGACGGTGCTCCCTCCCGCGGGGACGGTGCTCCCTCCCGTGGGGACGGTGCTCCCTCCTGCGGGGACAGACAGTGCTCCCTCCCGCGGGGATGCTGCTCCCTCCCGCGGGGATGCTGCTCCCTCCCGCGGGGACGGTGCTCCCTCCTGCACAGCACAGCCTTGTCTGGGAGGAGCAGAGCGTGTTGTGCAAAGACAGCACTGTGTGAGAAGTTGGCATCGGACCATCGCACCCCATGTGCATAACCTCCCCAGTGTGGGCCGGGCGGAGACAGCAGGATGCCGCGGAGCGGGCGGCACAGAGGCCCTCGTGGTCCATCCCCAGCCCAGCCTCGCGAGCCGCAGACCTGCCTGGGTTGGGCTCCGCGGGCGGAAGGGCCCAGCCCTCGCTGGGACGGCCCCTCGCTGGCAGGAGGCGGGGTAGAAGGCACCCTCAGTCTGGCCCCAAGCCCAGCAGGGGGAGGGGAGGGTGGACACGGTGCTGCTCGGGTCCAGAGTCTCAGCCTTCAGCCTTCGCCAGGTCAGACCACGAGCCATCCGACACCACTGAAAGAGACGGGAGTTAGAGCGGCACCGACACGTTGGCTCCAGAAAGTGCTGTCTGTGCTGTCTGGGGGCTGATGGGGTGGAGGGACGTCAGGCCGGGGAGGGGCCCGCAAGCAGAGCCCTGCCCAGGGCCTCCAGAGAAGGGGCTGCCACGCCAGGACTCCTTCCCTCCTGGGGCCCCAGGTGGGACAGCTCCCGTGTGAAGGTGTCCAGGAACCCAACCCTCCGGGGACACAGCCTGCACCTGCCAGCCCGGCCCCAGCACCAGGCCAGCCTCTGAAGACCGGCCGGGAGTCACACTCCCCGGGCCCCACCAAGCAGCCATCGAGAGGGTGAGCTGTCCAGGGCTAAGGGCGTGGTCTCCTGGGTGGTGTGCAAGAAGGCCGAGCCCAGTGCGGCCAGGCCCAGGGAGAGCTCAGGTCTGAGGGCCACACCTGGGCCTGAGCGGCAGGGAGAGCCACAGGACCCAAAGGAATCCACAAACTCCATCAGCACCCATGGGGCCCCAAGGAGACCCTTCAGGAAAGGGTCTTAGGCTTCCCTCAAAATCCAGATGGGAGCCGGGCGCCGGCGGCCCACGCCTGTCATCCCAACTACTCAGGAGGCTGAGATTGTAGGATCACGGTTCAAAGCCAACCTGGGCAGGAAAGTCTGTGAGACTCTGATCTCCAATGAACCACCAGAAAATCAGAAGTGGCGCTGTGGCTCAAGTGGTAGAGCGCCCGCCTTGAGCTGAAGCGCTGAGGGACAGCGCCCAGGCCCAGAGTTCAAGCCCACGAACGGACCCAAAACAAGAAAAAAATTCAGATGGGAAAGTGGAGAGGCAGAAGCAGCCAGCAGTGCCTGAGGGAGGGACCGGCCTGGTCTGCTGTCCTACCAAATCCCAAGACAGGGGCCGGCGAGGGGGGGCGTAGTGGGGGGAGGGGCAGGTACCGGGAGGGGGGGCACAGAGGCAGAAAGGCAGAGGAGTTCAGAGAGGCAGAAGCTGCTGGCGGGATGGAGGAGGCCACACGCTGCACGCTGGCGGGATGGAGGAGGCCGCACGCTGGCGGGATGGAGGAGGCCGGCCGCACGCTGGCGGGATGGAGGAGGCCGCACGCTGGCAGGATGGAGGAGGCCGCACGCTGGCGGGATGGAGTAGGCCGCACGCTGGCGGGATGGAGGAGGCCGCACGCTGGCGGGATGGAGGAGGCCGCACGCTGGCGGGATGGAGGAGGCTGCACGCTGCACGCTGGCGGGATGGAGGAGGCCGCACGCTGGCGGGATGGAGTAGGCCGCACGCTGGCGGGATGGAGGAGGCCGCACGCTGGCGGGATGGAGGAGGCCGCACGCTGCACGCTGGCGGGATGGAGGAGGCTGCACGCTGCACGCTGGCGGGATGGAGGAGGCCGCTCGCTGGCGGGATGGAGGAGGCCGCACGCTGCACGCTGGCGGGATGGAGGAGGCCGCACGCTGCACGCTGGCGGGATGGAGGAGGCCGCTCGCTGGCGGGATGGAGGAGGCCGCACGCTGGCGGGATGGAGGAGGCCGCACGCTGGCGGGATGGAGGAGGCCGCTCGCTGGCGGGATGGAGGAGGCCGCACGCTGCACGCTGGCGGGATGGAGGAGGCCGCACGCTGCACGCTGGCGGGATGGAGGAGGCCGCTCGCTGGCGGGATGGAGGAGGCCGCACGCTGGCGGGATGGAGGAGGCCGCACGCTGGCGGGATGGAGGAGGCCGCACGCTGGCGGGATGGAGGAGGCCGCTCGCTGGCGGGATGGAGGAGGCCGCACGCTGCACGCTGGCGGGATGGAGGAGGCCGCTCGCTGGCGGGATGGAGGAGGCCGCACGCTGGCGGGATGGAGGAGGCCGCACGCTGGCGGGATGGAGGAGGCCGCACGCTGCACGCTGGCGGGATGGAGGAGGCCGCACGCTGCACGCTGGCGGGATGGAGGAGGCCGCACGCTGCACGCTGGCGGGATGGAGGAGGCCGCACGCTGGCGGGATGGAGGAGGCCGCACGCTGGCGGGATGGAGGAGGCCGGCCGCACGCTGGCGGGATGGAGGAGGCCGGCCGCACGCTGGCGGGATGGAGGAGGCCGGCCGCACGCTGTCCTGGGAAGGATGGGGCCCCTCCCTGGGAGCACTGCAGAGCACACAGACCCTCCCAGGCTGAGGGCCTCTGTGAGGGCCGCGAAGCGCTGCAAATAGGAGGCTGGGGTGAAAGGGGTTTGCTGATTGACTGGCTTACTTATCCTAGCACTCGGGCTAGAACTCAGGGCCTCTCCTTCTTGCTTGTTTCTTTCACTCAAGGCTGGTGCTCTGCCATGTGAGCCACAGCACCATTCAGGCTTTTTGCTGGTTAGTTGGAGATAAGGGTCTCATGAGTCTGTGGCTTTGTTCCCATGATCTTAAGGGAAGTAATACCAGCTGTAAGCTGACCATGTCTCATTGTCCCTAGACTGTCGGGCTTCAGAAAATACTCAAATAATACAGTTCTATTAAAGAATGCACCCAGGGGCTGGCAAGGTGGCTCAGTGGTAGAGTGCTTGCCTAGCACGCATGAAGCCCTGGGTTCAAGTCCTCAGTACCACATACACAGAAAGAGCCAGCAAGCCTGGCTCCAGGAAGGTCGACTGCCCCCAGGATGGGACCAGCATGACGGCCCAGAGCCAGCCGAGTACAGGGCCAGATGCCTGGGCCTGGGAAAGAAGACCTCCAGGTTTCCACCCTGCAGCCTGGATAAAGAGCCCAGAGGAGGTGGGGCAGAATGGGGTGGGGACCCGGCACACGTTGGCACACGCAGCGGCCACTCGGCTCCCGGGGCACGGTGGTCGGGCAGGGGTGCACAGCTACACTCAGAGCAGAGGTCAACCAAGACGTCAGCAGAGCCATGGGACTGGCGCCTAGGGCCAGGCTCCCAGTGTCTCCACCCTGGCCAAGCAGGGGCCGAGGTGGAGCCCCCTGGGAGGAGCCCGGGGACCCCCACGGATGCCGGGGCCTTTGCTGTGTCCGCCAGCGGGCGTCGGGCTCGCGGCCTTGCTCTGCGCCACTGCCTGGGACCCGGGACCCACCAGGTGACTCCAGTGCCATCTACTGACCCGGAACTGCCCTGAAGTGCAGCCTCTGCCTGGCCTCTGCCAGCCAGGCCTGTCTGTGTGGAGAAGGCCAGCCCTGGGCCCAGAGGCTGGAGCCGGTGACAGGATTCTGTGATGGCAGCTGGTTTAATCTGAGCAGCCATTAATGGGATTTATATGGCTGTTTGGGGCTCTTCACTCCCAAGTTTGTCACCAGTCCACTTGATTTTGATTGAGAAACAATGATGCCCACTTGGGGAGCCGGCGGGGCGAGGGTGGCCCAGGAGCCCAGCCTCCCTCCCTTCCCTCCCTTAAGAGGCCCCAGCTTCCCAGGAGGTGAGGCAGGAAAATCATGAGTCTGAGACCAGCCCTGGCAAAGCTAGACTATCTCCAAATACAAACAAAAGGGCTGAGGACATAGCCCTCACTTCAGACCCAACAGGTGGAGTAGGAAGGAGAGGCCCAGAGCTCCTGGGACCGGAAGAGCGTCTAGAGAGAGGAACCTTGGGGCCTATGGCAGCGCTAGGCCAACCCCCTGCCTGCCCAGCCTTCAGGACGAGGCCACAGGTGGGCAAGCACCGGACTCAGCACCGCTGCCTGCCACGCACACACCAGCCACCCAGACAGTCTGGAGAAGATGACCATGGACAAACACAAGCCACTGTGAGCACAGAACACCACAGCACCCAGTGTGACCACAGAGCACCACAGCACCCACCAAGAGCACAGAGCACCAGAGCACCCACCAAGAGCACAGAGCACACAGCACCCACCAAGAGCACAGAGCACACAGCACCCACCGAGAGCACAGAGCACACAGCACCCACCGAGAGCACAGAGCACACAGCACCCACCAAGAGCACAGAGCACCACAGCACCCACCGAGAGCACAGAGCACACAGCACCCACCGAGAGCACAGAGCACCATAGCACCCACCGAGAGCACAGAGCACACAGCACCCACCAAGAGCACAGAGCACACAGCACCCACCAAGAGCACAGAGCACACAGCACCCACCGAGAGCACAGAGCACCAGAGCACCCACCGAGAGCACAGAGCACCACAGCACCCACCGAGAGCACAGAGCACACAGCACCCACCGAGAGCACAGAGCACACAGCACCCACCGAGAGCACAGAGCACCACAGCACCCACCGAGAGCACAGAGCACACAGCACCCACCGAGAGCACAGAGCACCACAGCACCCACCGAGAGCACAGAGCACCACAGCACCCACCGAGAGCACAGAGCACACAGCACCCACCGAGAGCACAGAGCACCACAGCACCCACCGAGAGCACAGAGCACCACAGCACCCACCGAGAGCACAGAGCACACAGCACCCACCGAGAGCACAGAGCACCAGAGCACCCACCGAGAGCACAGAGCACCACAGCACCCACCGAGAGCACAGAGCACACAGCACCCACCAAGAGCACAGAGCACCAGAGCACCCACCGAGAGCACAGAGCACCACAGCACCCACCGAGAGCACAGAGCACCACAGCACCCACCAAGAGCACAGAGCACACAGCACCCACCGAGAGCACAGAGCACCAGAGCACCCACCGAGAGCACAGAGCACCACAGCACCCACCGAGAGCACAGAGCACACAGCACCCACCAAGAGCACAGAGCACCAGAGCACCCACCGAGAGCACAGAGCACCACAGCACCCACCGAGAGCACAGAGCACCACAGCACCCACCGAGAGCACAGAGCACCACAGCACCCACCGAGAGCACAGAGCACCACAGCACCCACCGAGAGCACAGAGCACCACAGCACCCACCGAGAGCACAGAGCACACAGCACCCACCGAGAGCACAGAGCACACAGCACCCACCGAGAGCACAGAGCACACAGCACCCACCGAGAGCACAGAGCACCACAGCACCCACCGAGAGCACAGAGCACACAGCACCCACCGAGAGCACAGAGCACACAGCACCCAGTGTGACCACAGAGCACCACAGCACCCACCGAGAGCACAGAGCACCACAGCACCCAGTGTGACCACAGAGCACCACAGCACCCACCAAGAGCACAGAGCACCAGAGCACCCACCGAGAGCACAGAGCACACAGCACCCACCAAGAGCACAGAGCACCACAGCACCCACCAAGAGCACAGAGCACACAGCACCCACCGAGAGCACAGAGCACACAGCACCCACCAAGAGCACAGAGCACACAGCACCCACCGAGAGCACAGAGCACACAGCACCCACCGAGAGCACAGAGCACCAGAGCACCCACCGAGAGCACAGAGCACCACAGCACCCACCAAGAGCACAGAGCACCAGAGCACCCACCAAGAGCACAGAGCACCACAGCACCCACCAAGAGCACAGAGCACACAGCACCCACCGAGAGCACAGAGCACCACAGCACCCACCGAGAGCACAGAGCACACAGCACCCACCGAGAGCACAGAGCACACAGCACCCACCGAGAGCACAGAGCACCACAGCACCCACCGAGAGCACAGAGCACCACAGCACCCACCAAGAGCACAGAGCACCAGAGCACCCACTGAGAGCACAGAGCACCAGAGCACCCACTGAGAGCACAGAGCACCAGAGCACCCACCGAGAGCACAGAGCACCACAGCACCCACCGAGAGCACAGAGCACCACAGCACCCACTGAGAGCACAGAGCACACAGCACCCACCGAGAGCACAGAGCACACAGCACCCACCGAGAGCACAGAGCACCACAGCACCCACCGAGAGCACAGAGCACCACAGCACCCACCGAGAGCACAGAGCACCACAGCACCCAGTTGAGCTCAGTCTGTCCAATCTTTCAGGCAGCAAAGACTTTGGGCCCCAGACCTCAGTGTTTGCCACGGTCTTCCCGCTGTGCCCTGCTTCCCTTCCAGCCCTGGCCCGGGTGGTCTGCTGGCACAGCCAGACTTGGGAGGGTGGTTACGGGGTCTTCCCTGTGCTCTCCCACACCCTCCGCTGGGTATCCTGGCCTGGGCTCCTGGCCCCTGCCCCCTGCCTGTGCCCCCTGCCCCCTGCCTGTGCCCCCTGCCCCCTCCTGTGCCCCCTGCCTGTGCCCCCTGCCCCCTGCCTGTGCCCCCTGCCTGTGCCCCCTGCCTGTGCCCCCTGCCCCCTGCCTGTGCCCCCTGCCTGTGCCCCCTGCCCCCTGCCTGTGCCCCCTGCCCCCTGCCTGTGCTCCCTGTCCTCTGCCCCCTGCCCTCTGTCCTCTGCCCCCTGCCCCTTGTCCCTTGCCCCTTGCCCTGTGCCCCCTGCCCCTGCCTGTGCCTCTAGCCCTCGGCACCCCACCCCGTCCTGCCCCCCCTCAGCAGTGGGAGAGGCTGCCAGGCCTCAGCTTCAGGCTTCAGGGTGCCCCTCCCCAGGACCCGGGTGCCTCCCCTTAGCTGTCCTCCCTGTGGGTGGAGAGGACAGATGGCAGAGGAGAGTTGTGGAGGAAGGGGTGCTTGAGGGACAGGAAACCTGGGTGGGGACGCGGGCCCGCAGGGCGTCCGGCTCATGCAGATGGTGGAGGGCCGCGGGGACTCATGGGGATTGGACAGCCCCACCTCCACGGCCCAGGCCCGCAGAGGAAACACCTGTGTGCCACCTGCATTTCAGGGGGTTACCCAAACACGCCCCACCACGCGGGGCCAGGCCCGGCTCGCTGGCTGCAGCTGCTGTGGTGCACCCGGCGTCTTGGTGAGGGGTGTGACCGTAATTTTTTGTTGCTGTTTTTTGGTTTGTTTTGTTCTGTCAGTCGTGGGGCTTGAACTCAAGGTCTGGGCGCTGTCCCTCAGGGCTTCCGCTCAAGGCGAGTGCTCTACCACTCCAGCCACAGCGCCACTTCTGTTTTTCTGGTGCTTCATTGGAGATGAGTCTCTGGGCCTTTCCTGCAGCCAGCGGGAGGGTTGGAAGTGGAGGCGGTGAGAGGCAGCAAGGCGGGCGCCGCTGCCACCGAGCAGGGTGGGTGTCTGTGTTTGGGAGCCAAGTGTGGACCAGGATTGGCAAAGAGGGCACCTTCCTGCCCAGCTGTGCCCGGAAGGCTCCTGCTCAGGCCGGTCCCCTCCCCCGCCCCTTCTCTGCTTCCCTGGAGCCACACTGCCCCCTGCTGCTCCTGGCTGGAACCTCCGGGCATCTGTGCTCCCGCAGAGCCACGCGCTAGCACACTCCACGTGGCAGGGCTGAAGGGTGGGGTATCACCCAGGGAGCCTGTCCTGGCTGGGCCTCGCTCGGGCTGGTGTCTGGCAGGCTCCTCTGTTCCCATAGGCTCACATCAGGGCCGCCAGGCATGAAAAGCCCTCCTCCAGCTGGCAGAGGCTTGGAACCCTGGAGCAGCCTGGGGATCGTGCCCCAAATCTTATATAGAACCCTAGCTGGCTCCCAGGTTCCAGGAAAACTGGCTCAAGGTCCTCAAGATGCTAGGTCCTGAGCGGCCAGCAGCGCTTTCCCGGGGCAGCGCCTCCTCAGCTAGGGCCCGTCTTCCGTGTTCTTCTGGGTGGTTACTGCTATTATGGTCTGTTTGGTGGCACTGAGGATCGAGCCAAGGACTCCTGGAAAGTTAGGCATACACTCTCCCACTGCACTATTTCCAGCAACCCTCCCTTTATTTTTTATTTTTATTTTTATCTTTGTCAATCGTGGAGCTTGAACTTGGGGCCTGGGTGCTGTCCCTGAGCTTTTCTGTTCAAGGTAGCACTCTACCACTGTGAGCCACAGCACCACTTCCAGTGTTCTGGTGGTTAATTGGAGATAAGAGTCTCACAGGTTTTCCTGCCCAGGCTGGCTGTGAACCACGATCTCAGATCTCAGCCTCCTGCGTAGCTGGGACAGCAGGCGTGAGCCACCACTGCCTGGCTTCCAGCCCCTTTTTATACTTCATTTTGACCGGGGTCTAAGTTGGGCGGGCCAGCCTTGAACTTGTGATTCTCCTGCTTTAGCCTCCCAAGTAGCTGTGGTTACAGACATGCCAGTCCCTACTTTTAAAACAGACTTAACAAATGACTTCTGTGTTTGTGAGGTGACATAGTTTTCTGTATAAACGGGCACCACCCCTCCAAGGGGGGCCCACTTGGTCTCCTGCAGTGAGGCCCCACTGCCACCAGGGGGCAGACGGTAGTTGGAGACGGGACACTCCATCCACCAGCCCTCATTTGGTCAAGGAGAAAGTTAAAAGTTCCTCCAAAACTAGGAGCCCTGGTGGGACCCCCTCCCCCCCGTGCCCCTCCCCCCACCGCCAAGGCAGCTCAGGCAACCCACGGGACCCAGGGGCTCAGAACCCCCCCAGACCCTCAGCAGGGTCCTCCCTGCCTGCCCTGCCCTCGACAGGCCCCCCGGGCACAGGGGCACACCCCAGCAGACACACACCTGCTCCCCCCCCACCTCCCCAGCCCTGACGGCGGTGGTGCTGGACCCTCCCCCCAGACCCTCAGCAGGGTCCTCCCTGCCTGCCCTGGCCTCGACAGGCCCCCCGAGCACAGGGGCACACCCCAGCAGACACACACCTGCTCCCCCCTCCACCTCCCCAGCCCTGACGGCGGTGGTGCTGGACTGTCCACGCTGCCCAGCGTGGCAGTCAGAGACGGAAGCTTGCCATGTGGAAGGATGGTTGGTGTCCCCACATCTCTGGAAAAGAAAACTGGAGGTGACCACCCACTGCCTAAGACGGATCCCTGGACAGGACCTCCACGCATGGAGCCCCACGCTCCCTTCCTATGCCTGTGTCCAGCAAGAGGAAACAGGCCTCAGGAAGAGCATGCTGCCCAGGGCCTGCTCCCCTGGGTCCAGCCTGGGGGCCCGCCCTGCTCCCACTTCCCGGGAGTCTGCCCAGACCCTCCCTGCTCCCAGAACATGGACCATAGAGACCCCTCCAAGGAAGAGCTTGACCTGGTCCTGTCCCGAATGTCTAAAGCAAGTTCAAGGGTGGTTGGAGGTGGGAAGGGGCCCCCAAGCACCGGGGGTGGGGGAGGAGTCCCCCAAGCACCTTTCTGGGCCGGACAAGCAGGGCATTGCTTATCCTACATCTTTATTTCTGAGGCAGAAGCCACAGCCTCAGAGAGCCCTTCCGCAGCTCCTGGGGTCTGTAACGGGAGGCAGGAGTCCCCCGGGGGCAGGGCTCCTTGCCAGCCAGGGCCTCGGGCTGCTGCCGCCCTCCTGCCTGTGTGGGGCCGAGTCCTGCCGGGAAGCAGCCTGGCCTTCCCTCAAGCAGGCCAGGCGCAGATGGTGCCCGCACCTGCCCACCATCTGACAGGAGCAGAGGCGCGGCAGCTCCTGCACGGAGAAGATGGGTCCCCAGGACAGCCCCTGGCAGGGGTGGGGCCCGATGGGGCCTGGCTTGGTCAGCTGTCTGCTCATCGCCTGCCTCTGGGGTCCCGAGCCCAGCGCAGCAGCGAGGGGCCGCCCCCCAGGTCCAGAGGGCCTGACACAGATCGGGGCCACGCGAGGTGGGGACTCGTGAATGGGGGCGAGGCCCCACGGAGAGCGAGCGCTGGAGCTGGGTTCCGGGGGATCCGGAGCCCTGTGGGCGACCGTGGAAGGACCGCGAGTCAAAGAAAGGGGCCCTGGAGGGGGGGCGGTCAGGGGAGGGGGCCAGAGAGACGGATGGGCAGGCCGGCGGGGGAGCAGAGCCCGCACGGGTGGGCGTCCCGGACACAGCGGCCCGCACGGGTGGACGTCCCGGACCCACCGGCCCGCACGGGTGGGCGTCCCGGACACAGCGGCCCGCACGGGTGGACGTCCCGGACACAGCGGCCCGCACGGGTGGACGTCCCGGACACAGCGGCCCGCACGGGTGGGCGTCCCGGACACAGCGGCCCGCACGGGTGGGCGTCCCGGACCCACCGGCCCGCACGGGTGGGCGTCCCGGACACAGCGGCCCGCACGGGTGGGCGTCCCGGACACAGCGGCCCGCACGGGTGGGCGTCCCGGACACAGGGGCCCGCACGGGTGGGCGTCCCGGACACAGGGGCCCGGCCGCACGGGTGGACGTCCCGGACACAGGGGCCCGCACGGGTGGGCGTCCCGGACACAGCGGCCCGCACGGGTGGGCGTCCCGGACACAGGGGCCCGCACGCACGGGTGGGCGTCCCGGACACAGGGGCCGGCTGGCAGGGTTCCTACAGTCAGAGAAACAGGAGTTCGGACGCCTCGGGCTCTTGGGGCGCCCCCACCCCGCAGCCTAAGACCTCCGCACCCACGCCCGCCCCGCCATACGCGGGCTGTCACTCAACCTCGGCCCCGCCTCTCCGCACACGTGCAGTCCCGGCCGGCCTCCGGCGCACTCGCGCTGTCATTCAGCCTCGGCCCCGCCCCGCCCACAGTGCTGTCACTCAGCCTCCGCCCCGCCCCGCCCACAGTGCTGTCACTCAGCCTCGGTCCCGCCCCGTCCACAGTGCTGTCACTCAGCCTCGGTCCCGCCCCGCCCACAGTGCTTGTCACTCAGCCTCGGTCCCGCCCCGCCCACACTGCTGTCACTCAGCCTCGGTCCCGCCTCTCCGCACACGTGCTGTCACTCAGCCTCGGCCCCGCCCCGTCCCGCCCCTCCGCACACGTGCAGCCCCGGCCGGCCTCCGGCGCACTCGCGCTGTCACTCAGCCTCGGCCCCGCCCCTCCCACAGTGCTGTCACTCAGCCTCGGCCCCGCCCCGTCCCGCGCCTCCGCACACGTGCTGTCATTCAGCCTCGGCCCCGCCCCGCCCACAGTGCTGTCACTCAGCCTCGGCCCCGCCCCGCCCCGCCCCTCCGCACACGTGCAGCCCCGGCCGGCCTCCGGCGCACTCGCGCTGTCACTCAGCTCCGCGGGCTCCGCAGGTCCCGAGCGCGCCGCCCGCCCGCTCCCGCCCGCCCGCCCGCTCCCGCCCGCCCGCCGCGCCGCCATGGGCGCCCCTCTGCTCCTCGCCCTCGGGCTGCTCGCCCAGGTAAGCCTCGCGCCCCGCGGCCCTGGCGGCCCCGCTTGCGGCGCCCCGCGCTGGCCGTGCTTCCCCGCGGGTTCCGGGCGCCAGGAACTCGGCCCCGGGACCGGGGTCCCAGCTCCCCCCCCGGGGTTCCCAGCTCCCCCCCCGGGGTTCCCAGCTCCCCCCCCCGGGGTCCCCAGCTCCCCCCACCCGGGGTCCCAGCTCCTCCCCCCGGGGTCCCCAGCTCCCCCCCCGGGGTTCCCAGCTGCCCCCCCGGGGTCCCCAGCTCCCCCCCCCGGGGTTCCCAGCTCCTCCCCCGGGGTCCCCAGCTCCGCCCCCCGGGGTCCCCAGCTCCCCCCCCGGGGTCCCCAGCTCCTCCCCCCCGGGGTCCCCAGCTCCCCCCGGGGTCCCCAGCTCCCCCCCCCCGGGGTTCCCAGCTCCCCCCCCGGGGTCCCCAGCTCCCCCCCGGGGTCCCCAGCTCCCCCCCCCCCGGGGTCCCCAGCTCCCCCCACCTGGGGTCCCCAGCTTCCCTCACCCGGGGCCCCAGCTCCTCCCCCCCGGGGTTCCCAGCTCCCCCCCCCCCCGGGGTCCCCAGCTCCCCCCGGGGTCCCCAGCTCCCCCCCCCGGGGTCCCCAGCTCCCCCCGGGGTCCCCAGCTCCCCCCCACCTCAGGTCCCCAGCTCCCCCCCCCCGGGGTCCCCAGCTCCGCCCCCCGGGGTCCCCAGCTCCCTCCCCCGGGGTCCCCAGCTCCCCCCCGGGGTCCCCAGCTCCTCCCCCCGGGGTCCCCAGCTCCCCCCCCCCCGGGGTCCCCAGCTCCCCCCACCTGGGGTCCCCAGCTTCCCTCACCTGGGGTCCCAGCTCCTCCCCCCCGGGGTCCCCAGCTCCCCCCGGGGTCCCCAGCTCCCCCCCCCCCGGGGTCCCCAGCTCCTCCCCCGGGGTCCCCAGCTCCCTCCCCCCGGGGTCCCCAGCTCCCCCCACCTGGGGTCCCCAGCTTCCCTCACCCGGGGTCCCAGCTCCCCCCCCCCCCGGGGTCCCCAGCTCCCCCCACCTGGGGTCCCCAGCTCCCCCCCCCGGGGTCCCCAGCTCCCCCCCCCGGGGTCCCCAGCTCCTCCCCCCCGGGGTCCCCAGCTCCCCCCCCCCGGGGTCCCCAGCTCCCCCCCACCTCAGGTCCCCAGCTCCCCCCCCCCCGGGGTCCCCAGCTCCCTCCCCCGGGGTCCCCAGCTCCCTCCCCCGGGGTCCCCAGCTCCCCTCCGTCCCCTGCATCCAGCCTTCTGCACAGGGGTGTGGGACGGGGCGGTCGACGCCGGGACCCCCACGCGCACGGGCTTGCGTGCCTGCGGTCCAGGTGAGCCCACGAGGCGGCCGGGCCGGCCTCCGCCTCTTACACTAGCCAGGCAGTGAACGCACTGGCCCGTGTGGTGACCCTGCCCGGTCGCTGCGTGCCCCGGGGCGGTGGGCAGGGCTGGAGTATGTGGGGTGCCCTGGGCGGTGGGCAGGGCTGGAGCACTGGGGTGCCCCGGGGCGTTGGGCAGGGCTGGAGCATGTGGGGTGCCCTGGGCGGTGGGCAGGGCTGGAGCACTGGGGTGCCCTGGGCGGTGGGCAGGGCTGGAGCACTGGGGTGCCCCGGGGCGGTGGGCAGGGCTGGAGCATGTGGGGTGCCCTGGGCGGTGGGCAGGGCTGGAGTATGTGGGGTGCTCCTGGGCGGTGGGCAGGGCTGGAGCACTGGGGTGCCCTGGGCGGTGGGCAGGGCTGGAGCACTGGGGTGCCCGGGGCGGTGGGCAGGGCTGGAGCATGTGGGGTGCCCTGGGCGGTGGGCAGGGCTGGAGCACTGGGGTGCCCTGGGCGGTGGGCAGGGCTGGAGCACTGGGGTGCCCCGGGGCAGTGGGCAGGGCTGGAGCATGTGGGGTGCCCTGGGCAGTGGGCAGGGCTGGAGTATGTGGGGTGCTCCTGGGCGGTGGGCAGGGCTGGAGCATGTGGGGTGCCCTGGGCGGTGGGCAGGGCTGGAGCACTGGGGTGCCCTGGGCGGTGGGCAGGGCTGGAGCACTGGGGTGCCCTGGGCGGTGGGCAGGGCTGGAGCACTGGGGTGCCCTGGGCGGTGGGCAGGGCTGGAGCACTGGGGTGCCCTGGGCGGTGGGCAGGGCTGGAGCACTGGGGTGCCCTGGGCGGTGGGCAGGGCTGGAGCACTGGGGTGCCCTGGGCGGTGGGCAGGGCTGGAGCACTGGGGTGCCCTGGGCGGTGGGCAGGGCTGGAGTATGTGGGGTGCCCTGGGCGGTGGGCAGGGCTGGAGCACTGGGGTGCCCTGGGCGGTGGGCAGGGCTGGAGCACTGGGGTGCCCCTGGGCAGTTGGGCAGGGCTGGAGTATGTGGGGTGCCCTGGGCGGTGGGCAGGGCTGGAGCATGTGGGGTGCCCTGGGCGGTGGGCAGGGCTGGAGCATGTGGGGTGCCCTGGGCGGTGGGCAGGGCTGGAGCATGTGGGGTGCCCTGGGCGGTGGGCAGGGCTGGAGCACTGGGGTGCCCTGGGCGATGGGCAGGGCTGGAGCACTGGGGTGCCCTGGGCGATGGGCAGGGCTGGAGCATGTGGGGTGCCCTGGGCGGTGGGCAGGGCTGGAGCACTGGGGTGCCCTGGGCGATGGGCAGGGCTGGAGCATGTGGGGTGCCCTGGGCGGTGGGCAGGGCTGGAGCACTGGGGTGCCCTTGGGCGGTCGGGCAGGGCTGGAGCACTGGGGTGCCCTGGGCGGTGGGCAGGGCTGGAGCATGTGGGGTGCCCTGGGCGGTGGGCAGGGCTGGAGCACTGGGGTGCCCTGGGCGGTGGGCAGGGCTGGAGCATGTGGGGTGCCCTGGGCGGTGGGCAGGGCTGGAGCATGTGGGGTGCCCTGGGTGGTGGGCAGGGCTGGAGCACTGGGGTGCCCCTGGGCGGTGGGCAGGGCTGGAGCACTGGGGTGCCCTGGGCGGTCGGGCAGGGCTGGAGCATGTGGGGTGCCCTGGGCGGTGGGCAGAGATGGAGTATGTGGGGTACCCCTGGGCGGTGGGCAGGGCTGGAGCATTCAGTCCCTTCCCAGCACTCACCAGTATTTTCCTGGTTCCCTGAACGCCCACCAATCTCCTGCAGCTCTGGCTGGCAGGCTCAGGTTTCCGTCCCTGGCAGCAGCAGGCCCTGGCCAGCCTGACCCCAGAGCAGCTGCCGCTTCCTCCCCGGCTTCGTGCCTCATCCCCCACCGTGTGGAGACAGCGGGGCCACACAGCCAGGCTGCCCAAGGCTGCCCTCCTACAGCCATGCATGGACACCCCAACCCCAGCGGGCCAGCACTCCGCACCTCAGCCAGGATGGCATTCCTTGTCAACACTTGTCAGACGTTCATGGAGGATGCCCTCCTCTGGGTGTGGGCCCTCTGTGGGGTGTGTGGGGCCAGATAGGACTCCTCTTCCCCCTCCCGACAGGCAACCGGAGGCCCAGGAGTCAGATTGAGGTGGACAGGCCACCACTGGAGGGGACAGGCCATCAGAGCTTGCTGCACAGCAGCCAGGCTGACTGTAGGGGAGGCGGAGGGGAGTGTCTCCTGGACCCAGCAAAACACACACATCAGTACCCCTCCCCCTTCCACCATGTCCAACTTGAAGGCTTGGTCCACTCTTACCTGCGCTTCTGCTCCCCCCTTCCACCATGTCCAACTTGAAGGCTTGGCCCACTCTTACCTGCCCTTCTGCTCCCCCCTTGCACCTTCCTGGGCTCTCTTGGGTGGGCCCTAGCTGTGGGGTGGAGGGGCTTCTGCACAGACTCTCGCTTTGCTACTTTTCCCCTCCTGAGGCCCCGTGAGTCTCCAAAGTAGCTTCAGGGTGCCAACACCCGTCTACCCACCTCTTGTCGCTGGTCTTCCACCCAGCTCCCTGGCCCCACTGGAGGCAGGGCAGGGGTGGGTGCAACGGTGATTTGAGACCAGAACCACTTCCCTGTGGCTGGGAACTGGGAGCTACGTGGTCTCTGGAGGGGAGAGGCCTTGGAAGCACCTCTGGGTCTTGGCCAGTAAGGCCTATGGAGCCTGGAAGAAGCCTTCTAGCAGCAGGCCTCCATCTGTCTGGGGGCAGGTAGGACAGATGGGCGGGAACAGCTGCCTGTCCACCCCTGCTCACCCTCTTTGATGGCTGCAGCAGCTGGGGAGGGTGGTCCTGGAGGGGAATGTGGGGGTCACCCTGGGCCCAGCCAACAGCTGGCCATTCCGGGCGTTCTGGCAGTGCAGGAACGAGTGACTGAATTCCAGCCGGGGGGAGGGACTCCGGCCTGAGACAGCTGCAGGGAGTCTGCGAGGGGCTCTGGGCCCCTTCCTCCGTGTACCCCACACACCGGCTCCCACGAGCCACCTTCCTAGAACCCAGGAAGACCAGCCCTGGCGCATGTTCCCCATGCCCGCACTGCATGGTTTGGCCCTGCTGTGCCTGGTGGAAGGAGAAATGCTCCTCTGCGCTTTGTGCATCAAGAACACTGGCGCAGGCTGGCCTGCCTCACCCCTGCCCCACCCGTGTTGTTACCTGCTGCACCACGGGGGCCCACGGCAGACTGCAGGCCCTCACAGAGCTGCCTGCTCTGCCCACTGCGAATCTGGTTCTCAGCCAGGATCCTCAGTACTGCCAGCACCTCTGCTGGGCTGTGGCTGCTCACCTACTGGGCATGGTCAGTAGTGTTCCCATTCAGTGTGTGCAGGGGATCCCTCACTGCGGGGGCTCAGTGTGGACGGGATCCCTCACTGCGGGGGCTCAGTATGGACGGGATCCCTCATTCCCCAGGGCTCAGTGTGGATGGGATCCCTCCTTTCCCCAGTGCAGGGCAGGAGCTCTGTCTCCTGCAGTTCCTTAGGGTTAGATGCCAGGGTTGACCAACCTCAGGAGTGTGGGTCTACAATGGGGCTTCCAGACTCTGAAGCTGCTTGGCTAGGGTAAGATCAGGCGCCTACTCTGGAAAGAGCATCTAGGAGGTCCCTTGATCTGGTTTGGCCAGGCGGGGGCTGAGGAGGGGCAAACTCTACCCCCAGGTGCGTTGCCCTTGTCCTTGGTCCTCAGCATGGCGTTTCTGTGAGCTGTCTGTGTCCACGTGGCGTTGTCCAGGCACCAGATGGCTTGATCCTCCCAATGAGGCTCTGGGCCTTTCCCCAGGAGGCCACGTCCTTGGAGGAGGGGGTGGGGCAGGGGAACAATGTCCACAGCTAGAAGCTGGCTGGGGCCTGCTGCCAGGTGCCCACCCATCCCCTCTGTGCCCTCTGGTCCAGGCCAGGCTCCCTGCCGGGCCCTGACCTCATGAACTTGGGCTGTGGACAGGCTGTGGACCCAGGATTCCCAGGCTCTGCCTTGACCGCACCCAGCTGCTGCTGACCGTGGGCGTGCAGCTGCCGCAGCTGGCAGAGGGGTGTGGGCTGAGCTGCCGTGGGGCAGCTGGACAGGGTGGCAGGGCTGCAACCCAGTCTCCTTTGCCACAGGCACGTCACAGAGCCAGGAGCCTCCCCTTGCTCCATCAGGTCTGGCCTGAGACTGTCGCTGTGAGGATTTCTACAGGGCAACATTTTCTTCCTCTGAGCTGAGGTTTAAGATTCAGGCCTGTGTGGCTTGGGGCAGACAATTCAGCCTCTCTGGACCTCACTCTCAGAACTGTGAGAGAGAGGCTCGCTCTAGTCCCCTCGGGACCCAGTGGGTGAGGCAGAGAAGGGTGCGTTCCAGGGCCCAGCTCTTTGCTGCCCAGCACTTGAGAAACAGCTCCCGGGTCTCTGGGGTGGTGCCAGGCCCCGGCAGGGCAGGCGGATTTGTGTTTGGCAGGAAGCTGCCCTCTGCTTGGCGGTGCTTGGTGCGTTGGCAGCCCAGGGCCGCGCTGCCATCTGTCAGGACAGGTCTGGGGCCTCTCCTGGTCCCATCCTGCCCTCCCTCTGTGGAAAGGGTCTGCTTCTGTCTGGTCTCCAGGGATGGTGGCCGGGGGTGGCAGTCATGGCAGAGGAGGGCTGGGGTCTTGCCCAGGCCCAGTGTCCCCAGAGGCAGCTGCTCCAGTTAGACTTTGTCTGCCATTTGTCATCCTGCTAGCAAAGTGCACCAGGACCTGTGTGTGCCACCTGCCAGGGCACAGGACACCGCGGAGAGCCGGGGTGGGGGTGGGGTTGTGCTCAGCTGATTCCCACCCTGGGCCTCTGCCAGGCGCAGGAGAAACTGTGGAAGGGTGGGGAGGCCTCCCTCCCAGACACCCCTCAAGCCACTCTCACCAGAGACCACCAGCCCCCACCCGTGGCTTGGCCTTCCACAGCCTGTGGTCCTGGCCAAAGGCTGGAGACCCCGCGCCCACAGCTAGAATAGAGCTCCCAGGGACTGGAGGTCCAGGCCGCCTGGCCCAGCCCCCATGCAGCCCCGTGCGTCCACATTCCAGGGGGAAGCTGGGGTCCTCATCATGGGGAGCCCACCCCTCACCAGGGCCCCTCGCTGCCTCCCTCCACGAGTAGTGGGAGTCCCTAAGCGCAGACTCTGGGGGGAGCTACATCTTGGCCTGTGGTGGGCCAAGTCTCTGCTAGGCACCAATGTGGCTCAGGTAGAAAGTCCCAGGAGCCCCCAGACTCCAGCCCAGCTGCCATCCTGGGAAAAGAAGTTGGAGGCCAGGTGCCGTCGGGCTCACGCCTGTAATCTTGGATACTCAGCTACTTAGCCTGAGTAGCTAAGGATCAAGGTTTGAAGCCAGCTTGTACAGGAACTCTGTGAGACTACATGAACCACAAAAAGCCAGACACGGAGCTGTGGCTCAAATGGTAAAACACTAGCCTTGAGCAAAAAAGCTCAAGGACAGAGCCCAGGTCCTGGCCAAGAAGAAGTTGGAGGCCATGCTTCCCTGTGCAAAGCCCAGCACTGTTGAGAGACAAGGAGCTGTGTCTGGGGCTGGGACCCAGGGCTGCGATTAGTGCACTCACGTCCAAGGTGCCTCTGCCCTCGCTCCTGCTCCATCCTGCGGCCCTTAGCATTCCCCTGCTCCTTGGCTGGATCCTTCCCCTCAGCCTCCGTTTTCCCCTTGAAGGGATGGGGCCAGCTGTCAGCAGAAACAGAAGCCGGCAGGGAGCCTGCGGGGGGGGAGGGGGGGGTTCCCCCACATGTGTGCCCTCCACCCTGGAGAGTGGGACCTGGCTTTGTCCCCCTCCTGCAGCCCACAGCCTGGGTTCTGGGGGCTCTTGGGGTGTGGCAAGGGGAGAGGCGTGTGCTCCAAAGGTCATGGATTCCAGGAAGTAGTTGTGGGCACCACGGGGGCGGGTCCCCTTCTGGGGAAAAGCAGTGTACTCTGAGTAGGTTGTGCTGTGCCCCAGTCCCCCCCCCCCCACGGCCCCGGCCTGGGCCCAGGGCAGGGGATGTGTCTTGCCTCCCCAATTGCCCTCCGCTAGCTTGCCACGCCGCTGGCCTGGCCGTCCTGCAGTGCTGCTGCACCCTTGACCGGCCGGGAATCTGGCACTTCCCAGCTCACCTGGGCTGGGTAGGTGGCTCAGTGGTAGAGCGCTTGCCTTGCATGCAGGAGGCCCTGGGTTCGATTCCTCAGCACCACATAAGCAAAAAGAAAAAAGCCGGAAGTGGCGCTGTGGCTCAAGTGGTAGAGCGCTAGCCTTGAGCACAGAGGCTCGGGGACAGCGCCCAGGCCCTGAGTTCAAGCCCCAGGACCAACCAAAAAGAAAAAAGAAAAAGAAAGGAACCAGCAGGCCTGGTCTCCAGCACCTATCCCGGCGGGGGCGTTTGGAATGGCCGCCTCGGGCCCCTTGGCGGCGGGGAGAGTGGACACTCAGCTGGCTCCATTTGGCCAGAGGCCTGGGTGCGGAGGGCGCGGGGCCTCCTCTCAGAGCAGCACTGCCTGGGCCAGCCCGACCCGCAGAAACCCAGCGGGGAGAAACCAGCAGGCCGCTTCCCGCTCCTGCCCCTCCCCGCGCCCCCCTCCCCGCGACCCCCGTCCCCGCGGCCCTCCTCCCCGGGACCCTCCTCCTCCTCCCCGCGCTCCTCCTCCCCTCACCCCCCTCCCCGCGCCCCCCCTCCCCCCTCCCCGCGCCCCCCCTCCCCGGGACCCTCCTCCTCCTCCCCGCGCTCCTCCTCCCCTCACCCCCCTCCCCGCGCCCCCCCTCCCCGGGACCCTCCTCCTCCCCGCACCCCCCCTCCCCTCATCCCCCTCCCCGCGCCCCCCCTCCCCGGGACCCTCCTCCTCCTCCCCGCGCCCCTCCTCCCCCTCCCCGCGCCCCTCCTCCCCGGGACCCTCCTCCTCCTCCCCGCGCCCCCCCTCCCCCTCCCCGCGCCCCTTCTCCCCGGGACCCTCCTCCTCCTCCCCGCGCCCCCCCTCCCCGCGCCCCTTCTCCCCGGGACCCTCCTCCTCCTCCCCGCGCCCCCCCTCCCCGCGCCGCCCTGCCCGGCACGCCGGCCCACACCGCGCCCGTCTTGGTTGCAGAGCCTCAGTCTGTCCTCAGCGGGCCCCCGGCTGCAGCCCGGCGTCCTGTACCCCTGGCGCCGCGCGTCGGCGCCGGGCCGCGTGCGGAGAGCCTGGGTCATCCCGCCCATCAGCGTGTCTGAGAACCACAAGCGCCTTCCCTACGCCCTGGTGCAGGTGCGGCGGGGCGGGGCGGGGCTGAAGGGGCGGGGGCGGAGCTGGATGGAGGGCGGGGCGGGGCTGGAAGGGGCGGGGCGGGGCTGAAGGGGCGGAGGCGGAGCTGGATGGAGGGCGGGGTGGGGCTGAGTGGGGGCGGAGTAGAGCTGGATTTGAAGGGGCAGGGCTGAGTGGGGGCGGGGCCGAGCTGGAAGGGGCGGGGCTGGATGGGGCGGGGCGGGGCTGGATGGGGTGGGGCGGGGCTGAGTGGGGGCGGGGCTGGATGGGGCGGGGCGGGGCGGAGCTGAATGGGGGCGGGCCTGGATGGGGCGGGGCTGGGCAGGGGGGCAAGGGGGCAGGGCAGGGGGCAGGGCAGGGGCAGGGCAGGGAGCAGATGGGGCAGGGCAGGGGGCAGGGCAGGGGGCAGGGCAGGGAGGCAGGGCAGGGGGCAGGGCAGGGGGCAGGGCAGGGGGCAGTGCAGGGGGCAGGGGGCAGGGCAGGGGGTAGGGGGCAGGGCAGGGGAGCAGGGCAGGGGGCAGGGCAGGGAGGCAGGGCAGGGGCCAGGGCAGGGGGCAGGGCAGGGGGCAGGAGGCAGGGCAGGGGGCAGGGCAGGGGAGCAGTGCAGGGAGGCAGGGCAGGGGGCAGTGCAGGGGGCAGGGCAGGGGGCAGGGCAGGGGGCTGGGGCAGGGGGGCAGGGCAGGGGGCAGGGCAGGGGGCAGGGCAGGGGGCAGGGCAGGGGGCTGGGGCAGGGGGGCAGGGCAGGGGGCAGGGCAGGGGAGCAGTGCAGGGAGGCAGGGCAGGGGGCAGGGCAGGGGGCAGTGCAGGGGGCAGGGCAGGGGGCAGGGCAGGGGGCAGGGCAGGGGCAGGGCAGGGGAGCAGTGCAGGGAGGCAGGGCAGGGGGCAGGGCAGGGCAGGGGAGCAGGGAAGGGCCAGGGCAGGGGGGCGGGGCAGGGCAGGGGGCAGTGCAGGGGGCAGGGCAGGGGGCAGGGCAGGGGGCAGGGCAGGGGCAGGGCAGGGGAGCAGTGCAGGGAGGCAGGGCAGGGGGCAGGGCAGGGGGCAGTGCAGGGGGCAGTGCAGGGGGCAGGGCAGGGGGCAGTGCAGGGGGCAGTGCAGGGAGGCAGGGCAGGGGGCAGTGCAGGGGGCAGGGCAGGGGGCAGGGCAGGGGGCAGGGCAGGGGGCAGGGCAGGGGGGCAGGGGGCAGGTCAAGGGGCAGGGGTCAGGTCAAGGGGCAGGGCGCCCCGCCCCGCGCCGCCCATCCAGGCTCCCCCCTCCCCGCAGATCAAGTCGGACAAGCAGCAGCCGGGCAGCGTCATCTACAGCATCCAGGGCCCCGGCGTGGACGAGGAGCCCCGCGGCCTCTTCTCCATAGACAAGTTCACCGGGAAGGTGTTCCTCAACGCCATGCTGGACCGCGAGACCACGGACCGCTTCCGGGTGGGCCCCCGGCCCCCGGCCGAGATGGGCATCATGGCGCTTTCCTTTTTCCCGGTCGCTGTGGTGGGTCTTGAACTCGGGGCCTGGCGCGGTCCCTGAGATCAAGCGCCGCTTGCGGCCTTCTGGGGCTCCGTGGAGGTCAGTCTCGCGGGCTTTCCTGCCCGCGCCGGCTTTGAACCGGGCTGACCAGGCCTCGGGCCGCTGGCCCAGCCCAGCTCTCCAGTCTTTGGTTGGAGAGGTCTGGGCAGCGTCGCCTGACCGCCCGTCCCCGGACCTTGCGCCCCTCCCCCTGCTCAGCAGGCGGCCCTGGCGCTGGAGCTCAGGCCCTTGCCGGCCGGCAGTGTCCTCCACTGCGTTAGAGGTTGGAGGGAGGGCGCTGGGAGGCCGGCGCGGGGAGACCCAGCGCTCAGGCTCAGAAGCCATAGCAGCCCGGGAACGGGGAGCCGCTCCCGGCAGCCCGCCTCGTCCTCCCCGCTCCTCCCCGCTCCCAGCACTAGGTGCCGCCGCCAGCCTCGTGCTTCTGTTCGGACAGCTAAGGGCCTTTGCCCTAGACCTGGGCGGGTCCACCCTGGAGGACCCCACGGACCTGGAGATCGTGGTGGTGGATCAGAACGACAACCGGCCGGCTTTCCTGCAGGAGGTCTTCCTGGGCCGTGTGCTGGAGGGGGCGGCCCCAGGTGAGGCCCCGCCCCCGGGGCAGGGGCGGTCCCAGTGAGGCCCCACCCCAGAGAGGGGCGGTCCCCGGCGAGGCCCCGCCCTGGGGAGGGAGTGGTCCCAGGTGAGGCCCCGCCCCGAGGAGGAGGCAGCCCCAGGCGAGGCCCTGCCCCGGGGAGGGAGTGGCCCCAGGCGAGGCCCCGCCCCGGGGAGGGAGTGGTCTCAGGTGAGGCCCGCCCCAGAGAGGGAGTGGTCCCCAGCCAGGCCCCGCCCTGTGGAGTGGGCGGTCCCTGGCTAGGCCCCACCTAGGGCGGGGCGGTCCCAGGTGAGACCCCGCCCCGGGGGATTCCTTGGTGTCCTCACCAGGGCCTTTCCGTGGCCTGGGAGCCTCCTCCCTCCCTCTGCCGCTTAGCTGTGGGCCAGGCCGAGCAGCAGGGAGGCTCAGGCCCCTCCGGCCGTGCCTGGAGCTGAGGCCCCAGGCCAAGCCCCACAGGGCGGGCAGGGATTGAGAGCAGAAGCCCCTTTTTCGTTGTGTGCACAAGGCCGCCACCGGTCGGGACTCGAACTCGGGGCCTGGACTCTGTGCTTACCACTTGGCCTTCAGCCTGGCTTTTTTGTGTTTTTGCGGTCGTGGGGCTTGAACTCTGGGCCTGGGCCCTGTCCCTGCGCTCTTCAGCTCCAGGCGGGTGCTCTGCGCTTGAGCCACAGCGCCACGCCAGTTTTCTGGTGGATCATTAGAGAGCAGAGTCTCACGGACTTTCCTTCCTGGGCTGGATTTGAACTGTGATCCTCAGATCTCAACCTTCTGAGTAGCTAGGATGACAGGCGTGAGCCACCGGCACCAGGCTAGCCTGGCTTTTTGCTGGTTATTTCAGAGTTGGAATCTCTCAGCCTCTTGGGCCTGAGTTGTATTCAAACCACAATCCTCCAGCTCTCAAGCCTCCTGGCTAAGATTATAGGCGAGTCACCGGCACCCAGTGAGGGCAGGAAAATCCGGAGGGCAGTTTGGGATTGCTAGCCAGCTCCCACAGGACAAACACCTGCTGAGCGCAGAGTGCTCTTAGTCTGACGCTGTGCCACAAGTTACCAGGTCATTAGCTCTGTCTGCACAGATGCTGAACCCTGGCAGGGGTGGGCTGGTGATGGACGCTCACACCGCTTGGCCAACACGTGGCATCATAGAGAGGAAGCCAAAACCAGTCACTGCCCGGGAGGCCCGGGAGGCGGGTCCTTCACGGTCATGTGCCTCAGTTAAGGGGCAGTGGCGGGTCAGGCCAGTCTCCTCTGAGAGAAAGCGGTGGGGGGTGAGCCCTTACCACTCAGCTGCGCCCCTCCCACTGCAGTGCCCACTCCGCCTCCACAGGTACCTTCGTGGCCAGAGCAGAAGCCACAGACGCAGACGACCCTGAGACAGACAACGCGGCGCTCCGGTTTTCCATCCTGCAGCAGGGTGGCGCCGAGCTCTTCAGCATCCACGAGCACACGGGAGAGATCCGCACCGTGCAAGTGGGGCTGGACCGCGAGGTGAGGATGCCCGGGTGCCGGGGTCCCTCTCTGCAGCCTCTGCACCCCACGCTGGTGCTCCTGCCTGTCCCGTTGGCCCCTCTGTTCCCAGATGGCCCGCGCTGGGCTTCTCTCCCGCACAGGGCAGAGCCTCTGCCCGGCGTGCTGCCAGACGGCCTCGGCCCGGCCCTGGTGCAGTCTGAGCGACCCATCCACACACAGAGGTGGCAGCAGGGCTGAGTGGTGAGGCCTCAGCACAGCACCGGGCCTCACGCTCTGTGGTGTCCTGTCCCATTGTCACTGCCCTGCTATGACACACACACCCCCAGCCACGTCCTCATGCACACGGGCCTCACGCTCTGTGGTGTCCTGTCCCATTGTCGCTGCCCTGCTATGACACACACACCCCCAGCCACGTCCTCATGCACACGGGCCTCACGCTCTGTGGTGTCCTGTCCCATTGTCACTGCCCTGCTATGACAGACACCCCCCCCCAGCCACATCCTCATGCACACGGGCCTCACGCTCTGTGGTGTCCTGTCCCATTGTCACTGCCTTGCTATGACAGACACTCCCCCCCAGCCACGTCCTCATGCACACGGGCCTCACGCTCTGTGGTGTCCTGTCCCATTGTCACTGCCCTGCTATGACAGACACCCCCCCCCCAACCACGTCCTCATGCACACGGGCGCCCCTCAGGAGAGAGCAAGGCCCTACCGCATCCTGGTCCACGCTGCTCCGTCCCCTTGCTGGGGCCACCCCCCACACATCCAGACCTCTATACTGCCGACGATGCACGCAGAGCCTCCCTCGCAGGCCTTGCCACTGAACAAGCCCTCTAGGGCAGCCCCTTGCTGGCGCATCTCAGGCCCAGCATGTCCCCATACAACCGACTTCTCGTCCATCCACGGGTGGGGCAGAGGCTGGGGGAGCCCACGCCACCAAACCCTCCTGTCTGGGGTGCCTAAAGCCACTTGGGCTTTCTGGCACCGTGAGGTCCCCCAGCGGCCGGCTGGCCTGGCCCTTTCTCCCACTGGGGACTCAGTCTCCTGAGTTCACGTCACCACACCGCCAGGTGGTCGCTGTGTATAACCTGACGCTGCAGGTGGCAGACATGTCTGGGGAAGGCCTTACTGCCACAGCCTCGGCCATCATCTCCCTGGACGACGTCAACGACAACGCCCCGGAGTTCACCAGGGAGGAGGTACCCCTCCACAGCCTGCCTGACCCAGCCTAGGCTGCCTTCTGCCCAGGGCTCAGACACAGGTCCGAGGGGAAGCAGCCTGTGGGACGCTGGGCAGGCCCTTGACGTGGGAGTACACACGGCCCAGACCCACGGGACAGGCTGTGGGACGCTCCCTGGCAGGCACGGTGGGGCTGCAGGGGGGAGGGGAGCCTGTGGCTGTGTCCTGAGGAGCTGTAGGGGGGAGGGGAAGGAGGGGGAGCCTGTGGCTGTGTCCTGAGGAGCTGTAGGGGGGGGAAGGAGGGGGAGCCTGTGGCTGTGTCCTGAGCAGCCGCCCGCCCTCCCCAACCCATGGGTAACTGCTCCCCAGTTCTTCATGGAGGCCCCAGAGGCTGTGGGCGGCGTGGATGTGGGCCGGCTCCAAGTGGAAGACAGCGACCTGCCCGGCTCCCCGAACTGGATGGCCAGGTTCACCATCCTGGAAGGCGACCCTGACGGGCAGTTTGCAGTGCGCACAGACCCCAAGACCAACGAGGGTGTGCTGTCCTTGGCGAAGGTGAGCCTCTGGGATTCAGGTGGGAGGTGGCTCTGCCCGCCCGTGCGCTGGGGCCTCGTGCCCTGGGAGAGGCGGCAGGATGCTGGACAGAAGTCCATAGCACGGCTGTCTGTCCGCATCCTGTGCTGGGAACTCCCCCTCCACACACACACAATTGAGAGGTAAAGAAGCAGCTCTCAGGAGGCTGAGGCAGGAGAACAGCAGAGTTGTGACCAGCCTGAGCTAGAGACAGATCCTATTTCAGCAACAACAACAAAAAGCACAGCTACACACTGTGCAGTCTCTGTTGCATCTGACGGGCCCAGAGGGACACACACACATATATATACACATGTGTATATATATGTACATATGTACACGTACATGCAAATAAATACACGTATATAGACACTTAGCTATTCCTTGCTGCTTCACAGTGGCCCTGCCTGTAATCCCAAACACTCAGGTGACAGAGATTGCGAGGATTATGGTTTGAGACCAGCCCAGAGACAAAGTTAGGAAGAGCCAGGCACTGGTGACTCACGCTACTCAGGAGGCTGAGATCTGAGGAGTGCAGTTTGAAGCCAGCCCTGTCAGGAAAGTCCATGAGACTCCTGGCTCCAATAAACCAGAAAAATGGCAGAGCCACTGTGGCTCAGAGTGGTAGAGCACTAGCCTTGAGCAAGAATAGCTCGGGGACAGCGCCCAGGCCCTGAGTTCAAGCCCCACAACTGAAAAAGAAGTTAGGAAGACCTCAACTCAACAAACAAGTTGAGCATGGTAGTTCTTCACTACTGTACTCTAGATACACAGAAAAAGGTCCTAGGAGCATGGCTCATGGAGGTGACTGCTGAGGAAAGCCAAGGCTGGGGGGTGGGGTGGGGTGGAGGAGGGGTTGTTGCAAGACACCGGCTCATGTGATGTTGGAGCGCGTGGGAAGCTCGCTCTTGAGGTAGATGTTCCTGCTCGCTGCTCTGGGAGCCCTGGCCTGCGTGAGGTTGCGCTCCAGGCAAGCCCGGTGGCCCAGTAGCCCGGCCCGGTTGAGCTCAGTTGCACAGAGCAGTGGAACCCGGCACGGAGGCACCACAGCCGACACTCATTTTGGACATGGGTCTTCGTTTTGTTATTTTCTCATTGTTCTTTGGGCCTTTTCCTCCTGTTTTTTGTTTTGTTTTGTTTTGTTTTTATTGGCTGTAGGAGCCAGGCTCTAGGGGTCACACCTATAATCCTAACTACTCAGGAGACCGAGATCTAAGAGGATCCAAGTTCAAAGCCAGCTAGGGTGGACAAATCCATGAGACTCTTGTCTCCAGTTAACCAGTGAGGTTAGGCTGGAGGTGAGGCTCAAGTGGGAGGCCCTGAGTGGAAAGCCGGGCGAGAGTGTCTGCGGGATGGCACTGCCACACACCAGGGAGAGCCAGGAGGGAAAGAGCCTTCTCCACAGGCCTGGGACCCCAGCTCTGAGCCCGCCCCTCCTGCCCCTCCTCCCTCAGCCCCTTGACTTCGAGAGCCGCGTGCGCCACGAGCTCACGGTGTCTGTGCAGAATGAGGCCCCGCTGCAGGCGGCTGCGCCCCGGGCCCAGCGGGGCCAGGCCAGGGTCAGCGTGTGGGTGCAGGATGCCAACGAGGCCCCAGTGTTCCCGGAGAACCCACTGCGGACCAGCCTGGCTGAGGGGGCCCCACCAGGAACCCTTGTGACCACCTTCTCTGCCCACGACCCGGACACACAACAGCCGCAGAGAGTCAGGTGGGACTCGGGGATCCCGGGTGAGGCAGAGGGCAATCACAGCCCCTCCTTGCCCCTGGCCTCTGGGGGTGGAGGGAAGAAGCCATCGGTCTGTATCCTGAGGGCCTCAGACCCTTAAGCCCCAAGAACTTTGTGTTGATGTTGAGTGTGTCATCCCAAACTCGGGGCTGAGCTCCGTCCCGGCGATGTCTGACCGCAGCAGTGGGGGTCTGTGGCCGCTGCTGCGCAGGGCGCAGTGTGTCCGCCCCGGCCCGGCACTGGGCAGAGCTGAATCCAGGCTATCCCTTAGTTGCAACGAGACCCTGGATCTGGGCTTTCTCTTCTGTGGTTGGGACAGAAAATGCAGCTGGGCTGGGAGGAGTTAATCATACGAGCCCCGTGTAAAATGTGTGCACATGGAGTGAAATGTGTGTGTATGCGTGTGTGTACTTGTGCATGCCTCTCTGTGACCTCGCTTCTAAGAGTCCCAGGTGGGTCAAACTCCCCCTCCACTCCTCCCCCTTTCCCCTCCCCCACAGCTACTCCAAGGACTATGACCCCGAGGACTGGCTGCAGGTGGAAGGGGCCACTGGCCGCGTCCGGACACAACGGGTGCTGAGCCCAGCCTCACCCTTCCTCAAGGGCGGCTGGTACAGAGCCATTATCCTGGCCGTGGATGATGGTGAGGGCAGCTGTGTGGGCCGCCTGGGGCTCCGTCTGCCCTCATGGGGCATCTCTGTCTCGGGGCTGGCCCATCTCTGCGTGTGCGCTGACTGGAGGCCAGGCCCGCAGCACCTGTCCTTGCGTGTGTGCTGACCGGAGGCCAGGGTCCTCAGCGCGTCCCTGCGTGTGTGCTGACCGGAGGCCGGGGTCCTCAGCGCCCGTCTCTGCGTGTGGGCTGACCGGAGGCCGGGGTCCTCAGCGCGTCCCTGCGTGTGCGCTGACCGGAGGCTGGGCCCACAGCGCCCATCTCTGCGTGTGCGCTGACCGGAGGCCGGGGTCCTCAGCGCCCATCTCTGCGTGTGGGCTGACCGGAGGCCGGGGTCCTCAGCGCCCATCCTCTTTGCCTGCAGCGTCACCTCCCAGCACAGCCACGGGAACGCTGTCCATCGAGATCTTGGAGGTCAACGACCATGCCCCGGCGCTGGCTACCCTGCTCACCAGCAGCCTGTGCAGCGAGCCGGACCAGGGCCCGGGCCTGCTCCTGGGGGCCACGGACGAGGACCTCCCCCCGCACGGGGCCCCCTTCCACTTCCACCTGAGCCCCGGGCTCCCGGAGCTCGGCAGGAACTGGAGCCTCAGCCAGATTAACGGTGCGCCCACCCCTATCTGCCCCACCCATCCCCCCCATCTGCCCCATCCTCCCCCCCCCCCCCGTCTGCCCCATCCTCCCCCCCCCGTCTGCCCCATCCTCCCCCCCTCTGCCCCATCCTCCCCCCCCATCTGCCACATTCCCCCCCCCCCCCCCGTCTGCCCCATCCTCCCCCCCCTCTGCCCCATCCTCCCCCCCTCTGCCCCATCCTCCCCCCCATCTGCCCCATCCCCCCCGTCTGCCCCATCCTCCCCCCCCTCTGCCACATCCTCCCCCCCTCCCCTCCCCCGTCTGCCACATCCTCCCCCCCTCCCCCCCTGTCTGCCACATCCTCCCCCCCTCTGCCCCATCCTCCCCCCCACGTCTGTCCCACCCCCCCTCTGCTCCGTCCCCCGCCCCCCCCACCGACTGCCTTGTCCCTCCCTCCCCTCCCTCCCACGTCCCCGACAGTCCCACGGGCTCGGGACCTGGGTGGGGCTACTTCCCACACCCGAGTGGACGCACTGGTCAGGGACAGGGATTCTGTCTGCAGAAGCAGGGCCGGGTTCCCAGCTGGGGCGGCCCGGGGTCGGGGCGGGGCCCGGGGGTCGGGGTCCCGGGCAGAGGGGACGGGGTCCCGGGGCGGACGCGGGGGGGTCCCGGGGCGGACGCGGGGGGGTCCCGGGGCGGACGCGGGGGATCCGGGGGGCGGACGCGGGGGTCCCGGGGCGGACGCGGGGGTCCCGGGGCGGACGCGGGGGGGTCCCGGGGCGGACGCGGGGGATGGGGGGCGGACGAGGGGGGGTCCCGGGAGGCGGACGCGGGGGATCCGGGGGGCGGACGCGGGGGATCCGGGGGGCGGACGCGGGGGATCCGGGGGGCGGACGCGGGGGATCCGGGGGGCGGACGCGGGGGGGTCCCGGGGCGGACGCGGGGGATGGGGGGCGGACGCGGGGGATCCGGGGGGCGGACGCGGGGGATGGGGGGCGGACGCGGGGGATGGGGGGCGGACGTGGGGGGGTCCCGGGGCGGACGCGGGGGATGGGGGGCGGACGCGGGGGATGGGGGGCGGACGTGGGGGGGTCCCGGGGCGGACGCGGGGGATGGGGGGCGGGCGCGGGGGATGGGGGGCGGGGCCGGGTCCCGCTCCGCTCGGCTCGGCGGGTCCCCGCGGCCGCCCGCCCGGCTGAGCCGCGCCCCGTCCCGCAGCCAGCCACGCGCGCCTGCGGCCCCGGCGCCCGGTGCCCGAGGGCGCGCACGGCCTCCGCCTGCTGCTGCGGGACTCGGGGCTCCCGCCCCAGCAGCGGGAGCAGCTGCTGAACGTGACGGCCTGCCGCTGCGGGCCCGACGGCGCCTGCCTGCCCGGCGCCGCCGCCCTGCGCGCCGGGGCCGCCGGCCTCAGCCTGGGGGCGCTGGCCGCGGTGCTGGCCAGCGCGGCGCTGACGCTGTGTGAGTGCCCGCCCCGCCCCTGACCCGACCTGACCCCGACCCTCGACCCCGACCACCTCTGACCCCGACCCCCGACCCCACCCCCGGCCACCGACCCCACCCCCGGCCCGACCCCACCCCCGACCCCCGACCCCGACCACCTCTGACCCTGACCCCCGACCCCACCCCCGGCCACCGACCCGACCCCCGACCCCACCCCCGACCCTGACCCCGACCACCTCTGACCCCGACCCTGACCACCTCTGACCCCGACCACCCTGGACCCCACCCCCGGCCACTGACCCCAACCACCTCTGACCCTGACCCCTGACCCCACCCCCGGCCACCGACCCCACCCCCCACCCCCGTCCACCCCCGACCCCGACCACCTCTGACCCCGACCCCCGACCCCACCCCCGGCCACCGACCCCCACCACCCCCGACCCCAACCACCTCTGACCTCAACCCCCGACCCCCAACCCCACCCCTGACCCCGACCACCTCTGACCTCAACCCCCGACCCCACCCCCGGCCACCGACCCCACCCCCGACCCCCAACCACCCCCAACCCCGACCACCAACCTCACACCCCAACCACCCCTGACCCCGACCCCCGACCCCACCCCATCCCCGACCCCACACCCCAACCACCCCCAACCTCGCCCTCCAACCGCCTCTTCCTGGTCCCCCCCATCCTGTGCCTCCTCTGTCCGTCTGTCTGTCCACAGCGCTGGTTCTGCTGGCGGCGCTCCGTGCACGGGTCCAGCGGCGATCCCAGAACAAGGGTCTGCTGCCCGGACCGCCGGACGACCTTCGGGACAACGTCCTCAACTACGACGAGCAGGGTGGCGGGGAGGAGGACCAGGTGGGGAGGACGGGGGACAGGAGGGGGGAGGGCGGGGGGGGAGAGACAGGAGGGGGGAGGACCAGGTGGGGAGGGCGAGGGGACAGGAGGGGGGAGGGCGGGGGGGGAGAGACAGGAGGGGGGAGGACCAGGTGGGGAGGGCGAGGGGACAGGAGGGGGGAGGGCGGGGGGGAGAGACAGGAGGGGGGAGGACCAGGTGGGGAGGACAGGGGGACAGGAGGGGGGAGGGCGGGGGGGAGAGACAGGAGGGGGGAGGACCAGGTGGGGAGGACGGGGGGACAGGAGGGGGGAGGGCGGGGGAGGGGAGAGACAGGAGGGGGGAGGACCAGGTGGGGAGGACGGGGGAAGGAGGAAGGATGGGGACAGGTGGGGAGGACAGGCAGGGAAGAGGATGGGGACAGGAGGGGAGAGGGACCAGGTGGGGGGGACGGGGGGGAGAGGGGGGAGACAGGAGGGGAGGGGGACCAAAGGAGGGGAGGGGCCGGGGTAGGAAAAGAAGCCAGAGGAGGGGAGGGGGCCAGGGTGGGGGGCCAGGGTGGAGGGGGACAGGGCAGGACCAATTGAGGGAAGGGACGGGGTGGGGAGGGGCCAGGTAAACCGAGGCTCAGGTGAGCAGGGCAAGTATTAGGGAGGATGAAGTCAGGGGCAGCAGGGGCAGGGGTGGGCTCAGAAACACTGGGCACAGGACAGGTCCCCAGGAGCCGAGCCAC
This sequence comes from Dipodomys spectabilis, assembly GCF_019054845.1. NCBI lineage: Eukaryota > Metazoa > Chordata > Mammalia > Rodentia > Heteromyidae > Dipodomys > Dipodomys spectabilis. Next base: position 750,719 of record NW_024870995.1, on the reverse strand, counting down.
TGCCTTTTCTTGCGGGACGGGGGGGGGGGGTTCAGGGTTCACTGAAGACCCGACTGCCCACAGGATGCCTATGACATAAACCAGCTGCGCCACCCCTCCGAGCGGAGCACCCTGAGCCTGCCCCTGGGACCCCCGCTCCACCGGGATGCCCCATGCAGCCACATGCGCCTCCAGCCTCCACAAGCGCTGCCTCACAGCCCTGCAGACATGGCCAATTTCATCAGTGATGTGAGTGCTCTGGGTGTGAGTGCTCTGGGTGTGAGTTCTCTGGGTGTGGGTGCTCTGGGTGTGGGTGCTCTGGGTGTGAGTTCTCTGGGTGTGGGTGCTCTGGGTGTGAGTGCTCTGGGTGTGAGTGCTCTGGGTGTGGGTGCTCTGGGTGTGGGTGCTCTGGGTGTGAATGCTCTGGGTGTGAGTGCTCTGGGTGTGAGTGCTCTGGGTGTGAGTGCTTGGGTGTGGGTGCTCTGAGGGTGTAGAGGCAGAACTGTGCATATTTGTGTGCACAAATGTGCACAAATGCACACATATGTGTACAGAACTGCACGTGCACAAATGTGTGTGCAAGTGCATGCATACATGTGCATTTCTTGTGTACAGATACACACATCACACCTTTCCAGGGAATTCTCTAGATACAGGTCCAGCCAGGGTCTTTGGTCTTCACGCTGCAGGCCTTGGCTGGACTCTGGGGCCCCTGGGGTGAGCAGGACCACGAGGCTCTGGTGCGTGTACTCCCAGGTGAGGGCTGGTGGTCACCGTGGAGAGTGGGGGCCAGGTGCCCTTGCTGTGGGGACCTGTGCTGCCCTGGCCGGCCGAGAAACACGGAGCTGCCACAGCCCTGCCCACTTTATTTACTGAGACGGCTGGGCTGGGGACAAGGCATCAGAGCAGGCAGGCCACGGAGCTTACTTTTGTGGCCAGCTGTGGGTGCTGTGCTCATGACACAATATCCGTGTGTGAGAGTCCAGAAAATTCATTGGTGTAGCGAGTAGGGTGGGGCCCCCTCAGCCATGCTGGACCCAGCAGGAAGCCTGCCTGCTTGCTTGATGCCCAGCCAGGGGGAAAGCCCCAGAAACGTAGAAGCCAGCGAGCCCTCCTCAGGCGCCTCCACCTCTGGCGGTGGAAGGGCACTGCAAGATCCCGGCGCAGAGGGCTCCGTTCCCTCCTCTCTGCTGGGTAGAAACCTGCCCTCCGCTGGCTTCTGCTCCTCGTGCGGGGCGGCAGACCTCATCCTGGCTGAGGCTGAACCCCGCACCTTTCCCCAGGGACTGGAGGCTGCGGACAGCGACCCCAGCGTACCACCCTACGACACGGCATTGATCTACGACTATGAGGGTGGAGGCTCCATGGCCGGGACGCTGAGCTCCATCCTGTCCAGTGAGGGGGACGAGGACCAGGACTACAACTACCTCCGTGACTGGGGCCCTCGGTTCGCCAAGCTGGCGGACATGTACGGGCACCCATGAGGCCGGCACCAGAAGCCAGCACGCTGTCTGGATGCACCTGTCCAGAGGAAGGGCTCCTGGAGACAGGACCCAGGGCAACCTTACCGTGCGGACCCAGTGGACACCCAGTCCTGGCCCCTGGCAAGATGACCTCAATGGGCCGAGGCTCAGGGCCTCTGGGCTTCACTCCCAGGGGAGGGCCAGGTGTGGGGACAGGCGTAGGGCCTGAGTGGATCCCCGGGGAGATTTCCTCAGCCGGTGCTCCTTACCATCGTGAGTGGCTGGCCCTCTGTATGAAAGCTGGACCCTCAAGGGTGAGTCAGAATTAAAAGCAGGCTGGTCAATTTGATGGACTGTGTGCCCGGTGCCACACTGGCCACAAAGGTGCCCTGCCCCCGCCCCCAGCAGAGCCTCAGCAGGCTGTACCTGGGGGGAGCCAGAGACCCTTCGCCCCGCCCCTTTCTGTGGGGCAGGGCGGTGGGGAGGCCCTGGAGAGCCCAGGTGCACTCCTGTGCACACGGGTAAGGGAGCCCTACCAGGCAGAGCAGGAGCACTGAGCTCCCGTTACACTCCACACCTTTCCAGGAAGGGAGCCCAAGGCCTCTAGGGCCAGAGTCCCGGGAGGGGGGGCTGCCAGGGCATCTCTGTGTCTGGCTTTACTGCTTGACCTCAATAGAACAGTAGGGTCTGTGGGGTACCGGCCATAGAAGCAGACAATGTGTGGGTTGCACAGTTCTGGGCCTGTGGCAGACAGCTGGCTGAGGCCTGGCCTCTAGGCCGACTGATGAACCCTGACCACTACCTGTTCCAGATGGCAGCCTTCCCCTTCCCAAGGGGCCTTCTAGAGAGTGCAGATGCTTTCGTGTCAGGAAGCCAGCAGTCAGGCTTCGGATGGCCAAGAGGCTGTGACTGGCACCAGTGTAGCAGCCCAACCTGAGGATGGGGGTCAGGAGAGCCGGGGCGGCTTGCCCAGGAGCTCTGGCGGCTGTGTGCCATGCCTGGCAGACCACACAGCCTGTGCTGGGAGCACCCGGCCGTGCCGGCTCGGAAGGGGCTGATGGCTCTTCAGCTGGCTTCCTAAGGTTTGCTGAAGGGGAAATGGCTGCCGGGAGCTGGGGGCCTCCCCTTGTCCAGGACACAGAAATGCAGGGAGTCTCCGGGGACGGAGCCACCAGAGGGAGGGGCACTTGGGTGGGGCCACACAGCAACTTTGGTGTTGCACAGAGCTGAGACATGCCCTGATTGTATTTAGGGTCCCCACCGCACCTGTGCAGACCCCACTGGCGCGTCCCCCACCCCCATGCTGCTTTTCTCTAGGACCCTGACACCCTCCCTGGCCACCGCCCACCCCACCCCCGGTAGCTCTAGCTGTGGCGTCCACCTTGTGCAGGGCCGGGGAGGGTGCGTGCGTCCATGAGCATGACCACTCAGCTGGCCGCCACTGAGAGCCCCGCGGGCTCGGGAGCAGCCTGGGCGGGCTTAGCTCTTCTGGCAGTTGGAGTCCCTGAAGCGCACCCTTCTCCCATCCCTCATCCTCTCAGCCAGCCTGGTGCTGCTGGGCCATGCTTTCGGGCTTGAGCACCTAGTCTGTGAAATGCCTTGGATGGTCAGGAGCCACACGGGGGGCAGAGGGAAGAAGCCCTGCGGGCGCCCAGGCCCAGGCGCCTCCCGCAGAGGCGGCAACCGCACCCACCCCGTCCAGGCCCCAGGCCCCAGCCTAGGGACAAGCGGGCGGGGAGGCCGGGCTCAAGGGTGGGCGGGACGGAGGGGCGCCCGGCCTGTGGGATCCCCGTGGGATCCCTGTGGGATCCGAGCGTCCTCCTCGCAGGCCTTGCCGCGCCCCTGGGCCCTCCACGAACTCCCGCGGGCCGCAAGGCGGGCGCAGGACGGGCACGACCCACCGAAGCAGCAAGACCCCCGCGGCCAGCGAGGGGCTGTGAGCCCCAGCAGGAGCAGAGGGGACTGGGGAACCCGTGGGCCCAGGAGAGACCAGTGGGTCTGGAGCGGCGTGGGTGCAGCCCAGCAATGAGCGGGTGGAGCTCAGCGCCAGAGCCACGCTGGGCAGCTGTGGGGAGGGGCGCGGCCTGGAGGATGGGTGGAGCCCTAGGAAGAGCCTGGTGAATGGGCGGGGCCTGAAGGGGCTGCCCAGCCCGCCATAGGCGGAGCCTGAATGGGCGGGGCCTAGTGAAGGGGCTGCCCAGCCCGCCATAGGCGGAGCCTGACTGGGCGGGGCCTAGTGAAGGGGCCGCCCAGCCTGCCATAGGCGGAGCCTGACTGGGCGGGGCCTAGTGAAGGGGCGGCCCGTGAAGCGGGCGCCACCCGCGCATAGCAGGGAGGCCTGACCCAGGTTGGGGCGGGCAAAGCAGAAGCGCATGCGGCGTGTCCCAGCGACCAGGGCCCGGCAGCAGGCCGTGTTGCTGACAGGGCGAACGCGGGGCGCAGCGCCAAGCTCCCAGCGGATGCCGGGCCTCCCTCCTTGGGGATCCCCTAGCTCAGAGCTGCCAGAAACCCTGGGAACGATCGGATCCTTGGCCTGTTCCTGACACCCTAACCTCCAGGACGGTCGGGCCGGCGCTGACCGACAGGCAGGGCAGCTCTCTGCTCGCCTCCCTGCTCACTGGCCGGCCGAGGGACAGGTGGCAAGGCGGGCCCTGCTCCCCCGGGGGGAGGGGGGGAGAGGGCGGCCTGGCAGCCTGTCCCTCGGCCGGCTTCCTCCATGTGTGTGTGCGTGTGTACAGTGTGTGTGTACAGGCCTGGCAGACTGACCGCGGCCGGCTTCCTCCTCCTCTGTGTGTGTGTAGTGTGTGTGTGCGTATAGGCCTGGCAGCCTGACCAGGGCCTGCTTCCTCCTCCTCCTGTGTGTGTGTGTACAGGCCTGGCAGCCTGACCAGGGCCGGCTTCCTCCTCCTCCTCCTGTGTGTGTGTGCATGTGTGTGTACAGGCCTGGCAGCCTGACCAGGGCCGGCTTCCTCCTCCTCCTGTGTGTGTGTGTGTGTGTGCATACAGGCCTGGCAGCCTGACCAGGGCCGGCTTCCTCCTCCTCCTCCTGTGTGTGTGTGCATGTGTGTGTACAGGCCTGGCAGCCTGACCAGGGCCGGCTTCCTCCTCCTCCTCCTGTGTGTGTGTGTGCATACAGGCCTGGCAGCCTGACCAGGGCCGGCTTCCTCCGTGTGTGTGTGTGTGTGTGTGCATACAGGCCTGGCAGCCTGACCAGGGCCGGCTTCCTCCTCCTCCTCCTGTGTGTGTGTGTGTGTGTGTGTGTGCGCATACAGGCCTGGCAGCCTGACCAGGGCCGGCTTCCTCCGTGTGTGTGTGTGTGTGTGTGTGTGTGTGTGTGTGTGTGTGCATACAGGCCTGGCAGCCTGACCGCGGCCGGCATCCTCCTCCTCCTGTGTGTGTGTGTAGTATGTGTGTGTGTGTGTACAGGCCTGGCAGCCTGACCGCGGCCGGCATCCTCCTCCTCCTGTGTGTGTGGTAAGAGGTCTGGCAGCCTGACTGCAGCTGGCTTCCTCCTCCTGTGTGTGTGCGCGTGCGTGTGCATGTGTGTGTGTAGTAAGAGGTTCTCTCTTAGGAGGGGGTGGCAACCTTGAGTCTAGGGAGGAAGATGCTCATTTCAAGATTAAAATTGAAACAGGAAGTGGCGCTGTGGCTCAGGTGGCAGAGCGCTCGCCCTGAGCTGAAGAGCTGAGGGACAGCGCCCAGGCCCCACAACCAACCAACCAACCAACCAAAAAATAAATAAATAAATAAATAAAAAGATTAAAATTGAACTATTTGAGAAGGAAAGCTTAACACAGTTGAGTTTTTAGACAGAACTTGTCAACTACACATTGAATCCTTCTGGGAGGGACAGTGCATGTACAAAGAACATTTTAATTAATTTATTTATTTCTTTACACATAACTGAAAGTGATGTTACAGTACATAAGTTATTTACAACTGTGCAGTAATGTGTTGCAAAATAAATTATCTAGAAGGCAGCAAAAGTACATTGTGAATGTATATAAAACTGTACAGCGTTTGCAGATACACTCTTTATAGGACTATTGGCTCTGTAGTGTTTCAAGTTACGTTCTCAGAAAGAGAAACAAAATGCCCAAGATTAAAGGAAAAAATATACAAACCACGTGGATTTGACTCCATTAAAAACACTATTGGAGAGTCCTGGCTGTGTCCCTCTTCGGCTGGGCAGGTGGCAGCCGGCCCTGGCAGGCACCAGCAGCACCCCAGTGTCCCAGCCTGCCCCGAGGACCTCCATGGGATGGCGTTCTCCTGCCCCTCCGACCTGGAGGTCACTGTGTGAGGTGGACACCTCAGTTTAGTTCATTTCCTGTAGTTGATCAGAATGGAACGAGGAATTTAAAAACACACTGTGACACAACTCCTCAGGTGCCCTGCAGTTGGCTAGAAGAGGCAGAGGGCGCGGTGCTTGGGAGAGCTGCCGGTGCCCAGGCCTCCTCTTCCTGCGGCGCGGCTGTGTGGAGAGCTGGCCTTGTGCTCCCATGGCAGCTGGTAGAGACACACATTCTGCACCCCTGGCACCGAGGCCAGTCTGGAAGGGGGACATGCGGACAGGACGGTCTCTGGACTCCTCCCTCCTGGAGGATGTGGAGCTCCCTCCTCCTCTCTGCCTCTACCGCCGCCGCTGCCGCCGCCGCCGCCACCACCACCACCACCGCCGGGACTCCACGGCAGCACGGGGCGACTGTGTGGCCCCTGTCTATGGACTGCAGCCTTTGGGAGGTATCACGCCGGCAGCAGGACGAAGTCGTCGTTAACGTCCACCATGGGCACGTAGAAGGAGGGCACCTCATTCACGCACAGGGACTTGTGTCCAGCAGGGTCCAGCTCCTGGGCCTTCAGCTGCCACTCCATCCTTTGCACGGCATTGAGGGCTGCCGCCTCATGCTGTTGCCGCATCAGGAGGCATGTCTGTAGGACATACACAGAGAAGGGTAGACGAGGGGCCCAAGGCGCACCACCCTGCCCAGGACCCAGCACGCTGTGCCCCATCCTGGTCCGCAAGGAGCTGCACCTGATGTGCTGCCACTACTTGCCCTGGTCAGAGTCCAGGCTGTCCTGAAGCCAGGTGTGGCATTGCCCCTGGAGGGTGTGAACAGATGGGGACCTGCCCCAGGGCCTGGCACGCAGCAGTTCTACACCTTTACCTCAACCTCACAGTCTTGATCAGTGACTGGGCAATAGTGACAGCAACAGGGTCATGGAGAGGTCCAATCCCTTTCACGCTCTGTTCAGGCCACCCCAACCCCAGGAGTACTGCCAGCAACTGTGGGTGCATCTGACAATGGCACGATTTCACTGTCTTTGTTTTATGGCTGTTATGTGATACTGTGTTCTTTGTGTTCGCACAGAAACCATGACACTGAAAGTGCACCATGTCGGGCCGGGCCGGCCTGCAGTGAGGACCCAGGGAAACCCAAGTGCTCAGTGCTAAGCTCAAGCTTGACAGGCTGCAGTGGCGGGTTCTATGCTTTGGTCCATGACCTTCATTAAGTTTTAAATGACTAAACAGAGGCTGTCAGCTGACTGGGTGTAAATCTACCAGCTGACACTTCTGCCAACCTGGGGGGAGCTGGCCAGTGTCAGCCCCCAGCCCCACACAGAGGCCTTCTATGAACATTCCCCTCCACCCCAGCACTGCGGTAGGTGCCGTGGCTTCAGTTCAGGGATCCGCGCTTGCTAGGCATTCAACTACTTGAGCTACACTTGCAGCCCCACGATCTCCTACACGGGACTCATTTACCTTTTGGTTGTGAAAGTAATGATTATATTGAACAACCCCTCGCTAAGGTCTGGCCATTTTACCTCCTTTTTCCTGGACTGCTTATATGCTTCTCTTGTCAGTTTGTAGGAGTTTCACATCGGCATTTTTACTGCTTTATTGTACATTTGTTTCAGTGTGCTAGTTTCTCTGCACAGTTCCCGGGGCCTCACTTGACCTGGAGGTGGCTCTGACAGGAGAAGGGAGTTGTAGGCATAGACTGAATCTCACCCCCATGAACGGCCATGTGGACATCTGTGGTTCAAGGGCCACATGGGCTTGTGATCCTCCTGCCCCTAGTCCTTGTGTTCTCACCAACCCCCCCCAACTACTGCTGTGGTGTGTTGGCCAAGATACACACTGCTCAGGTTGGGGATGCGGCGTGAAGCAGCTGTGTGGAGATTTTGCAACTGGCTAAGTTACCACCCTTGTTCAGCAGGCGGGCATCTGCTTCTTACTTTCTCATCTACCCCTATCATCTAAAAAAGGTAGCCACTGTTCTGTCCAGCACCTCTAGAAGAGCAGTGGTAGGAACGTGCTGGGACCGCAACGTGTTCAAGGTCAGGTCCAGGGGCCTGGTCAGCCAGGTTGAGAGCACTGTCACCTCCGAGGCCAGGGGAGGCAAGGTGGCTCCTTACAAATCCTTACCTTCATGCGGTCATACTTGTCATCCACGTCCTGCAGCCAGGAGATGAACTGACGAGCATTGAAGCGATCGCGTACGGACTTATTCTCGTCGCCCTAGAGAAAGCAAATGTGGACATTAATGGGGCACGAGAAGGCAGGCCGCATACTGCTTGTCCATTCTCCAACAGAAAGCAGAGGGCAACTTCAACACAGAGGCACACAAGCACAAGCACCTTCCTTCCTACCCCCCTTCAAGGCCGTCTACCATGCGCTGGGAGCAAGTACCTTCAAGGCAGCACTACAGAAGCTCTGGCAATGCCCTGCCTGGGGATGCCCAGCCCCTGTACATGGAAGGAGCAAAATCATTTAGACAGCTACCTCCATTTCAAGGACTTCAGTTTATACAAATGGAGTCATAGCTGGGAACCAGTGGCTCACGCCTGTAATCCTAGCCACTCAAGGGGCTAAGATCTGAGGATCATAGTTTGAAGCCACACGGGGCAGGAAAGTCCTATGAGACTCTTATCTCCAGTTAACAATCAGAAAATTGAAGTGGTGCCGCTGCTAAAAGTGGTAGCGTGCTTAGCCTTGAGGGAAAGGGCTCAGGGACAACCCCAAGGCCCTGAGTTCAAGCCTCAGGACACACAAAAAAAGGCATCATGTCAAGCTCCTCCCTTCTGTTCCTCAGGATATCTCAGGAGGTGGGATGTCGGGTGGGATCAGCCTCCTCACTAACCTCCACTCCGCATAGCTTGACTTAATGTCCGTCAGCCCTCACTACATTTTTATCACATGCAACCTTGTTCTACCATGATAGATGGATTTGCAAACAGAGCCAGGCCAGAGAAGCCCACAGGAAGGAAGGTGGACTAGAGGCCATGGTGTGGCAGTTGTGCTCCACTATGACCAGTGGGCTCACCCTGGGTGTCCCAGAATGGGATGTACTAATAGCTCTTTAAGAGGCTGAGATCTGAGGATTGCAGTTCAAAGCTGGAAAGTAAGACTCTTATCTCTAATGAACACACACACACACACACACACACACACACACACACACACAAGAGTGGAGCTGCAGCTCAAGTGGAAAGTGTGTAGTCCTTGGGCTGGGAAGGTGGCTCAGTGGTAGCGCGCTTGCCTTGCATGCATGAGGCCCTGGGTTCAATTCCCTAGCACCACATAAGCAAAAAGAAAAAAAGCTGGAAGTGGTGCTGTGGCTCAAGTGGTAGAGCGCTAGCCTTGAGCTGAAGAGCTGAGGGACAGCGCCCAGGCCCAGAGTTCAGGCCCCACGACCCGACCAAAAAAAAAAAAAAAAGAGTATAGCCCTTGAGCTTGCCCAGGGACAGTGTGTAGGTTCCGAGTTCAAGCCCCAGGGCCGGCACTACGACTTCCTAAAACCAGAGTGCCCAGACAGCAAGAAACATGCACATGGGAAGAGGCTTTGGCTGGAGACCCTCTGGTTTTGAATTTAAAAAGTAACTCAGGAAATGGCTTAAATCCTTTTTCTCTTTTTGATACAATGTATAACTTCCAAACATCTAATTTCCCATGTCTCATCCCCAACTAATCTTTCTGCTTAGGGACTTGCTTTACAGAAAGCCTATTACGCCCGAGAAATGGAGAAAGTGTACGTGTCTCCAGAGAGGCAGCCCTTGAAAGTGTGATAAACGTTTTTACTTAAGCCCAAGGAACACGGTATGTTGCTACATGGTGAGTCCTGGGGTCTCCAGGGCATGTGTCTTGAGAACGCGTCACCAAGGTTTGAATGGCTAAAGAGGAACCAGTTCCAGGCAAGTGTATGTTGGTCAGGGAGGTGGGGCCTGGCAGGGCCCACAGAGGTGGGAGCAGCCGCAGAGGGCAGGGAGCACAGGGGGTAGGTAAGACGGGCTCAGGATGATGCCTGTGGGACACTCAGGCTCAGAGAGGATGGAAAGCGGCGGGAGAGCCCCTGCTGGATCTGAGCCTTGAATAGGGAATGCGCACCACGGCTGGTGCCCTACAGCCCAAACAGCAAGCATTCTCTGGAGGGTCATGAGGATGGACCTGTGGGTACACCGGCCTGGCTGCCCTCAGCTGCAGACAGGGCTGTCCAGGTACACACCACCATCATGGAGGAAGGGAGCCTCTTGCCCTGTGTGCACAAGGGCCTCCGAGGATGCTGCAGAGTTCACGAGAGGCCCACGAAGGGCGGCCCGCGCACCTCTGCCTGTGCTTGTCCAGGGCATGTCCCCGGGGCACTTGGGGCCCACAGTGGGGGGAGGAGGGTGGTTTTCAGGGAAGCTCGTTCGGGTCCAACTGTGGCGTGCAGCTGCCCCCTGCCTGGTAGGCCGCAGGAGAGACTCCTGGGGGCGGGAGAAGCTTAGGGCTCCCCTGGGGAGGCCTCACCTGGCTCTCCAGAGGCATGTTGTACACTTCTGAGTCCAGCAGCATCGTGCACGCACTGAAGGGTACAGCCTGGTTGGCGATGGTTCTGGCTGCCCGGCAGTGAACCCGTAGGATCTCCTGCTCACAAGACACAATCAGCTTCTCCTGGGGGAGGACAGGAAGAGTGAGCGCAGAGCTGGGGCATACCAGCCTGCCGGCCCAGCCCTGCCCGGCCCGGCCCAGGCTCCACTCACCCGCTCGATGCTGTGCTGCAGCCGCAGCTTCCCCCGCACGGCCTCTTGCTGCTTGAACAGCTCCTTTAGGGGCTCCGCCAGGGAGGGCGGGGGTGCAATCTGCAGGTGAAAGGGGGAGGGGGAATCAGCAGGGCCACACCTAGAGCAGACTTCAAACCGGGACAGGTCTTGCCCAGCATCCACTTGGGAAGCAAGATTGGAAAGGGCACAGAGCCACCAGGACGGTGGGCACTGATGCGGGGAAGGAGAGACGGGTGTGATGCATGCCTGGGCCACAGAAGGGCCGTAGACCTCCACCAGTATGGACGGGGGCAGGAGCACGGGAAGCTCTCTGCAGGCAGGGGGGTGGGGAGCAAGTACATGAAAGTATCATACCAGGTAAGGACAAGTCTTCTCTGCCTGAAGACAAGAAACAAGCGGGGGGGTGGGGGGGGGTGGGGGGAGGCATGCTGCTGGGTAGAACCTGGGTCAGGTTCCAGAGCAGGCACAAGCAATGGCACAGTGCATGGGACTGAGGTAGGCACACTGTGCAATGTAATGAGGGGCTGGGGCTGGGGCGTGCTGCTTGAGAGAAGGGGCACGCGGTGGCATGGAAGGGCAGCACTCAGAGGAAGGCTGGAACGCCGGGAAGAAACACCACCACTGGCCATGCTAACAACACGGGCTGAAGGACAGCAGCACTCCAGTCACCTGAGGTACTGGAGAGAAAGCAGCAGGCCCGCAGGCCAGGGCCTCCTGGGAGGGGTGCCGAGGAGGGGAGGAGCCAATCTCATCTACTAAGATACAACACACTACTAAGGGTAGTAGATTCCTAGTGTGGAGCCCTGGCTGGCAGCCCCAATCTGGTGCACCAGGCACTCAGCAGGGAGCAAATATCTGACCCCCCAAGAACCCTGGACCCTGGCAGACACACCGCCACTCAACCCCGACACTGGGAATCCTAGGAGTCAACACCCTCAGACCCGTCATGGGACATGTGTCACGGACCTGCCCGTGACGGAGGCCGATGCCGCTCCGGTGATGGTATACTTGAACTCTAAACTTTGTTATCAATCTAAAGTTAGCTGAAAACTGAAAATTCAGCCAGATCTTAGTCTATGGACTCTGCCCCTAGTGGGGAATCCTGGACATGGAATTTCCAACAGGATGCGGTATCCTTGGGGCCCTCTAAATGCAGCGCCAGGCGGGAAGCTGAGTGACAAGCTCAAGACCTAGAGTTCCAGCTGCAGGAGGACTGTGTGGGCCTCTGGTCTCTGCTGGCAGGGACTCAGCAGCATCAGAGCGAGCTGCACCTACGGGACACTTGACATATCAGCCTGACCAACCCTCCCCGTCTCACCCATGATCTGGGGGACACCTAGACAAGGGGTGTGGGGAAGCACGCACACTGACGGATGTCAGCTGGGCAGTAGGTTTATGTGGTCTTTTTTCCTTTCCTCTATCATCCAGATTTTTTCTTTTTCTTTTTTTTTGGGTCCGGTCATGGAGCCTGAACTCTAGGTCTGGGCACTGTCCCTCAAGGCTAGCACTCTACCACCTGAGCCACAGCACCACTCCCGGCTTTTTTTTCTTTTTGCTTATGTGGTGCTGAGGAATCGAACCCAGGGCCTCAGACATGCAAGGCAAGCGCTCTACCACTGAGCCACCTTCCCAGCCCTCGTCCAGATTTTCTACGGAAACCATCTCATTCTATTTTGATCACAAAAAATGTAAAATAAAGTTCAAAACAGAATAGAGCTGAGTGCCAAAGGCTCGTGCATATAACCCTAACTACTCAGGAGGCAGAGATCTGAGCCTCATGGTTTTAAGCCAGCCTGGGGAGAAAAGTCTATGAGGCTTTGATTTCTACGTAATCACCAAAAGCTTTAAGTCGAAGTGTGGAGCAAGTGGTACAGTGCCAGCCTTGAGCGAGGAAGCCAAGCAATTCAAGGGTCTGCATTCAAGCTCCAGTACCCAACCAACAAACCAAAAAAGAAAAGCAAACAAAGCAAAACAAAACAAACAACCCATAAAGATCAACAGGCTGGCCAAGGCCGGGTTTTCCTGAGCACTTCCATCTATGTCAGCCTGGCTGTGGCTTGGTTCTCCACAGGGGACACCGTTCTGAAGCCTAGCCCTTCCGGGCAGGCCCGCAGTCAGAGCCCCACCTTTACCTCACTCAAGGACTGTGGTCCTGCTGCCAGCCTAGCCCGTGCATGTAGCCTGGTCCTCCCCTTTGGAAAAGACCTTGAGTCTCGTGCAATGCACAGATCACAGCGTTAGGGTCCCCCAAAGTGGGCCCACTGTAACAGGCTGTGGCTTGACTGACAGGATGGCGCCTACCTAGGAAGCCTGGTCTGTCTAGAGGGGTGAGATGGCAATACACTAAGTCAGGGCAGGGAGGCAGGAAGGGCCCTTTACCTCTGGTGTTGACGAAGACTGGGCGGGGGTGGGGGTGGGGAGGGGGAGGTTGGGTGGCAGCAGCAGCAGCAGCAGCAGCAGCAGCAGCAGCAGCAGCAGCAGCAGCATGACACAGGAGGAAGCTGCCTGTATGGGCTGGGTGTGATGCTGGCCCACCTGTGGCAAGGAGCCAGGGAAAAAGGAGCCGCAGTGGGCCTGGGGCCCTGCTGGAGAGACGAGCTGGGTGAGGGAGACAGAGGACTGCAGTGCGATTCCTACAGGTGCTGGCCCTGATTGGTGACAGCCAGGAGTACCAGTCCTGACCTCAAGGAGAGCCGGGCTCGTGCCCCGCCCCTGGCCCAGGGTAGATGCCGGGACTCACCACAGGGATGTGCAGCTTGCTGAGGGGCTTGCCGTCCAGGAGGTAGGAGCCCGTGTAGGTGACATACTCAGCGTAGCACTGGGGCGCCTGTGGGGTGATGCAGCAGAGGATCTTCCGCTTCTCCTCAATCTTCTTTCTGATCTGAAGGTACTCAAAGTAGGGGTTGGACCTGTCACTGTGGTAGGGCTCGATGGCGTCCAGCTTGATGGCATCCACGATGGCGGCCAGCGTCTGCTGGATCACCTCCCGAGTCTGCTGGGTGGACGTGTTCAGCTGCTGCTGGAGCTGCTGGCTGGAGCGCTGGAAACGGCGCTTGCGGGGGTGCTGGGCGTGGGCGTCTTCCTCCTCAGAGGTGCGGCCCTTGGCTCTGGAGGCCGGGGCCGGGGCGGGCTCCTTCTCTGTCGGGGGCGTGCTCTGCTTGTTCTGGCTGGCCAGCATCTGGGCCCGGTTCCGGGTCATGCGCTGCGGGACTTCCTCTACCTTGGGGGCCTTCGGTGCTCCGGCCGAGGGCTTGGGCTCTGGGTCTGCGGCTTCCGGTGGGACGCCGCCTAGGGTCCCGTCCGCTGGGGGCGTCGCACCCGCCACCTCAGCACCGTCCTGGGCTGGTGTCTCCTGCTCCGCGGCAGGGCCCTCAGGGGTACAGTGGGGAGTGGCGCAAGGGTCTTCCACCTTGCTTTCATCTCCACCTGCTAGGGGACACTGTTCAGGGGGTCCAGACACAGGCCCCAAGCTGGACTCCAAGTCCTCCGGGGCCCTCTTACCCACCAGGACTTCTGCCTCTGTGGTGGCTTCCAGAGCGGCATCTGGCTTTGGGCCTTCTGCGGGCTCTGGCTCAGCCGGGGGCTGAGGGGATGCCTGCTCAGGAGGGGGTGCTGCCTGCTCCTCGGCCGCTAATGCAGAGACCCCACCACCGAGAACCCCGGGAGCCCCTGGAGGGCTCTCGTCTGGAGGAGCAGGACTGCCCTCCGCAACTTCCGCCTCCATGTCTGAAGCGTCTTTGGCTTGGAGAGGGAGCTCCGGCAGCGAGAAGGGCCCCAAGTCCAGCTCCTCCTCGGGGCTGGCGAAAGCATCGGGCCAGGGCACCGGCTCCACCTGGCCCAGAGTGGCTAGGTTGTGACCACTGTCCAGGAAGGTGCTCTCCAGGGGCCCCAGAGCCTCCACCTGGGCCCCAGCAGGGACACAGGGGGGCTCGGGGGCCGTGTCAAGGGGCCCGTCTGGTAGAGACTTGCGGTTGCTGAAGAAGGAGCCCAGCCTGGCAGGAGCAGCATAGGCAGCTCCTTCCGAGGCAGAAATGGGGGCAGGCACTGCTCCCTCCCCATCATCTTTGACTTCCTCCAGGCCCGGCTCAGGGGCAGGCAAGGGGTAGGAGCCGGGAGAGACGGGGTACGGGGACTCTGCAGCACTGAAGGGCCCTGGGGTGGTGGCATGGAGGGACTCTGTGGGGCAGAAATGTTTTGGGGACTCTGGGAACTGCTGTGGAGACTTCAGCAGAAGGTCGGGGCCCACGGGCCAGCTGCCAGGGTTTTCGGAGGCACTGGCCACCAGCGTGGCAGAGAGGGCCTGCTCGGTGGCAGGGTGGGTCCACTCCACAGGCTCCTCGGTGATGACGGCACTGAAGGGGCCCTCGTCCAGAGGCTCCAGGTAGCTGGGCTCTGGGGGGATGATGGCCGCGGTGGCCTGCTGGTCCTCCGTGGCATCCAGAGGGAGGCCCAGGTTGGGGGGCAGGGCTCCTTCGATGGCAGGGGCCAACAACTCAGCCCTGGGGGACGGAGAGTACTTGGCTGGTAGGCTGGAGAAGACCCCCTCTGGGGGTGGTGTGGCACTGCCCACCGCAGCCGGCGGGCAGTGCAGGGCGTCTGTCTTGGGCGAGGGGACGCCGTAGTCTGGTGAGTAGTACCCCGGGGACAGGCAGGCAAACTTCTCCGCAGGAACGGCTGGCAGAGCAGCTTTGTCTTCTAGCAAGTGTTGCACTGGGGAGTCGAAGCTGGAGGCGGCAGGGACACTCTGCTGCCTGCACAGCTTGTCCCCAACGCTGAATTCCTCCTCAGGGGTCCTCCTGATGTCCACAGAGATTGAGCGGTACAGGTTTGTGGAGACTGGCCTTGTGGGTGTCTGGCCCGGGTTCTCTGAAACCCCGCTGGAGGCCACGGAGAACCTGTCAAAGAACGGTGGGGAGCAGGCGCTGGCAGACACGGTGGAGACAGGCATGGAATGCTGGGAGTCGGCACAGTCGAACACCAGGTCGGGGTAGTCGTCTGCACTGCAGGAGGGGGTTCTGGGCGTGTGCATCACCTCCTCGTAGCTGGGGCAGGACACTACTGAGGTGGGCGTGGGCACCCCGGTGGGCCGGCCCTGCTCAGGCCGGGGTGAGGCCGGCAGGGCCTCCTTCAGGGACGGCCCCGCTAGCCAGTCCTTGGGCTCTGCACCTGGTCCCGGGGTTGGCTTGCTTTCAGTGGTGGGTAACATGGGAGTTGACTCCTTCGGCTTTTTGTCCTTAAAGGGAGGGTCCAGCCCCAGAGGTTTCTTGGAAGGAATGTCCAGGCTCTTCTTCCGCCCATCATCGACGGGCTTCGTCTTCTCCTTGAGCTTGGGGTCTCCAGACCTGTGCCTCATCTTCTCCATCTGCCTCATCCGCTCCTTGTGCCGCTTGTGCCGCTCCTCGATCTCCAGGTCCTTCTGGGACAGCATTCTCTCAAAGCTGGTCATCATCAGGTCGCCGTCCCCCAGGAGCTTCTCCCGGGGCCGGGGCTCCTTCTTGCCCGTGTCCCTGGAGGACGGAAGCTTGTCGTTCCCGTTGCTCATCTTCACGGGGTCGCCCTTCTCTCGCTCTGTGCTCTCCTTGAGCTTCTCCTTGAGCTTGGTCTCGCTGAGCTTCAGGCCCTCCTCCCGGCCCTTCTCCTTGAGGGAGCCCAGGGGGCTGTCCTTGTCCTTGACTGCCAGCTTTGGCTCCTCCCTGTGGTGCCGCAGAAAGCCGTCCGCGTGCTTGTCCCGGTGTTTCTCCCTCTCCTCCCTCCACTTCTCCCTGTGTTTCTCTCTCTTCTTCCTCTCTTTCAGGATGTTGAGAGTACTCGATCCGTAAGGCTTTAGTTCCTTTTCTATTTTCTTGGAAGCTTCCCTTTCAGAATCATTTCTTTCTTTCTTTTCAGCAGAAAATAGTTCAATTGTTTTATCCAGCTCCTCCTCAGCATCAGCTTTTGTGGAGTAAGTGATCCCGTAGGTGTCTGACTCTAAGAAGTCCTTTTCGAACTGGCTGGAGTCTTTCCTGCCGCCGCTGTCCTTGTAGTCTTCGCCCTTTTCCTTCTTCTCAGCCTTCTCCTTCTTGGCTTTCTCCCGCTCATGGCTTTTCTTGGAGGATGAGGAGGAGTGTCTGTGCCTTTCTTTCTCCCGGAGCTTCTCTGCAAGACAGGAGTTATCCCTAGCCTTATCTTCGGGCAGGGGCTCTGAGAAGGACACCTCCAGGAGGGTGCTCAGGCCAGGCTCCTGGCCCCGGTCTGCAAAGCTGTCAGATGAGACCTCACTGATTTTGTCATTGGAGTCTTCTCGGTAATCATGCAGAGCCTCTTCCTCCAGCTTCTCCAGCAGGCTCTTCTCCATCTCAGCGCTCCTTGAGGCCTTTCTTTCTCGGGAGTGCTCCTTCTCTGGTTTCTCTTTGTGCCTGTTCTTGGCCTTGTCTTCAGCAGAGTGCTTCTTCTCCACCTTTTCAGGGAGCTTCTGTTTGTTTTTCTTTTCTTGAGCAGAGTCAACCGAAGATCTGTCTTTCCTGTCCTTATATTTTTCCACACACTCTTTGTCTTTCTTCTCCTTGTGCTTCTCAAAAGTCTTGTCCTTTTTGTCCTTCCCCACTTCAGCAGCTCCTCTGTCTTTTTTCTTCTCCTTGGGCTCTTTGTCTCGTGGCTTCTCCACATGCTGCCTGTCAGAAGAGGACTTCCTGTGCCTGTCGGAGGGATGTGGCTCTCTCCCATCGTCCTTCTCCTGGAGGCTGTCCATCCTCTGCACGTCACTGGCCTCTGCCACCTTGAAGCTGCTGGCCAGGTAATCGTCTTTGTCGTCTTCACTTTCATCTGTGAATATGTCTGCAATATACCAGCTCTTCTCCTTTCCCTTCTTGTCGTCTTTTTTTTCAGGGAAGTCTTCTGAGGTGATTCCAGAGAATGTCTTCTCCTTCTTCTCTCTTGTCTGCTCGAGGGACAGTTTTCTGTCTTTATCTTTGCTGTGCAGGTCTTTATGCTTTTCCTTGCCATCTTTCTTCTCTTTAAAACACCGGTCAAACTCCTTGTCCTTCTGACATTTCTCAAGGCTGGATTTCTCATTTCTGTCTCTCTCACTGGATTTGTCTTTGTACTTTTCTGCTCGCGCCTTCTCCTTCCTCTCCTTCTCCCGGACCGCATGGGGACGCTCCCAGGGCTCCAGGTTCTTGGCAAAGTCGCAGTCAGGTTTATCTTTGAAGCTCTCACAACCGCACTCCTTCAGATCCTCCCTGTGCCCCTCCTCAGGCCGGGCGCGCCCGTCCCTGCGCTCCAGGGGGTCCCTCCGGTCTCGCCCGCCTTCAGCAGACTCCCTTCTCTTCTTGTCTTTCTCGGAGAGATAGCTGGAGATGCTTTTATGCTTTTCTGTTTCTCTCCTCTTCTCAGAATTCTTGTCCAAATACTCCCTGTCCTTCTTTCGGAAAAAAGTCTCTCTGAAGTCCCGCTTTTCCCGGGCTTTGCTGTCCCGCTTCCTCTCCTTACTATCCAGGATAAGTTTGGCTACAGAGTCACTCTTGATGTCCCTGTAGTCTGTCGCTGGAGAGTCCCAGCTGTCTTCCCCTTTAAAGTCAAAGGAAGAGTCAGATAGGTCGGAAAACCACCTTTCTTGCTGATCATCAGAAAGACTGAATTTGGTGTCTTCACTCTCTAGAAATTGGCTTTTGTTACAATATTCATCAAAAGCGGACTCTTCCCTGTACACCTTTTCCTTTTTGAGCTTTTCTTTTTCCTCCTTGAACACCTTCTCCTTGGACACCCTGTCCTCTTTCATATCATTCTTCTTCTCTAACTTGGAGGGTCGGTCTTTGGACCTTTTCTTTCTCAGTCTTTCCTCCCTGGCGGACTTCTCCCTGTCTGCTTTACTGGAGCGGTCTTTCTCTTCCCGGAAGGGCCTGCTGAGGTCTCTGCTCGTGTCTTTGATCCTCTTCAGTGCCTTCTCATCCTTGAAGAGCCACTCTTTCTCCTCTGACTTCATCTTGCCAAGCTTCTCCTCTTTCTTAAAATGCTCTCGGTCGTGCTTTAACACTTTCAGCTTGTTTTCAGTAGAAATGTCATTATCTAAAAGGATGGCCTTATCTGACTTTTGCTTGGAGTCCTCATATTCATAGGTAAAGCTTTTCAGTTTCAGTTCCTGGCTGACTGAGCACTGCCCTTTCTCCTTGCTTTTGTGTCTGTGTTTTGTCTTGTGTTTTTTGACCACCTTGCCTTCTTTGTCCAGCTTGGGGACCGCGCCATCGGTGCTGGGGTGGAAGGTGCTCCTCTTCTCGGGCTGTGTGCTCTGCAGACTGCTCCTCTTGCGGTGCTCCTGCTTCCTCCGCGTGGGCTTCAGTGACTCCACACTGGAGCCCTCCGAGGAGCAGTCAGACTCGCTTGTTAGCCCCGTTCCTGAGGAGTCTGACAAAGAACTGACCTCAGACCACGCTGGGGAAGAGATGGCTTTCCAATTGTCTGTGCGCCAGTGTTTGGTGTGCTGGTCAGTGTGGCCTGGGTTATGCTTCGGGGCTGCAGTGCTGCCATGAGATGAGGTGGATGAGGCGGAGAGTGAGCTGAACAGAGAGGGGTCCTTCAGCACTAGCGGGGACCCCCGGAGGCAGCCCGAGCTCCCCACAGAGTCCCCATCATCCTCATCGCTCTCAGAGGACTCGCTCTCAGATCCCGAGGAACAGAACTTATCAGTCCTCTTTCCAAACCGGACTTCTTTGCCTTTTGCCTCTTTCTTTCGCTTCTTTTTTACTTTACTTTTTTCTTTCTGCTGCCTGGAGTTGGAAGACTCTCGTGCCTTACTGCTGGGCAGCATGGTGTGCGCCGAAAGCCTCAGCTTCTCTCCAGCCCCCACAGTAATGCTCACGCCCTCCTCGTCGGACGTGTCTGACAAGATGCGATGGGCTGCCTTCTTTGGTGCGAGCGTGTTATTTTTTGTGTAACTCTTCACTTCCATTTTGGGTATCGAAATGAAACTGTTCGACTTAGCCTCCTTCCTGTAGTCCTTCTTGAGCAAGTGCTTGTCATCCACGGGGGGAACCCTGTCCTGCTCATCATCCTCATCAAACTCGTACTCGTCCTTGACAGGGGTCACAGTTTTCTGTGGCTCGGGATTCTTAGCCTTGAGCTTCAGGCCTTTCTCAAACTCAGAGTCCGTGTTATTGCCATCAACCGAGCTAGAAGGTGCAAACGACGGGGCATCCTCCTCTTCTGAGCTCTCTGTGAAGAACAGGAAGGGAGTGTCAGAATCACTCTGTTAGTATGGTCCAGGGATCTTCTGCCTCCGTGAGAAGAGGCCCCCAAGGTGTGGCTACCCATGAGGGCAGGCACTTTGCTTAACCGAGTCACCTCTGAGGCCAACCATGGGACCCAGGGAAGTTTACGAGAGGCAGGACTGGCATCTCAAACAGGTCGCTGGCATCGTGGCAGCTGCCCTCTGGAGACACTGCAGGGCAGTCTACAGGTGAACATCACATACCAACGGGGCAGGGCACCTGCCATGGCAAGTACTCACGGTCTGGAGCCTGGCTTACTTACCAGTGGAGCTCTCCTCACTGGAGGTGTACGTGCCTTTGCCTAGCAGGAGATTCACCATGGTTGGAGAGTTGGCTACTTTCAACGGTGTCTCGCCTTTCCTGTTGCTTTGTTGAGGGTTTCCTCCGTACCGTAGCAACAACTTCACCACCTGTAAGACACACAAATCACATTGGAAGGCCATCTGAAAAACACACTCTCATTCCTGTGCAAAACCACATCCTCCCTCCCCAAGATGTCTGGTATGTGACTAAGGATAGCCTTAAGGCCCTGTGTGGGTGTTCTGAGCGGCCACTGCAGCGGGGTCTCCTGGTGCTAGGTAAGATTGTACTCTTCTGTGAGGATTATGGCAGGGCTTCACCCAGAAGCACTTTGCCACCCTCACAAAACTCAGCCACTTCCCTGGAATCTTCTCCCCATGGCTGCCTCCCACCATCAGTAAGCTCTGGTTAGCAGTGGGGTCCTGGGAGGGCTCTGATAGTTTCAGAGGAGGCTTGCTTTGAGGGTCAGGGGCACACAGAATAGAGGAAACAAAGATCAATTTTTTGCAAGTTGGTTTATTTATTTTCATTTACATTAGAAAATATAAAAAAGTCTTCCTTAATTGATTTTACATGTACAAGGATGGCTACATTAAGTGACAGAAACAAGGTGACATTGTGACAGCTCTGTTCAATCATTTATAATCAGCAACCTGTACTTCAAATGCCCAGGACAGCAACTCACTAAGATCAAGTGCAAGCATTAAAGCTGCCTTCTACTTCAATCCGGTCTGAGTGAGGCCAAGCTCAGTGCACATCTGGTTACCCACAGTCTGTTTCCACTTTGAGCACCGTTTGGCGTTAGTATTATCAGCATGTTTGAGTTTTCTACTGATATGAAAAATCACCACAGACTAGGCTATGTTTGGAGCGATCAGCCTTACCAGCTGGGCTGATCAGCATGCAGGCAATGCTGGCTCCTTCCTCGTGAGTTGTGGGCAGAACACCGTGCATTGCACTTAGGACCAAGGATGCTTGACTATGGGAGGCTACCCGCTTCTTGGACCTGTGGCCTTCCAAAGGCTAGCAGTGTAGGACTAAGTCTCCTCTGGGCCTCGTTTCTCCTGGACCCACAGAGGAAAGGCTACCAAGCTGCCCGCCAAACCATCCGAGCTGGCCTCGCCCATGAAAGCTGCTGTCCTGTCCTGCCCGTGCCACTGCCTTTCCATGGTCCACACTGCTCCATCATGAAATTCGACAAGGTGTGGCAATGCAGATGAGCAGCCCTGCCATCCACCACAGTCCCAGACACACCTTGCTCACTCTGTGTACCCCTTGCTCACTCTGTGTACCCCGTGCTCACACTGTGCACCCTGTGGGGAACATCTTGGAAATCTCACATTTCCCTCAATACCAGGTCCTTAAAAAACCACGCCAGCCAGAAGCCAATGGCTCATGCCTATAATCCTAGCTACTACTCAGGAGACTGAGATCTGCACGAGGCTGCCAGACCAGGCAGAAAAGTGTGAGACTCACCCAAGTATGCAAAACAAACCATAATGCTGTTACATCACCTAAAAAACAACTCCTTAACATCAAATGGGATCACTCAAGTAAGAGTTTTGCTGTTATCTTTGTTTTTGCAGTACTGGGCTTGAATTTAGAGC
This sequence comes from Dipodomys spectabilis, assembly GCF_019054845.1. Lineage (NCBI taxonomy): Eukaryota > Metazoa > Chordata > Mammalia > Rodentia > Heteromyidae > Dipodomys > Dipodomys spectabilis. The sequence continues at coordinate 729,083 of NW_024870995.1, read as the reverse complement.
TTCAGGCTTACTAGGCAGGCATTCTTCCCTCATTGCCTGGGTATGTGCATAGTTTCAATCCTATTTTTCAGTTCCTGTCCTAGCTAGTAGGACAATGAGCTAGAATTGTGATCCTTCTGATCTCAGCCTCCCAAGCAGCTACAGTGGGAGCCCTAAGGTACTGGCACCTGGCTTCAGAAATCTTAATTGAGGGTACTGTCCCCCACAGGACTCATGGTGTTCTGCTGCACTGTGCCACCTGAGATGCTGTACATTCCTGGCATCTTCCAAGAATGGACAGGCAGGGGCTGCCGTTTGGTGATCTGAACGTGGACAGACGTGGTTTGCATGGTAAGGGTTACTCTGAAGGGCTGATCAAGGTGGCTCAGGTAATGATGTCACCTCTGAATCCTCATCTCCAGCAGGATGGGGTGTGCCTGATGTATCCTATGTGTCTTTTACTCCAGTTCTGGAAGTGACCCTTCCTTCCTGCAGGAGGTGGAGCTCCTTGCCTGTCATAGGGGGTCTAATCCTGACTACTATCGCTGGAACTTTTGGAGCTGCCTTCCAGGTAGAGCAGTACCACAGTGATGACAACAGGGACCTGGCATCGGTTTGTGCTGCTGCATTTCCACCACCCTCCTGGACAAGCCCAGGCAGCCCCACGCGGCTGAGGGGCGACCCTACGTGCCACAGCAGTGCTTGTCAAGTCCGGGAGAGGTGTCCAGGTTCTGACCCAGGGCAAGAGATGCCAGAGGGGACAGCCAGGCCTCAGTTCATAGTACTACAGAAGTTGGAGGCTAGCTGGGCAGAGAAGGTGCAGCGGAGGGCAGAGCGGCTATGTAAGGGCACAGGGAGATGCCAACCTTGTAGTGCCCGTTGTTGGCGGCATCGTGTAAAGGCGTGTCGTCGTCCAGGCCCTTGGTGTTCACCTCTGCGCCTGCGGCCAGCAGCTGCTTGGCGATGTCATAGTAGCCCCGGTTACACGCTTCATGTAGCGCTGTCCAGCCTGGAAACAGACACTTAGGACACTTGTTACGTAATCCTCGAGCAGCGCACTCCAGCCTCTGAGATGCGTTCAATGACCAAGGACAGAGGCCTTGCACTAAAGGGCAATACCTAGAGAAGTAGGTTACAGCTCAGACAAGTCCTAAAATTTCCTTACTGTGGTGCCTTGTTTACATAATGAACAATTATTATTAACCTCACAGATAAATATCGTCTACAGCAATAAATCTGTGAACACAGACTGTAAGAATAGTAACCTCATCTCTGTTCATCAATCCATACACAGAACCCTTCCGGAGAGCTCTGCGAGACTATAGGGCTGCTGCTGCTGTCCTTCTTGGATCCCCATGGGCTGGGAGCCACACAAAGGGAAGTGTCTCTGGCAGGCAGCTCCCCTGGGAAGTTGTGAATCCACCGTCACACAGTGTGGCCAAAGGTTCAGCCTCTAAGGAAAAGTCCCACAGGAAGACTGCTTTCCTACTGCAGAAAACTAAGCAGTAGAAGAAGCCTGGAACCCTGCACGAGGCCTATTTCCTTTGCCTCCTGCTCACTCAGCAAGGAGCGCATGCCTCTGGATCATGTGGCAGTGCATCATGGTGTGACTGTGCTTCATGCAAAAATGCAGCACTGGACTCACAACTGTAGAGCAGTACAACAAAGTCTTGCCTGGAATCTTCAGTTCTAGGCAGGTGCTTTCACATCTTAATGTAAAAAGTGATCTGTCTCAGTCCAACTTTTGCACCAAACTGTGTGGGTGAGGGAGTATCTTCAGGTCTGTATGTCCGCACAGACTCGAGTGTGCAGCTGGTGGTACAGAGCGCCCTCTGCTGGGGTGGTGCGGTTACTTCCTAAACACAATGTACTGAGACACCCACCAGGGCCCAGCAGAGTAAATACTCAAAACTCAGTTTTCGTTAACTATAACAAAAAGCAAAAAGACACTATGAAATACTCGCCCAGAGACACTGGTCTGTCTTTCTCAGAAACACAAAACGGTGCCATTATGGGTGTGTGGTTGGCTGAGTGTCACCGCCTTCCCCCGACTGGGCCTGGGAGTGTCAAGCGAGCTGCTCAGAAGCAGGGCCTGCCTACCTGCAAAGTCCTTGACGTTGACGTCAGCACCCTCGCTGATGAGCTCCTTGATGCGCCGCGCATCCCCCCGGATGGCGGCTCGGTGCAAGCGGGTCTCTCCTCGCTCGTTTCTCTTGTTCACTTTATCTTTGGTTTTTGAGGCAGAGTTGGGCGTCCCCTTCTGACACACGGTAGACTGGGAGGGGTGCTTTGGTGTTGTGTCTACTGTAGGAACCAAGGAGAAGGCAGACAGGACATTACTGCATGTGGCACTGCTTTAGGAAATCTTGAGAACCCGGGCTTTCTCGTGAGGTTTGCCCAACACCAAACACTGCCAGGACCCGCCACCCCAGTCTCAGGACCCCTGCTACCTGGGGCGTACCTGGGCTATTCGCAGACTCCTCGGCTGTCATCTGCATGAGGAGAGCCACTTGCTGGCGCTCAGAGAGGGGGTAACCAGCTCGGATCCCAGACAGCCCCATGCCAAACAGCAGCCCAGACTTGCGGGCAACAGGCTCCTTCTTGATCCTCTTCCGTTCAGGACCCTGCTTCTCTGTGCAGCAGGTGAGGGAGAAAGGGAGGGGAGACTTCATGCCAATTCGTCAAAATCCAGGTCCTTACCTAACGTAATGGAGCCCCTGCACTCCACCCGACAGCTTAAGAGAGCAACAGGAAGGCCTGCGAGAGGGAAAGGGACAGAGCTGGGAGCCTTGACGCCGCCCCACCTCTGTGAGCAGTAGCTGTGAGAGACACAGTTTCATAGGCCCTGTTGTCAGCCCATAGGGTCTAAGCGTCAGCCTCCGCCAACCATCTGCTCCCTGCAGGTGCCTCGTGCCACACATGAAAGGCAGCAGGATGGTTTAGCTCTGCTGACCTGGCCCACACTGCAGAGGTCTCTATTATACAGTGTCTGCAATTAAACTCCTTCCCAGCCCGCCTCCAAACAAACAGTGCAGATATAAAATGGCAGACACAGTTTAAAATACATAAATAAATCAAGGCCAACTTTTCAGTACTGTACCTTTCTTCTTGCTTCTAGGAACCTCCATTTCATGCCATGGTGCTTCGAGGAGCGTACCAGCCTTGCAGTACCACAACATGGACTGAGCTGGAGGCATCTAAAGGCATCAACACAGAGCACTAACAAGATACGATGTAACAGCTCGGCTGTTCCATCTTAGCCGCCTCCTAACAAGCAAGTCCTGGGCGCCTCTGACACGTAACAAAACACCCTGCCTAGCTCTATCAAAAAGACACAGCTGCTTCTCTGAGCAGAGGTGGAGTGGGGACAAGAGACACCCCCGAATCCCTTATTCAGCAGCGCAAAGGCTTTCATGCCTCCTTGCCCAGCAGTGGCTCTCCTTTGATGGAGACAGGGTAAGCCTCTGGGTACTCAATGCCCCATGGTTTTGAGCAGGTTCAAGGTGGTTTCAGGATTTCCCATGTCTTAAGAGTGCAGGCTGCATGGTACAGGTCTGCTACAGGGAGGGAGGAACGGGTCTAAGGCTTTCCTCTGCAGTGTTTTCCTGTTCCCTTTCACTCTGAAAATCCAGGAAAATCCCTCTTTGCAAGACTGAACCGACTCCTTCAGTGAGTGGTCAGTGCCTGACCCTACAGAGATGGGCAACGGCAGAAAGATGGCCTCAGGAGACACATCTGAAGACGCCCTCACCATGGAAGGTTCTGGTCTTTCTTTGTTCGCTTGTCTCTCTGTTCAGAGCCTTCAGGCCCCACAACCATTCAATCATTCTAAGTTCTTTTTTTGTTCTTCTGTTAAGTAACTGCTACTTCTTTATAAAGTGTTTTACAACGCCTTTTTTGGGGGGTGGGGGAGGGAGACAGTCCTGAGGCTTGAACTCATGGCCCGGGCATTTTCCTTGAGGGTTTTTTGTTGTTTTTTTTTTTGCTCACTCTTTGACTTGAGCCACAGCACCACTTTGGCTTTTTGACTGTTAACTGGAGATGAGAGTCTCACAGACTTTCCTGCCCAGGCTGGCTCCAAACTGCAGTCCTCAGATCTCAGCCTTCTTCCTGGGTAGCTAGGATTACAGGTGTGAGTACCGGCTACAATGCTTTCTTAGAAACTGAACTTGTGATGTGCTGGAATGCATGCTGACGTATGCGTCGTAGCCAACAGCGACACACATCCACTTACAACTCAGGCCAACCCCTCTAAACTCTGCAAGCCACCACCAACTAGTGCTCAGAACAGTGACAGAGCGCGGTAACCTCTGTGCCCATGCCACTCTCCTTCCCTGCATCCCCACACAGGGATCTGCCAGTAGAACCAGCCACCTTCTCCTGCGGCAATGTCCACAGGGTGACAGAAAACAGACCAGGCAGCCAGGCTCTCCTCCACTTCCCTTTGGGGAAAAGCAAGCTCATTCGGACTGCATCTTCTGCTCTAGGGCCTCAGATCCCCTGGGCGCCCACAGATCTGGTCTTGGACCCAGCTCTCTCAGTGCACTCGCAGCCACAGGACTGCTCACAACAACTTGGGTGGAAATGTTGACTTCTGTATGACTCATGCCCACTTGACCCCAATGAACAAATTAAGAGACCTGCTCCCTTCCCACCTCTTACCTAGAGCAATGGAATGAATATGACAGCTGGGAAATGTGAAATTTGCGGAGAATATGATGAAGGCAGAAACTCAGTAAAATACACATCACTCTCACAAGATTAGTAATTTTAGGAGTCAAGTGAGCGAGCCAGCCTGTTTCCGAGCAGGTGGCTACTACGGTGCTGGTTCAAGGTTATTTTCAGACCTCAAAGTACCTATCTGTATGTATCGTTTAAAATAGAGTCTGTGTTGCCTTAGGCTGGACTCAAGTGACAGCCCAGCTTCAGACTCCTGAGTAACACGTTACATTTAAGGTATCAAAGGAACATAATGGAAATGGACCAGGTGGGCAGCCTAAGGTAAATGTGGTTTCCAGAAGGCCATCCCAAGACCACTGAGCTGCACTTCTTTTGCTAGCTAGCTAAGAACAGCAAATCTGGCCCAGTCCTCTGGAGCAGCTGTTGCCAAATGCTCTGACCTTGTGCCAGCGTGGGACACACAGCTGGCTTCGGGGACGGCCGTGGCTCTGTCCTGCGCCCACTTGCTGCCCGCCTGTGCTCAGCCAAGAGGACTTCCAGCTGCTCCCAATGATATTTGGGGAGCCCTGTTTTATCCCATCAGAAGAGCCTGTGTCCTGGACACACAGAAAACTCCCTAAATACCGATCCTTTGCATTCAGTAAGATGAAGCATAGCCACAGTGTGTAGCTCAAACCCTGCCTGCACCCGGAATGTCCAAAGTGCAACGGCATGGTCCCACATGGACAGCCGCCGCCTGTGCTCGCGGCCTGCTGTAAGGCAGCCACGTGCCCGTGAGTTCCACAAGGCCTATGCTGGAGGGCAGGAGCCACCCCTCGCTGCTGTGGACAACCAAGCAAGCTCGTTAGGCATTTTGCTGAATTTTGTTTTTGGTATTGAAATCGAAGCAAGGTGGAATTTATATCTATTCCAAATGGTATTTTCTAAGTTGCCAACAGTACATTGGCAGGTTCGGGAAGTAAGCCAATGTCCGTGTCCCTGTAGAGTGGCAAGTAAGGTGCAGGAATGCTTGAGAACTATGGAGGGAGGGCTGTGCAGCCCAATAGGATCCAACCCCCCTCCCCCCAAATATATTCTGCAAGCTCTGAGGATCTGGGGTGAACACCTAAGGCAGAGCACCAGAGAGAGCAAAGGATGAGAAGAAACGGGGCCACGGCCTGGTCAGCACCGGGGCCCCTCCCTGTGTACTTCCCAGTGGTCCTGCTACATGAAGAGTGGCATTTATCTTGGGTTGACGTAAGCTCAGACAGTACACCCGCCTCATCGTAAACAGCAGCACCCTGAGTTTCTGCAACATCTTTTCATTATTCTCTGTGCTGGGCTTCTTGTCAATGGGCAGCCATATCTCACCACTCAGCTAGCAAACACGTGATCCTACAAAAGGTTTCCTCTCTGGCCCACGCCAAGCTTTTTCTTGCGAAAGGGGTTGCGAGAATTCGCTTCCCGAAAGTGGGTTCATGGGAAGAAAGGCTTTTTAGCAGTGCAGCATCCTCTGGCAGTGAGCAACATGAGCTTCCCCAGGGATGACCCCTGGCAGCACGTGCAGCTCCATGTTCACAGAGGCTGCCTCCTGCCTGTGGCCTGTTCACCAACAGCATATCCTGAAACTGCCCACTTCTGACACCTCCACCATGTTGCTGACAAACGCAGCAGTGGAACTCACTAGACACTGTGTGGAAAATGAACTATGCAACTCGTGGGTGGAGATGGGAAGGAAATACTGGGAGAGAGTGAGGGAAGGGGTGACATTGTCCAAAAAGAAGTGTACTCTTTTGCCTGACTTATGTAGCGGTAACCCCCTTTTAAAATTTTTATTTTTGACAGTCTTGGGGCTTGAACTCATGGGCCTGGGCACTGTCCCTGAACTTTTTTTACTCAAGGCTAGCACTCTTATCACTTGAGCCACAGCGCTACTTGCAGCTTTTTCTGTTTGTGTGATACTGAGGAATCGACTCAGGGCTTCATGCATGCTGGCAAACACTCTACCACTGAGCTACCTTCCCAGCTAGTGGGAACCCCTTTATATAACAATTAAAAAAAAAAAAAAAAAAGCTGCCAGGTACTGGTGGCTCATGCCTGTAATCCTAGCTACTCAGGAGGCTGAGATCTGAGGATCGAGGTTCAAAACCAGCCTGGGCAGGAAACTCCGTGAGACTCTGATCTCCAATAAACCACTAGAAAACTGGAAGTAGCGCTGTGGCTCAAGTGGTAGAGTGCTAGTCTTGAGCTGAAGAGCTCAGGGACAGTGCCCAAGCCCTGAGTTCAAGCCCCATGACCCACCAAAAAAAAAAAAAAAGCCTATGACACATTTGTAGTTGCTCCTTCCCTGCTTATGGTACATCACACTTGAGGAAATGGAGGACCTCTGCGTTGCTACTGTGAAGGGTGCTCTGCCATTCTCCTTCAGAACACACTGTGCTCTGCTCTGGCATGCACTGACCAGATCCCTCCACACCTCTCACCACGCAAGCATCTCACCTTTTTCTATGCCTCAGTCTGTGACATTTCTGTAACTATAACTTCCAATTTATTCTTTTTTTATTTTGGGTTTAATACACTCTGTAGTCTAGCCGCTGAAATGTCAATTTTAGTGATAATTCATGTTCATTTCCAGGCTTTTCATATGACACACTGATAAAACCCGAGGGAAGTACTCAGGCCCTGAGTTCACGCCAGCACTGGTGAGTGAGTGTGCACGCGCGCGCACACACACTCACACCACAGCCTTTCCCCTGTGCTCTCGTGTCACCCCCTCTCACGGCACATCCCACCGGTCTGCATCTGTACCAGCTGGCCAGGTAGGGCCTCCCAGGGCAGCAGCAATCTGAGCTCTGGCACCAAGGGACACTTGTCTCGCAGAGGGTCTGCTCTGGTTCTAGTTAGGGCACACACGGCTTTTCCAGGGGTGTAAGGAAGCACAAGCACTAACACTAGCCCTACTAGAGCAGCAGCAGATTGGGTAGAAGCCTCTCATTCCTCCTCAGCAGCTCCCAACGGAGGACAGTGTTTTCCCTGATAGCCCAGTGTGCACAAAAGATGTGGCTCTCTCATAGGGACCGGGCTTCCAAAGCCCGAAACCTCAACCCTGGGGCCTGGCTCTAGGTTTGAGACATTACTTGGCCCTGGCATTGCTGAGCTACGTGCACCAAGGTGCGCTTCAAAGCATGGTGTTACATTTAACATTTTTAACTGTGGGCCTTTCTAACAAGATAATTATTTAGGATACGGAGTTCACCACATTGCCAAAACAGGAAGACCTGTAACTTCTGTGCCATCATGTTCCCTCGCAATGACAGAGAGGAGCTACTGCCTCTGGTGGGGAACTCAGAACAGCCTTTGCTCTTTGAGAAACCAGGAGTAATCAGGATCTCAGGAATGAGCACCTAACACTGAATCACTGTGTGAACACTTACATGTTGGCATGCTGAGCAAACCCTCAGATTCCAGAGACAACAGACTTGTTCAAAGGTAAAACAAGAAAAATTTTGTTTTCCTCCTTGTTCCAAAGAAGTATGTCATGTTACAGTGAAGCTCTGATTCCAGACCTTCTCTGACCTGGCAGCTCTGAAGCTGTGTCACATGTAGCCTTCTAAAGGCAGTCAGGAAGCTAAAATAGAGACATCTGTGAGGTTGCAGGAAGTTTCTGGAGGAAAATGACATATTAGGTAATAGGCTAATGTTTATATTCATTATAGACTTTGAAATTCCTGGGAAAATACACAGAATATAAAAAAGGGAGGAACTGGAGGTGTTGCTCAAGTGGCAGAGTGCTAGCCTTGCCCCTCCCCCGAAAAGCCATGGCAGAGCGATGCCCTAGTACCAACACCAACAAACAGAATAATATCATTTGAAGCAAATCTAACACATCATATAATCTCACTGTGAGTAGTTTCAGCAATAAAGCTCTTCAAACAGAGCAAACCAAGTAAGAATTGGGTAGACCCCACCCTCCTGCAGATAAGGAGGACAGAAAATGATCCAATCTGGGAAAAGGCTCTCAAGAGGGTGTGCTCTAGGGCGGAAGAGTGGTCTTCTTTGGAGGCAGCAGTCACTGGCTCTGTGCTGCTGCCTATTTTGCTATTCAGACAGCCTAGCCTACGTGTAACAGGGCTTGTCAGCCTTCCGCTGGCTGTAGAGATGGACCCTCCCTCCTGCTTCCCTTTCACCTCCAGGCAGAACAGCAGCCTGGTTCTGGACATGCTGTTGTCCAGAATTTCTGGACCATAAGGAAAATGTGCTGTGCCGCCCTCCTATTTACCTGGACAACCACCGTGTCTAGCTGCTATTCAGGTACCACACTGATGTACAACCTAAGAATGACTCATAACAGACAGAACTGTATTGTTCTTGGCAGGCTGCCCCTAGCCCTGACTAAGCACTGAGGAGGAGGCCCCACCTCCCATGGGCTGGGCTGTCCATAGCAGGGTTCAGGAAACAAGAAACTATTCCTGTGGCCATTTGGTAGCTGAGAGGAAGCTAGGCAGACTCTTGCCACTTGGGGGCACAGCTATGGAAACTTTGCTACTAGAAACCCTGAAGCTGGCTCCCTGGTAATCCCACACTCCTGGGCTCCACTGCTTCCCTCTTCCAGCAGTGAGCACCAGGCGGCATGTTCTCAGCAGAAGGCGCTGGGGATGCTGGTAGGAGTGGGATGCCTGGGATGCTTCGCTGGACCTAGCATCTGCAATGACAACTTCCCAGCAGAGCCAGGATCTGCTTTGGGTGGCTAAACCACCCTCCAAGGAGGTCTGACACTCCCCACTGCCCCGGCCCAAACCATCATTCATCAAGGTTAAAAATCATGCCGGAAGGGGTGACATTCATCAGGATGCACTGTACCTATGAACTGAACTCTGACAAATAGGTAATGTTTTAAACCACTTTCCCAGCCTCCAGAACCATGAGCCAAAATAAACCCCTTTTTAAAATTTATGTGCCACACAAATCTTGCTTGCAGCGGTAGCAGAGCACCGGTACTTTGCTCATTCACTCTTTCAGCAAGATTTCCAGAGACGGCAGGGCCACCTCAGGTCTCTTTCCAAACCCCAGAGTCACTATCCAAAAAGTGAATAACCCACTGGGAAGGCCATACACTGCTATCACCAAAAGAAGGATATCGGGTCTGGTCTGACTCTTACCTGGAGGCACAAACATGCCCCAGGGCCTTCAGGGGGCAGCCCCAGCCTCTCCCTTCTCTCAGAGCCAAAGCCTGCAGCGTTCCCTGTGTCTGCTGTCCAAAAGCACGCATGTCCACCACACTCCCACACTTCCTCCAGGCAGCCGTGCTGAAGGTGGAAATTCCCGCTCCTGCCCACCGCCTCATGACAGGAGCCATGGGAACCAGCCCACACCACCTTCTCACCCCACCCAAAGAGCAGGCCACGTTGCTGGCCTCTGACCACAGTCTCTGAGCAGTGTCTATAGGCATATTCAGGGGAGTACCATTTGGAGGAGAGGTGGGTGAAGGACCTTTGACTACTACGAAAACACAAAGGCTGCGGTTTCCTGGACTCTGCCAATAAAAGCTGTGGCACGGGGCTCATTTCTAGTGGCTCTCCTCTGTGTCACTGAGACTGCTCAATGATCCTCAGGTGCGCCTCTTGTCTTGGGGTCTCCCCCACCCCCGCATGCAGCTTCCTTCCTGAAGTCTTAGATGTCACTGGTGGAGCCCACTGCCCACAGGGCGTTCACCCCAGGCCTTACGGATGTTTTGGGTGTTGTGCTGCCCCCACCCCAAGCCTACAAAGATCTCAGATGATAGCAGGGCGGAAGGCCTTTGAGTAAGAGGATCATCCAATGGAGAAAGTAGGCACAGGCCAGCAGCAGGGCCATGGACCTCTATAAGATAGAACCAACCTGGGAGTGTACACAGTGAGGTATGCTGAGCCCCACACCTGCTTCTCAGTACACAATGAGGTGAGAGCCCCATACCAGCTTCTCAGTACCCTAAGACCACTACTCCCACACCCACTCAGGCCAACTACCGTCTGCCTCTCCCTGGCAGGACTTCCTTTGGGTCTACGACAACCAGTGGAGCAGCCGTGGGGGAAAGCACGTCTTTGCTCTGTGTGCGCTTCCTGGGGAGTGCACAGCACAGCACCCCCAACACAGCGAAGAGGAGATGGAACCTGATGGCTGGTTTCCTGTCCTTGCTGTGGCACACCCGTGGCTGCATGGGAGTTACACAGACTCCTCGTGGGTGCAGTGTGGCTGGGCTGGGCAGGGCTGGGAGGACTGGCTGAGGCCTGGTACCTGTGTCCGAGTCCTTCTGCTCTCCATTGGCCCCCGCCGTGAAGGGCAGCTTCCGCTTGGTGGCCCGCTCTCTCACCTCCTTCCCCCCATCACTGCGGTCCAGTTTTGGGGTCTTGGCTAGAGAAACTTTGTCTTTATCCTAGAAAACAAAGGGCCACATTCAGACTTTACTCCTAGATGAAGCAATCACGTCAGTTATGATTTTATTTCATGTGCCAGAAATGGGGCAGTCTGGTTTCTCTCGCCACATGTGAGGGGTCAGGCGGGCTCCAGTGGTGCCAAGGACCAGACTCTCCAGTCTGACTGTGACAGGGCCGTGGTCCTACACCTGAAGGGTTCCCCGCCAACAGCTGCTGAGGGCCACATGCTACCCCACATTGGAGGTCCTCCTCCCCCACCTACCTCCTATCCTCATCCTGGACCTGGAACACAAGGGGTCGTGGGTAGGAGAATAAGAGAAACAAGGAACAGAACTGACCATAGCCCCCACTCAAGAGTTTCTCCTGCAAGCTAAGATCCCAAGAACTCTAATTCCAGCCCCTTTCACCGGCACCTGTCTGCCTTTGTGGCAGTACTGTAGGGTGGGTACAGTGGCCACCCCTAGAGGTGGGAGTGGGCACACTCTCATATATGCTCAGGACGCAGTGCGTCCTGTGCCTCCTGAGGTTCCCTTGCCCCAAGCAAGGGCAAGGCCTGGTGGCCACAACATACATGGAAGGAAGGAAGAGCAGGAAGACCAGCTAGCTTGTGAACTCAGGTGGAGGGACCAGCTACAACAGAAGCAGCGCCTCATACCAGGGACACCTGCCTTGTGGAGCGAAGGTGAGCTCTGTGGCTGCTGCAGCCACTTTCCTAAGCGGCTGGAGGAGCTGTGCAGTAGAGGCTTGTAGAGTCTGACAGCACCTTAGACTGGGCAGCAGTGGCAAGCTGACTTCTTTGGCTTCACAGCCTACACCTAAGTGGGCTGCCCTCGCCAGTGGCCACGCACACAGCCCCAGGGAAGACAACAGAGGGGCACACAGCACACGGGTGCGGCAGCTGCCTCAGATAGGAAGGCACAGACACCAGAAAGCCCAGGGCCCCCCGAGGAGCTTTCTGAAAGTTTCCCAAGGTAAGCTACTGGCAGACACGGTGCAGGGAGTTAAGAGAGTGGCCCTCAAAGCAGCAGGCAGACACCTGTCTGCCCCTGGTCGAAGCGCAATCACTGCCCCAGGAGCCCCCACGTGACCTAGGCACTTCCTCCAACTTGAACTGATCAACTCCGTATCGACTGAACCTGGTAGCTGAGAAGCCATGCTTCAAGTGAGTATGGAGGGTCTTTCCCAAAGCATGCTGCGGGCTCAGAGCAGGGTGATGTGGCAGCCCGAGGAAGGAAGGGCCTCAGCTGTGCAGCACTCACCCCTGCCCTCCAAAGAGGCAGATGCAGGCACACCTGCCACAGCACCCCAGTCCACTGGGAGTGAGAGAGACATTCCTGCACGGTGCCTTCGCAACGCTACACAGGCACAGAGCACACACAATCTCCAGTTTGCAATTAAACACTTTTTGTAATATAGGGAGAGAAGAAGACATAATACGTATATAAATTCTTGTAGATAACAGAGAAAGAAGACATATTTTCAACTCTTTTGGTGATCCTAGCTCCAGAACTTGAGAAAGGCATTCACTGGAAATAAAATTATGAACCAACATTCCTCATGAACACAGACAAGAACTCTCCAGATAACACCCACAAACCCCATCTATCTGGATATATGAAAAGATAATGCAAATGATCCAACTGCTGGTAGCTTACACCTGCAATTCTGGCTACTTGGGAAGCAAAGAATGGAATAATCATAGTTTGAACCTAGCTTGCAAAGAAAAACTCACAAGACTTTCTCAACCCAAAGCTGGGTACAGTAGAACATGCCTGTCATTCTTGATGACAGGACTGGGAAGATGGTGGTTCTAAACCAGCCCAGGTTGAAAAGTTCATGAGAGTTCATTTCAATGGAAGGAGCTGGATGGATAGCACGTGCCCATCATCCTAACAACAGGAAGCCTGACACAGGCTGACTGAGGCCCAGGCATGTGTCTGGGGAGGAAGCAGGACTCAAAAGCTATCAGCAAGCCGGGTGCTGGTGGCTCACGCCTGTCATCCCAGCTACTCACGAGGCTGATATCTGAGGATCATGGTTCAAAGCCAGCCTGGGCAGGAAAGTCTGTGAGACTATCTCCAATAAACCACTGGAAAACTGGAAGTGGCGCTGTAGCTCAAGTGGTAGAGCGCTAGCCTTGAGCTGAAGAGCTGAGGGACAGCGCCCAGACCCAGAGTTCAACCCCAAGACTGAAAAAAGCCAGTGACGGAAGTCAGCGCTCCCGGGGACACGTCCCCAGCGTGCTCAGAGCTACTCCTACGGTGCAGGTGATGTCTGTGGAGGGAGGACAGCTAGCTAGTGTCAGAGAGGTCACTTCTGTGGGCAGCACTGGACACCCTTTGGTTCTCTAGGCCAGAATCCTCTGGAAACAGTGAAGTTGTCTGCTGGTTCCTACTGAGCCTGTTTCCAGTTTGGATATTCGATACACATTTTTTGGAAAACCTGAGAAAGTGCCCTCTCTCTAATGTACTAGTCTGAGGCAAGCAGTGTTACAGACCCACGTGCCCTGTTCCATGCCATCCACAAATAGTTCACTGAGATCACTGAAAATCACTAAAACACGTTGCTTTTGATAACATGTTGCTGTATCTGAGCACATGGTGTAACCAGTCTGGGGCCCTGCCCAGAGCAGGGGCTTCGCCATGTCTCCGAGCTTTGCCACCAACAGATCCCCTGCTCTCCCCAAAGAACAGGGACAAAAGTGATACATCAGGCACTTCCTTTTCCTTGACTCCATCCCAGGTCACCAGGAACGCTAGGAAAGCACCAATAATGCTGAGTGCCACTGCACAGAAACGTTAGCATTGCGTCTGATAGCCTTCAGGAATATATAACAACAACAACGCTAAAAACGTTAGCATTGCGTCTGATAGCCTCCAAGAATATATAACAACAACAACGTAACTAAAACACACCTACCCTGGTGGCAGAGAGCAGGAGACACCAAGTCTAATCTCCACACCTCTCACAGCCAATACGAGATGTGAATTTTGATGTGTGGTCTCAGCATGCACTGAGCTCAACCCGAGATGACGACCACAGCAGCTTGAATCCCTTGATGCTGGGACAGTGGCACTGCACCTTGGCCACTGTTGCCGATTTACTGCAACTTGGCCTTCCCCCAAGCCAAGCCCATCACTCTCCAAGCCTTTCAGACACTGCCTCCTGCACAACTTCTGAGAGCTATGCTGGGACCGTTAGTTATTTCTCTACTATCTGTTTAACTCTGTGGTTAGACTGGTTACCAAAGCAAGAGCAACATAGACAATGTCTGTGTGAGGCGGAGGCTTCCTGTTCCTGTGTATTTACTGCATTCAACCTTTGACCTCCCTGCCACCACCCTAACATTGATTGAGTCTGAGAGACCCAACTGCAAAACTGGTCTCACTCTCTTATAGACATCTTGGGGTTTTGGGGACTTCTATTTGTATCTATCATTTGGACACAAGGAGCTTTTTGTTGTTGTTGTTGCTTGTGGGGCCTGAACTCTGGGCCTGGGCGCTGTCCCTCAGCTCTTCAGCTCAAGGCTAGCGCTCTACTACTTGAGCCACAAGTGCCACTTCTGGCTTTTCTGCTTATGTGGTACCGAGGAATCGAACCCAGGGCCTCATGCATGCAAGGCAAGCACACTACCACTGAGCCACCTTCCCAGTCCACGAGGAGCTTTTGATCTTAATTAGGTAAGCAGACGGTCCCTAGAGCCAACTCCACCCTCTAGAGTTAAAAATATACCACACCTATTTCTCCAACATCTCGGGGGAATTCTGTTGGCTTTTGGAGAAACACCTGTTAGACAAGCAAGCTATCGTGTGAGCCACACACCCAGATCTTTTTGTTTTTATTTTTCAAATGGAGTCTTTGTGCTTATGCCCAGGACGACTTGGACTGCAATCCTCCTAACCAGGCTTTCTGTGTAGATGAGGTGACAGGTTTTTAGTGGTTGAGATGAGTCAGAGAACTTTTTGCCTAATTAAGTCTTGAATCTCAATCCTTCAGATTTCCACCCCTTGAGTAGCAGGGATTACAGGCACAAACCTTGATAGCTGGCTCTCTGGGAAATTCCTCAACAGGGGACCATGCTAAGCCGAGAGGCAGTGGGAGGAGCTGCAAGAGAACAGCGAGCAACCTGGCCTCCATAAACTAGGCGGCTGAGTGCTGGGACCGCGCGCCCTCAGAGCAGAGCTGCCCCCACGGACACAGGGCAGAGGCAGATGCCAGACACCTTGGTATCCGAGTCAGAGGTCACTGCCAAGGCTCAAAGACCTTACAATGAGGCAAGACAAGCCCCTGGTCTGAGTGACTACAGGGGCTGAGCTGTGTGCTCTTTCTAGGGTCAGCTTCGGTGTGGAGGTGAAGCGATGACAACAGAGCCATTTCCCTTGTCTGATGCCTGCAACTGTGTGATGTTGTAGTGTGGAGAACTATGGTTCAATCAGGAGTGGCCTGGTTGCGTCAGGCTTTCAGCTAAGAGCGGGAGTTACTAGCATACCAATGGTTTCTCTCAGCAGCCTGTTGGCCCAAGCTGCCATTTCAGGCCACACCAGCTCCATCTCATGAACTCGCACATGCCGGGCAGGACCCACCATAGACCCCAATCAGTAACAAACTCAGCACCACGGTGATGTTCATCTATCACAAGCCTTAGCCGCAGACTCGGCTGTGCGGTGGCACTATGTCACAGCACAAGACATTCCAGAAGGAGGAGCAGGTAGGTGACATACTGCCCAGACAGCCAAGGGTCTGGGGGGAGGGGGACGGGACCGCAAATCTAGTTTTTGTCTAAGGAGCTCATAAACTTATCATGACCACGAATCATTTCACTATCAACCAAAACTGACTCTCTCCTTGTTACGTTTCACATGTGGAATATCGGCTAACCCCTCCCCCCCCCAAACCAGAATATTATCAGAGATGAAGGTACAGCAGAGCACAAGCATTAGCAATAATCCAAGTGCCAGGATGGGGATAGAAAGCAGAACAGGGGCAGCATCTCAAAATGCTTGCTAGCTAGTAACTGCATCGAGGTGATGCTACCTGACGGTTACAGCATGGCTATGATGAAGTGACTGCTCCCCACCATGTGGCTGGTTCCTTCCCCACTGCACATCACAGCTCACCAGCTCAGAGGTGCTCCTGCACTACCCATCCCCACAGAGAACACGAAGCTGGGTCTGAGGGCAGCTCGTGGACTTGGTAAAGAGCAGCTGCACCAATAGCTCACAGCCAAGTGTGAAGCTGAGCTTCACTCTGTCCCAGTCCAAGCTCATCTGAGTCCACCTCAGCACTGATGACAGAATGTGCACATCCCTCAGTCTGGTATTTTCTACAGCAGTGATTAAACGATGGGGGCTTACATTTAGATTTTGTTGCCTATTACTTCTAGAAAAAACAAAACTTCGCCAGACATACAATTCATCACTTTTTATATTAGTTAACTGATGAGTCTCACTGAAACCATGACAGAAATCCTAGAATACAGAGGACAAAAATGGATAACCCAATCAAGACCGCTTCAGGGAGCCAACTACTAAAATGAACTAAAAGCTTGGCTTGAGAACATGCAACCAAGATCCTTTAGGGAGTGTGGCTCCCTGCACATCCACAAACACCACCACTATGCCTGCCAGGCGAGAGAGAGAAGGCTTCTACAAGGTCAGCCGAGAGCAGGTGGCTGAGCTGCAGTTCTAACCACAGTGAATACAATGCTTTTCCAGACCTAGTCGCAGCTCTTGGTAGTCTAGGAGAGCCCAGGCTAAGAAAGGAAAAAAGAGTCAACTAAGTTTTACCTTTTTCCCAGTTTGTTTCTCTACCATGTCGTTGCTGAGAGGAAAGTCTTCTTGCTGTGGTGTTTTAGAACACCCACCCTTGGGCATCGTTTTGCTCCCCTCGTTTGATCTTCATTTATGCTACCATCGCTTCGTCATCAACTGTCTGCTTCAAAAGAGAAAACATGAGATTAAAAATTGGTAAAGCAAAGCCAGAAGTGGAGCTGTAGCAAGTGGTAGAGCACTAGCCTTGAGTGAAACAGTTCAAGTTCAAGCTCTTAGTTCAAGACCCAGGACTAGTAATAGTAAAAACCAAAGTTGGTGAAGCCAACGAGGCAGGACAAAACCAAACTGACCAGTTGACCAGCTAAGGTGTGCAACCACTCTGACCTGGGCTGAGCAGGGCCCTGGCACCTCGGAGGCAAGCTCCCAGGGTTACTGACAGCGCAGAGTGACAGGGACAAAGTAGATCAAGGAGGCCAAACCCTGCCAGTGCCTGGTCTTAGGCCCCTTTGGCGAGAACACCACCACTGGTGGAGAGGGCTGAATGGGTCCTAGGGGCTCTGCCTCTGCTGTTCCCGACAAGGCTACATGAACACCTTCACCCTCAGGTCGGGTGGATCCTGAGTTTGAGGCTTGCCGCTCAGCCACGTAGAGTCAGCTACTGCCCTTCACACACCCAGGTAGAAGGCAGGAGGAAAACTCTGCTTTTCACAAGGCACCAAGCACACCTAACTAACTCTACAACTTCTTTCAGGTGAATGTCCAGATGGCAAGCACAAGCATACGATGCTTTGAGGAAGGCCTCAAGGTCTCCGTCTATGCCTGCAGCTCCAGACTCTTCTTGAGCTAGAAGCTCTGCTTCATGTTTCCCAGGAAATCTGAAGATATGCACTGCATTGAACATTTTGGCATCTAAACACTTGCTGGTCAGGGGTCATTTCTTAAGAGTTAGACAAGGGTTCACCTACAAATGAACCCTTTTGTCTATACTTTATACACAAGCCAACCATTCCTTGCTAACCACCAAGTAACTAGAAAAATATTTCTCTGGCACAAAACCTGAAAGGATTTCAAACTAGCCCATTGCTCCTGAGCCATCTGTCCTGCCCTGCCTCCTGACCACTAGAGTACAGCAGGCTTCCATCCTTCTGTCCAGCCTCCTTCTAGTCTCTTCTCTCTCAGTATGATTTATCTGCACCCTAGCTTTTCAGTAGCACTGATAGGAGGACCAAGGAGAAACATGTCTGATTTATCTTTTTTGTAACCTCTAGGCTCCACACACGCATATACACACATGCACGCACGTGTGCGCGCGCGCACACACATGCACACACGCACATTCACACCCTGTACTCTCTTCCCTTGGCAACATACCATGCTGCATGAAGCACCAATTCAACCGTGTTCTGTACTGTAGCCCTACTTCTCTGCTTCTCTCTTCAAGGTCACACTGAGAGTCGTTTCTCACGTCCCCAGGCCCTGCCGTGAAACTGCAGGACCCTTCTTTCTACATAACATCATCTTAAGATCTTGCCCTGTTTTTCAACAGTAATGGATAAAACCTGCTTTTGGTATCTAGCATAAGAACACGTGTAAAGGTATTTTGGGGAGAGGGATAAAGCAGTCAAGACATTCATTTCCACTGGGAGCTGGTGATTCATGCCTGTAATATTAGCTACCCAGGAGGCTGAGATCTGAGGATTACAGTTCAAAGCCAGCCTGGGCAGGAAAGTCCCAAGACTCTTATCCCCAATTAACCACCAGAAAACTGGGAAGTGGTGTTGTGGCTCAAAGTGGTAGAGCTCAAGCCTTAAATAAAGGAGTGCAGGGACAGTGCCCAGGCCCTAAGTTCA
Source organism: Dipodomys spectabilis (assembly GCF_019054845.1). Classification (NCBI taxonomy): domain Eukaryota; kingdom Metazoa; phylum Chordata; class Mammalia; order Rodentia; family Heteromyidae; genus Dipodomys; species Dipodomys spectabilis. Next base: position 710,411 of record NW_024870995.1, on the reverse strand, counting down.
AACCCCATACCCAACTCCTTTCTACTCTCTGACCAAAAAAAAAAAAAAAGAAAGAAAAAAGACATTCACTTCCTACTGTCTCTCCAATAATGCCAGAGAGCAGTATACCTCCATCCATGTGGGTATGTTTTCTCTACCTAGAACTGTGATCTCTACATTATGCAATTTCCCCCACAAAAGTGGGCTGTCTTCAGAGGTAGAGTGTGGCTCAGATAGTAGACTGCTGGCCTGGGAAACACAAGACACTGAGTGGGCAGGGGCAGAGAGGTTCTCATTGGAACTGCGGCTTTGTGTGAGATGGGTACAAATTTAAAGATGATTAGGTTTTGAGGGGTAGGAACTCAGGAGGTGAAGGGGATATGATTGTAGTATTCCTTTTATATATCTTTTATATATATATATATATATATGAAAACAAATAATGAAAGCCATTAAAATTGTTGTAAAGGGGAGACAGGATAAGAAACAATAATGGAGGAGGTAAATTTGATCAGATACATTAATTATATGCATAATACCTTTGTACAATAAGTATATGTTAATAAAAGGAAAACTATTAAATTTTATTTAAAAATAGAATAGCTGGCTGGGTGGGTGCCAGTGTCTATATTCTAGCTACTCATAAGGCTGAGATTTGGGGACTACATTTTGAAGCCAGCCCAGGCAGGAAAGTGGAACTCTTATCTCCAATTAACTTTAAAAAAAGCCAGAAGTAGCGCTGTGGCTCAAATGGTAGAGCACTAGACTTGAGAAAAAAAAAAGCTCAGGGACAGCACCCATGTCGTGAGTTCAAGCCCTAGAACTGACACACACACACACACACACACCCCTTGCCTATCCACTCATCGTAAATAAAACGAACGAGCAGCTTCCAGGGGAACGCCCTGCTGCAGCTGTGTCTGTGGACGCTGCACAGAGGGACAGTGGCGCTGAAGCCCCAACAAGGACCTCATGCGGGCCAGGCAAGCCCTGTGCCACGGAGCCACACCCCACCCCTAGTGGTCGACTAAACACAAAGCAGTATCACCAGGAAGAAAAGGGCAGTCGCACTCCTGAATTTTTTCCTTTTTTCGGTACTGGATACCTTTCTTTCATTTTAATTTTTTTTCTTGAGCTGATCTTCCACTTCCTGCTTTTTGCTGGTTAATTGGAGATTTTTCTGCCTGGGCAGGCTTTGAACAGCAACACTCAGATCTCAGCTCGCAAGCGGTGAGATTACAGGTGGGAGCCACCAGAGACCAACTGACTGGATCTGAGGTCTGGCAAGATGGGACGTGAAAGCCCACGCAGGTGAGCTGGGCCACTCTGCTCTGTGGAGGATGCAGAGGCCTCCTTACCTCAGACGCTATCTACCACAGCTTCTGGCTCATTACCTCCCGACACCAAGAGTTCTCTTCCCTCAAAGACACAGAAAAGTAGCTTCCCAGCACTGCACAAGAAGAGAGTCCAGAAAACCAGGAGTCTGTGGAGAAGGTCTTCAAAAACAGAAAAATGCCTGGGCACTGGTGCAACCCACAGGAAAAGGCACTGCAGTGGATGTCCCCACAAGGCAGGGGCACCACGTCCACACGTGAGGAAAAGCGCTGTCCAACCCTGCTGGCATATAGAGTCTGGGGACAACGTCCAGGTGGAGGTGGCTGAAGGGTGGCTGGGACCTCGCCACGTCCATCTATGTGCACTGCCAGCAAAGGAAGCCCTACCAGCCCCAGGGAACCTGTTATAAGATTACTGCAGCCAGAGAAAGAGCAGAGCCATCAGGACAAGAAGCCTAGTACTAACAAAACATACAAAGCCAAGACTGAGAATCCAGGACTCTGAAACTCCCAAATGAATTCATTCAGAAACTTAGGAAAAGCTTTGGAACCACAAAAAGAAGATGGAGGCAACTAAATAGTAGGAATAAGTCCTGAAAAAAAATCCACTTAGAGAAGGAAAGATCCAGAACCTGGCAAATGGGAGAAAACACGAGTACTAGAGCCAACCTCCGAGAGGCCCAAAATTCAGAGAGGCAAAGATACATGAGGAAGCCAATCGCAGGACAGAACTGTCAGGGAGGAGGGCAGATCATATGGAAGCAAGAATTTTAAATGCCCAGGTAGCTACCATTAGAATTTGGAGAAAACTAATTGCAGACTGAACTACTAAATTTGGTCTTATCATTGAGAATAAGCACAAATAAAGACATTTTCAACATTCAGAAAATATGCAGAAACAGGCAATGGGCAGGAAGGGGAGAGGAGGGGAGAAGGAGGAGAGAGGAGGGGAAGGGGGAGGGGAGATACAGAAAACCACCATGAGCCCCAGTGCCTTTCCTGCGGGATGATGTGTGGTCCTACTGGCATAGGTCAATGGAATGAAGCCAAGCCAGATCTAGCTTGCTTCCTGTGTGTACACACCCCAAGAAGAATAGGTTTTACAATTTAATGGGCTTAAGGAAAGTGAAAAAATAAGTCAAATGAAGGCTAGTGTTTTGTGAAACTTAAAAACAGGATGGAATTAGAACTTCTGTATCCATAAAGTTTTTTTTTGTTTGTTTTGTTGGTCATGGGGCTTGAACTCTGGGCCTGGGTGCTGTCCCTCAGCTCTTCAGCTCAAGGCTAGCACTCTACCACTTGAGCCATAGCGCCACTTCTGGTTTTCTGGTGGTTCATTGGAGGGAAGAATCTCACAGACTTTCCTGCCCAGGCTGGCTTTGAACTGCAGTCCTCAAGTCTCAGCCTCCTGAGTAGCTAGGATAGATAATAGGCATGAGCCACCAGTGTCCAGCTTCCATAAAGTTTTAATTAAAGGAATGCAGCTAGCAGGATATCAGTGGTTCACATCTGTAATCCTATTTACTTAGGAAGCAGAGAGCTGAAGGTCATGGCTCAAAGGTAGATCGGGCAGGAAAGTCTGGTGAGACTCTTATCTCCAATTAACCATTAAAATGGGAGGCAGGAGTGTAGCTCAAGTTGCAGAGCAAAGGGGAAGTGCCCAGCCCTATATTCAAATCCCACTACTGGCACAATAAAATAAAATAAAATGGATGCAGCCAATCTGCTCATTTTAACTTTTTTTTTTTTTTTGGGGGGGGGGGGGTGCGTCACTTGTAGTGTTGGGGATTGAGCCCTAGATCTAGTGCATGTAAAACACATGCTACACCAGTAAGCTACAGCTCCAACTCCATTCATGTTCTTGTCTGGCCATCTTCACTGCAAGGGTTATGAAGTTCAATGTATACCCTCTCTGGTCCTTTTTGAGTTTGCTGTGCCCTTCACTGGCACAGTGGTTCTCAGGGGTTTTTTGGTTTTTTTTTTGGGGGGTCCGGTCATGGGGCCTGAACTCGGCCTGGGCACTGTCCCTCAGCTCTTCAGCTCAAGGCTAGCACTCTACCATTTGACCCACAGCGCCACTTCCGGCTTTTTTCTTTTGGCTTATTTGGTGCTGGGGAATCAAACCCAGGGCCTCAGGCATGCAAGGCAAGCGCTCTACCACTGAGCCACCTTCCCAGCCCCGGTTCTCAGGGTTTTGTCCACAAATTCCTTTTGGGGTTCTGCGAGGTCATCCTGAAGAGTAACGTATCATGTCATGTCCCCTTTCCAGTGCTGACATGGGCACTGGTGTGTGTGTGTGTGTGTTGGGGGTGGGGTAGGGCAAAGGGATGGACAGATAATGAACACTGAGCTACAGGTGAGGTCTTTGCAGTCACTACTAGTTACTCTCATGGGAACTGCAGCAAAACCTTCCCATGTCACCTACAACCTTCCTTAATAAAGCTTATTAAACTGTGACCACTGAGTTCTGTCTTTTTAGTATTCTGTGACCAATGAAAACATACAAAGCACTTCTGGTATATACCATGTATTACCAGGAAAAGCATAAGAGCAAGATTAGCTGTAGGTGCTTGAATACACCAGTCACTAGTGCTCAATCCCTTATACGAAGTGGAATGCTGTGTGTAGAGCCCTGCATACTTCCTGTATATTTACGTCATCTCTAGATGACCTATGGTACCTGACAAAATACTGTGTAAACAGCTGTTATAGATACTGCTTAGGAAACAGCGACAAAGACATCAGCCCGCAGATATTCAATAAATGATCCATCTTTTCTTCTAACTTTTTCTATCTCCAGCTGGTTTAAACTACCAGGCAAAAGGAAAAAGTGAAGCCTGTGGACAAGCCCAGAGAGCAGGAAACTCAGGTCCACACTCACAGTGGGCTAAGGATAAGAAGGGGAAGTAGTCTCAGTGGGAAACAACCTCATGCAAATAGTTAAAAGGAAAAAAGAGTTGAGGTGTTGACATAGGCATATAATCCTACTACTTGGAAGATGAGGCCAGCCCCAGCTACACAGCAAGATCTAGTCTCAAAAAGTAAAGTATTCACTCACAAAGGTAAAGTCACAGTTAAAAGCTTGAATCAGGGCCTGGGAAGTTGGCTCAGTGGTAGAGTGCTTGCCTCAATGCATGAGGGCCTGGGTTCATTCCACATAAACAGAAAAAGCCAGAAGTGGTGCTGTGGCTCAAGTGGTAGAATGCTAGCCTTAAGCAAAAGAAGCTCAGGGACAGAACCCAGGCCCTGAGTTCAAGCTCCAGAGGACCAGCAAAACACTCTCTCTCTCTCTCTCAGCAGCAGTGACTCAAATGACATGATCTTGGGCTGAAGGTGTGGCTACAGTGGAACACAAGCAAGCACCCCAGTGCTACCCAGAAACAGCCTAACACGAACGCAGAGCTGATGGCCAGAACGTGAACTGAATGCAGAGAGGAACTGAGGCTCCCGTAGGTGCTAACATGGGACTAAGGAACATCTGGGTTGTGGCATCAACAAAGCTGTGTACCCGAGTGAAATACTGTAACCTAGCTCCTGCTTGCATCACTCATGAAATCTATCCTCACGGCAGATTTAAGTATCAGAGGCAACTGTGCCAATGAAAGGCAGCAAGGGTCTTTTATCCAGTCGTAAGAAATGCCTGCCATGCTTGGACAGGGAAGGTGGCTCAGTGGTAGAGCACTCGCCTTGCATGCACGAGGCCCTAGGTTGATTCCTCAGCACCCCATAAGCAGAAAAAGCCGGAAGTGGCGCTGTGGCTCACGTGGTAGAGCGCTCGTCTTGAGCTGAAGAGCTGAGGAGCTGAGGGACAGTGCCCAGGCCCTGAGTTCAAGCCCCACAATTGACAAAAAAAAAAAAAAAAAAGATAAAAAAGAAATGCCTGCCATGCTAGACAGTGGCTCAAGTGGCATAGTACCCTTTAGAAAGCAAGAGGTCCCGAGTTCAAACCTCAGTACCACCAAAAAGAAAAAGGGGGGGGGGGGGTGAGGGGAGAATGGGAATGGTGGTCCACACCTGTAGTCCGAGCACTTGGGAGAAACAAAGAGGATAAGGAGTCTGTAGTAAGATGGGCTCTACAGTGAATCCAAGCCAGCCTAGCTATACTACAAGACCCCGCCTCCAAAACCAGAAGGAAGGGAGGGCTGGCCAGCCAGCAGGCTTGAAGACACGGAATCATCTCAAGCTGGGATTATCATTCAAGGTCACTTTGCCAAAAGGAAGAAAGCTCTTACCAACAATACAAAGAATGCCCACAAATCAAAGGAAAGACAAATCATTTAATATAAAAATGGACACAGGCTTATACAAGCACTTTACAGAAGAGTGCCAAAAGACAAGTATACAGATAAAAAGTCTCCAATTTCACTAGTAGTCAAGAAAATGGAAATTTTTTTTTTTGGGGGGGGGGGGAGGGGGTCCAGTCGTGGGGCCTGAACTCTGGGCCTGGGCGCTGTCCCTAAGCTCTTCAGCTCAAGGCTAGCACTCTACCACTTGAGCCACAGCGCCACTTCCGGCTTTTTTCTTATGTGGTGCTGAGGAATCGAACCCAGAGCCTCAAGCATGCAAGGCAAGTGCTCTACCACTGAGCCATCTTCCCAGCCCAGGAAATGGAAATTAAAACCAAAATAATATGCTATGAATTGGTAAAGATGTCAAGCAAGGAAAACTGATTCATTCTGATGAAAGTATAAAATGAACCTTGGCATCATCAACTTCAACTGATACAAGCATATTCTAAAATTCCCAGTTCTGGGAACGGGACCAAAGGAAATGCACATGGAAATGCACCAAGAGAATGTGCAAAATATTTATGCAACGTTTTTGTAATAGGCCCAAACCAATAGTATTCTGCTATGAGATAAACAGGGAATATAGCAAAGAAACAAACACAATAACGTGAGTAAATCTCACAAATAACATATTTACATAACTTCTCCAAAACAATAAACACCAGTGCTTGGGACCTGTCTGGGGTGAAATGGAGATGGAAGGCTGAGGCCTAAGTGGGGTTTCAGAGTGAAGGTCACACAGGTATTTGCTTTGAGAGATGTGAATTGTGCATTTTGATTTTAGGAACTGCCAGGGAGTTGTGCTACATTTCGCAATAAAAATGTTAAAAACTGGGCAAGTGATGTCTAACACTTGGCATATATTATTCCATGGAGGTGAAAGTACTACAGACCTTGAATACCACTTGTCTCTTCTTAAGTGGTCCTAGCTGGTCACTCTGAGAACAACAGGACCATCTCAAGGTTGCCTGGTACACCTAGTGAACTGAATCTATGTGCATAGCACACAGCACAGAAGAGGCACCTCTAACTTCTGACAAGGTACAGGTAAGCATACAACTCTGGGAAGATGCAGATGAAAAAGGCTGGAAAGGGATTAGAAATAATACTTGTATTCCACAAGAGGAATTAAGATGCAGCCTACATTTGATGAAAGAGGACAGAAATGTACATGCACGTGTTAAGGGCAGAAATGAATGACTAAAAACAGTAATCGCAGCAAAGCATGGAAAACAGAGTAAAACAGTGAATCAGGAAATCCTGCAAGGCTTAGCTGTAGGGAAGTGGCCAGAGAAGCCACACACAAATGAAGAGGAAGGTCAGAAGGCTGTGGCTGTCTGAGCACTGCTGGAGGGAATGTGAAAGGAAGGAGGCTGTGAGGCATCACCCTGAAACCCAGCAACCCACTCCACAGTCAACGTGCTCTAAACCAGAGAGAGACATGAAAGCTGTATGTACAGGGCGACTTGGCACCACCTACTATTCAGCCGCTCACAGCAGGTTAAAGGACCAAGATTTATTGCCACCCAGTGCTCTTCATGTCAAAATGGACAGAACAAGTAGAGAAAAGATGGGCTACCAGGTGCCAGTGGCTCACGCCTGTCATCCTGGCTACTCAGGAAGAGGCTGAGATCTGAGGATCACAGTTCAAAGCCAACCTGGCCAGGAACATCTGTGAGACTCTTATCTCCAATTAACCAACAGAAAACCGGAAGTGGCACTATGGCTCAAGCGGTGAGTGCTCTCCTTGAGCTGAAGGGCTAAGGGACAGCGCCCAGGCCCAGAGTTCAAGCCCTATCTCACACACACACACACACACACACACACACACACACACACACACACACACACACACACACACACACACACACACACACACACACACACACACACACACACACACACACACACACACACACACACACACACACACACGGTATAATTCTAAGTCTACTTAGAAATGTGGAGGAGCACTAATAATAACAAGTAATAGAGGTGATCTGCAACTCCTCATTGCAAATGCTATGGCCACAACTAAACAGATCCCCCTCAAGGGCTCTGTGGGGGCATCCCACTTTGCCCTCTCAGGCTCCTGGGATGGAATGCTTTGCCTATGGGATCTCCCAGCGAGCACCAGGACGAGACAATTTGTAGGCCATATCTAGAACGTGCTGGGCGTGGCCGTCTCCTCTGACACCAGCACAGTGCCTCTGGATCCTGAGTGTACGCAAATGCCCAGTCCAGGATGAGAGTCGCTCTGAGTGGGCGTCCTGTGTCCACGTCTCACCCAACAGCAGCACCCTTATCATTACCTCCTGTGGCTAGGACAACCAGGTATGGAATTTGGCTAACAGTAAGCTGAAGACCAATCACACTGGCCATACTGACTACTTGAACATGGTGACCATCTCTCCACGCGACTCTTTCTGTGCTTCAGGAGGCAAGGGTGGCCAGCTCATGTCGTGGGATCTCAATGAAGGCAAGCACCTTTACAGACACTAGATGATGGGGGACAGCAGCAATGCCCTGTGCTTCAGCCCAACCACTACTGGCTCTGTGCTACCACAGGCCCCAGCACCAAGATCTGGGACTTAGAAGGCAAGATCGTTGCAGAGGAACTGCAACAAGAAGTTAACAGCACCAGCAGTAAGGCAGAGCCGTCCCAGAGAACTCTGGGCCTGGTCATCTGATGGCCAGACTCTGCTGGCCACACTGACGGCCTGGAGCAAGTGTGGAGCTGACCACCGGCACTGGTTAGGAACGTGTGGCAGAGCTTCAGATGTAAACTGACTCTAAAACTGGAAGAGAGGAGAGGAGTAGAATGTACAATGGCTTAACGTGGTCAATCCATGTAATCCGCCTGGCTAAGGAAGAAAATCACAAACGACTAACAACTAGTTCAGAAAAGCATTGGACAAAATTCAATACTCATGAGAAAATCACCCAGCAAAGCAAGCGTGGGTAGAACAACTCCCAACACACAGAGACGTCATCATCTGAAGGGTGACAGCTGTCATTCCCGTGGCAGGTGTGATGTCAAGGGTGTCTGCTCCTTGCTTCTGGCTACACCCTGCTACTACAGCCGTACTGGAAATCCTGGCTAGGACTTCTGCCCCTTGCTTCTGGCTACACCCTGCTACTACCGCTGTACTGGAAATCCTGGCTAGGACGTCTGCCCCTTGCTTCTGGCTATACCACTGCTACTACAGCAGTACTGGAAATCCTGGCTAGCACAGCAAGGAGAAGAGGAGGAAATCAAAAAGGAAGAAATACAACCATTTCTATCTAAAGCTGACACAACTGTTTATGTAGAAAATAAAAAACAAGGGCTGTCAAAGTGGCTCAGTGGTAGAGTGCTTGCCTTGAGCTGAAGAGCTGAGGGACAGCGCCCAGGCCCAGAGTTCAGGCCCCACGACCAGCAAATAAAAAAAAAAAAAAAAAAAAAAAAAAAAGAACAATACACAAACAACTCCTAGAAATAACAAAGGTCCAGCAAGGCTGCTGAATACAAGATCAACACCAAAAACTCAGTTTTGTTTCAATGGATCTACCTGCATGGAGCATAAGGAAACAAACACTGGCACAAATGCTGCTGGGAAGCAGAGACAGGGCATCTCTCCCCTAGCTGAGAGGAACATGCAGTGGCTTTCAACCTGGCTGTGATCTGCACCCTTGGTCTCCTCAGCAAAGAAAAGAAAATTATTAACACATTCAGGTGGCATGGGGAACCTCCAGATAACTCTGCTGTGTGAAAAAGCCAAACTCCTGCAGATGACCTGGGCCACCCACTGACTATCATCCTGCAGTAACAGCACCGTCCGTCTCAGAAACCAGCCATGGATGCCAGCAGACGGACAGGACCAGAAAGGCTCCCAAGAGCATCTCACGACAGTGGCGTACCCACCTGTGTACATTAATGTGGGGTGGCTGCAGAACATGCACACAAAATCAAACTCCAGGTCTAGTGCACAATCTTCAGTGGGCTTCTGGCTGAGAACTATAGTAGTACTGTTGCTTCTGGGAGATGCAGGGGGCTCAGAGGACACTAATATGTTATCACTTCCCAGGAGTCTGTAAGTATTTCAAAATAAAAAGGGCTTTGCTAAAACCAAAAACACAAGAGTTGAGGAAACTTCCAGGTGTGATAGAAGTATTCTACCCTTTTTAAATTGTGGCGCTAGATTCTTGATTGTACATATTTTCGAAAACCCAGTGAACAGTGCATTTTAAAAGAATAAATTTGTGTGTGTGTAGCGCTCTACCATTTGAGCCACAGCTGCTCCTCCTCCGCCTTCTTCTTCTCTTCCTCCTCCTCGTCTCTTCCTCCTCGTCTCTTCTTCTTCTTCTCTTTTCTTCTTTTGTTGCTGCTGTTGTTTTGGGGTCAGTTAATTGGAAATAAGAGCCTCACAGACTGCCCTGCTTGTGCTGGCTTTGAGCTGCAATCCTCACAGCTAGGATCACAGGCATGAGCCCAGCTATAAATGAATTTTACGAATACCAATTGTAAAGTGGTTTAAAAGTAATTGGTAACACTACAATTTCAATTTGATAGTAGATAAAGCCTCATGAATTTACATGATTTAAAATAATAAACAGCTAGACAGAGTGGTGTATGATTGTAATCCCAGAATTTAGGAGAATGAGCAGGAGAATGGTTAAGTTTATAAAAAGCCTCGCCTGGGCTGTATACAAGCCCTATCTCAAAAATAAGCAAGCAAACAAAAACATTTTCAACAAATTGAAAGGCGTGAGGTATCAGACCATTGTCAGGGTGCTGGAGCGCACTGGTCACCAACCACCATACCAAATAATACTGCAGCGTCTCAGTTTCTAGGGTCAGACATGGGCTCTTGGCACCTGCAGTTGGGCACTAGGAGTCAGCCACTGGGTGTTGACCAGGGACGGAGCATCTACTTCCCAGACAGAAAAATTCTTCTCGATTTTGGCCAAAGGCCCTAATTCCTCACTGTAGAGACTTGAAGTGTCCACGGGACTCCATTCCACCCTATTTTTTAGAAGTGAATTACAAAGACCAGTCATAGTCAAATGCAGAAAGGAGGTTCCACCTTCTGAAGGAAGCTACAGACACTACCATTCTAGTGACTTCTTAGTAAACACGGCCATGTGGCTCTGCAGTACTAACCTCCTATGCCCCCTCTCTGTCTGTCTCTCTGTCTGTCTCTCTCTCGTTAGTTGTGGGGCTTGAACTCTGGGCCTGGGAGCTGTCCCTCAGCTTTTTAGCTCAAGGCAAGCGCTCTACCACTTGAGCAACAGCGCCACTTCCAGTTTTCTAGTGGTTTATTGGAGATAAGAATCTCACAAGACTTTCCTGCCCTGGCTGGCTTTGAACCACAATCCTCAGATCTCAGCCACCTGAGTAGCTAGGATAAAAAGCTTGAGCCACTGGTACCCAGCTCCTATGCTCTTAAGAAAAAATTTAAACAAAGACTCTAGTTTCTTTTCAAAGCATCACTCTTGGTAGTTGTTTCAATGATTATTCTGAAACTACTGAGTAAATGGAGTGACATAGGCCAAAGGAAAGCTTTTCAGTACCTTGAAGAAGCGGAGTTTTGAGAAGTAGGAAAGGACTGGCAGGTGTAAAATAGAAGACAGCAGGTAGAAGCGTTCCTCTGTTTCAGCTGGAGTTACCAGTCTTATGTCCTACTACCTTTTGTTTAGAACTCCTTAGGTCTTGGCATTGATGCATGCACCAGGAACAAGGGCCTTAAAGCATCCTTCTGCTCGAGGGAGCAAGCTGGCAGGAGCCAGGGAAGAGGAGCTTTCACAGATGTGTCCCCTGCATCTTCACAGCTCTGAAACTAGACTGAAGTGAAACTGGACTGCTAAGAGGCACAGGTCACAACGCGACAGAAATTTAGTTACATTCCCAATGGCAAATGTACTGGACAATGGATACTACCACCCATCTATAGTTTCCGCCTTTTTCTTTTTTGTTTTGTTTTGGCGATACTAGAGTTTTGAGCTCAGGGCCTTGTTCTTGAGTCATGTCTTTGGCTGCTGTTGCTTAAGTTGTTTTTCTGAACAGGGTCACGTTCTGAATCGTTTCATGTTCATACATGGGCTACCCTGGACCAGAATCCGATTTAAACTTCTGATGTAGTTGAGATGGCAGGCCTGCACCAACTGCATTGGCCATCTCCACACCCCAAGCGACTAGGATTGCCGGTGTGAGCCACCGCACCTCGCCATCTTTTCCTTCTTTAGCACCAGAAAACTTCAAGGACAGGTTCTTAGAATTACCTACCAAAACGTTTTTTTCCCCTTTCACTAAAACAAAAGCTGTTTCTGAATCTGTTTCTGCTGTAGCAGAGAAGCGACAGCATTCTGCTCCCTGGGTCACAGGGTGAGACCCCGCGGTGTCTGCGTGCAGTGTCTCCTCTGCTCACTCTCTGGCCAGACGCCTCGCTAGTGATGCCCTCCCAGCCCTGCAGGACTTTTCATTCCACTCCAGTCAGCTCTCCAAATCTGTAGTCATGGAAGAACAGGAAGCTCTGTGAGTGGAAAAGCATTTGCAACCCAGAGCTGATAGGAATGCCACTCTAGCCCAGTCCCCTGTTTTCTACCTTCTGTGCAGTAAGGGCATGATTACATCCCTTGGAGGACTCTGGCGACCAAATGAAAGGTGCTCTGTAGCAATAAAGCTGTGCCTACTAACTGGAAGAGCATTGCAAGGAAACGAGGTACAGGCTGGGTGTCCCTGGGTTCAAAGCCAAGTACCGCACTCTCAGAGGCCTGGGCTGTAAGAAGCCGCTGCTCAGAGAGCTCTGATTTCCTGATTTCCCCCTCCGCGTCTCCCAGGTGGCAGCTTTGGTGCAGCTGAGACAAACTGTCCCTTCCTGCTGGAAAAGAATGGAATTCGGCAGAAGGTCCAGTCTCCTCCTCTGCTACCTGCATTTACCGTCTTAGTACCTACGTATGGTTTTATTGTCACGGCACAAGTTCCACTGTTCAGAATTTAGTAGCAGCTACAAAGAACCAAGGCATAACCCCAAGAATCCTAAACTGTTCCTGCCCAGCATTCTCAGGGGGTACAGGCATCTTTTGGAGTATGCACACATGCCTGCACATGTCTTAGTAGACACTAGGTCTGGAGGACACAGCCCCCATGAATGCAGTACTGCTATCCCAAGGAGGGCTCAGACCAAGGAGTTAACACTTTTCCATCATGAACATTGTGGGGCATGCTGAACAAGAAAACTGAGCACAGAAAGCACGGTTGCATGGCCCTCCCTTTACACACGTCTAGCCTTTCCCATTTCTACGCTCTGCACCAGAGAGGTCCATGTGTGACCAACCATGAACCTGCCAACACAGGACTATCGGCAGTCACAGTTTGTGTCAGGGTTTGTGCTGGGCATTGTGTATTCTGTGTCTGACCCAGGGAATGACTTGTGTCCACCATCACAGCTTCACTGCCCTAAACATATTTCTTTCTTTGCTTTCTCTACCCATCCCTTGGCCTTCCCTAATCACCAGCAACTTTGGGTCTTTTAACTCTCTCCCGTTTCGCCTTTTCCAGATGCCATGGAACATCACGGCACATCATGTTTTCAGATGGACTTCTGGTAGTGTATCTATTTCAGGTTCTTCCATGGTTTTCTGCTTTGTTCTCCCCTTAACACTGAATAAGCTTCTCTCTAGTACTGAATAACATTCCATTGTCTTGCTATTCACTTACTGAAGGCCGATCTGGCTGCCTCCATTTTTGGCAACGAGGAATAAAACTATTTTTCTTTTTTGGAGGTCTCACTATTTAGCCCACTCTGGCCTCAAACTCAAACCTGCCCTAGGCCTAGTATTACAGGCTGCACAGTCACGTCTGGCTTATAAAGTGAAGTATCAGAGTATAAAGTTTCAGAAAGTATTATACTCACCGCCACCGAGGAACATCATTCTGTCATCACCTGTTATCTGTGCTAGTGCATATGTGTGTACAGTGTGTTGTAAGCAGAAGCTTTTCTCATTACAGGAAACAACATTTCAGAAATAGAAATGTTGCTTAACTGGTTCAGAGCTCTCCATTTGTTATCAGGTATGCCTATAACAGACGAGAGCAAAGCAGTTCTCACACCCAGTAAGGACCACATTTGTGCCTGGTGCTGCGGGGGGGCAATAAAGCTAGGGATATGAACCAACTGTGTGTGTGTGTGCGCGCGCGCGTGTATGCGTGTGCATGACTAATGTTGGATTTCTGGCCTTGGATTCATTCTGGAGCTCAAAGAAATAAAGAAAGAAATGGGACGCTTGTCATTTCTACTTCCACGAAGCAGCCTTGGCTTCACAACCACATGTCTCCTCTTCTCTGGCAAGCCAGCCTCTGTTCATCAGCTTCATCCTCCAGAAGACTGAGGTCCTACCGCCTCCAACCCAGGCTGTCACTGGGCACAGTGAATACAAAGTGATGTGATGGTGGGAGCTGCCACTCAGGTAGGCAGCCAGGAGCTTTGGAGATAGCCAAGGCAGGTGAACCAGCTAGACCTGAGCAAGGACAGCTCAGCACAGGCTCTGTCCACATCCCTCTGAGGGAAGAAGCTACCCACCAAGGACATATCGTGTATGTGCATACTAACCTGAATAAAACAGACTCGAACTGGGATTAAAAAAAGAGGTCCACTATCAAGAGAGCATACGGCCCGTGGTGGAACCCGGATACTGCGTACAGGGGCTCACTGGACACACTGGATTCCAGAAGCAAGGGAAGAGCACGTGGCAGTGGGCTTTGTGTGCACCCAGGGTCCGTGGTCGTGAAGTAAGGGAGTCATTACTGGGGGAGATCTCTGTGTCTTCGTGATTGCAAAGGTGTATGTGACGCAAGACCTATTACCATGTACTCCTGTATGTAATTTCCTTCACAGCGGTTATACCTTAAAGAACAAGACAAAACTGGCCCTCTGACTACTTTTCAACAATATCCAACAAAGACACCCTTATTTTTTTTGTCTTGGTACCAGAGCTGGTACTCTTACCACTTGAGCCAAAGCCATACTTCTGGCCTTTTGCCGGTTAATTGGAATTAAGTCTCAGGGACTTTTATTTTCAGATTAGTTTTGAACTGGATCCACAGGCGTCAGCCTCTTGAGTAGCTAGGTTATAAGTGTGAGCCACTTTGAGACACCTGGCTCCCGGCGTATGGAGGTAAAAGCTGAAAGGGGTGACGTCAGGCCCTTTCTACTCATGCGGCCCTTGTTATATTCTCCAGAGGGCTGGTGCAGACCAATGCACAGTAGCCCTCCCAGGCCAGGACCAGACAGCAAGGCATCAGGGTATAAGCGAGTGAGCAGAGACGGGCAGAGCTGCAGGAGATCTGCACTCAGGAGTCAATGTCACGTTAAGCTTTCAATAGCCAGTTCTTATGTGGTGCGTGTGGGAAGGGACAGCTGTACTGCCCCCTTTACAAGCCCTACAGGCCATACTCAGCACTGCTGTGCACGAGTATGGGACTATGTTGGAACGAAGCCTCTTCACATACACACCTCTGGCTAAAACCACAGGTCTCAATCTCAGCTGTATGGAAGCCTCTCAGCTGGACTCCAAGGATTACAGCACACACAACTCAGAGGCCTGCAAGAGCAGGTCAGGTCGCGGAGGAGGCTGAGGGGCCCTGGAGTCAGCATCAGTTCAGTATTTCTGGGTTCCTCATAGGTACACGGGCAGCTGGATGGCTAGACACTTGCCCTTGCTCTTGGGCCACGGCAACCAAGACCATGCAACATGCTTCGGGTCACCCAGGACACGCTCAGGTCTTTTATTAAGGTTTCTAAACTAGGATGTAAAGGCCAACATCACAGGAAACTTGAGGTGGAGTGTTAACTCTGTTGATTCAGGCTTCAGCAATGCAGTTCCCTGCCACATAGCCAACACAGCCCAGTCCTCCAGGCACCTGTGCTACTACCTCTGGGGAAATTTAAGAGATACTGTGCTGTTTTTAAAGGACAGAGTCAAGAGACTTATTTCTATAGCCCGAGTGGCACCTGGTTGAAGTGCAAGTACTGTCACACTCAGTGATCAGACAGGCATGAGTACAACAGGCTTGGGTCCATGAGCACCTTCTAAAAGAATGCCAGGCCTACGTGTGAATGCTGGTGCTGCTGGAGCTCTTCTCAGCCTCCTCTAAAGTCAACATCACAGCTACCCACTGCCTCCTTCTTCAACACTGGCGGGAACCCCCGCTGCTTCAAGAAGATAGGACATTCAAGGGATGCCTTAGAAGAGGCAGGGCCGCCCAGGCAGCACTCACCCATGCAAGGCCAGGGTAGTGGCCCAGGAGCCCAGCTTGTCCTGAAACTTCCTCTAGAGCATGACTAACATGCCCCATAAATTACTCCCCCTTTTTGCAATTATCTGTTCTAGGGATCTGATTATAAGGCAGGACGAACTACAAGAAAGAGGATAAAAGGGTTTCAAAAATATAATGTCCAGCTACTTGGGGGGTGGGAGAAAGGAAAGAATTTGAAGCCAGCTGGGGCAAAGTTCATAGAATCCCATCTCAAAAACAAAACCAAAAAGTGGGGAGGTGTTGAAGGAAACATCCCTCTAGTGGTAGACTGCTTGCTTAGCAAGCATGTGTCATGCAGAGGGGAAGAGGACGGGAAAGGAGAGAAGGAGAAAGGCGGGGGAAGAGCTACAATGTCAAATGCCAGAGCAAACAGATGAATGGAGATAACCGGTTGAGCACTGCTTATGCAATGTCAGAAGGGGAAGGAGTATCCTAGCTCAGACTCCTCATCACCATGTCCACTCACTCTCATAGGGCTGGCATAGTATGTATGATTTTTGTTTGTTTTTGCCAGTCCTAGGGCTTGAACTCTGGAACCGGACATTGCCCCTGCATTTCTTTGGCTCAAAGCTAACGCTCTACCACTTGAGTCACAGTTCAACTTCCTGCTTTTTCTGAGTAGTTTACTGGAGATAAGAGTTTCACAGACTTTCCTGCTGGGGCTAGCTTTAAAATGTGATCCTCAGATTTCAGTGTCCTAGGTAGTTAGGATTACGGGCATGAGCCAGTGGTGCCCAGCAGTTTGCATTTAAAAAAAAATCTGTACAATACAAGAATACACTGTAGACAAGTCCAACTGTACAAATAATATATTTATCTCTCCTCAGTAACAGAACACCACAACATAGCCTTGACCACACACTTAAGCACCTCAATCCAAAAGATTTTCTCCTCTTCTCTTTGCCTGAAGATCAACGTTTTACACCCTTTCTGAGGTGAGGGTCCTGGCCTCCACACTCAAGAATACTAGTGGGATACATACAACTCTGTCACCTTCTGTTTTTCCCTCGAGACCCCCTCATGGCATTTTAGCCACCATATGAACCTACCATATCACTCTGCTACTCAGGATCTACAGGGGTCACCGCCATGGTCATCCCCAAAACACTCATCCCGAGCACAGACCAACACAAGCACAACTTAGTGTGCTGGGGGCACTGATTTAGGAGTCCAGTCCACGCTGTGGCTAGTCTGATAGGGCTCCTTGCTGACCCCTCTCCTGCTGAGCCAGGGCAGCCACCTGCTTACAGGATTCAACAAATGCCTTTTTTCTAAAAAGTCAATACACTGCTCTGACAAAGGCCTGTCTGAGCAGAGATTCCGCACCCACATACATGCTCTGCTCTTTTAAGGCGCATTAGGAGGCAAAGGCAAAACAATTCACCAGGAACTCAGATGCTAAAAAGGATGTGTTATACTCCAGTGTAGTGTAATTCTGTTCATATTTAGAATTATAACAGGCAGTACTATAGTACAGGGAGAAAAAGTGTTTGGAGAAGTTCTGTATCTCAGGACAGTCTTATGGTCTGAGTAGCAGTGGGCCCCACACATCCTCACGTTGTAACTTTACCCAATGGAATGGGTCACTGGAAGATGATTGCATCACGAGGGTGCAGCCTCATGAATGGAAAGAGTACCCTTACAGAGCCTGCTCATTATTTTCCACAGAGGTATCATCTAAAAACCAAAAGGGAGCCCTCACCAGACACAAATTTTTCTTTACTCTGGACCTCCCAGTCTCTTAAACTGGGACATAAACTGTTGTTTCTAAACATCTAAGTTTATGCAAACTAAGACAGGAGTTACAAGGGGAATATGACTCAAACTAAACTTTTAAAACCTGTGTACTCTAGTCAAATCTGAATCAGCTTTCAACCTAAAAGGAGTAATAGAAACAGAAACATACATTTACCTGGAGAAAAACAGGCTTATGGTACCCCTTCTCAAATAGTGAGCATGACTACTAAGTTAGAGGGTTTCAAGACTTAGCTCCTTTGCAGATTACCTGAGCAAACTTTCTTACAAGAGCTAGGTTTCTAGCAAGAAGAAAGAAGATAAGCCTGGAGATGTACGGCCAAGTGCTGTCAGTAGTAGAGCTCCACTCAAAGCCTTGGGAGCAACCACAGTCTGCCAGCACCTTACCTTCATGCTTCTGGCCTCCAAAACCATGAGGACAGATTTCTGTTGTTTACTAAGTCACCAAGCTGGTAGCAGATATTCACAGCTGTCATAGGAATACATCTGAACAAAATTAAAAAAAAAAAAAAAGAGTAGATGACCCCATGAGTGGCCATTCTCTATGTGAAGTCAGGATAAATGGCCCTCTCTGCCCTCAGCCTTAGGGACAGCTACTCTTGGTCTGACTCCTGGAAAACTGGAGTAAGGCAGCCCAGACTTCAGGGCTAGCTCCAGGAAAGAAAGCCTGTACTTGGAGGAGCATCAATCTGGCTCATCATCTTACATGATGTCAAGGAGATTTTACCACAGAAACTAGATGTGCTTATAATGAGCTCAAATGATTCTTGTTTGGCCCTACTCAAAGTGAAAGGCTGGCATGGAAAACTACTTTGGAGGTGGCAGGATACTTACTGTCCTCCTGGAGGAGGGCTCTAGGGGCCAGGACCAGCCCTCACATGTGGTCAAGCTAGCTGACCAGGTGTATCCAAGACATACTCCCATGCCAGTCCAGGTTCAGCCTTCATATCAGAGGCCAGCAACCCCAAAGCTAAGAACATCTCCATCTTGGAAAGTAGCTGTAGGTATCACTGCAGCATATGACACACTAAAATGCAGGTGAAACAAGTTACAGTAGATAAAATGTGTCAACAGCATGGACTCAATCTACGGAAATGGAAAAGAAAAATCAGGTTAAGCAATATGGCTAGGTACCAGTGGCTCAGGCCTGTAATCCTACTTACTCAGGAGGTTGAGATCTGAAGATCAGTTTGGGCAGGAAATCCTTTGATACTCTCATCTTTAATTAACCACCAAAAAAGACAGAAGTGGAACTGTGGCTCAAGTGTTAGAGTATGAGCCTTGATCAGAAAAGCTCAGGAACAGCACCCAGGCCCTGAGTTGCCAGGCCTGGACTACTCCCGTTGTCCAGGGCTGTTGGAAGACCTCTGTCAACTCACTGCCACAGTAGAAGCGAATTCTACTATTAGGTATAGGCTACTATCAGAGAGGTATAGCTTCTTCCTTGGCACAACCAAAAGAGTAGCACTAACCAGGTATGCCTCAAGGCTTATACCTGCCAACTAAACAAGAAAAAGAAAAAGCTGAAACCTGGTAGAGCCAATCAATAGACATCAGAGTTAGGTCAAACTCAAAAGCACTTACTCTTCAATGAAAATATATGACATTTGTAAAGTGTTAAAAGCAGGTCTTTTTAAAAATCATTAGCTGTTACTACTTTGTGACAAAATGAAAAGAATGAAACAGAAAAGAAGAACAGGTCTGGGAAGGTGGCTCAGTGGTACAGCACTTGCCTTGCATGCATGAGGCCCTGGGTTCAATTCTTAGCACTACATAAGAGGGAAAAAAAAGCCGGAAGTGGTGCTGTGGCTCAAGTGGTAGAGCACTAGCCTTGAGCTGAAGAGCTGAGGGACAGCACCCAGGCCCAGAGTTCAGGCCCCACGACTGAACCCAAAAAGAAGAAGAAGAAAAAAAAAAGAAAAAAAAAAGAACAAAGCTCAGAAGATATAACCCATTTTGAGTACATTAACCCTGGAACAGCCAGGGCCTGCACATAACACACACGTGGATCCTCATGATGCACACAGTTTTACTTTATTATAGCTTCAGTGTGTGCTCACTATCTAAAAAATATCCATCTCTATTTGGGAGGTTCCCCCCCCAACTTTATACTACACTACCATGTTACAATTAGTATCTGTATGTATGCTTCTCAACTTATATAAAAGTTTATAATACAATTGCAGTAAACTCCCTGTAAATGCTTTCAAATGTCTGGTGAAGCTTTGGACAAACATGGCCCTCTTCAATTTCAGATTAGGGCAGATATTTTTTGTTATAAATTATCAAGAAAAGCCGGGTACTGATAGCTCACTCCTGTAATCCTAGCTACTCAGGAAGCTGAGAATTGAGGATCGTAGTTCAAAGCCAGCCCAGGTAGGAAAGTCTGTGAAACTCTTATCTCCAATAAACCACCAGTAAAACCAGAACTGGTGCTTTGGCTCAACGTAGAGAGCTAGCCTTGAACTGAAGAACTGAGGGACAGCGCCTAGGACCAGAGTTCAAGCCCCATGACTGACAGACAAAATGAATGAATGAATGAATATCAAGAGATGAGGTTCATGGTTAAATAACCCAGACAGGAAAGTCTGTCACACTCTTATCTCTAATTAACCAGCCAAAAGCTGAAAGTGGAACTGTGGCTCAAGTGTAGAGTGCTAGCTTTGAACACAAAAAAAGCTCAAGAGATGGTGCTCAATCTCTGAGTTCAAGCCCCAGGACCATCACATACATATGCGTATGTACATACACACACACACACACACACAATTATAAACTCAACTGATAATATGAAGCTCTTTATATAATAAAATAAGATAAAATGAAGGGTTCATTAGGACCCATTTCTAAACTCCCCCCAAAAAAGATAGGATATAGATACATGCATAGTCCTTGGAAAGGTACAGCTTTTACACTATTCTCAAAGAGCAAACAACCAACAAGATTTACTAAGTCATCTTATCTTTCTGAATGTATTGTAGCAACAAATGACGAGTAAGAGATGGCTGCCCTGTGAAGTAGTCACAGGATGCTTTACTTTCCAGATAGTTTAAAGTTTTGTCAACACACAGAAGAAATGTATGTAAAATATAAAATGATTTCTTTAACATGTGCCCAGGAAGAAAAACATAATTCATAACTCAAGTCCTTTGAAGAAACTGTTAGAAAAAAATCAAATTACAAACATAATTAAGATTGCCAGTGAGAAAAGGACAAAGTCCATAGTTCTTTCTCTAAAGGATGAGATAGGCCGAAAAAAACAAATGAAAACACTGATGTCCTGCTCCACCAGGGGAAGGAGACAAGAGATGAAACAATACTATGTCTCCAAATGTCTCTGTGTGAAATGAATCACAAGATCTTTTATTTGGGTGAAGTAATCGAGCAGTCAAACCAAAAGAGAACAGACAAGAGATCAGGGTGATCTTCAGATTCCCACAGGCCAAAGGGCTGGTGCCCTCCTGTGAACAGATGCCACTCAACAGCACCCCATCGCTCCAGAAGGGCGGTGTAGGCTGCCAGCTCGTCACCTCAGCAACGGCTCTAAACATATGTGCAGTGACACCAGCTGTAAATAGAGGATACATACTCCTTTCTCCCAGGGCCCTTCAAGCTCTTAATATGTGTGCATCAAGCCTAAAGCAGGTAAATTCATATTGTCAGGTAAGCCTTCATGAGTCAGTGAGTTTTAAC
Organism: Dipodomys spectabilis; assembly: GCF_019054845.1. Classification (NCBI taxonomy): domain Eukaryota; kingdom Metazoa; phylum Chordata; class Mammalia; order Rodentia; family Heteromyidae; genus Dipodomys; species Dipodomys spectabilis. Next base: position 689,064 of record NW_024870995.1, on the reverse strand, counting down.
CAAAACAGAGGGAAAGGTATGACAACTACATGGGCAAAGGTTTGAACTAAAAACTACAGGTTAAAAAAAAAAACCCAAAAACTTTCCAAAAAGAATGAATTCTACAGAAAGGTGGTACCTCACACCTGTAATCTTAGCTACTCAGGTGGCTGAGATCTAAGGATCACAGTTCAGAGCCAGCCTGAGCAGGAAAGTCCATGAGACTCTTTTATCTCCCATTAATCACCAGAAAACTGGAAGTGGAGCTGTTGTTTAAGTGGTAGAGCTCTAGCTTTGAGCTGAAGAGCTCAGGGACAGACTGCATCCAGGTCCAGAGTTCAAGCCCAACGACTGACAAAAAAAAATAATGACTCCTAGCTGACCCAGTGGCTCATGTCTGCAATCCCAGCTTCTCAGGATGTTGAGCTCACAGGATCACAGTTCAAAGTCAGCCTGTGCTGGCTTTGACCCTTATCTCTAATTAGCCACCAAAAAACAGAAATGGAGTTGTGGCTTTAATGGTAAGAGTACCAACCTTGAGTGGAAAAAGCCAAGAAAGAGCACAGGCCCTGATTTCAAGTCAGTCTGTGTACATGCACGCCCTACACACACTCAATCTTTCCCAGAGAAAGTAAAGGGCAGGCATACTGTACATGGAGTGCCACCTGCAAGGCAAAGTTCTGGTGCCACTGGCTCATGCTTGTAATCATAGCTATAGCTATAGTCCAATGACTGAGGTCTGAGGCTAGCCTGATCCAAAAAAAGGGAAAAATCCAAGAGACTCCATCTCCAATTAAACAAAACAAACAAAAAACCAAAGCAGAACTGGAGGTTTAATTCAAGTAGTAGAGTATCAATAAAGCAAGAAAACTGAGTAGGCTCAAGGCCTTGAGTTGAAAATTAGCTAGTGCCAAAAAGATTAAAAAAAAAAAAAAAGTACTGAAAAGAGATGGACAAAAGAATGAAAATACAGCAGCTGGGAAGTGGTGGAGCACCTGCCTCACAAGCATGAGGCCCTGGGCTCCATTCCTCAGCACCACATAACAGAAAAGGCTGGAAGTGGCATTATGGCTCAAGTGGTAGAGCGCTAGCCTTGAGCTGAAGAGCTCAGGGAGAGCACCCAGGGCTAGAGCTCAAACCCCATGACCACCACCACCACCACCAACAACGACAAAAGAATGAAAATACAACAAGAGTTGTACAGATGTGGAAAAAGAATGAAGAATTCAAGAATGGTGCTCTTAAGGAGTAGGGCAACCTGTGAAGGAATCCTAGTAAATCAGCTGAGTTCTACTTCAGCAGATGAGCAAATTAAAACTATTTACCCCCAAGAAGTAGGCCAAGTTTTAAATACATCTTTTAAATGACTAAGAGGTATGTTATTAGACCTTTAACCATGACTAGAGTAAGGAGAATATTTGCACCAAATGTTCTACAAATGAACCCCTAACAGAAACCATTTGGGAAGCCTGTTACCCTCCAAGTCTTCTGTGGCCAAGATCTCTAGAGAATCCCAGACTCCTGAACTGCAAACCAAGCAGCACACAAGATCTGTGACCTGAAAATGTCCAATGCAACAAGAAGGGTGAAAACCTCTAGAAACAGGCACACAAATTCAAAGCAAAGGAACTAGATCCCAACATTCTTGAAGACGGACCAGTCTTGCTCAAGAAAACACTGTGTGGAAACATCTACTCAGCCTCTTGGCGTTGGATGGAAACGGAGTAAAACAATGGAGGCACCAAAGTTAAAGGTTGGATCAAAAGTCTGGGAGAGAGCAAGGGAAGGGGTGATATTGTCCAAAAAGAAATGTACTCTTTACCAGACTTACTACTTCTTTCTACATCATCTTTATAATAACAATAAAAATGAAATTTAAAAAGGAAAAAATAGCTCTGCACCAGTGGCTCATGCCTGTAATACTAGCTATTCAGCAGGCCAAGAACTGAGGATTATGGGTCAAAGCCAGCCTGAACAGGAAAGTCTGTGAGACTCTTATATCAAATTAGCCACCAGAAAATACAGAATGGCACTGTGGTCCTGAGTTTAAGCCCTACAATAATTAAAAGATGAGCAGCTTGGATTTTATTCCAGATCTTACTTTACTAAGAGTTTGGAAGACACTGAAGGTATTCATAAAAATAAGATACTCCCAAGCACCAACCTTTTGCATTAAAGAACAAAATCCAAATGCTACCAGAGAGATTAAGAGGACAGACTGATAGTGATGACTCTTCCAACCACCAACACTTCTCACTGACGAACAGAACCTGAGTGCCACCATGATTAGGTAAGACAGTTCAACCAGAGCCAAGAAGTATAGAAATATGCCTGTTCTCCTTCTGAATACTGGAAAGAAAGTAAAAGAACTGAAGAAAGAGGAGGCGTCATATTCAAGGCACTTCTCTTGTCTTAATCCAACACAGAGAAAGGTAAAGGATGTGACCTTCACTGGGCCTTCTTCTCAGAGGAAGAGATGAGGAACAATAGTTAGAAAAGAGCTGAAGTATCAGAAAGTAGCTTGTTTAAAGCCTCATCCAGAGATGGATGGATCCCAGGAGCCATTTGTTCCCAAGAAAGAGCAAAAAACAGTTGCTTCTCAGCAGCCTTTTCAGTTGGCATCAAGAAGAGAGCCACAGTGTAAAGAGCATCGATGGTGGGCGCTTGGGGAAGTCAAACTACAGACAGACCAGAAGCAGGCGGAGCTGGTCACGCTACAGAAAGAACTGGTTCACAAAGTAAACCCGATGTAAAAGTACCTGACCACGGAGAAGAGTAAGTAACCTGCTAGTAGCCATGTAGGATCCGTATCCCCTGAACTCGCCACAGTTCACAGCTCAGCCCAGCTGCTACTAGCTGTGAACTGCTAATACTGCCTGGCAACCACACCAGGAGTGAAGAGAAATCCGTTTCTCCATGCTCACCTACCCAGGCCTCACACAACATCCCTGACAAATGTGGGCGCTGACTTTGCTGGTGATGCTTACGAGCATTTTTGATGGTGGTAATGAGACTCAACTCATTTATGCCTCAATCAGATCCCTTGTTGTTATTTCCTTCAATCAGCAGTTGATCTTTTGACTCAAGTCAAGTCCCTTGTGTCAGCAGAAACCAGTCTCAAAAGCTAGTGCAGGTGGTTTAGGCCTGAACTGCCAGCTACTTGGGAAACTGAGGTCTGAGGATAACAATTTGAAGCCAGCCCAAGCAGACATACTCCAAATGCTTCTCTTCAATTAACCAGCAAAAAGCCAAAAGTGGAGGAGTAACTCAAATGGTAGAGTGCCAGCCTTGAAGGAGAAAAAAAAGTCAAGTGAAACACAAGGCCCTGAGTTCAAGCCCCAGAACCAGCACAAAGAATACTCTCATGGACTGAGACTACTCTATACCTGGTCTGGCTTGAACAGAAACCTTCAGATCATAGCCTTCAAAGTAGCTAGGATTGTAGGAGTGAGCTAACAGAACCTAACTGTTTTTGTTTTGTTTGGTGCTGGTCCTGGGGCTTTTTTGCTCAAGGCTAGCATTCTATCAGTTGAGCCACAGTTCCTCTTCTGGCTTTATTGGGGTTTAATTAGAGATAAGAGTCTCAATGACTTTCTAGTCTGAGTTGGCTTCAAACCATGATCCTCAGATCTCAGCCTTCTGAATAGCTAGAATTACTGCTGGCAGGCTGCTCTCCTTTTTCATATATGTATTTTAATTAGAAAATAAAGATAAGTAAATCTTGATTGTGACTCAAGTGATATAGTACCTACCTAGCAAGAATGAGGCCCTGAGTTCAAATCCAATACCATTAGGGGAAAAAATGGGGAAAGTATGAGCTGATATACCTTCTCTCCCCCCACCTCTGGCTCCCAGTTTGAACTCAGTGCCCTGCATGAGCTAAGATGTACTCTACCTCTGAGCCATTCTGCTGGTTATTTTCAAGATATGCCAGGGCCAACAAGGACTGGACTCATCCTGTGTGCGTTCCCTGTCAATGAGCTATCAGGCACGCACCACTGAGAAGGAGTCTGTGCCCACGTCTATCTGGTTGGTGCCCAAATTCGAGGCCTCCAATCTCCACCTCCCCTCCCAAGCAGCTAGAGCCACACAGCCAACATTCTAAGACAAAAAAACAAAACAACTTGAAGTCTAGTGTTGGTTGCTCACACCTGTTATCCTAGCTACTTAGGAGGCTGAGATTCTGAGGATCATGGTTAGAAGTCAGCTCAGGAAAGTAAGTCCATGACACTCTTATTTCCTAGAAACCACCAAAAAGCCAGAAGTAGAGCTGTGGTTCAAAATAGAGCACTAGCTTAGGCAGAACAGGCCAAGGGAAAGCACATGAGTGCACGCATACATGCGTGCATGCACACGCACGCACGCGCACGCGCGCGCGCACACACACACACAAAATCTGATTATTTCACACAGCAAAAATGCATTTTAAAAGTTCCATAGTGAAAATACTCCCTTCTTCTCTCCACTCTATCCAATCTACAGACCACACTGAGTAGCTAGAACAATGTCTTACATAAAATTCAACTTGATTCTTCTCATAGAAAACCACTTGGGACCTAACATACATTCTTCACTCTCATCATTAAATACTGAGATTCCAAGGAAACACACAATTCTATGTTAAAACGTGAGTAAAATTAAAGACTATTTACTCCCTCGAGTGTCTGCAACGATTAACTTCCTACTTGAAAAGGGTGACAGAATGAAAAGCGATAAAGGAAATTATCCCTTACATTCTGAGTTCAGGATATGAAAATAATATGCATCATATACTCATACCGGTTTTCTGTCCCGAAACCTAAGTCCATTTTCTTTAAACAGTATCTTGACTGCCAAAAAGACAGAAAAATCAACATTTTAAGCTCTAATACTTTTTTTCTTTTTTGGTTGGTTGTGGGGCCTGAACTTGAGGCCTGGGCGCTGTCCCTCAGCTCTTCAGCTCAAGCTAGCACTCTATTACTTGAGCCACAGCACCACTTCTGCCCTTTTCTGCTTATGAAGTGCTAAGGATTGAACCCAGGGCCTCACATATGCAAGGCAAGCACTCTACCACTGAGCCACCTTCCCAGCCCTAAGCTCAAATACTTTTGTTTTATATATTTTGTTTAAAATTGTACTTCTGGTGAACTTCTAATATGAAAATCAGCTCAGATTCATGGCTTTCTGAGTAATTTATTACTAAAACAGAATGTGCACATGTATGCGCTGAGAACTGTGGAAGAGATACAGAGGAAAGCTTAGGGCTGATCGGAGGCAAGAAGGGGGATTCACAAAATCCTAGGTCTTTGCTTTGGATTACAATTTACTAGATAACTGGATGGGGGTTCACTGCAGTCAAAAACAGAGCAGCAGTGAGTCTGGTCAGTGGATGACCAAGGAACAGCATTCATAAACCACTGAGTTCAAAGGTCAAAGTCCAGTATGAAGGACCTACAGTTCATGTTTTAGGAAACACTTTAAACTTTGAAAAAGAAATTAACATCCAGTAAGATGTTTCTAGTATCCTCTATATTTGGCCTGGTTTGATCTGTTTGTCTAGCCTTAAAAGAATCCCTGTCTTGTTCCAACTGAATATAGTAATTTAACAGAATGAAGACAACTTGAGAACAAGACCATAGAACTGTTCCAGGTGCACCTAGTCTGCTAGTTCAATATGTGGTCCAAGAAATAGCTGCACATTAAACTTCAGTACCAAGGGTCTCTCAGAGCCTGGCTCCACTACTACTGGCTGAAATGTGAGCGAGCAAATTCATCTTTCTCAGTTTCTCTATCCATAAATTGGGGAGAGAGAAGACCATCATGTTCTAAGCCTTTGAGAGAATTAGATGATCTGTGTTCTATAGAAAACAATCAGCACACAGTAAATGCCCAATATGCACTGGCAGCTCCACAGCCCTCTTAGGACATTCACTGGGGTTTAGCCAATCCATTTCAGATCACGCTTGTATGGTGCTTCAAGCTCATGTTACTTTACTCAGAGCCTCTGCCTAGCCTCAGCCAAACAAATGACATGAATTCCTCATTATCTCCTCGTTCCCCAGTAAAAGAATTCAGAGCTAAGATTCCCCTCCCCTCCAGGCAGGACCTCCACAGGCCACGCAGTGGAGTCAGCACATTCTCATAGATGTCTATTGTCTGTGTGTCTTTCTGAACTGGCGGGCGCGTTTGATTGATTCCCCTTAAACACACACACACGCACGCACACACGCACGCACGCACGCACGCACAAATCCTGGCCTCTCCTATCTAAAGGCTACCTTGGCATCTTGAAAATTAGCTCTTGTTCTTGTACTGGAAGACAGGCAAGGCCAAGGCCAGGGCCAGGGCCAGGGCCAGAGTTAAGGCCACTAACAGTGTCTAAATCTGCCCAGGGGTTCCAGGGTGAAAGGGACAAAGAGGGTATCAGAGATGCAAACAGGACAGCAAGAGGTGTCAGCGCAGCAATCGTCATCCACAGATGGTGAGAGACAGCATATTCTAAAGGAGCAAACTTGCAGGTTTTTGTCTTCATCTTTGAGCAAACAACAAACCACATTTTCTTTGGTTCCATGTAAGGCTTCTTATGGAAAATGCCAGTGAAAACAACAGTTGCAAGAAATGAAAGCCACAGAAAAAAGGTATAAGACAGGACATACTATAGCAAGAGCAGACAGGGCAGGAAAGGGCTAAGAGGGGCTCAAGGAAAACTCTGAAGAATAACTAGATCCTATTTCTACAAACTGCCTCCAGGCCTTGACAGGTATGAAAACCTGAGTGTATCTCCCACACAAGAGCAAAGCCTGGGCTGGGAAGGTGGCTCAGTGGTGAGCGCTTGCCTTGCATGCCTGAGGCCCTGGGTTCGATTCCTCAGCATCACATAAGCAAAAAGAAAAAAGCCAGAAGTGGCCTTGTGGCTCAAGTGGTAGATCGCTAGCCTTGAGCTGAGGGACAGCGCCCAGGCCTAGAGTTCAGGCCCCACGAATGGACCGCCCCCCCCTCCCCCCGCAAAAAAAAGAAAGAAAGAGCAAAGGCTAACTAACAAGGTAGCAACAGAAAGAAGTGCACAATTTCCAAATGCAAAAAACCTACAGAGAAAAGGGGGGAAAGGACAAGTCATCCATAACATGTACAATATGACATGAGAAAACTAAACATAAATGTTTATAAGGGAATTTCAGGAGACACATGTGTATATATAATATATACACATAATATATACAATGTGTGCGTATATATTATACACATAATATATACAATGTATGTGTATCTATGATATATATTATATTATATACTATATTATATATTATATACAATTTATAATATATATTATGTATAATATATAATGTAATGTATATATAATGTATAATGTAGCATGAGGTTGCTCTCATGAAAGATAGTTCTGAGCATGTATGCACCTATGTCTTTATTAGATCCTCCAAGAGCAAAAGAGAAGCCACAGCCATTAGAGAGAAGACATTAAAATATTTAAGGATGGCTCAAAGGGGCAACCACCACCTAAAAATTCCCACAGAGATTTAGAAACAGCAGCAGTTATCTAATGAAGCAAAGATATAGTACCTGGCCAAAATCACACAGCACTGCCATGAACACCCAACCATACAACAGAACTACAGACTAATGATAAATACCCAGCTTCTTTAACCACAAACCAAATTATTTTTATTTCTGATCCTTTTCTTAAGTACAACATGTATAGACTGAAACAAGACAGTTTATGGTAGAGGGATTTTCACATTTGTTACCAATTCTCAACAAATCCAAGAGAAGGATCCAAGGAAGTGGAAGGTCCCAGAAGTGGGCATAGTTCTCTGGCTATAGGATTTTTTGGACTCAGTTGTCCACTGAACTTTGAAAAACAGAGAGGATTATAAGAGCAATTGTAAGAGCAGCAGAATGTACTGAGTAAAGTGTTTCCAACCAGACATTGCTGTCCAAACACCGGTGAAAGTAATAAACAACAAAAGCCCCCATGCCCTCCAAGGCAGCCGTCAGGAGCCCGGAGGCTGGTGTGGTCCTGAGCTCCCAGGCCACTGGCTAAGGAGCTACTGTCAGCCAGACAATTTCCAGCATGAACAGTTCAGCACCTAGGCCTGTGTCCTCCCATTCTTAAATAACCAACAAAGGTAGGGATTTGGAGGAGATAGAAGGGCTAAAAAGGCAAGTGCTGGAGGAAGACTTGAACAGACCAGGAGTATACCTGCAGAAAAGAAAGGTGGGTATACACAGACCTTTTTTTTTTTTTGGTGCGGTCGTGGGGCCTGAACTCTAGGCCTGGGTGCTGTCCTTCAGCTCTTCAGCTCAAGGCTAGCACTCTACCACTTGAGCCACAGCGCCACTTCCGGGTTTTTTTCTTTTTGCTTATGTGGTGCTGAGGAATCGAACCCAGGGCCTCAGGCATACAAGGCAAGCGCTCTACCACTGAGCCACCTTCCCAGCCCTACACAGACCTTCTTTAAATACTCTGAGTGTCAATCTTGTTCGTTAGACCTAGAGATAAAGATCACATCAGCTAGGCTGAGAAGTATAGTGTTCCAACTTGCTACAAAACATGTGCTTTTGCTGAATGCTGGTGGCTCATGACTGTAATCCTAGCTACTCAGGAAGCTGAGATATGAGGACTGCCGTTCCAGGCAGATTAGGAGATTCTTATCTCCAATTAACCAGCACAAAAGGTAGAAGTGGAGGTGTAACTCAAGCCTTAACCTTGAGCAAAAAAAAAAAACAAAACAAAAACAAAAAAACTAACCAAGAACTGAAAGTCATGAATTTAAGACCAAGTACCAGCATACACACACAACAACAACAACAACAACAACAACAACAACAGCCAGGTTTGGTAGAACACACTTATAATCCTACCTACCTGGGAAACTGAGGTGGGAAGATCACTTGATCCCAGTTCAAGATCAAGTTGGGCAACATTTGAGGCCCTGTAATACATACATAAATAAATGTTATTAGCTATGTTTGGCTGTTTCTCACAAATTGCTTTTGTAATATACTAAAAAGAATCAAATACAACATACCAGGAAGTACCGCAATGTTAGCACATCTTTGGAAGGAAATGAAACACCTTTCCAGTGCTAAAGCATTCCTACCCAAGCCTGAGATAGGCTAATTTCATAGGTAAAACTCTCATTTGGTAAAGCAGTATCTAAATTACCTATGAGCTCACAATGAAGAAAGAATGAGCCATCAAGTCCTTCTCTTAGAGCAAATTTCATGTGAGTCTAAATTGACAACTTAATTCTCAAGGAATTACACACTACTGATAATACTCTCAGCTCTGAGCCTGGCAGAATCAAGGCAGACCATCTGCCCTCTAAACTGTCATGAACATGAATACCACTGCCACAACACAAGTGCTAGAGACAGGCTGTGCAAGCATCCGTTTTCATCTCTAGTAAAGACCAGGTAAAACTCACACAGCTGCCATTTTCTATATATAGCCACACCACATGAACACAGAGACTTAAAAGCAAAGACTTTCAGTGAAGTGAGAGCTGACTTCTAAGGACCCAGCCTGCATGTCAAAGGAACTTAATTTTAAAAAAGACTGAAAAAACTCTTCTAAATATAGGATCTGTGAAATTAATGACATCATGCAAATAAAGCTTTGCCTCTAAAATCAGAAATAACACAAGAATGCACAAGCTTCTCAAGCTGCAGGGCACAAATGACAGAGGTGTGATCTTGTAGTTCCTAGCTCCACATTTACATGTTAGTCTTGACTAGGCTGATGATGCTACCGTCTTAGCTAGCTGGGGCAGCCAGCCAGAGAAGTCCACTACAAAAGTGCTGTCCACAACCATCTCTCCACACTGAACCTACAACTGGATGGTGCCGCCACTGCCAGTTCACAGATGAGTTTCAACGCCAACAATAAGAGATGTGCACCCTAGTCTCAACTGTATTCCAAGTGATGCAGGAAGAAAGATAAGAAAGATGACATCTGCTTTGCTCTTGTGTAAAGGCTACACAACCCTAAAACAGTCAGAGATACCAAATCAGGATCACACATTTTAATCAGTCAGTAAATAATATTTAAGTATAAGTGTTGAAATTGTAAAGAATTTCATATAATAAATCTTTCATACTTAAAACGTGACTTCCCACTGAGCACAAGGAATATACTACAAGAGGTCAGCAAATCTTTTTCCAGGAAGAGCCAGATGACAAACACTGGGCTCTCCAACTCACATCTTCACTGCTGCTGTGAACAATTCTTTAAGGACGTGAAAAACCTTCTCAGCAATCTGGTTATATAAAACAAGACCATTAGCTGTATCTGGCCCACAGCCACGACATGCTGACCATTGGTTCCCGACAGCAGCTACTCTGTGACAGTAGCAAGGCACTACTGGAGACTCACACACATTCTGTGTCCATATATCCCAGGTATCTGACACTGGGTGGGTATGTGTGAGATAGATATTTTTGTTTGTGTACCAACTCCAGGTCTTGAACTCAGGGTTTTGTGCTTTTTCACTCAGCTTGCTTGCTTAAAGCTAGCACTCTACCTCTTGAGCCAGGCCTACAGTCTGGTATTTTGCTGGTTAATTAGAGAGGGAGTTTTATAGGCTTTTCTGCCCTGGATTGGCTTCAAGCCCCAATACTCAAGGTCTCACTCTCCTAGTAGCTAGTGTGAGCCACTGGTGCCAGGCATGAGCTAGACATCCTTGACAGAATGGAGTGGTGTCCCCAATAGCTCCATGTTTCCTCAAACTGCTGTGTCAAGTCCTCGACATCAATGACAACGCGCGTGCCATGCCACCACACCAAAACTACAAGTGTCTGCAAGACACCATACTGTGACAAACAACTGCATTCATCTGGTTCTAGTCTTATCACAATGCTCACACTATTCACTGGTCTGAACACAAAGTTCTAAATCAAACCAGATTCCATTCCGCTGAAACTAAACATCTCAAAAAATTTTGTATATTTTTCTCTTGCTCTCAATTTATTTTTTTAAAAATCTTTTTGGTGCCAGTTCTGGAGCTTGAACTCTGGGCCTGGGTACTGTTCCTTAGCATTTTTTCTCAGGGCTGGTGCTCTACCACCTGAGCCACAACTCGCACTTTCGGCTTTTTGCTTTAAGCATATTTACAGTGTATTTGGATCATTTTCTCCCCTCCATTTCTCTAGTCCACTCTTCCTCCTTTTCCCAAAGCAATTTCAATAGGTTTCAGTATTCTATTTCAATAGTTGCAAACAATCTATTTCGATAGTGTTCAGCCTCCTCCTTCATCCTCTTTTATTATTAGCTCAATCCCCTCCTGCTAGTACCCACTTCTCAACAGAGCCTATTTCTCTTTCCTGTCCACCAGAATATTTAAGGGCAGGACAGGTGCTGACCCAAGGAAGTCAAAAGAAATAAGAAACTGCTTCAACCTCTACTGCAGTGCACCTAGACTGCTAGGATACTCCAAGCCTAGAAATAACACTTCACCTACTGAAGAAACAACAAAAAACACATGTTAATAAGAAAGGCATTTAATTATATGATGTTAATTCTTTCTTGTCCGAGTTCTCAACTACACTAAATTATTAAGAAAACCAGGGGGCTGGGAAGGTGGCTCAGTGGTAGAGTGCTTGCCTTGAACACATGAGGCCCTGGGTTTGATTCCTCACCACCACATAAGCAGAAAAAGCTGGACGTGGTGCTGTGGCTCAACTGGTAGAGCGCTAGCCTTGAGCTAAAGAGCTGAGGGACAGCGCCCAGGATCAGAGTTTAGGCCCTATGACCAGCCAAAAAAAAGGGGAGGGGGGGCTACGGATGCGTTTAATGATAGAATACTTAACTATCATATCCAAGGCTTTGGGTTCAATCTTTAGCCTCACAAAAGCAATACAACACACACAAACATACACATGCTAAAAGAACATTAAAAACAAATCCCCACGATCCATAAATCTCCAGTAAAACACTATATTTTTAGACAAAAATAAGGTCATATTGAATCTAGTTTTGCTTTCTCAGTCAACATTCTCTGCTTCTCCATCTACAATTAAAAGTGTTACACATGAGAAAAAGTTCCCCATTTCAACTCCACAATACGGGATACCTAAGTCCGCTGTGCATATAGTTCTGTGTCACCTAATCAAAGTGTGATGACCCATACCCCTCACCTGCTTTTTCCTCAGTGCTCAAGGTGCTCTCCTGTGTGTGCATCGGTGCATCGTGTGGTGAGGCTGGGGTGAGGATGCAGCACGTGGAGGAGAGTGCTGCGGTGCCTATTATGGACACAGCGCACGACAGCCAACAGTGGTCTGGATGCTCTGCGCAGGACAGACAGGCCCCCTGGCAAGGGAGAGCCTGGTGGGCAGACAGACAGTGCTGAGAATTCCTGCTGGCTGTGTGCCGCTGGTTTTCTTCTCTCTGGCAGCCTGTTAATAAGATCTGTTGGGCTTATAACTCCTCAAATGTAGGCTCATGTCTAAGGCCAAAATGACATCCTATTTCTGGTTAGGTGAGAGGCAGGTGGAGGAAAAAGGTCTTCGTAGATAAACCACGAAAGGAAAACAAATGATTTGGGGATAAAAGCTTTAAGACGATAGAACATACCAAAAGCCAACGAATTTAAGATTCCTAGGCAAATCTGAATGTTGCTTCCTGGTCTTGATTTCTACCAGCTCTGGGGGAAAAGCAACTCTAGAACTACTCCAGAGGGAATAAGAAGAGAGGCAGTTGTTGAATGTCAACTCCATTGTAAGGTTGTTTTTGTTTTTGTCGGCCGTGGGTCCTGAACTCTGGGCCTGGGCGCTGTCCCTCAGCTCTTCAGCTCAAGGCTAGCACTCTACCACTTGAGCCACAGCACCACTTCTGGCTTTTTCTGTGTATGTGGTGCTGAGGAATCAAAGCCAGGGCCTCATGCATGCAAGGCAAGCGCTCTATCACTGAGCCACCTTCCCAGCCCTAAAGATAATTTTTAAAAAGGGGAGTGGTGGGGAGAGAGAGATGTCCTGCGGAGGGCTTCTAAACTGGTGGAAGATGAAATCTAACACTTTAGGAGACAGACAGGCTTCAACATGGGTCTCAGTGGCTCTCTGCTGTTTACTCTGCAGAGCAGGTGAACCAGGCTGCTGGGGCCTGGGGCAGGCACAGCTGGGAGGCAGCAATCAGGACCAACAGAGTGCGGACCTCTGCCCAGTGTCATTGTGCAGTGTGGGTTCTGAGTGCACCAGACTGAAGGCCAAAAAGGGCAATAGCCACGAACGTAAGCCAAATCAAGACAGCACCAAGAGGAGAGAAGTACGGGACCCAAAGAGCCACTTCCATGCTTTACTTTCACTACCCTTCTCCCTCCACCCAGCAAAGCCCCCCATGGACTCCTCACACCTGTACACACTCAGCCTTCGTGAAGTCAGCTAAACAACTGACAAGGTAAAGAATCTAAAACAGCATTTTCCCCAGGCCTCTATGCTCCACCTTTATCTTCCACACCCCTGAGGAGAGAGAGTCTCACCTAAGGCTTGCCCTACCTTGCACGTTCAAATCCTTAAGACAGTGGACACACAGGGAAGGCACTAACCAGCCTAACAAACCCAGTTCCGAGCCACACCAGACACTGCTGGACTCTAGCACAGCGCTCTAAGAGCTCAGCGCTGCTTATGGGGAACTCAAGCCTAAGCACACCTTGGAAAGAAGCTAAACCTGCCTGGGAACTATTTCCCCCACTTCTATGCAGGCAAGCACTTGCTCTGAGGTTAGTCTAAGCCATTAAGATGAAGACATGAGTCAAACAGTCACCTAGGTATCAAAATAGAATTGAAATCCAGAACACAACACCTACCTCCACACCCTACTAATAGAAAAGACAGAAAGACTAAACTCCAGAGGTCAGCACTTCCACGGTGAGAAGAGAGCCTTTTTCACTGGAGGGGGGAAAATCAACCCAGGGCCTTACTCGAGACAGGCACACACTGTACAACACAGCACGGGTGCAGCCTAGGAGAGTACCTGCAAATGAACACGGCATTAGGAGTGCACATGGGTGGGGAAATGGGTTAGGAAGGAAAGGGACAGGGGAAAAAACGTGTCCATGCCCTTTTTACCCCAATCTAACCCCATTATATTTTTAAGACACCCTATATTTAATGCCTCAGAAACATGAAGATATCGGTGGGAGGCCCCAGAGGAGCTTGTGCCAATCAGAGCTGGTTCACACACTGTCTGCTCCACCCCAGGGATCACACAGCCAGAGGTGTCTTTTCCCTTCTTTTCCTCACCACACCATTTTAAATGATACATTTAAAATCTGTATGAAGCAGAATGGAAGCAGTTTCTGTCTTTGCCTACAGATCTATCCAACATGCTGCGTGTTTCCAGATGACTTAAAAAGTCAGCACACTATGTCTGTCATTAGAGAATGAGGACCAATGGGAACTATCTGGCCAAGGAAGAGATACACTGAAGGCTGTTCCTTGTGGAGGAACCCCCATAGGAAACGACTCAGGCCATTACTGGGCTCAGAGCCCACCAACCGTGAGCTCACCTGAGTGAGCTTGAGTCTGGGAGCTCAGAATGTCACATCTCAGCAAGAGAATGTCATTAGCTCAAAATTGGGGCCCCAGTCTATCCTACAACCTTAAAGGAGATGAGTACAGCAAAAGGTTCCTAAGGAACTATCCAGATCCCAGAATAAAGCTGAAAAAATTTTGAGGAATACAATGTCTGGTTTCTGATCACACATTACCAGGCACGGAAACTGGAACAAGTTGATCAAACAGTAAGGCACTGGATTACAACTAAAGGATGAAAAACGCAGGAGTCAGCACCCATATGACTGTACAAGAGACCAACCTTCCTCACAACCAGATGCTTCCCTCCTCCTGCAAAGCAGGCTGCATCTGGCAGCTGCTTAGGAGAGCAGCGCATGGGAGAGTGTGTGGATGGGAACGGCCACTTGCTGTGCAGGAGCCTCACAGGCCTCCTCACCAGCATGGGCATGAGGCCCTGCCCTCCACAGGCACCGTGATGGGACGTCAGAAGAATGCTTACTGCAGTCAGGTGCTGGTGGCTCGCCTGATACTCAGCCCAGATATTCAGTTCAAAGGCAGCCGGGACAGAGAAAAGTCCATTTCCAATTAACCAGAAAAATGCTGAACCGGGTCTGATTCTAGACATACAGGGCAGCCAGGAGCAAGAAAGCCAAGGCAGAGTTTGAGGTCCCGAGTTCAAGCATCAGTACAGGCAGCCAGGCACATGGGCATGCAGACATCTGCGTATATGCACAAATTCTCCCTCTCCCCCCACCTCACACACACATGCTTAAACTTGTATCTTAACCTTTCCAGAGTTTATCTTTTATTACTTGTGTTTTGGGTTTTTTTTCCCTGAGATACTGGGAAATCTAACGCAGGGTCTTGTACATTCAAGGCAGGTGTTTACTCACTGAGATATACCTTCAGGCCCCTCAGGACAGGAACAGATAAACTATTCAGGAATACAATCAAAGGATATTATACAGCCAAAAGCCAGTGGCTCATACCTGTAATCCTAATTACTTAGGAGACTGAGATCTGAGGATCAAAGTTCAAAGAGTCCAGGTAAGAAAATCTATGAAACACTTTATTTCCAGTTAACCACAAAAAGCTAGAAATAGAACTATGGCTCAAGTGGCAGAGGAACAGCCTTAGGCAAAAACAGCTGAGACACCTGGGCCCACATTCAAGCCCCAGGACCAGCATGCACACACTCATGCACACTCAACACACACAAGCACATTATACATGTGTGTGACATACATGGTAAAATATATTAAAATATTAAAAAAGATACTCAGAGAAAAAAACACCGAAAGAGTTAAGAGTTTCATGAGACTCACAAGTCAATGGGTAAAGCCAATAGAACGACACACACAGAACCACAAATAGCTTGGGTGTTCCCATGCCCTTTCCTCAACAATGGACAAAAATGGTTAAAAATCTGTAAAGATGGTGACGGCCAAGGCCTGAAGATTAACAACCTCAGATCACAGTGCATTTGCCCAGTTACTTATTAACAGACAAAAAGTTAGAACAGGAGGCACGGCTCAAGTGGCAGAGCACAGCCCCGTGACGGAAAAAGCAGAGCAAGATCAGGAGGCTACAGTTCAAGCCCAAGTACAACACCAAAAAGAAAAAAGAAAAGCCAGGAGCTAGTGATTCACACCAGAAATCCCAGCGACCCAGGAGGCTGAGACCTGTCCTGTCACTTCATCCAAAATTCCTTTTCTAGACAAAGTGACTATTTCTTCAAAGTTCACTTGTTATTCAAAGTCTACCAAAGTACCACTCATGACCCTTAAGCACGCCCAGGAAACAAGGTGGCCCTCATTCCACACTGCACATATTTTCCTACAGAAGCCTTGACAGTAATCAGAGGACAGAACCTTTCTGCTGGATCTATGTGTCCTGAGGGTACGATGGCTCCTCATCTACCAGTGTTCACAGGTTACACCAGGGTCTCAAGAGACAGGCACACGGACAGTTGAGGGAAGTTCTCTATACCCACTATAACTTAGGTACACAGCCATCAGAAAAGTAAGTCCCTGTGAGACTCTTATCTCCAATTAAGCACTCAAAAACTGGAAGTGGTGCTATGGTTCAAGTGATAGAGTGCTAGCCTTGAACACAAAGAGGCTCAGGGGCAGTGCCCAGGCCCTGAGTTCAAGCCCCACAACTGACAAACTGACAAACCAACACACACACACACACACACACACACACACGAGAGAGACAGAGACAGAGACAGAGACAGAGACAGAGACAGAGGGGGGGGGAGAAGGGAGAGAAATGGAAAAGAGAGAGAGGGGGCCAGCAATTTCATACTAGGCTTACCTGTCACTGGAAAATAGTTTGGCCACCCCCCCAACTGGCATTCTACTACTCCTTGGTATCATGATACTTCTCTTTAATATAAAAATGTAGTTTCTCCCCTCGTTTCATTAAGCATGAAATAAAAATCATGAGTTATATTCTATGACAAAGAGAAGCAGCATGATTATACATGTTTTTCCATAAAAACAATAACAACAAGGCCTCAACAGTTAAACGCAAGACGTTCCTGAGTCTATTTTTTTTTAGTTCAAGAGTCTTCCTTCTGAGCTAAGGCCAACAGGCTTCAGTCCTGTTGGAAAGCTTCTTAGTCCTCATAGCCAAGGCAGAAAGTATTTTTTCCAAGATTCTTTACTGGTTTTAGAGAATGCCCCAGTTGTAAAAAATAAAATCTCAACAAGCAAATGAAACATTACATGTTAAGTCACTACAATCCAGATTATCTTTTCTCTACAAAGCATACACACTGCTAGAGCAACTGACCCGCTGAACCACAACTGGAGGACTCTCTCCCATCTAAAAGATTAGGCATTTTGAATTTTTTTTTTTGGGGGGGGGGGCAGTCCTGGACTTGAACTCAGGGCCTGGGTTCCGTTCCTGAGCCTCTTTGTGCTCAAGGCTAGTGCTCTACCACTTGAGCCATAGTACCACTTCTAGCTTTTTCTGAGTAGTTTATTGGAGATAAGTCTCACAGACTTTCCTGTCTAGGCTGGCTTGAAACCATTATCCCCAGATCTCAGCCTCCTGAGCAGCTGGGATGACAGGCGTGAGCCACCGGCGGCCACCGCTGGAGCAGCTTCTTAACAGGAAGAATTATGCAAGCAGAGTAAACTGGATGAGCCCCAGGGAAGGGTTGTGGGCTGCCAGAGGAATGGGCTGGGACACTGCCAGCTCCACAGTCCTAGGAGCAGAGTCCATGTAAAAGGATCTTGACAGCAGGGTTACATAAGATTTTCATCCAGGAGTGCTGAAGCATCCTTTGCTACTGATATGCAACAGAACACAGACTGAAGGAGAACTACAGCTCTGGAACCAACACACAGTGGAGGACGTGTCTGTAATTAACAGACAGACCAGACTGACAACAGCAAAGGAGTAGGAGAAAGGGAACTGCACAGGAGTCCACACGAGATCCCCTGGGGAGGACCGCACAGGAGTCCACACGAGATCCCCTGGGGAAGACCACACAGGAGTCCACACGAGATCCCCTGGGGAGGACCGCACAGGAGTCCACACGAGATATCCTGGAGAGGACATCACAGGAGTCCACACGAGATCCCCTGGGGAGGACCGCACAGGAGTCCACACGAGATCCCCTGGGGAGGACCGCACACACTCTTCAAGGAGAGGCCTCTACTAAGAGGAATACTCTGAAGCCACACATGAACTTGGGAGTTTATGAGCAAAGGTAAGTTAACAGGGTCATCAGTTCACTGGAGAATGTGCTGAATCTGAGATGCAAAATGTGACCAATCCAGGGCTCAGCTCTAGGCTTGCACACACCCTGCTGATAAAACAAGAATGTACACAGACAACTTCTGCATGCTAGCAGGGGCTCCTTTTCACAGGCGGCAGGAAGTCATCAGCCTTTAGCCACATATAGGAGGAATGGCCCTTCAAGTCAGTAAGACAAAGGCACAATTTCACCTCTTCCAGCATTCTTCTATGCACACCAATGAAGGCTGGAGACTTGGACAGTGATGGTCCAGTGAGGAGAGACCTGCTCCAAGGCTTCACCAGAGCTTGCCAAAGACTCTGATCTGTGCACAGCAGCAGCCCCCGACAGAAACCCTAGACTCTGAGCCCCAAGCACCTTCTGTCATTTGGGTGTGTGTGTGTGTGCAGGTGCACGCAAGCATGTTGTGCATTTGTGTGTCTGGCTGGGCCTCTGTAACCTGTAACTCTAGCCACTGAGAATGCTGAGATCTTCTGGTCTATCTGTGTGTATTCATGTATCTGTGTGTGCATGCATGTGGCTGGGCCTCTGTCACCTGTAACCATAGCTACTGAGAACATGGAGATCTTCTGGTGTTGTGTGTATGTGCACGCACGCATGTGTGGCTGGGCACAGATAACCTGTATCCCTAGCTACTTAGAATGCTGAGGTCAGGAGGATCATGATTTGAGGCCAGTTTGGACAGAAAAGTTCACTAGACTCCGTCTCCGAAATAACTGGCATGGCTCAGTGAAGCCAGAGCCCGGCTCTGAGTTCCAATTCTGGTACTGAAAAGGAGAACAGAGGAGGGACACAGAAGCAAAGGGGAGCGGAAAACAAAGGGAGAAGAGGAGAGTTAGTCCTGTAATCTAGGAACATGGGAGTCTGAGGGGGAAGAATTACACGTTCAAGAACATCCTGGGCTACAAATGAAGAGTCTGTTTAAAAAAACGAAATTTTTAATAATAAAAGCTGCAGACGGGGGAACATGGTTCAAATGGTAGAACATCTGCCTAGCAAACCCTGAATTCAAATCCCAGTTCACACACACACACACACACACACACACACACACAGCTAGTGTTCTACCCCACATTAAGAGCTACTAGTCTAGTATCTGATAAAGAAATTTAAAAGTAAAAGCAAGACATGCTGGCCTAAGGAGGTTGTGGGCAGGACACAGACCACTTGGCCACCCAGCTGACTGCATGCCACCATTCAGAAAGGAACCTGGCTGGAAAGGGGGCTTGGTAGAGTGCTTGCCTAGCATGCATGAAGCCCTGGGTTCAATTCCTTAGTATCACATAAACAGAAAAGGCCAAAAGTGACACTGTGACTCAAGTGGTAGAGTATTAACCTTGAGCAAAAGCAGCCCAGAGCCCTGGAGTTCAAGCCCTAGGACTGGCAAAAAAGAATATATTCAATTTTGGCCAGGGACCAGTGGTTCAGGCCTGTAATCCTAGCTACTCAGGAAACTGGGATCTGATGATCACAGTTTGAAGCGAGACTTGGCAGGAAAGTGACTCTTACCTTCAATAAAACACTAAAAAACCAGGAGTGTTGCTGTGGCTCAAGAGGCAGAGCTGAAGGACAGTGCCCAGGCCCAGAGTTCAAGCCCCACAACCGACCAAAAAACAACAACAACAACAACAACAACAAAAAAAAACCTGAAGCTGAGACACTTTACTCCACCTCTGGACCAGGACTCTAGGACCCCAGAGAAAATACCTGTACCTTCCTCTCACCATCAACCTCACTGCTCTGAAGAGTGGTTTAGAAAGAAGTCATTCCCAGTGTTGCTGCATTCCTCTTGAGATGTGGCCACTGTCATGAACCAGGATGAAGGAGAGGGCAGCATGGAATATAACAAAGCAAATGCCTGTGAAGAAAGTCTCAGCTCAGAAGAATCAAAATGGTGTTCAAAAATATATGACTGTTGGGCGCCGGTGGCTCACGCCTGTCATCCTAGCTACTCAGGAGGCTGCGATCTGAGGATTGCGGTTCAAGAACAGCCAGCCCAGGCAGGAAAGTCCATGATACTCTTATCTCCTATTAACCACCAGAATACCAGAAGTGGCGTTGTGGCTCAAGTGGTAAAGTGCTAGCCTTGAGCTGAAGAGCTGAGGAACAGCACCTAGGATCAGAGTTCAAGCGCCAAAAACAAACAAACAAAAAAACTGGTTTTGTTTACTTGTGTCACTGAAGACCAGAGACAATTTACAGTTATCCAAGAGGTCCTGCAGTGAGTTTACAGTACATAAAGACAGTGGAAGATATGGAAGATCATCAGACACTAAAAGAAAACCAGTTCTAAGGCCATAAAAAGACAACAAAGGAATTTTATAAGAATATGCTAAGAAACAAAAGGCCATCTGAAAAAGCAACATACTATATGACTCTTAATTCCATAGCATTCTGATAAAGGAAAACCTACAATCAGTCAAAAGACCCTGGGCTGCTAGGGGTTAGGGAGAAGAGAGGGATGAACTGGCAGAGCACAGATGTTCAGGGCAGTAAAACTGTTCTGTGTGATGCTATAGATATAAGCAGATTATAAGATGTAAGTCATTATCACTGGTCAAACACACAGGATACACAGCATCCTGCATGAACTTCAATGTGAGCTGTGTCCTCTACTGATAACTGTGTCAGTGTGAGTTCATGGATGTTAACAGATGAGCTACTCCAGTGTAGAGTGTTAATATGGAAAAGATTTGTGATGAGAGGGGAGCTCTGTATGCTCGATTTTCACGTAAACTAAAAACTGTACAAAAGGTCCAAAAGAAAAAGACTTTTATTTTATTTTATTTTTTTTGCAGTGATAGAATTCAAACCTAGGACTGGACAAGCTTTACCTCTAAGCTACATCCCTAGCACTAGGCTCTTTTTAAAAAAGTGACCCTTTTGGCACTAAAACAATGTGTAGAGCAGGATTCACAAGACTGAAAATATTGAATCAGTTCCCAGAAATTCTGAGGTCTAGTCCACCAAGTCCTATGGCCTGCAGGTTACATAACAAAAAGCTGCACCTGAGGCTCTGTGGTAGGGGTCCCACGTGGCCCAGCTGCCACCTGGCTCCAGTCCCAACACAGAATGACACCCCAACTTGGACACTCCTGCAGCCATCACCAACCACTCTTCTAGGGGTCTCTCCTCAGGTTCACAAGCAAGCCGATATACCTCTACCCAGCCTCAGGGTGGACCTGAACAATGCCCCCCCCCAAGCACAGACAGACAAGTTTCCACCAGGAAACGTAATTAAAATCTTGTCAGTTATAGTAAATTTCTATAGACGATGCAGTCACTGAAAACCCTGTGGTCCAAGTAGTGTGCTTGCACGCATGAAAACAGCAATGAAACCTGCTGGAGTTGTTTTGAGAGGGGGGAGGGGAGAACAGGAGAGGGATGGAGGGGTGAGCTGACTGGGATACACTGCATAGAAATGTAAAAAGGCCAGAATGAAGCCATCCACATGTGACTAATTTAAAAATAAATCGAGTTGTAAAATGAAACTCTATTCAGGAGCCAGGTATGATAGCTCACACCCAGAACCCCAGCACTTGGGTCGCACTGGGAGAGCACCTGGGCTGAAGGGAAGGTTCTGTCTCAAGCAAAAACCTGCTCTATTTAACCTGGATATCATACTGATAGCAGTGCTTGCACAGCATGCGTCAGTGTCCCAGACCCTACCCCTCACATGTGGGGGCTGCACAGGTGGACTAGCATGTTGACACTTGCCAAAAGTCCCAACTAAATACAACATAAAAACTTTGCATCAGGGGTGTGGCTCCATGGTAGAGTTTAAGCCTCAGTAAACCCCAGAGAGGAGGAGAAGAGAGGGAAGCATATGATTCTAGCTTATAAATCTAGCTACTGAGATTGAGATCTCTGGATCCAGGTTAGAAGCCAGGCTGGGGAGAAAAGCCAAAGAGACTTTATCATCAATTAACCAGCAAAAAGGTTAGGCTGGTGGTGTAGCTCAAGTAGTAGAGGGCCAGCCAGCTGTGAGTGAAGAAGTTGAGTGTAAGGTCCTGAATTCATTTCTGGTACCAGCACTAAGGAAAAGAAAGGATCTGCTGGGTGCCAGTGGCTTAACACCTGTAATCCTAGCTACTGGGGAATTGGTTTGAAAATATTTTTATTATTTATTGTTAATTTAATTAGAATAACATTTTGGCTATTTTTGGGAGGTTGAGGATGAAACTAGAATTTGTAACAAGAATCAGTTAAAACATTTACCCAGTAATTTAAAAAAGCACCCACAGGTTCTGAACTCAGAACCTGAACTTGCTTAGCTGGCATTCTACCACTTGGGCCATGCCTCCTGCTCAACTCTGATAAGAGACTAGTTCTGCTCAAGCTGGATTCAAACCATGATCCACCAGCAATCAGCCTCCTGAGTAGCTAGGATTACAAGCATAAGCCTCAGTTACTTTTGTTTAAAGAACAGTGATATGCTGGGCACTGGTGGCTCACGCCTGTAATCCGAGCTACTCAGGAGGATGAGATCTGAGAATCGCGGTTCAAAGCCAGCCCAGGCAGGAAAGTCCATGAGACTCTTATCACCAATAAACTACAAGAAAACCAGGAGTGGAGCTGTGGCTCAAATGGTAGAACGCTTGTCTTGAGCTGAAGAGCTCAGGGACAGACAACACCCAGGCCCAGAATTCAAGCCCCATGTCTGACAAAAAATAAATACATACATTCATACATACATACATGCATGCATACACACACACATATATATATATATGTATATGGGGGGGAATAAAAGCCAAAGGGGTGACACTGATCAGGATGCATTGCCCTTATAAATTGCTTTGCTGTTCAACTACTTAAAAATAAATGAATGAATAAGAATAAACCACGAGGAGCTGAAGTATAGCTCAGGTTGTAGAGCGCCTGTCTGGCAAGTATAAATCCTAAGCTCCATCCCCAGCACCACAAAAAAGTTAAAACAAAATAAAAATAACATGAAATTGAAACTTCCTTTCATACAATACTGTCTTTATCATCATGGCTCATAACTTTTAAAAAAACTAAAATGTTTTTGCAAACATAATTCATATTCCCATTTCACAGTAGGCATAAATTTACTATCCATGCACATGGATCACCGCAATCTAGCTACTTAGCTATTAGCTATTTAGGGGGCTGACAGCTGAAGACTGTGGTTTAAAGCCAGACCTGGCAGAAAATTCTGAGAGACACCATCTCCAATTAACCAGCAAAAATGCTAGACTGGAGGCTCTACACCATGGTGAAAAATCCAAGAGCTCAAGGCCTTGAGTTCAAGCCACTGCTGGGGTGGTGGGGGGTGGGGGGCCAGCAGTTCACCGAGAGGCTGGAGTGTCACTTAGTGGTAGAGTGCTTGCCTAGAATGCACAAGGCCCTGGGTTTCATCTCCAACAATACAAAACCAAAGGTGGAGGACACCTAGAGGAAGGTTTTGCATGCACATGCATGTGCGCGCGCACACACACACACACACAATCTAATTAATCTTTATATTTTCACAGTCTTGCTTCTACAAGCAGAAATCTTTAAGATGAATGTTCCCATTTTCATGGGAATGTGCCCAAGGTCACAGGGCAGCACGACTGTCCAGCATCTGAATCAACAGAGCTGCACTAGCCACTCACCTCAGGGTGGAGAGGTCTACAGAGGCTCTCTGTCATGAGGAAAGGGCAAGCAGAATCCTCTGTATTGGCCTACCTAGCAGAAGGCATGGCCTCACATCTCATTCATATTCTGCCATAAGTGACTAAAACGTGAATAACAAAAAGAGTAATAATAATAATAAAAGGTTATTGGAGAAGCTGCAAAACTGTTCTATTCTATAAACCCTCATATTTTAAGGCCAGTTAAAATCATGGGGCAGACCAAAGCAAAGCCTTCATGGGTACTGCATGCTGGTCCTGCCAACCCATTCACAACATACTGCCCCCAACTCCAACTGTGAACTGTGTGCCCAAGAGACCTTCTACACAGAAATACAGACTTCCCTTTCAATCACTTAAACCTTCATGCTCAATTAGTTCACAAAACTAACAAATGGAGGTAAAGCATACTATTACTTTGGTATGGCCAAAAGCCGTATCATTTTCAACAACTGCCATGTTATAAAAAACCTTTTGCCTATCAATATCATCTACTGCTCTTGCACTGCCAGAGCTCCAAAATGCATAGGCCAATCCTACACTGTCAGAAAGTCCTGATATGGCTGTTGTAGTCAGAGAAACGTGCTTTGAGTTACTAGATGCTTATCGACAACCAAATTTCTCACACTAACATAAGCAGTCTTTTTGCTAATTAAGGTCCACAGCACACTTTGCAAACGGAGGCGCAGCTCAGACCCCAGGTGTGGGTGGCTGGTGTGGCTTCCCAGTTCCCACTGCCTCTGTCCTCCTGCGTGCCTCAGCCTACAGTGGCCCACAGGACGGTACCCAAGATGGATCCTCTATGGCCAAGCAACGCTCCAGTCAAGTGAGACACCAGCCAGTCCATTTATTTTATTTTTATAGTCCAACAGTCTTACTTCATAAATCTCTTAGGCCAGGAACTCATAGGGAAGAGTTGCCAATGATGCAAGTTCCTTTCTTTCCATCGGTTCTCACCAAGTGGGCTCCTTTTGGTGGGTGCAGCAGGCTAGTGCTTCAGTTGAACCCAGGGCCCTTTCTCTTTGGCTTCCTTCTTTTTCCAGTCATTTTCCTTCACTCATTTCAGAAAGTTATCTTGCCTCTTAGCTTAATACGGTCACTATGCACATTCATCCTCTTGGCAAGGATCTTGCCCAACAATTGCTTGTTCACAACAATGCTAACAGCATGCTGGGTAACACTGTAAACCTTTGTGGTTTTGCTCTGGTAACATCTGTGGGGCATTCCTTTCTGGACAGTACCCTTTAAGGCTACAATATTGCCCTTCTTGAAGTTATTCCTTTGGCCACATACATGAGCATCTACATGTTTCCTGAAGGGCCTAAAGAACATGTATGGAGTATATCTCCTCTTTCCCTTTGTGTTCATCAGTTTGGCAAAACACTGGAAGGTGGCAGTTCTGGCCAAAAGGCTAGCCAGGTCCATTTATATCCAAGTGGCCTTACTTAATGGCAGCTGCGATAAAGAATGAACCCTTAGAGTCAGCAAATCCACTGAGGAGGTATCATGAAAGGTTTCTTTCACATCTGATAGGAGTAACAGACAAAAATAGATAATACACACACTTTTGTATTGCTTACTTTCAAATATTAATACCTAGGCAAGATACGAAAAACCAAAATAAGTCATGAGTTTTCCTTTCAGTTGTCATTTCATTGAAGAACTTAAAAAAATCTGCCATCCATAATGCCTAACAGGACTCTGACCTGTGTAATAGACAGATGCCCCTTCTTAAAAAAAAGTGCCAATCATTCCCAGGAGGAAGCAAAGAGCTAGGGTCGACTAATGAAGGATTCTCTGCTTCCCAGAACCTGGTTCCAAGCTTCTAAGACCAACATAAATAGTAATAACCTGCCACAACTCCCTGTCCAACAGCACAGGCCAGAAGAGCCTCAGAAGAGCCTCAAGGCCTGTCCTACTCACTCTCAAAGCAAAGCTTCAACAGTTAACGCAACACGCACAGAGTCTAAACAAATACAGCAATTTTAGGATCTCTAGACTATTTAGGAAGAGTAACAATCAGATGAAGAAAGTTGAGAAAAAATAAGCTTCTTTGGATATCTTCAGTTACATTCCTGTTATTATGACACAAGGGGTACTACACTGATACTGGAAAACTCACTAGAGTATCACCTAATGAAATCTAGAACAAAAGTCAAAACACTGAGAGCTGGGTGCTGGTGGCTCACACTGCTGAGAAGGCTGAGATCTGAAGCTAGCTGAAACTTGAAAGTCCACAACTTTTATCTCCAATTAACCAACAAGACAGAAGTGGAGCTGTGGCTCAAGTAGTAAGAGTGCCAGCCTTGGGCAAAAATCTCAGGACATCATTTAGGGTCTTGAGTTCAAGTTCCAAGACTGGCACACTCACAAGCACACACACACATACACATGCACAAAGCAACCCTGGGTAAAACTCCATTAAGCCTATTAACAGCAACCTGGAGACTTCTGAACTGCTCTGGCACTCTTAGAAACCACTGGCTCACGTCTGTCTCCTAACTACTCAGGAGGCTGAGATCTGAGGATTGTGGTTCAAAGCCAGCCCAGCCAAAAAGTCCATGAGACTCTTACCTCCAATTAACCACCAGAGAAAATGGAAGTGGAGCCATGGCTCAAGTGGCAGAGTGCTGCCTTGAGATGAAGAGCTCAGGGACAGACAGGGACCAGGACGAGTTCAAGCCCTTCGACAGACGAAAGGAAGGGGGGGGGGGGGGGGGGGGAGGAAGGAAGGAAAGAAGGAAGGGGGGAAGGAAAGGGGGGAAGGAAGGAAGGGAGAAAGGGAGGGAGGGGGGAGGGGAGGAAGGAAAGGGAAAGGAAGGGAGGGGAGGGGAGGGGAGGGGAGGGGGGAGGGAAGGAAAGGAGGGAGGGGGGGGGAGGGAGGGAGGGAAGGAAAAGAAACCAATGGGAAGGAAGAGGCTGGGAGGAAAGAAGGGGAGAGAGCCATTCACCAACCACCACCAATGAAGCACAAATCAATGATAACACAGTGAAACAGCACTTACCGATTCCATGGTGGGAAGTCAGAGCTGCTGAGGATGCTATGCTAACTCCAGCCGGATGCTTGTTCTGAAAGGAGAAAGAAAGGCAGATCCGGTGAGCATGAATCTCCACCTCAGCTCCTTTCAATCTTGGTGTCCCCTCCATCTGACTAACCACACTGTAACAAGCACAACCTTGTCTTGGTGGACCTGGAATTTAAAGGGCTCACATCCGATAAGTTGCTTTAGGGCACCGTCCACTCTCAACACTCTCTCCTGGGAAATGGTCCTAAGTCTAGGCTGAGGAAAGGTTCCACCCTGGTTTTCTGATGACCAGGAGTGACCTGACCGCCTAATCTAGACAAGAGCCCCAGGCCTAGGCTCACTGCTCCTACTGTTCATGGACTCTCCTGCCCAGGCTGGCTTCAAACTGAGATGCTCAGATCAAAGCCTCCTGAGTAGCTAGGCTTACAGGTGTGAACCACTGGTGCCCAGCTCCTCCATAAAATTCTCGTCACATACCTATCAGTCTCCCTCCCACCTTGACACCACCTGAGCACCATTTCTGAAGGTGCTCAAGATCCCCAAAATGACAATGCCCATTAAGCCACCCCACTGTCTACTAGGGTACATTCGCAAAGACAGTAAGCCTTAGACCAATATGTTTCACCTAACTTCAATTCAGAAGTATGATCCTTCCACCATGAGTTTGAATTCTTTCCAACATGACTCAGGAAGAGGACAATTGAAAGTCTACACATCTTAAATGGGATGAACACATGTGGCTGAGATATGGGCTACACAGGTAGGACCGGCGTAACCCGAGTGTCACCGTGCATGCAACAATGACATTTCAGAAGGCAGATACAGGCAGGCAGCTCATGCATGTAGCATACCCAAGTGGGAAAAACTGCAGGGAAGACCTTGTTGAGCAGGCAGGGAGGGCTCCCTTCCAGAGCATTCCTCACAGCATGTAGGTCCCCTTTGCACAGTGACACCTAAGCATAATTTCTGCAAGCACCTGCATGCACGCATGCATTACTGGTAGGGGCTTGAACTTGGGGCCTGGGCTGCTCAGGGCTAACATTCTACTGCTTGAGCCACAAATGCACTTCTGGCTTTCTGATGGTTAACTGGAGACAAGAGTCTCATGGACTTTCCTGTCTGGACTGGCTTCAAACTGTGATTTTCAGATCTCAGCCTCCTGAGAGCTAGGATTACAAGCATGAGCCAATGATGCTTGGCTGTAATTTCTTTATTAGCTATTAAGCTACAGATAGATGTGTCAATATTGCCAAAATTCAAAAGACAACACAGTGAAAGTCTGAGAAATGTGTTGAATATAACCACTGTTGCGTATGCGAGTGGAAGAGGGACTGGTTCAGTATCCCACAGAAAAACACAAAAACCTGGAGTGCTCAAGTCCCTGAAAAATGCTGTACTGGGCTGGGAAGGTGGCTCAGTGGTAGAGCGCTCGCCTTGCATGCATGAGGCCCTGGGTTCGATTCCTCAGCACCACATAAGCAAAAAGAAAAAAGCCGGAAGTGGCGCTGTGGCTCAAGTGGCAGAGCGCTCGCCTTGAGCTGAAGAGCTGAGGGACAGCGCCCAGGCCCAGAGTTCAGGCCCCATGACCGGACCCCCCCCCCCCCAAAAAATGCTGTATTATCTGCATAAAACCTAGGCACATCCTCCATATACTTTATGTCATCTCTAGATAACTTGTAATGAAATGCTAGGTAAATGTGTTACATTGTTTAAGGTATCATGAGAAGAATGAAGGATATGGGTGCAATTGCTTAAGTATTTTCAATTTTATTAATTCCACAAATGCCAAACCTGCGTATAGTAGGTCAGTTATACATCTACCTTTTAAAAGTATATGGAACATCAGACTTACTATATATGCAGCAAGTTTTCATTAAGAAGCAAAACACTGTAAGGTTCAACCTAAAGGCTTCTGCCTGGATGGGAAGTGTGCTGAAAGGCCTGCGGCACTGGCAAACGCAGGCATGGCCTGGTGCACACAATAGCATTCCTGTAGTCCCTGAAACCGCAGAGGGCCACAGGGGCCACCGATCAGCATGCTCTGGTTTCTCCTGTTAACCACAGAGAGAGAGAGAGCAGCAGCAAACAACAGCACACCTGTCCCTGGTCCCTTAATTCTACAAGTAATCACACTTCTGTTTTCTGACTAAAATAATTTATTTTTATAACTCACCAATAGGAATTTTATTAAAGGTAAAAAGGTAACTAAAAGGCTATTTTCAGGCTGGGAAGGTGGCTCAGTGGTAGAGTGCTTGCCTCGCATGCATGAGGCCCTGGGTTTGATTCCTCAGCACCACATAAGCAGAAAAGGCCAGAAGTGGTGCTGTGGCTCCACTGTGGTAGACCAGAGTTCAGATCCCATGACTGACGAAAAAAAAAAGCTATTTTCATCCAGCAAGTATTTTTCCACCAAAATGTATAAATGTAAAGGCAAGCCCTAAGTCTAATATCAAAAGAGTAATGAGAGCCAGGTGCTGGCAGCTCACGTCTGTAATCGTAGCTACTCAGCCCAGACAGGAATGTCCATGAGACTCTTATCTTCAATTAACCATCAGAAAACAGGAAGTAGTGTTGTGGCTCAAGTGTAGAGCACTAGCCTAGAGCTGAAGAGCTTAGGGACAGCGCCTAGGTCGAGTTCAAGCCCCACGAGTCACACACACACACACACACACACACACACACACACACACACACACACACACACACCAAGTAATCACAGTAGTCTTATTATATTAACACAACTATACTAGTAATGGTATTTTCCAAGGAAATTTTAAAAATTCAGAATCATATTGTTTTAAATTATAGAAAAAATACAGCAAAATAATTAGGTGATTCCTATTTCCACTAAGTCCTAAAAGAGGAAGATTATACTGTAGCATTTGCAAACTGACTGAGTAAAATCATATGATTTCTTTAGAAAGCCTTGAGATCTTCAAAAATAAAACCAACTAGCATAAACCCACACCCATTTAACCATAACCCATCCAACTGACAGGCTCCAATTTCACATACATTCCAAGTGAAAAATTGGGAGAGGAGACTCATGGCAGCAAACCAGTAGATAACTCCCAGAACAAGTGCACTGTCCTGAGCAACTCACTCTGCCCTTAGCACAGAGAAGAGCCTTGTGGCTTCCCCACCGACACCCGCACAACCTGTGTATTTTGCGAAGACAAGTACAGTACTGGGCTTATGCTCCTGCAGTGAGTTCTAAAAGCTGCCAGAGATAGCCTGAAGGACTACTAAAAATAAGGGTAACTATTCCAGACACTGACACCTGGAGACTTGGTAGCACCAGAAAAGGACTTTTCTAGACTCAATCTCCAAAATAACCAGTGAAAAGCTGGTTTGGAGTAGTGGCTCAAGTGATAGAGCACCTGTGGAGCAAGCAGGGGCCCCAGAGTCCAAACATCAGAAACAAACAGGGGAGGGGAAGGGCAGCGAGGGGAGGGCAGGGGAGGGACAAGGGCCCAGGTCTTCCAAGTGTTTAAGTCTTTCCCCTCTAAATAAGAAAAATACCTTCAACAGATAGTTACTTCTAGGAGATAGTAAATGTCAAGAGCCTCCAAAATATTTCTTAAAAACACAAGGCTTCATTTAGCATATATGTTCTCATTAAAATCAGCATAACTCTTAGGCCAAATTCAGGAGAACTGCCGTTTGAGACCTAAAATAGGAGAGTTATGGCTCAGGCACATACCCAGGCAGGAAACAAGATTCTACCTTTAAAATATCCAGCACAGGGCTGGGAAGGTGGCTCAGTGGTAGAGTGCTTGCCTTGCACGCATGAGGCCCTGGGTTCAATTCCTCAGCACCACATAAGCAAAAAGAAAAAAGCCAGAAGTGGTGTTATGGCTCAAGTGGTAGAGCGCTCGCCTTGAGCTGAAGAGCTGAGGGACAGCGCCGAGGCCCAGAGTTCAGGCTCCATGACTGGACCTCCCCCGCCAAAAACAAAATCCAGCACAAAAAAGGGCCAGGCTAGAGGCATGGCTCAACGACAAAGTAACTGCAGTTAGAATTCTGAGATTCTGGCCTGAAACACCAGTAAACTCCCACTTCCAAAAACCTACAACTACATAAAATGATGTTTTGAACCAGAAGAGCAGCAAACTATACTTTTTGCTTATAGCTACAGTAGTACTGTGAGTCCCCAGCTGGGGACTCAGGGGAGAGAAGACTAATCACGGAGGCATGTCAGTGAAAGGTAAAGGTGTCCAGTGACAGCAACAGAGCAAACGGTTAGCTGGGACAACTTCCCCTGGGTGCATGACCTCGCCAAGAATCCAGTTGGAGCACAGAAGATGTATTCACTTGTGAGTCGGGCCACTTGGACGGATAGTATGTATCCCCAAGTGTTGGCAAAGTTCGCCATATAGGATCTATGTATGAAAAAGAAGCCAAGCCAGGTACTGGTGGCTCAGGTACTTAGCTACTCAGGAGGCAAAGATCTGAAGATTGCAGTTCAAAGCCTGCCCAGGCAGAAAAGTCCATGAGACTCTTTATCTCCAATCAACTACTCAGAAAAGGCCAGAAGTGGCACTGTGGTTCAAGTGGTAGAGCACTGCTAGTCTTGATCACAAAGAGGCTCAGAGACAGTGCTCAGGCCTGATAAGTTTAAGCCCCTAGGTGCCTCCTGCCCCAAAGTAACAACACAGCTGAGCATAGTGGTACATGACTGTAATCTATCCATCTCCATGCAAATGACATAATCTTATTCCTTCTAATAGATTACTAATAAATTCTACTGTGCATATATGCATTTATTGATCTATTCTTCTGTTGTAGGGCATCCGTTGTTTCTGTAACTTGGCTATTGTGAATAGTGCAGCAATAAACATGGATGATCAAGTGTCATTGACCTGAAGTATTCTGAGCAGATGCCCAAGAGTGCTAGGACTAGTTATAGGGGTGTTCTGATTTTTTTTGTTTTTGTTGAGGAAAATCCAAACCACCTTCCAGAGTGTTTGCACTAGTTTACATTCCCACCAACAGTGCAGTAAGATTCCTTTTCCCCACTTCCCCACTACACTGTTGTTGCTCAAATCCTCAATGCTGACCAATCTCATGGGGGTGGGGGACCTCATTTCCTTTACAGCCAGGGATGCCAGGGGTGTTGAGAATTTCCTTCATGTGTCTATTTGCCATTTTTCTTATGAGAAGTCTCACTTAAGCTCCTTTGCCCATTTAGTGACTGATTTATTAGTTTGGAGGAATATTAATTTTTTGAATTCCTTGTATATTCTGGAAATTAGGCCTTTGTCAAATGGATTGCTGTAAAGATTTCTTCCAGTCTGTCAGCTGTCTTTCTAGTTTAGTAACTATGTCCTTCGCTGCACAGAAACTTTTTTGTTTTGATGTAATCTCATTTGTCAAGTCTCTCTCCTATTTGCTGTGTTCCTGAGGCTCTTTTCAGTAAGTCCCTACCTATCTGGTAAGTTCTAATGTTTCTCCTACTC
The DNA here is from genome assembly GCF_019054845.1 of Dipodomys spectabilis. NCBI lineage: Eukaryota > Metazoa > Chordata > Mammalia > Rodentia > Heteromyidae > Dipodomys > Dipodomys spectabilis. Next base: position 656,684 of record NW_024870995.1, on the reverse strand, counting down.
CATCTTGCGTGCTTTCCATGACTCAGATCTAACGTTGAAGTCTTTCATCCACTTCTGAGCTGATATTGGTAAATGGTCACAAACAGGATCCAATTTTCATTTCCTACATATGAATGTCTACTTTTCCCAATGCCAATTGTTGAAAAGGCTGTATCTCTTTCCCATCATATACTTTTGGCTCCCTTGTCAAACACCAGATAGCTATAAGTGTACAGCTATATTTCTGGGTCTTCTAGTCTGTTCCATTAATCTTCCGGGCCTGTTTTTTGTGCCAGTACTAAGCTGCTTTGTTATTATAGCTCCATGATAGGGCTTGAGGCCAAGACGAGCATTTCTGAAGGTCAAAAAGGGTCCAATAAACTCCATAAGAAAGTTCATAGCAGATTTACTGGCAGCTCCCCCCCCCCCCAAAAAAAATGGGCTGGGTGCAGGTAGCTCACGCCTGTAATCCTAGCTACTCAGGAGGCTGAGATCTGAGGATCACAGTTCAAAGCCAACCTGGGCAGGAAAGTCCCTGAAACTCTTACTTCCAATAAACCACCAGAAAACTGGAAGTGGCGCTGTAGCTCAAGTGGTAGAGTGCTAGCCTTGAGCTGAAGAGCTGAGGGACAGTACTCAGGCGGAGTTCAAGCCCCATGAGTGACAAAAAAAAAAAAAGTCTGCCAAAGTAGTGCCCTTTGATGGGTAAAGGGTTAAACCAACTATGGTGTTTTAGCATCACAAAACACTGCTTAGTATTAAGTACAGAACTACTGACTGGGCTGGGAAGGGCTCACTTTGTGGCTCAAGGGGTAGAATGCAGGAGTACAAGGCCCTGAATTCAAAGTCTACGCCCGGCCCCCCCCACACACCAAAAAAAAAAAAAAAAAAAGGATCGTAGGCCCGGCATAACGGTACATTACATGTAATCCCAGCTACTTAACATGACTGTAGTTCAAGGCTAGCCTGAACAAAAGCCAGGAGACACTGTCTCAGCAAACTACCCAGATATGGTGGTATGAGCCTATAACCCCAGCTACGTGACTTACTACTGGGGGTTACATTGCTTCTGCTTCTCCTTCTCATCCTCTTTTTTTTTGGGGGGGGGGATGGGGGGAGGAGGTTTCACTATTTAGTTCAGGCTAGCCTCAAGAATGCTATCCTCCGCCTCAGCCTCTTGAGTGCTGAAATTATAGCTATGCCCGCCCATCTGGCAAAGACTCAAATTTCTCTGACACTCTTTTATGACTAAATTTTAGAAGTGAAAGATTCATTAGTGGCTTCTAGGCATTAAGGAAAGGATGGGGAGATGGGTGGAAAGGAGGCACATCTGGTTACAGGAGCAGCAGGCTGAGTTCTCACAAGGACGCAGCTCCACAAGCCCCCAGACCCCACGCTGTGACACAGACCCCAGAGGGCCTCCCCCCACATGTTTGTCCAGCAATCTGAACATGGCTGGCTCTACCAATGTTGACAGCCAGGCTGTCTGCAGAACGTAACCACTGGAAGAAGCTGAACAAAATATAAAAAGCTGCTTTATGAACCGTTACTACTCCTTCAGAAGCCCAGAGTAATATATCTATGCATGTTTTACACTGCATTACATACATATATACATGTATTGACTTACACGGATGTAATTTCACCTTTTTTTTCCTTTTTTACTATTAATCCATTTAATCCTCGCAAATAACCCCATAAGGTAGGTTTAATCATGATTATTCCCCCCCTGTACAGATGAGAAAACTGCACCCTGGAAAGGTGAGAAACTGATCAACCCAACTGCCTCCCGAGTCCTTGCTCCTAACCCACTGTCTGGAAGCTGGAGATATAAAGTTTACCTTTATGGCTTTAACATTGCCTAAAATGAGCCCTAGAGATCTTCTAGAGAGAGGCAGCAGATCTAGACTAACACAATTGTGAAGGTCTCAGACAGAATTCCCCAGACAGGCAAGCTACAAAGCATTCCCTTCTGATGGCATCTGAGCCTGCAGTGCTGTGGAGGGCCCACTGACGCTCTCTCAGGCTTCAGCCTGACCCTGGCCTCCTTCCAGAGAAACAAGACTCCTTTTTCTTTCTTCCTCCTTTTTTGAGTTTTGGAGAGGGTGAACGGTCATTTGTTGTTGTTTTTAGGATGGGGTGTTACTTGGTTCACATGATTTAAAGAGACCCTTCAAGGGGAGCAGGGCAGCCATGCAAACTTTAGAAATGAGTGATAGTCAAGGAGCTGGAAGTGGTCTCATACAGCGCTTTTCAACTCAAATATTCTCTTTCACTACAGGAATAACCAAACTAATGTTTCACTACAATGCTCTTCATAATCCTTAGCAGAAGAAAATGTAAAATAAAAGGATACAGAATGAGATCAGGGTGCTGGCCCAGCCCAAGTGCCCTCCCCATCCCAATGTCTGGGCAGAGCGGCAGACACCATGGAAAGGAACAGCAAGCAAGGCTCCATATTTACCAAAACACAGTGAGGACAAAGGTGTTTTTTTAAAAAAGGGAACTCCTGTGCAGGCACTGGTGGCTCATGCCTGTAATCCTAGCTACTCAGGAGGCTGAGATTGAAGGACCGAGGAGGTTTGAAGCCAGCCCAAGGAGGTAAAATCAATAAAACTCTTATCTCTAATTAACCACCAAAAAGCCAGAAGTGGATCTGAGGCTCAAGTGGTAGAATGCTAGCCTTGAGCAAATGAGCTCAGAGACAAAGCCTAGGTTCTGAGCTCGAGCCTAGGACCAGAACACATGCATGTGCGTGCATGTGCCCGCGTGCACACACATACACACGCCAGGGTGAGAGACAAGGAACCCCCCCCCCGCACACACACACCCCTGAAACAGGCTATCAGTTATCAGTTGTCAACACAGAATTACACACCAGTATCCTGGCTGCAGTTTCACAATGTTCCACCAAACTCATATTGGAGCTTATTTAGCTCCTCTGGGCAGCAGTGCTGGCAAGTAGAACCTACTGTTTGGGTAACAAGGGCTTTGCCATCCTAAATGGATCTGAGTGAGGTGCCTTTCTCCAGGGAGCTGGGTCTTCACAGAGGCCAAACAGATGCTGATGCCAAACTCTTGGAATGTGAGTTAAAACAGACCTTTAGTTTCCTTTAGTCTTTTCCTCAGTCTTGGGTTTTTTGTTTGTTTGCTTTTGGCCAGTCCTGGGGCATGAAGTCAGGGTCTGGACACTGACCCTGAGCTTTTCTTGCTCAAGGCTAGCACTCTACCACTTCTGGCTTTTTCTGAGGAGTTTACTGGAAATAAGAGCCTCAGGGACTTTCCTACCCAGGCTGGCTTCCAACTAGGACTCTTGCATCTCAGCCTCCTGAGTAGCTAGGGATCATAGGGCATGAGCCTCTGGCACCCAGCTTCGGGTATTCTTTTATAGACTAGGGCAATACTCTACAATACACTCAAAAGAATACATGACTATGTTGCACATATTGTCATGCTTTGTGCACTGGTCATCTCGGTATTTTGTGATCAGGACGGAAGTAAGCAAGATGTCAGAATCACTGGTGTGACTGCTTCACTTCACTATGGGAAGCTACTACAGAACAATTGCGTGTTTATTTGCAACCTCTCACAACACCCATCTGTTTTACTTCTACAAAATGAACAATTCAGTGAGATAGACTGCAGGACCCAGATACCAGCTTGTCTTTTGTTAAAGCAAGAAGTTCAGAATCAGATGCAACTCCGAGACAACACTGTTCTCATGCTACATATCTGGTTTGTGGAATGTAAATACTCCTTTATTCTCTCCTTTGGAAGCTGTGTCAAGTCGGACTAAGACATGCAGTGAAACCTCAACAGAGCCAATATACAACCCACAGCAGGGAATCCCCACATGAAACCAAACACTGCTATCAGTGAAACAGGACTAACTCTAACTAAAGTGGGATGCTCACCTGAAACTCGCCTTAATGAAAAAATGCAATGCCAGCCACAGTTGGCTCACATCTGTAATTTCAGCTACTTTAAAAAGCTCACAGGATCAAGGTTCAAGGCCAGCCCAGGCAGAAAAGTTTGGGAGACTGCAATGGTACTCCTGTCACCCTAAGCTACACGGAAGGCTGAAATTGGGAGGATCTCTGTGCCAGGCCAGCCCAGAAGTCCATGAGACTCCAGCTATTGGGAAAAAACTGACACGGTCGTGCGCCTTGGTGACCACAGAAAGCCTTAAGTAAGCAGATTGTGCCTAAGGCACACGCCGGGACAGTAGAAAGACCCTATCCTAAAAATAACCAGTAAACTTAGGGCTAGAGGCATGACTCAGCAGTACTGTGCCTGCACAAGGCGCTGCGTTCAAACTCTAGCATCACCAGGGGAAGGAGGGCAAAATCTAGAGAACTGGAGAGAGGGGAGGGGAGGGGCAGAAGAGGGGGAAAGGACAAAAAAGCAAAACTACCGGAGCTCATGAACTCAGCCAAGCTGCATGACACAAGCTCACTACACAAAATCCAGCTGTTACTGTATACAGGCAATGGACAGTCTGAAAAGGAAACGAACAAATCTATACCAGAATCATGAAGAATATCTAGCAAGAAATTAAACCAAAAAGGTACAGTATTTATACTAAAAAATGACAAAACACTGCTAAAAGAAATTAAGATGTGAACAAGTAGGAGGCAGGGAGAGAGGACTCTTACCCGCTGCAGAAACGTACCTGTGGGATCCCAAACCCTAAGACACAGGCACGATGCCTGGTAAACTGCCTTTTCAAACAGACTTAATCCCTAACTTCCCTGCCAACACACCAAATACACTACCAGAAAGCTTACTGTCAGGGAGCTTGGCAGAGAGCGCACATGGCACAGGTATGCCATGGGACAACAGCACTTTGACCCACCTCCTCCTGCTTACAAAGCTTAGCAAGATGGCTTGCTAACTAGTCTTCTTTCCAGTTCCTCAAAGGTTTGTCCTTCTTATTTCTTTGTTCTTTTGTAGCCTAATGCCCCTATTTCATCAAGTAGGTTTCGATTTATTAGCCTGCCATGTGCAAATTCTATAGGCTGAAATTCTGCGTGGATGTTTTTCTACTAAATCATATCAATGGGAGGTAGAAATAAAGATTGCGATTTGAGGCTAGTCAGGGAAAAAGCAAGATCCCCTATCCTAACCAACAAGCAAGGTATGGTAGTACACACCTCTAACCTTCTCATAGGAGAAAGAGTCACAGTCTGAATTTGGCTCAGACAAAAATGCAAGACCCTATCCAAAACAAAAAACAAAAAACAAAAAAACTAAAACAAAACAAGAGCAGAAAGCTCTGCCTAGCAAGCTTAAGGCCCTGCATTAAAATTGTAGTATGTAGCAAACAAACCTTAATTAGCTTTAATTCTAGAAAGAAAGAAAGCAAGAAAGAAAGCAAGCAAGCAAGCAAGCAAGCAAGCAAGCAAGCAAGAAAGAAAGAGAGAGAGAGAGAGAGAGAGAAAGAGAGAGAAAGAGAGAGAGAAAGGGAGAGAGGGAGGGAGAAAGGGAGGGAGAGAGGAAGGGGAGGGCTGGGAATAAGGCTTAAGTCATAGAATGCTTGCCTAGCATGCATGAAACCCTGGGCTCAATTACTCAGTACCATGTACAAAGAAATAGCTGGAAGTGGTGCTGTGGGCTCAAGTGGTAGTGTGCTAGCCTTGAGCACAAAGAGGCTCAGAGACAGTGTCCAGGCCCTGAGTTCAAGCCCCAGGACTGACAAAAAAAGGGGGGGAAGTAGGAAGAGGAAAATGGGGGGAAAGAAGGGGAGAAGGAGGGATTGTTGAATAAATGACTTGTAAACATATGTTTTAGCCTGGAGGCTCTTTCTTAAGCTCTGTACGATTAGACCACTACCTTGGACTACTCCAGTTTTATCAATGCATCTTGGTGCCCAATGGAGGTAAACTGCTAGTAAAGCACTCAGTAAACTGCTTCCTTAAGACAAAAGGAGACTGTTCCCAAGTCCCATCTAATTATGTTTATTGCTCTCTTGTTCTTCCCTTGGTCCTTTGCTTGCATCACAAATGCGGCCCTACAACCTTGGAAGTGAGAAGCACAGCTTAAGAAACAGAAGCAGCTAACTAACTCAAGCCCTTACCACACAAGAATTCACCTCCCACTGAAATCCAGGCCCAGAAGAGGCCATGGTAAAAATCTGCTTCACAGGACTAGTCGTGGGGCTTGAGCTCTGGTCTGGGCACTGTCCCTGAGCCTCTTTGTGCTCAAGGCACAAGAGCTTTAACACTGGAGTCACAACGGCACTTCCAGTTTTCTAGTGGTTAATTTGAGGTAAGAGTCTCATGGCCTTTCCTGACTGGGCTGGCTTTGAACCATGATCCTCAGATCTCAGCCTCCTGAGTAGCTAGGATCACAGGCGTGAGCCACTGGCGTCCGGGTACAGAACTCAGAAGTAGCACAGTTGAATAAACCAGGCATGGTGGTACATACCTGTAATCCCAGCACTCTGAAGGCTGAGGCAAGAGGATGAAGCTGAAGGCCAGCTTGGCCTACATTGTAAATCCATCTCAAAAAGGGGAAAAAGTGAGCAACTGGTAGCATAACTTCCCACCCAGTATCATACTGATCCCTCACCAAATCCCTTCATAGAAACTGTATCATTTCCATCTTTCTGGTGAAAAATCAAGTCCTGAGAGGATAAGCAGTTTACCTAAAAGTCAGAATCAGCCAGGTGCTGGTGGCTCACACCTGTAATCCTGGCTACTCAGGAGGCTGAGATCTGAGGATCGTGGTTCAAAGCCAGCCCGGCCAAAAAGTTCTATGAGGCTCTTATCTCCAATTAACCACCAAACAGCCACAAGTGGTACTGTGGCTCTAAGTGGTAGAACCCTAGCCTTGAGTGAAAGAGATCAGGAACTGTGCCTAGGACCAGAGTTCCAGGCCCATGATCAACATCCCTCCCCCAAAAGCCAGAATGAAACTCAGTTTAGAAGTCTGTACCCACAACAGGCATATATACCACCTTCCACACCCACTCTTCTATACTGGGGCTTCTAGAAACATGTTAAGTCTGTAATTTGCAAGTTTTCCCAGACTCAAAATATCAATGTAATGCTGACAATTCAAAGAGATAATTCATTCATGCCTTGAAAATCCAGGGCAGGCTTAATTAACACTCCATTTAAACCAGAAACAAAACAGGTGCTCTACAGACCTGACATTCCAGCTGTATTTATCCTATAAATTATTCCCTCCAGCCGAGCACCAGAGCAGCAGCTTATGCCTGTAATCCTAGCTACTCAGGAGGCTAAGATCTGCAGAATCACAATTTGAAGTCAGCCCAGGCAGAAAGTTTGAGAGATTCTTATCCCCAATTGACCAACAAAATGACAGACTGGAGGCAGGACTCAACTCGTAGACCTCCAGCCACGAGCAGAGTAAGCCAAACGAGAGCACAGAGTTCTGAGGTTAAGCCCCAGTAATGGCGGAGAGATAGATAGTCGGACAGACAGACAGATTCCCGCCCTTTCCAATGTCCCTTTCTACCACTCCCAGTTTCTTTTTATTCCTGATTCATCTCACTTGCTATATCTTCTTCCTCTATTTGCTTCTTAAATATTACTCCCCTGCTCCTCCCTGCCACTTTTTTTTTTTTTTGGGGGGGGGGGGGGGGTCCGGTCGTGGGGCCTGAACTCTGGGCCTGGGCGCTGTCCCTCAGCATTTCAGCTCAAGGCTAGTGCTTTACCACTTGAGCCACAGCACCACTTCCGGCTTTTTTTTCCTTTTTGCTTATGTGGTGCTGAGGAATAGAACCCAGGGCCTCATGCATGCAAGGCAAGTGCTCTACCACTGAGCCACCTTCCCAGTCCCCCTGCCACTTTCTATTTAGCAATCTCATCTACCTGAGCTGGCTTTAACAACCTGCTTTAATCCTAAATCGACAACTCAAGGCTCCTTGTTGAACTACAGACACACAACTTTTCCACTCAACTCACGCTCCTCAGGTACACAGAGTAAATGAAGAGCCTTCAACCTATTGTTCTTCCCAAACTCACGCCCTAGTTTAGAATGCCTCTATCCAGGCAATCCTCCAAGCCAGAAACAGCTGCCCTTCCCCCTTGCTCTATTCAAAAGCCAGCTTCAGAGCCCTGTCAACTCCAACTCCTAAATATTACCACGTCCCCTCCCCTGCTGCCACTGTCCTAATTTCTAACTCAACAGAATCTCAGTATTTCTTCACACATGCATACCACACCCCTTTTCCCCATTCTGCTGAGAAGAGAATTAATCATATCTGATGCCCATTTGGGGGGAAGGGGCATGCTGGTACCAGGGTTTGAACTTAGAACCATGAGTCCTTGCCTACCTTTATCTGCTCACAACATTTTGCCCGTTAAATTGAGGAGTTACTTAACTTTCCCGCCTGGGCTGGCTTTGGACCCTGATCCTCAGATCTGAGCCTTTAGATTTAAGTAGTTAGGATTACAGACGTTTGCCATCAGCACCTGCAACAACTCCCGTTTATATCTTATATTGGCCAGTAGAGGCCAGTGGGATAACCAGGAATATATTCGTATTTTTCAAACTTCAAGCCCACAGTGAGAAGTGTACTTCACATATATGATAGAACATGGGAAAACATCTGTACATGCACGCACACACAAACATGTAATTGGAGGGGGAAAAACACCTTCAGGACAGAAAACCTGCAAGGTATAACCCGAGCAGTCAGGAGGGCTGGGCAGAAGGACCACACAGGGTCAGGCTGGCCTCTGCTACATAGAAAAACTGCCTCAAGAGTAGGCAAACAGAGATAGATCAAGGAAGATGAGGCTTGGGACACAACTGCAGGAATTCTAAGACAACACTTTATTAACAAATAGGTTGTTTGCATACAAACAAACCAAGCACTCATAACTCAGGCCTGTAATCCTATCTACTCAGGAGGCTGAGACCTGAGGATCGCAGTTTGAAACCAGCCCAGGCAGAAACATCTGACAGCTCTCTCTTTACTGAACTAGCCCACATGCCCAGTTGATTAGCATGCCCTAAGATTGGGCAAAGAAAAGAGACATTTATTTTGGGAAAGTGAATCCTTTGGGCAAAAAAGTATTAGCTAAGAAAAATTTATCTCAAGGATAATCACCTGTGACAAAATACATCCTTTTGTCTACCTCATGACTCAAGTTCAGATAAAGTCCAAACTATATCCGTGACTCAAGTTTAGCAGGCTAATCTTAAGGTCTCTGGGCCCAAAAAACAGTCTAACAACAGTAAGGATGATGGAACATACCAGGTGTCAGACCAAAGAGGACTACTTACTGGAAGATCCATTTGAGCCAAATGCTAGCCTACTTTTTTACTGTAACTACCCATGATATTAAGGCAACTAACAGGACCTGTCATCAGATGTGCCCACACTCACACCTAGGTTGTGTTCTTCCTTTAGAAGGTTTATTAAACCTTCTCTCAGTCTCAACTTCCATCTGTCCTCAAATTCTTTTTGCAACAGTACCAAGAACTCGGTACTCAAGGGCAAGGCAAAAATCTCTTCCCTCTTGGGGACCCCCCCCAACCATTACCAATCATCAATCCAGTTCTCTGATGGTATCTGATCAACAGTTCCAATAACAAACAAAGCAAAACCCATTATTCTTCCCTGTTACTCACTCAGTGTTTTCTACTACTGCTTGTTGGTGTAAAAGTGGTGCACCCTGTTGATTTCACAGCCAGTCTGCAGCCCTCCCATGAAGGCCACTAATGAACACGGCTTCCAGCACCACACCTAGGCTGCCTCCTCCAGTCCCAGCACCGTCAGTGGTTCAAGTTAAAAGTGTTCTTTTTCATTCTACTCACTCATTCAAGCTTGGGTTTTGACTTTTTTCACAAGTATTTTCAGTACTTTTCTGACCCTGCTAGGTGGGCACATGCAGTTCTTACGCTTTCATCCTACATGACCCACCAGCTGGCCCTGTCCAAGTAACCCTATATACTCACACCATCACAACAATACTCCTCTCATCCAACTCCTGAAGGTGGAAACCACTGCTAACCACTATAGCCTCCAAGCCTAGCACTGTAACTTCGGTTTTTTGTTTTGTTTTTTTGGTTGGTTGTGGGGCTTGAACTCTGGGCCTGGGTGTTGTCCCTCAGCTCTTCAGCGCAAGCAAAGCACTCTACCACTTGAGCCACAGCGCCACTTCCGGTTTTCTGGTGGTTCATTGGAGATAGAGACTCATGGCCCTTTCTGCCCGGGCTGGCTTTGAACTGCGATCCTCAGATCTCAGCCTCCTGAGTAGCTGGGATTACAGGCGTGCGTCACTGGCACTGGCTCAGGAAGTCCTTTCAACTGTGAGTTTCTCACTAGATGCTCCTCCAGCCCAATGAAGTGGCTGTGACCCTTCTTTACCTACAAAGAGCTTCACACGTGGCACCATCAGTGGTCCTTTTCTCCTCTCCAAACTCATCATCTCCTGGCAATACGCAAAATCCTCTAACCAAATGTCAAGTTACAAACTTTTTCTCTTCTATCTTGTTAGGACCAACAAAACTTTCCAGATGTATTAGTACAAAAGGAAGAGAAGTATTGATCACTAGTCTCAACCCAAGTGAGACTAAGCTCTCAAATTTTAAAGCCTTCTAGTGAAACTTGTGAGCAACAGCAAAAGCCTCCTGGCTTGTAACGTGTTCTGGCCAGGCCCCTGGTACTCAGGGAACAGGCACCTCCAGTTCCAGACCTGGTAAGGAAAAGAAGACACTACCCTTGGCAAGTGAGTGTAGTCCAGGTACAGGGCCAATAACCATTTTGATTATTGTCTCTGAATGCAGACTCAGGAAAAAAGTTCTTAAAATTTCACTATTACGTGTACTAAGAAGATAGCCTTATCCATGTACACAATCCATGGATAACTGGAGGTCTGCATACCTACCATTACCAGGCCCGATCCACTCACCAGAAATAAAACAGTAGGCCCAGAGAGGCAGGGGCTAAAAACACACCCACACTGAGTCCGCTTGTCACAACTTTGCTCAGCAATATTTTTCTCTCAGTAATCCCATCTCCTAAAGACACTGAATGTTGCGTATCAGGGGGTGAGTGCTGCAAAACCCTTTTTATGCTTCCCAAGAGAATCTAGAAAATGATCATTGACATAGTTCAACCTCCAACAACAATACACGGCAATATCAGGACCATACATGTATATCACACACAAGAAGTCTTAGCCAGGCATAGTGAAACTAAGCTATAGTCCCCGCACCTTGAGGCTAGAGCAAGTGGATCCAGTCCACTCTGGACTGCATAGTGAGGAAGACTTGAGACCAGGAGGATCATAGCTCAGGTTGGGCAGAAAAATCTATGCAAATACACCTCAGCATGATAATGAGTGTCTGTGCAAACAATAGAGATCTCTGCACAAGCATGTGCATGGGCAAAAAGCCAAACCCAATCTCAAGAATGACTAGCAGGGGGCTGGGAAGGTGGCTCATTGGGAGAGCGCTCGCCTTGCATGCGTAAGGCCCTGGGTTCCATTCCAGCATCACATAAGCAGAAAAGGCCAGAAGTGGTGCTGTGGCTCAAGGGGTAGAATGCTAGCCTTGAGCTGAAGAGCTGAGGGGCAGTGCCCAGGCCCAGAGTTCAGGCCCCATAACTGACCAAAAACAAACAAACAAAAAAAGAATGACTAGCATAAAGGGTTGGAGGAGTAGCTAAGCAGTACATCACCAGAATAGCAAGCATCAGGATCCGTCTACCTCTCTCCACCCACCCTCAAAAGGCAGAGGGTGAACAACAATGTAAAACCTCTGATCCAGTGGCCTAGTGATAGAGGAAAAATTGCTGGGGTCATGGGAGCTGGGGTGCCGCCCTGAGGAGTTCTGCTCTAACTGGTAAGACTGCACAATTGCAAAAGAACGACAGTGTCCTGATGTGCCCTTACTAAGGAGTGGGTAAGCATAGTTTGGAGGTGTGGCTACTCATCAGGTGCAGCAACATACCTCCCTTCAAAGATACACACAGGCTGGAGGAGCTCAGCATCAACTACCAACCCACACTCACCATGTCTTCACTCACAAAACTAATTTCAATCTGTCAACTCAAGGAATGTCTTCCATTTCTGCAATTCAATTTGGTAGTGATGACCTTCACCTCTAAACAGAAGAACAACTGGTACTGGTGTGGCTGTGCTGACCCAACCATTAGCTTGGTCAACAGGTTGCTATGAGCAGAGGACGTGGTGCACATCTACACAAGCCCTTCTGGCGATCTGACTGGAGATATTCCTACACCCTTAGCAAACGTCAAGGCTGCACACCCTAGAATGTAAAATCTTCTTCTGTTAAAATGTGGTGATCTCCAAGTAGCAGTGGCTCCTGCCTGTAATCCCAACTACCCAGGAGGCTGAGGTCTGAGGATCACGGTTCAAAGCCAGCCCAACAGAAAGGTCCATGAAATGCTAGGAACCATCTCCAGTGGTTCACCTCCAGTGAACCACCAAAAAAATCCAAGTAGAGCTGTGGCTCAAGAGGTTGAGTGCTACAGCTTTGGTGTTTTGTTTTTTTTTGGGGGGGGGGTGGGGGGGGGTGGGGGTGGGGAGGGTCCGGTCGTGGGGCCTGAACTCTGGGTCTGGGCGCTTTCCCTCAGCTCTTCAGCTCAAGGCTAGCACTCTACCACTTGTGCCACAGCGCCACTTCCGGCTTTTTTTTTCCTGCTATGTGGTGCTGAGGAATTGAACCCAGGGCCTCATGAATGCAAGGCAAGCGCTCTACCACTGAGCCACTTTCCCAGCCCGAGCGCTACAGCTTTGAACAAAATGAATCTCATGGACAGTGTCCAGGCCCTGAAATCAACCCCACCCAGGACTGCTCCCCCTCAAAAAAAGTGATGATCCAAGGTACAGTCCTGGAAGATGAAGCAGACAAATTAGGAATTAAATGGAAAGAGCCCTTCATTTCCTAGGGGACATAGTGTGCACATGCTGTGAGTAATGATGCCACTAAGTATTAGGACAGAGCAAAAGAGATGTTCATTCAGCAAGAATAAAACTGAAGATTCAATGGATGGAGCTAGAAGGAATCATGTTGAGCGAGGTAAGCCAAGAACGAAGAGACAAACGGTACATGGTCTCCCTGATAAGTGGATGCTAAATCCAAAAGGTTAGGTGATACGACAAAACTAACAGGACTTAAGAAACAAAGAACTCCCTCTCATCTGGTTGAACCACTACTAAATATCCCCATGTTGCTGATCACAAATATGGTATATAACATGTGAACACTGTTATATATTACAGACCGTGGTAGACAATTTGCTCCAGGGAAGTTAGAATGAACTTGTGACTTTGAAATTATGTAATCATTTAATCACAATCAAAAAAAAAAAAAGAACCTCGGGGAAGGGAGGGAGGGAGGGGATGGTAGGGGGAAAACAATGGAGGGGGTAACAATGTTCAAGAGGAAGTGTACTCATAACCTCACTCACGTAACTGTAACCCTCTGTATAGTAGCTTTACAATAAAAAAAAAATAAAATAAAATAAAACCAATCTCTTCTCCAACCATAAAAAAAAAAAAAAAAAAAAAACTGAAGATTCACATCCAAAACCCACATACACTTAAGCCATCAATCCCTGCTTTCTGAACTCAATCTCAGATGTCTCTTTCAGACATACAGTAAGAAAACTTTCAATACTAAGTATATGATGCATTTGTAACAAAACTTTGCTACATTTTCTTATTCATTAAAATTCTACTTTTGGTTTGAAAGGTCTGTGTTTTGGGTGGTACTGAGGTTTGAACTAAGAGCCTTCAGTTGCCAGGCAGGTAGTCTACCACTAGAGCCAAGGCCCCAGTCTTAAATGAAATCATTAAGCCAGAAGTGGAGTTGTAGCTCAACTGGTAGAGAACTAGCCTTGAGTTAAAAAGCTAACGGACAGCACCTGGCCCTGAGTTCAAACCCCATTACTGGCACAAAGGGTGGGGGTGGAGGGGCCTTGACACCCACACATACACAAATACTTTTCAACAATAAAACAATAGAATATGCCTCTGGTACCTGTTTTCTTCAGTCTAATGTTCCCAGCAGCCAAAAGGCTTGGCTGCCTAATTTTTTCCCACATCCATCCATCGCCATCAGCATTTTCTTTCTTCCCTCTTCCTCCCTCTGTTCTTTGCTTACTGATCCACTTACTATCAAATCTTCCATCTTGAATCTGACCTCTCTGAGATGTGCTCCAGTGACACTTCACAAGCTTGTGTATATGTGATAAAAAGTGCCTTTTCTATTCAAGTGTGTTGCTGAAAAGTTCCTGCTTTGGCATATACGACAGACCAACAGCCAGTACTATACGGGAAAAACTAAAACCAATTCCCCTAAAATCAGGAACAAGGCAAGGATGCCCAGAGAAATAAGGCAAGAAAAGGACATTAAAGTGATCCACATAGGGAAGGAAAAAATTAAACTATCCCTATTTGCAGATGATATGATCTTATACCCAAACAACCCCCAAAATTCCACCCCAAAACTCCTACAACTAATAAACCACTTTGGTAAAGTAGCAGGATACAAAATTAACCCACAAAAATCAGTTGCCTTTCTGTACACCAACAATGTACAAGAAGAAAGGGAAATTAGGAAAACAACCCCATTCACAATAGCCTCAAAAACAAAATCTAGAAATTAACCTAGCTGAAGATGTAAAGGACCTATTTAGTGAAACCTATAAAAGCCTAAAGAAATAAACCAAAGAGGACACCAGGAAATGGAAAGACCTTCTATGTTGTTCATGGATAGGCAGAATCAATATGGTGAAAATGGCCATACTGCCAAAAGTGATATATACAAATTTAATGAAATTCCCATCAAAATCCCAATGATATTCTTTACTAAAATAGAAAACAATCCAAAAATTCATAAAGAACAACAAAAGACCTAAGATAGCCAAAGCAATCCTAGGCAAAAGGAGCAAAGCAGGAGGTATCACAATACCAGATTTCAAGCTCTACTATAGAGCCATAATAACAAAAACAGATTGGTACTGGCACAAAAACAGACCCGAAGACCAATGGAATAAATTAGAAGATCCAGAAATAAAACCACATACTTAACAGTCAGCTGATATTCAACAAAGAAGCCAAAGACACAGTGGAAAAAACATAATCTCTTCAGCTATTGGTGCTAGGAAAACTGGGCAGACACATGCAGAAAACTAAAAATGGACACTCCCCCAGCCTGTCACCATCTAACACCAACTCAAAATGGATTAAAGACCTCAACATCAAACCTGAAACTCTGAAACTACTGCAGGACCGAGTAGGAGAGACACTTGAACTTATAGGCACAGACAGGAACTCCCTGAACAGAGTCCCAGGGGCACAACAGATTGGAGACAGACTCAACAAATAAAGTTTCTGTGCAACTAGACATAGCTACCAAACTAGAAAGAAAGTCAACCAATTGGAAAAAGATATTTACCTGTAATATATCAGACAAAGACCTAATATACACTATACAGAGGGAGCTCAAGAAACTAATCCCTCCCAAATCTAGCAAACCAATCACTAAATGGGCAAGGGAGCTAATGAGAGACTTCCCAAAAGAAAAGGCTAAAATGGCAAAGAAACACATGAGGAAATATTCTTCATCCCTGGCCATAAAGGAAACACGAATAAAAACATCCCTGAGATACCACCTTACCCCAGTCAGAATGGCCTATACCCTAAATTCAGGCAATGACAAATGCTGGCGGGGATACAAGGAAAGAGAAACCCCACTGCACTGCTGGTGGGAATATACACTAATACAACTACTCTGGAAAGCAGTCTGGAGATTCCTCAGAAAACTAAACATAGGACTTCCATACAACCCAGCCATACTACTCCTAGGCTATCTATCCTGAGCAACAGGAACCAGAATACAAGGACACATGCACCTCCATGTTCATTGCTGCACTGTTTACAATAGCCAAGACATGGAAACAACCCAGATGCCCCACTACAGATGAATGGATCCAAGAATTATGGTACCTATACACAATACATTAGAAAGGATAAAACAATGGCAGTCACAGAGAAATGGATGGAACTAGAACAACTCATGTTAACTAAGATAAGCCAAGATCAGAGAGACAAACACAGCACATTGGTCTCCCTGATATGCAGATGTTAAATTAAAATGCAATGTGACAAAGCAAACAGGACTCAAGTTATCACACATTGTGAGACCAAAAGAGTACATTCTCAGGAGAAAAGCATCGAATTACAATACCCAAGCACCAACTGGGTTTTTTTTGGTGGGTTGTGGGGCTTGAACTCTGGGCCTGGGTACTGTCCCTGAGCTCTTCAGCTCAAGGCTAGCACTCTACCACTTGAGCCACAGTGCCACTTCCAATTTTCTAATTGTTTATTGGAGATAAGAGTCTCACAGACTTTCCTGCCCGGGCTGGCTTTGAACCGTGATCCTCCAATCTCAGCCTCATGAGTAGCTAGGATTACAGGCGTGAGCCACTGGCACCTGGAACCTCTTCTTTTGTACATAAAACAACAAACATACTGAAAAGAACCTCAAAGATAAGGATAACAAAGGACCTTTTCCTAATTTGTCCTATTGCTTTTAGATGACTGTATATGGTGTATGCATGTGCAAATCTAGGGAAGCTGGGAGGAGGGCACTGAATCAGTGGGAAAATGGGAGAAAAAATACAGCCGAGGGGCCCCTCAGCTGCACTGGACGTTGATGAAAGTGAACTAAGCAACTCAAGGGCAGTGATGGGAGGGAGGGAGTGAGGGGAGGGGCAACAGCTGACACCAAGCCAAAGGAAAGAAATGTTCACATCACCGGATTTGTAAAAAAAAAAGTTTTATTGTTTCAACAATGTAGATTAAGATAATGATGACTATCATTGTGAAGATTAAAAGGTGTTTGTGACTTTAGCTAAGTATAACTATGCCACAGAATTGTGAAATTTATGTAGTCACATAATCTCAATAAAGAAATATTTGGGGGGCTGGGAAGGTGGCTCAGTGGTAGAGCGCTTGCCTTGCATGCCTGAGGCCCTGGGTTCGATTCCTCAGCACCACATAAGCAAAAAGAAAAAAGCCGGAAGTGGCGCTGTGGCTCAAGTGGTAGAGCGCTAGCCTTGAGCTGAAGAGCTGAGGGACAGCGCTCAGGCCCAGAGTTCAGGCCCCATGACCGGACCCAAAAAAAAAAGAAGAAATATTTTGGGGGTAAAATTCTTGTTTTGGCCTGATGGCTTGGCTCTTGTTAAGGAAAAACGGAACTACTTTGGGTTAAGAAAGGATTTTTGAAATGTAAGGTTTTGTCTTAAACTGGTTTCTTTTCAAGATGGAATTAAAATATGCCCCAGACTGTTGAAGAAATAGCAGAGGGTGTGGTGTATTTTGAGATTACTTGTGAACTGTTAACCTTATTTCAAAAATCACCGTATGTAAATACATTTTACCCTACTCAAACTAGCCAATTTCAACCACAGTTGTGAACCTGACCTTAACCAATTTGAGGGGTAGGACCAGCTGTGTTAAGAGTAAATATCCAAGCAGACTTCCGGCTCTTAGAGGTGTGCTTGCTTGCCAGAGTTTTGGCGGATGGCCCGCCCTTCTGTGCAGCAGTAAAACCTGCCTTGCGAGCGATTCTTTATTTTTGTGTCTATCATTGTGACTCCAGTGGTTCTTGAAGAGCATATTTATACCATGTACTAGGAGTATCATTAACCCACACACTCGGGTCAAATGATTCCCTCCCGCTGGGGCCCTCGTCCTAATGCTGTTCTGGCAACGAGACCGCAGCGCGCTGCGCCTCTGTTCGTCTCTTACCTCTGTTCCTCCAGTTTGTTTGATTTTCCCCTCCAGTTCCCAATGCCATTATGAGTCCCAGCTATGCTCCTCCTAAGGACTATGCCTCACCACGCCTTCATAATGCACGGTCCCACCTTCTACAGGTAAATAGGGAGTACTGAAAGGACAGTGACTAGACGAGTTTGATGGCCATGGTCAGGATGTGTTGACTAGGCGATCTTGATATGCTCTAACAGTCTCTAGCATTCTTAGTTTTCTCATTTGCAGAAAAACACACTCTTGGATACAAATATAAAATGAGGAGATACTAGTTAATTGAATTTCTAAATATTAACTACAACTAGAAACTTTTCAGATGTAAAGAGGAATGGGAGAGCCTGAACATGCTTCTCCAAACAGTTTTTCTCTTGGGTTTTCTGTGTGCCTCCCTTCCCCACCTACCTCTCTTACCTTGTAGTTTCAGGACAAAACAAATAATTTTTCACAAGATGGATTGTGTTGGGTAGAAATGGTTTTACACATCCAAGACTCACTTCCAAAACGTTGGCCCCCAAAACGCAGGTACATTGGTCTAGCCCTGCTTCCCAACAATCCAGCAGGCGTGCTAGTGGGCCCAAGACCAATTCAGTGCTCTGCAGCTTCCCTGGCTGCAGCAGGTCCGCACGCTGGGGAGCAGAGTTCCCACTCCAGAGCACAGCCAGGCCCCTCTCCGCAGAGAAGGGACACTTCGTTACAGCACTGTCTCTGCTCCCTTCACACACATGGTTTCTCTACTCAGAAAAAAATTCAAAATTAAAGCACTGTATTTTAAATCTGTTTGCAGTGAACACAAATAGGCATCTACCTGCAGGGCTCCAAGACACGGGACACACCCCTTCCAGTCAGTGTTAACCAGATTCCACAGAAACACTGACTCCAGCACCACACACCATCAACAACATACATGTGGAGGCATGCCAGCCACAAGCCTAGCTGCTCTGCTGTTCATAGAAAATTCTTTTAAGCATTATCTTTTTTTTAATTTTGAAAATACCATACAGAGGGGTTACAATTACATGAGCAAGGTAATAAGTACATTTCTTATCAAGCATTGTTGCCTCCTCCATTTCCCCCCAATCCTTAAGCATTATCTTCTCCACCCAGAAGGCTACTGGCTCTACCTACTATCAGCCAGGTTTTGTGCAAGGGGAATAAACATGTTGGGAGCATTGCTCTTATAAACAAGGAGCCAGCCAGAAACAGTAGCTGGCAAAAGCCTGGAACCTATGAGGAGAGGACATGAAGATTGCTAGTTCAAGACCAGTCTAGAGGGCTGGGAAGGTAGCTCAGTGGTAGAGTGCTTGCCTTGCATGCATGAGGCCCTGGGTTCGATTCCTCAGCACACCACATACACAGAAAAAGCTAAAAGTGACGCTGTGGCTCAAGTGGTAGAGCTAGCCTTGAGCTGAAGAGCTGGGGGACAGTGCCCAGACCCAGAGTTCAGGCCCATAACCGACATTTAAAAAAAAAAAAAAGACCAGTCTGGGCCTACACAGCAAGACCCTGTAGAAAGAGTAAGATAGTAAGCTTGAGAAAGCTAGAAGAGGAGAGGGAGGTCTTTTTTCCATTGGGAAGATACACAAATAAGATGCAGTGGGTAAAAAGCAAAGGGTGGGTAAAAAGCAAAGGTTTATGACCAAGTACATAAAAAGTAAGTCCAGTTGCTAGGTGCTAGTGGCTCACAGCTGTAACCCTAACTACTCAGGAGGCTGAGATCTAGGATCCATATGACTCTTATCTCCAATAAACTACTGAGAAAAAGCCAAAAGTAAGTGACTCTCAATAAACAACTGAGAAAAAGGCAAACGTAAGTGACTCTGTGGCTCAAGTGGTAGAGTGGCAGCCTTAAGCAAAAAATAGTTTAGAGGGGCTGGGAATGTGGCTTAGTGATAGAGCGCTTGCCTAGCATGCATGAAGCCCTGGGTTCAATTCCTCAGCACCACATAAACAGAAAAAGCTGGAAGAGGCGATGTGGTTCGAGTGGTAGAGTGCTGGCCTTGGGCAAAAGAAGCTCGAGGACAGTGCCCAGGCCCTGAGTTCAAGCCCAGGACTTAGGGGGAAGGCAGGAAGAGCTCAGGAACAGCACCCAGGTCCTAAGTTCAAGCTCCACAACCAATTTTTTTAAAAAAAGCTGAAAGCAGAGCTGTGGCTCAACTGGTAAAGCCTTGAACAAAAAAACTTAGGGACAGCACCAGGCTCAGAACAACAACAACAACAAAACAACAACAAAAATCGTCTTCCCAAGGAAGATCTGAACATAGTAGCATATTCCTATTAACCTAACTCTAAGTAAGCCTAGTGCACTTGAGCCTAACTCAGGTTCATGCTTGTGCAGAAAGTGAGACCCTATCTCAAAAATAACAAGCAAGCTGGGCCCTGGTTCCTCACACCTGAAATCCTAGCTACTCAAGAGGCCGAGAACAAGATGCAAAAGAAAGCCAGGGTTGGAGGCCTCATTCAGCAGAAAGCCCGTCTTGCAAGCCCAAGGATCCAAGCTCAAACTCCAATACACCACGTAAATAGGTATAAATAGGCAGGCAGACAGAGAGAGAGAGATGTGATCAAGCAAAAGGGGCTAGAAGTTATAGCTCAAGTGGTAGAGCATTTGCCTAGCAATTATGAGGCCCTGAGTTTAATCCTCAGTAGTGCATGGGCATACACATGTGCACATTTACACACACACACACACACACACACACACACACACACACGCAAACTCCACTACCATATAGACCTCAGCTGCCCATTTCTGCTCTTCAGCACTTCAAGAGTACTGAAAATATTACACATTTCACTAAAGATGGAACTTCTTAATTCTGTTAAAAAGACCAAAACAAAAACCTTAAGATTCAGAAAGATGGACTACCAGAACACAACCTGAGTGTTGCTGGCTAGAGAACCACTCACACTGTACAACAGTGGACAAATGGCTCAGACTGCCTAGTCGTGTCTAACTGACCAGTATTTAAGAAAACAAAGATTCAACTTAATTCCCAAACCCACTCTTAGTATTTTTTCTGATGAGGGCTGTGATTCTAACAGCTCAAATACTTTCTTCTGATTCATTCTCAAACTCTCATTCTAAAACTTGCTACTATACATGTAGGGTCAAATTCCTAATTTCCCCCATTTGTTAGGATATTCTAAACTCTAGTGTCTTCACATCAATCATCAAAATAACTGATAAAGTCAAACTGGTGTGGGGTCTGATCCTAAGTCTCTATACAAGTCCAGGGGCTCCACACCCATCAGGCAGTGGTGCCTGGCTAGACCAGAGGTCAACAAAGCCCTACTTTTGTAAATATGCACTGATTCACCCACTTTCTGTAGTCACAATCCTGGCTCAATGGCAAAGTTAATCACTCCGGAAGAGACTATGGCTCATAAACCCCGAGTGTTTACCATGTGTCCTGCACAGAAAAGTATCAACCTCTGCCTGTGTCAGAATCCATACTGCTTGTTGAAGCAGTACCTGGCTACTTGGGCTAGGGATAGGAACAGGGACAAACTGTAAATATGCAGAGAAGATTTTAGTGAAGTGACAAAGATACACTGAAACTGGATTGTGGTGCCTTTCCAAGACAATAAATGTACTAAATTATACACTTAAAATAGGTACGATTCCTCAGCACCACATACACAGAAAAGGCCAGAAGTGGCGCTGTGGCTCAAGTGGTAGAGTGCTAGCCTTGAGCAAAAAGCAGCTCAGGGGGCTGGGAAGGTGGCTCAGTGGTAGAGCGCTTGCCTTGCATGCATGAGGCCCTGGGTTTGATTCCTCAGCACCACATAAGCAGAAAAAGCCACAGTGGTGCTGTGGCTCAAGTGGTAGAGCACTAGTCTTGAACTGAAGAGCTGAGGGACAGCGCCCAGGCCCGGAATTAAGGCCCCGTGACCAGTAAAAAACAAACAAACAACAACGAATATTAGAACATTTAAAAAAAAAAAAAAAAAGCTCAGGGACAGTGCCCAGGTCCTGAGTTCAAGCCCCAGGACAACACACACACACACACACACACACACACACACACACACACACACACACACACACACACACACACACACACACACACACACACACACACACACACACACACACACACACACACACACACACACACACACACACACCAGGGACAGCACCCAGGTACTGAGTTCAAGTCTCAGAACACCCCCCACACACACAAATTTTAAAAATCAACTAGTCAGGCACTAGTGGCTCACTCCTATACTCTTAGCTATAATCTTAGATGAGATCTGAAGATGATGGTTTAAAGCCAGCCTGGACATGAAAGTCCAGAACCCTTACCTCCAACTAAGCACCAAAAATGCCTGACGTGGAACTGTGGCTCAAGAGGTAGAATGCCGGTGAAAAAGCCCAGGGCCTGGGCTCAAGCCCCAGCACCAGCACCAAAACATAAAAATGAATCAATTTTTATGTGCATCATCCTTTTTGCAATTTATGCTAATGATAAAAAACTTCCCCTGTCATCCAATTTTGTTTCAGATGCTAACATCAATGTTCCATACCCAGGAAATAAGGTAACTGTTAATAATAGAGGTAACTGACTGCAACTTGAAACTGAAGCAGGGTTCCTTTGGAGAACAACTATTTCCCTATTAAAATTTCCTGAAAAAATTCTTAGAAAGTTGGGTATGGTGTTATATACCTGTAATCTAAGACTTCAGAGGCGGAGACACAAGGATGCTAAATTCTAGGCCATCCCGAGTTATATATAAGTTCAAGGCCACCCAGGACTATAGAACAAGACCCTGTGTCTCCAGAAGGGAATGCATAGCTAATAAGTCTAATAATAATGAAGAATTCTCCCCTGGATGGAGGTAAATGAACAGGTTCTGTCTCACTATCAAGGCAACTCAGATCACAGTACCACCTGTCAGGCCTCCCGGGAACTCCAAAGGATACATCGGAAAGGATGTACCAGAGACATGACTGAACTCAAAAACCCACAGCATCTTACCGGAAGGGTAAACAAATGCAGCAGTGGAACTCACTAGACACTACACTGAAAATGAACTACATAACTTGTGGGTAGGAATGGGAGGGAAAAACTGGGAGAAAGTGAGGGAAGGGGTGATACTGTTCAAAAAAACTTTTTTGGGGGGTGGTTGGTCATGGGGGCTGAACTCTGGGCCTGGGCGCTGTCCCTCAGCTCTTCAGCTCAAGGCTAGCGCTCTACCACTTGAGCCACAGCACCACTTCCAGCTTTTTTCTGCTTATGTGGTACTGAGGACTCAAACCCAGGGCCTCATGCATGAGAGGCAAGCACTCTACCACTGAGCCAACTTCCCAGTCCAAGAAATGTATTCTTTACCTAACTCCTCTATACATCAACCTTTTAAATAACAATAAAAATACTTAAATAAAAGTTTAAAAAAAAAAAAAAACGAGCTGGGCCTTAATGGAGCACATATGTAACCCAAGCTACCTAGGAGGCAGAGTTCAGTGAAAGGTGGAGATCAGCTTGATACCACCTAGATATAAAGTTAGCTAAATCCAGTCTCAACTAACAAGCCAAACATGATGGCTTACACCTAACATCCAAGTTTTGTCTGAGTAGGAGGACTGTGGTTTGAGGCCTCAGACAAAAAATAAGAGACTCAACCTAAATAACATACCTAAAGCAAAATAGGGATGGAGGTGTGATTCAAATAGTAGAACATCTAACTAGCAAGTTTAAGGCCCTGAGTTCAAACCCCAGAATTACCTTAAAAAGTGGGGGACTGGGAAGGTGGCTCAGTGGTAGAGCGCTTGCCTTGCATGCATGAAGCCCTGGGTTGGATTCCTCAGCACCACATAAGCAGAAAAAGCCAGAAGTGGCTCAAGTGGTAGAGCGCTAGCCTTGAGATGAAGAGCTGAGGGACAGCGCCCTCCCAGAGTTCAGGCCCCACAACTGACAAAAAAAAAAAAAAAGTAGGAAAACATGAGACCAACACAACATAGAGAGTGCTGACTTGGCACTGTGAACAGCATGTGCAGCAGGGAGTGGCTACAAACGAGAGAGAGAGAGAGAGAGAGAGAGAGAGAGAGAGAGAGAGAGAGAGAGAGAGAGAGAGAGAGAGAAAACAGGCTCAAGGAAAGCAGACATACTGCAGGGCAGGTCAAAGAAAGGCAGCAGCAGAACCTGTGGGTAGAGGCCCAGCCCTGGCGTCAGCCTGGCATTGGCCTACCACCTGAGACCTCGGTGGCAAGCCATCCACCCTCACCTCACCTGCCTTCTCTCCAAGCAATGTCCACACCCCACAGTTACCAACACTGCAGAGTAACCTTTGGAAAGCAAAGTTTCAGAACTGCTTCCTCAATAAAAAAGAAAAACCATACTGGTTAGACTCACAGCAGGGAGGTGCTCTGTCATGACCCGTGCCCCACACAAGCAGGATCACCCTAAAGAGCTGCTGCAAGAGAGGGTTGCTGCAAGTCTCAAGGGCAGGAGACTGTGGCATCGGAACATTCTTTAGTCCTGCCTGCCTACAGTGGAGGAAGAATTTAGCTGGAAGGAGTACATTTTGTCCCATATCAAGGCTCAGCCCATGGAGGGTAGATTTCTGTTGCAAGTCTTACACCTTTGACCCAACCAGGAAAGAATCCCTAGGAAAAGGTAAGTTCTTCAAACAATCATACTTTACTCAGAGAGGAAGCACTGCTACCCACGGTGGTTCTCACCTGTAAGCTCCTCAGGAGGCTGAGATCTGAGGATCCTGCATCCAGGCTATCAGACAATCAAATGGCAAAAAGCCCCAATGCTGGCACCAGGAGAGGAGGGGAGGGAAGAGGACAGGAAAGGGGAGGGGAGGACGGGACTAGGTATCAGACACTTTAGCTCACTGTTTGGTACTCTATCATCTGAGCCACACCTCTAAACCCAAAAGACTAATTATCTAAAAAGTACTTCATTTAATTTATGTTTTTCCTTCAGAAATTTTCTATTTCTGAACTTTTTTAATATTCCCACAAATAAATGTACTTCTCCAGTTATATAAAACACCTTAACTGCTTCCCTCCAGAACAACATGCACCCCTTACTAGAGTGGGGAAATTCTGATAAATGTGCTGCCAGGCGATTTGGTCAGTTCCAGCAGCCAACTATGTTTGATAGGCTATGTCTTGTGGGGCTACCATCATATATGCGGCCCAGTGTGAACGAACCACTGTTCAGAATGGAGGGCTGTATCCTTCTACTCAAACAGCCCAAGTCTTACATTTTCTGCAAATCCAGGTTCCTCAGTTTCAGAGGCCCTTTAACTCTGTACAATTCCAGCTCTCTCCTCTGAGTGCAGGGGGAAAGCGGGGAGGTAATGCTCTTTTATACAGCTCCTACCTCTTGGTTGTTTTCTGCTGGCTTCTGCTCTTAGTATTTTGGTCTTCTTCTACAAGCAAATATCAAACTCCTGTCTCACCGAGGGATCTAGATAAGCTTCTCTCCAAGTCTTGGTGGCATGTGTTGTCTGCATGTCCCTCAGGGGTACCAACCTTCACTGTCATGGTCTCTGCCACATGCATCCAGGTAAGCTGCCTTGCTCTACAGGACAAACGCTGATACAGGCAGACACACTGCCGAGCAAACAAGTAAATAGCTACTTGAATAAAGCATCTAAGGTTAGCAAGACTTACTAAAAGTTTGAGGGGGAAATATTTTTGCCTCATTTTAAAAATCTTAAGTATTTAAACAAAGCCTCTATAAGAAAAGGCTCTGACAAGGCCTCCAGCCACAACTTCCCCCTTCCCCCATCTATTTCAGAATGAGTGTTTTATCATCTGAACTATACCTGTGTGTCACTCAAAACACTCCTAACAACTGTGACACTCAACAAACTGCGACTAACAGGCTGATCGAAAAAGTGCACCGATAAGTAGCAGTTACAACAGATCAGAGTTGGGGCTAGGGTTCTGTATCATTTTAAGCTGTTCCCAAGGATGCAGTGGCAGAGCCTGGGAGATGTCCTACTGGAGCCCCCAAAAGATACCACTTCTGATGTTAAATCCAAAATGTAAGGTGATATGATAAAACTAACAAGACTAAAGAAACAAAGGACTTCCACTCATCTGGTCGAATCACTACTAAATAACCCTATGCTGCTGATCACATATATGGTTATATATGTGCACACCGGAGGGAAACCAGGAGGAATGCACAGAACTAGAAGGAATCAGGGAAAAAAACAAACAACAGCAGGACCCATCATCAGCTGCACTGGACATTGATCAAAATGAACTAAGCAACTCAATGGCAGCGATGGGAGGGAGGGAACAAGTGGGAAAGAGGGAACGGCTGATGCTATGCAAAACAAAAGAAATGTACAGATCACCCAATGTGGAAGACATGACTGCATTGTCAAAGCTCATAGAACTCATCAATGTTACAGACCATGATAGACAATTTGCCCTATGAACGTTAGAATGTATTTGTGACTTTAAGCATCACTATCCCACAATACTGTGAAATTTGGGAAATTATGTAATCTCTTAATTATAATAAAGAATTTGAAAGAAAAAAAAAAAGATACCACTTCTGAGGAATGGCCAGGGGACACTCAGGGAACAGTGACACCCAAAAAAGTTTCCTGGGGGCTGGGAAGGTGGCTCAGTAGTAGAGCGCTTGCTTTGCATGCATGAGGCCCTGGGTTCAATTCCCCAGCACCAAATAAGCAAAAGGAAAAAAGCTGGAAGTGGCGCTGTGGCTCAAGTGGTAGAGCGCTAGCCTTGAGCTGAAGAGCTGAGGGACAGCGCCCAGGCCCAGAGTTCAGGCCCCACAACTGGACCCCTCCCCCCCCCCAAAAAAAGTTTCCTGAAATGACATGTGTTATAGAAGCTTAATAAAAACATCTACTCCCATTCTTGTTTTTACACCAACATTTTAGGCAATTCATATCCGAGCTTTGAGAAGGAGACTGCATTTGAAGATACTGTGCAGTGCTTTCACTTCTCCAGTTCCTCTGAGAGGCTAAATGCTAGTCTAGCATGTTTAGACATATCCCATCAATCATCTCTAAATCTGCCTGGAACAAAGAAATTGTTTAACAAATCCAGACTTGGCTCACCTAAGGTAGCAAAACTTGACCTAGGAAAAAAAGCCTAGGGCTGGGAAGATGGCTCGGTGGTGGAGTGTTTGCCTTGCATGCATGAGGCCCTGGGTTTGATTCCTCAGCACCACATAAGAAAAAGCCAGATTTGGCACTGTGGCTCAGGTGGTAGAGCGCTAGCCTTGAGCTAAGGAACAGCGCCCAGGCCCAGAGTTCAGGCTCCACGACTGACAAAAAAAAAATTGAAAAAGCCTAAATAATATATCTGAAACTACGTTTTTAGACCTCAGATTCAAAGTCCAATACCTGCCCTGCCCCCCAACAGGTCAAACAGACATGATGGACAGAGAAAAGAAATGCATCACATGGCAACCACAGGAAAACAGCACTTCAGCCTGGGGGGACAATGACTTCTGGCTAAATAGGTGAGAAAAGTATGCCTACTTAAAACAGTGCCCGGTCATGGGTATGCCTACTTGACCATTAGCTCCATCTCTGTCTGGAGGTCTATAGCGTCTGGCTGCTCACTTCCACGTGTTAAGAAGATGACACTGTCAGAGGGGCAGTTTTCTTTTGTCATGAGGTACTTGTTGGTGAATCTTGTCTTTACTGGAGCTTAGGGGGACTGACTGCAAAGTTACTTCAGCACAGAATGGCTAAGTTCAAAGAGCACAGATATGCCCTGCACTGGTGACTCAGATCTATCATCCTAGCTATTCAGGAGGCTGAGATGTGAGGCTCACACTTCAAAGCCAGCCTGGGCAGGAAAGTCCATGAGACTTATCCCCAATTAACCACCAAAAGGCCAGAAGTGAAGCTATAACTCAAGTGGTAGAGTGCCAGCCTGAGCAAAAAGAAAAACAAAAACAAGAGCTCAATGCCCTGAGTTCAAGTTCCAGTACAAAAGAGTGGGAGGGAGAGAAAGAAAGAGAGAGAGAGGGAGGGAGGGAAGGAGGGACACTAGTAGCTCATACCTATAATCTTAGGTACTCAAGAAGCTGAGATCTGAGGATTGTGGTTCAAAGCCAGAAGGAGATATATCCCAAGGATTCTTTTTTCTTTTTCTTTTTGCTGGTCTTGTGGTTTGAACTCAGGGCCTAAGCACTGTCCCTGGAGTTTGAACTCAGGGTCTCAAACTCTCAGCTTTGTTCCCTTCATGGCTGGTGAACACCTCCACTTCCTGATTTTTGCTCGTTAATTACTAGATCCTCAGAATACACCTCCTGAGTGGCTAGGATTACAGACATCAACCACTAGCACCCAGTTTGCTTTGTTGTTGTTTTTATGTGGGTTTTTTTTGTTTTGGCTTAAGATGCAAAATTAGTCCACGCTAGCCTTGAAACTCAACCATCCTGCCTCAATCTCCAGAATGCTGGGATTATATGCAAATGCTACCACACCCAGTTCATAAAAGCACAACTGAATTTAAAAAAAAATTTAAGGCAAAGCTGGGTACCTATGGCTCACACCTAAGTGACTCAGTTACACCTAATCTACTGGGGAGGCTGAGATCTGAGGATCTCAGTTTGAAGCCAGCTGAGGAGCGAGGGTCAAAGCCAGCCCAGGTAAGACTGTTACCTCCAATTAGTCACCAAAAAGCCAGACGCAAAGCTGTGGCTCAAGTAATGGAGCACTAGCCTTGAGTACAAAAGCTCAGGAACAGTGCCCAGGCCTTGAGTTTAAGCCCCAAGACCAGCACAAAAATAAATAAAGTCAGCTAATTTGAAGCCCAATATCATAGAATGATCTCATGCCCCTAAGGAATTCAAGTCTGAAATAGATCAACAGAGTTTCACAAGACAGTAAGAACTCATGTCCTGAAGAAGACAAACAGGAAGATGATTTTGTCAGGTCCTGAGAAAATCTTCAAGTCACAAACAATCATGTCGATATTGAAGACACAATTTGACTTGCTGCCCAATCAGACAAGTAACCTCAATTCACACTCAACTTCACAGAAAAAGAAAGTCAGGCACTGGTGGCTCACATCTGTAGCCATTCAGGAGACCCAGATCTGAGTATCACAGTTCGAGGCCAGCCCAGGCAGGAAAAGTCCATGAGACTCTTATCTACAATTAATCACAGAAAAAGCTGGAAGTGGAGTTGTGGCTCAAGTGGTAGAATGTTAGCCTTAAGCAAAAAGAAGCTCAGGGACAGCACTCAGGCCTAGACTGGCAAAAAAGCAACACTCCTTTAGCCATGTATGTATTCCAAGTTCTTGTATCTCCACTTATTAGACTCTGTCCCACCAGCCCACACTGCTGCCTATCACAGCTCACAACTACTGCCTTGCCTAGCACTACTAGATTCATTGTACCTCAACGTTTTAATAAGCTACATGTATTCTCTGCCAAAGGGTACCTGGGAAGTAAGAGTATTATAATTAGCAATTTCCCACTCACAAGACATAAAGCATTACAACTATTGAAAAGAAACAAAGCTCTGTAACATGGGAGCTGGCCAAGCCCAGCTGAGGCCTCCTTCAGCCCCAGTGTTCAGTACTGCTTGTAAAGGTGCTCCTGAAAATTAATACATCAGGACAAAAATGTAATATAGCACTGCATCTTGGAGTTCTAAATATGAAAGCAGATTCTCCGTCATTTTTCTGAGGCTAGCACTGCTGTGGGTGCTGCCAAGTGAACACTCCCAGGACACAGCAGCATTAACTAAGAAAGCCAGAAGAACAGGAAGGAAACAAGGACACTGAGTTTGCATTGCCTTCCTCCAAACAAGGTACTGTCTATGCTTGGGTTCTGCATGAAAATACAGAGGGTACCAATACAGTGTCTCTATATATTGTACAATATTAAGAGCTCTGGGCATTTGCTTTTAAAAAAAAAAAAAGTTACAAGATGGGTGCCAGTAGTTCATGACTGCAATCCTAGCCACTCAGGAGACTGTGATCTGAGGATCAGGGTGGATCTGAGGATCAGGGTTTGAAACCAGCCTGGAATGATCACAAGACATGCCAATCAACCATCAAAAAGCCACAAATGGAGCTGTAGGTCAAGTGGTAGAGCACTGGCCTTGAGCAAAAAAGCTCAGTCAGTACTGGTCCCTGTATTCAAGCCCCAGTAACTGGAGGGGGGAAAATTACAGTGATAAGCTGGATCTCCACAGAGCCATCGCTGCACTTCAAGAGAAACAGTGCATAGAGACCACGGCGTAGAGCCCAGAAAGATGCATTACTGCTGAGCTGGTCATTATTTCCACAACTTGTGGCTTACAAAGTGAAAAATATTCTTTATTTTACAAATGTTCTTGGTTGAAATTTATGAGGCATTTTACTTGACCTCTTCAACCTAAAATCTCACAACACCTTAACCTTACAGCCGGTAATATAATTATCAAAAACCACTTTTTATAAGAGCGAACATAAGAAAACATTAAGAAAGGAAGAAAAGTATTCCATATGCCAAAGCCTCCAGATTAGAGGCACCTGCTCAGTCAGCTTCCTACAAACCACCACTGCTGCTGAAATACTACTAAGTGAACCCAGAAAAGACTGTGGGTTTATAAAATTGTTTTAATGGGAGGGGGAGAGGGGAAACCAGGAAGAAGAGTGGGGGGGGGGGGGGGAAATCAGGAGGAAGAGGGGGAAGGGAGGGCTGTTTCAGGCTCACAGAATAAGCCAGCTCCTTCCAAATACCACGTTGTCTGAGGTCCAGTTGAAGGCTGTGCTGTGCACAGTTAAGATTTACCAGGAAGGTGACTGCCTCATCTGGGATCCACCAGTGGGGATGGAAACCCGGAGGGCCCTTCTGTGCTCTAGGATATAGAGCATCACACAGAGGGAAAGGTTAAATAAAAGTTAAATAAATAAAATATTACAACTACAAAGAATGGGAAATTACCAGAAGACAAAGTGCTGTGAGGTTAGAATAGGATCTGACCAGGTAGCAGCAGAACTCAAAGAGCTAAGGATGATGAGATCAAGAAGGCTCACTGGAGGGCTGGAGCATGGAAGGCAGCAGGAACAAAATGGGTAAAGGGAATTCCACACAGAAAACAAAGACCTGAAAGGCTAAAATCACCTATAACAAAGTAAGTGATTGAATCAGATCGTCATTGAAGAAAAATCATCTTGGGGCTGTGAAGGTGGCTCAGTGGTAGAGCGCTTGCCTTGCATGCATGAGGCCCTGGGTTCAATTCCTTAGCCCCATATAAGAAAAAAGAAAAAAGTCGGAAATGGCGCTGTGGCTCAAGTGGTAGAGTGCTAGCCTTGAGCTGAAGAGCTGAGGGGCAGTGCCCAGGCCCAGAGTTCAGGTCCCATGACCGGACCCCGAAAAAAAAAAAATCATCTTGGTAATTGGATGAACATGTCAAGTACCAGTTAAGATCACAGAAGAAGCCAGGTGCCAGTGGCTCACACCTGTCCATCCTAGATGCTCAGGAGGCTGAGATCACAGTTCAAAGCCAGTCCCTGCAGGACAGTCCATGAGACTCTTATCTCCAATTAGTCACCAGAAAACTGGAAGAGGCACTGTGGCTCAACTGGTAGAGCACTCACCTTAAACTGAAGAGCTCAGGGGACAGTGCCCAGGGCCAGACTTCAAGCCCCATGAAAGACCAAAACAACAAAACAAAAGAACTGACAGCATAATTTAAGAGTTCAATCATAGTCCTTCTCCCACCTATATAAGTAGACCTGGAAGTTTATATGCAAGTAGTAGAGCACAGACACACGTGCCCAAGACCAACACGAAAGACTTGAGTAATAAAATTCTAAAGAGAGTGCCCTACCAGTGACCCCCAGGGTGACCCTGTGAACCCCACCACCTGGTGGCCTCCTCTCCAGCACTACCTCTCCTCAAACGCTGGGCAGCAGAACCAACAGAACTTGGCGAGGTGATGAAAAATCTCTCCTACAATTGGTGAAGTGGCAAAGTTAGTGTGATCCTGCTCCCATGGCTGAATTACAACTTATTTTTGGTAGCTGGAACGAGACTCACTGCAGGAGCCTCAGTGCTCCAGGTACACTAGTTGCAGAAAGTGCAGGAGAATCAAGAGTAACCTCTAGAACAGCAGCAACAGGGACGTCAGCCCTGCACCCAGAATGAGGTAAACTCTCAACAACTTGAAAAGCTTTTGAGTAGCGGCACCCCACTTGATTCTCTGGATTGCCACCTGGCTAGAGCTGGGCAAAGCCCCAGCGCCGCTGAGACCACAACCGCATGCTAGCTCACAGTTGATTGGTCACACTACCCTAAAAACACCCTACAAGCCCCATCCAAAGAATATGCTGCCAGACATCAATGACAATGGGTTTGGAGCAGGAGTCGTCCCAGCCTCCCAAGACACTGCCCCATGTGCGTCACAGCCACTGCTGCTCCTCACTGTGCCAACCACACTCACATCAACGTTTTTATAACTGACACCATAGGTTTTTTGTTGTTGTTGTTGTTGTTTTTGCCAGACCCGGGGCTTGAACTCAGGGCCTGAGCACTGTCTCTGAGCTTCTTTTGCTCAAGGCTAGCACTCTACCACTTGAGCCACAACGCCACTTCAAGCTTTTTCTGAGTACGTGGTAATGAGAACTCGAATCCAGGGCTTCATGCATGCTAGGCCAGCATTCTACCACTATGCCACCTTCCCAGCCCAACACCATAGCTTTGAACAATCACTACATGCCAATATTTGCTTCTTGTGGCAACAGAGGTTTGAACTCAGGGCACACCATACTTCCTAGGGCAGGTGCCCTACTACTTGAGTAGCACTCCTAGTCCCCAAGTGATTTTTTTTTCCTTGAAATATAATTTAACAGAAAATAATGTTACTGTAAAGTAGCATTATGCCACCAACTTCAATCTCAAAATAATACCTAACAACTCAAAATTCACTGGGCATAATGCAAAAAAAAAGAAAAAAGCCTAAAGTTACTGTATAACTGGGCATAATGCAAAAAAAAA
The DNA here is from genome assembly GCF_019054845.1 of Dipodomys spectabilis. Classification (NCBI taxonomy): domain Eukaryota; kingdom Metazoa; phylum Chordata; class Mammalia; order Rodentia; family Heteromyidae; genus Dipodomys; species Dipodomys spectabilis. The sequence continues at coordinate 623,974 of NW_024870995.1, read as the reverse complement.
AAAAAAACCCTAAAGTTACTGTATAACCTTCGACGCCAATTTATCCTGATGAACTCGCTCGCTGCTTTCGTCCGGCTAGCTGGCCCTCCTCTCTGATGCCTCTTCCTAGCCCGCCACAACACTGGGGTGAGCATCTCAGATACAAGGGCTGGTAGCTGGCAGTAGGGACTTTCACAATTCAGGACCAAGTTTTTAATACTTGTTCAATACTTGGTAATTTTTCAACAGACACTCTGATTGCACCCTCTAGGATACAAAAGGACTAGAGTCCTTGGACTGCTGATGTAGCTGAAGAGACCAGCTAGCTCACAGGTAAAAAGACAAGCCATGAGCAAAGAAATAGAAAACAAAAGCCCATGCCGCTAGGCCACAGGAAAATCCAGGTCTTGATGCTCTTGTGACCAAACAGAGATGAGAAAAGAGGGCAGCTCCGAACCTTGCCTCTGCCTCCACCCCGCCCCAGTGGTGCTGCAGCTGCCAACCCAGAGGGCCCTGTTATAAAAGCCATGTAACCTAGCACTCCATTAGTAGTCTCTAACACTGGACTGTTTCTATAGTAACCGGTAAGAAAATAAAGTACCTTGTTTTACACAAAAATTATTTCCTATTACAATGAAATATTGCAGTATGGCAACGGGTTCTGACAAAGAACTAGGCAGACAACATCTTTGACATCAGGGCCAACTATTCACTACCCATACAAGCCAGTATGTTTTTCTTAAATTCTAGAACAATTTTTTCTTCGTTATACTAGAAGCCTAAAAACTACTTTATGAATAGTAAACACTATTTTCAATCAAGAAGGTATGTTGGGCTGGGTGCCAGTGGCTCACACCTGCAAGCCTAGCTACTCAGAAGGCTAAGATCTGAGGATATGTCTGGCCAGCAGACATAAAAGGACACACAAAGCAGCTTTTTGCTGATTAATCTCTAGTTACCAGAAGAGGGGGTATAGCACAATTGACAGAGTACCCGGCTTAATCAGAAAAAGGCAAGTAGAACTCAGGTTCTAAGTTCAAGCCATAGTATCAGCACTGGCATATGCACGTATGTACACACACACAAGCACAAATAGAAGAGAAGGGGGAGAAAGAAGAAAGGAAAAGGGAGAGGAAGATGGTATGTTGAGCTGGCAGAATGGATCAAGTGAGCCTGTGGCTCACACCTATAACCTTAGCTATTCACTAGACTGAGATCTGAGGATTGAGGTTAGAAGCCAGCCTGGGCAGATAAATCAGCCCCAAGTAGAGCTGCAGCTCAACTGGATGAATACCAGCCTTGATCAAAAAAGCTCAGGAATCCAGGTGCCAGTGGCTCACACTTGTAATCCTAGCTACTCAGGGGGCTGAGATCTGAGAATCACAGTTCAAAGCCAGTCCAGGCAGGAAAGTCTGTAAGACTCTTATCTCCAATTAACCATCAGAAGTGGAGCTGTGGCTCAAGTGGTAGAACGCTTGCCTTGAGCTGAAGAGCTGAAAGACAGCATCCAGGCCCAGGGTTCAAATCCCACAACTGACAACAACAACAACAACAAAAAAAAAAACACACCACACACAAATACACAAACTCAGGCCAGGTGGTGGTAGCTAACACTTGTAATCCTCAAGAGACAGATCTGAGGATGGCAGTTCCAAGCCAACTCAGGCACAAGAGTCTGACTCTTATCTACAATTAGCCCCCAAAGACCCAGATGGTGTGGCTCAAGTGACGGCACCAGCCTAGAACAGAAAAAGCCAAGTGGGAGGCTGGAGGCCCTTAGTTCAAAGCCCCAGTAACAGCACACCAAAATATAAAAATTAAAAAATAAAGTGTCAACCAGGGCACTGGTGGCTCACACCTGTAATCCTTGCTGGAAGTTCAAAGACAGCCCAGGCTGGAAAGTCCATGAGACTCTTACCTCCAATGAACTACTAGAAAACTGGAAGTGGTGCTGTGGCTCAAACTGGTAGTGAACTAACCTTGAGTAAGGAAAAAAAGCTCAGGGACAGCACCCAGGTCAAGCCCCAGGACTAACAACAACAACAACAACAACAAAAAAAAAAACCTAAAGACATAAATTCAAATTCAACTCATTGCAAAAAATTGAATCAAGCCAGGTGCCGGTGGCTCTCACCTGTCATCCTAGCTACTCAGGAGGCTGAGATCTGAGGATTGCGGTTCAAAGCCAGCCCGGGCAGGAAAGTCCGTGAGACTCTTACCTCCAATAAACTAGAAAACCAGAAATGACACTGGCTCAAGCTGTAGAGAACTCGCCTTGAGCTGAAGAGCGCCCAAGTTGAGTTCAAGCCCATAACTGACAAAAAAAAAAAACTTGAATCAAAGAAAGACCCCATTTTGAAGATTCCTAAAGCTAAGATAGAAAACACGAAATAGAAATATAAACCAAAACTGGCCACAGCAGGAGAGGCAACTGAACGGGACAGGTAGATCCAACCCCCTCACCTGCCTCTGACAGTGGAGGCCAGCCGACAGGCAGTAACACCCTCCTGACTCAGCCAGGTGGGGCTTCCCAGCCCAGCAGTCACAGGTGCCAGACCTCAAACCAGAGTCCTTCTCCCTGGTCTTCCATCCGACCAGCCATTGACTGGTTTTCCCAGAAAGAGACCTAGCCTCATGAAGTACAAAGGCTTAGACTAGCCTTCAACTCACCCCAAACACTACCCTCTTTCCAGATCCTACTCCTCCCCCAAATCTATGTAAATTTCCAGAATTTTCTTTAGCTCAGGAAAGAGCATCCAAGATCTACCTTCCCCTTCTTCCAGACCTACAAATGACCTCAGACAGAAGAAATACACTGATTTTACAGCTGACTGAAACCAAGAGAAACTCTTCCCTCCCCACCATCGCCACACACTTGGTACTCACCTGTCCTTAATCAGATGCTCGTCTGCAGAGGGGCAAACTAAATTCAAGACAAGTGCTAATAACATCAAAGTTCAACAAAGAACCTCTGTCAGCGCTTTCTGGACAGAAGTAGAGAGAACTTTTACAAGGTACATCCACCAAACAACTTCTCACCCCAAGAAGCCTTCACTCTCAGGAAGGGCAACTAGTTTGTCACAAACAAGTACAACACAGAAGAGATAAGAAGTCTTTCAAAATAAGTAATAAGCCTATATACATTGTGAATGTGAGCCAGTATGAACTTGTCAAGAAATCTGACAAGCAAGCAACCTAACAAAACTAAAATCTTAAATATTCCTAACTCTTGACCCAGAAATTCTAGGAATGTAACTTATACATATAAAGAGCATGTACAGGGTATTATTATGTCACAGTAAAACACTTTAAATAAGCCAGTGTTCATCAGTAACAGACAATATGAGCCAAGCTGTGGCATATACTTATGTATGATAAAGCAACTCCGTATTAGCACAGAGTTCCAACTAATAAGTTAAAGAAAAAAACAAAGCCAGGTGGCCCTGGCTCATGCCTGGAATCCTAGCTACTCAGGAGGCTGAGATCTGAGGGTCACAGTTGAAAGCCAGAGACTTTCAACACAGGAAAGGCCATGAGACTTTATCTCCAATTAACCACCAGAAAACAGGAAGTGGTGCTGTGGCTCAAGTGGTAGAGCGCTCGCCTTGAACTGAGGAACAGCATCCAGGACCAGAGTTCAAGCCCCACCACTGACAAAAACAAAAAAGATTTGAAAGTAGTACTGGAAGTCTGGAGATAAGGAGCAAAGAATTCCCACACCAGCTTATGCAAAGGGAAAAAAGGAAAAAGAACAGGACAAGGATAACAGAAGGAAAAAAAGTTAAAACTGTTGAGGCTAACAGAAAAATCTTAATAATCACAATAGAATCAATCTACTGTAGCACCTGTAGTCTAAAAGCACTAAGTGGAGAAACCTGCTTTCTCATTTGACCTGAAAAACTGTAGCCCACTATATCCTAAGTGGTGACGCTGGGGGCAGGCATGTGCATATGCTGGTCCTAAGGCTTGAACTGAGGGCCTCCATGCTGTTTCTGAGCTTTTGGGCCCAAGACTAGTATAGTACTCTATCACTTGAACCTGAGCCATAGCTCTATTTCTAGCTTTTTAGAGCTTAACTGGAGATAGAGCCTCATAGACTTTCCTACCCAGGCTGGCTTTGAACCACAATCCTAAGATCTCAGCCTCCTGAGCAGCTAGGATGACAGGCGTGAGCCACAGTGCCCAGCCTAAGATTTTTTAATGGACAAGCTCTTTATTATACCTTCTCTATAATACAGGTAGTCCAGCTGACCGCTGGTGGCTCACACCTGTAATCCTGATTTCAGGATCACTCTGGCAGACTCATCCCCTAGTATCAGAAAACACAAAACACACAGTACTTTACAGACATGCACAGACTGGAAGCTGTAACGCACAGAACTCACTAAGCTCGGAAATACACAGGGACCTGGTTAGAAGCCTATTTCATGAGCACCTAACACAGGAAACAGTGTAAGGCAACATCTTGAAGAAGAAGTTATCTTTGCTCTCACCTTGGTCTTGAGTGTGAAAAGACCTACTTTCCTTGCTAAATTTTTATCTCAGAAAGCCATGGGAAGTATCAAACACAAAGTATTTCTCCAGTATTTTTACTATTAAAATGCCAAACGAAAATAGACATATACTCATTACACTATGTTGAAATGCACCATACAACTTGTGGGAGGAATGGGAGGGAAAAACTTGGAGAGAACAAAGGGGTGACATTGTCCAAAAAGAAATGTACCAGACTTTTTTTTTTGGTCGGCCGTGGGGCCTGAACCCTGGGCCTGGATGCTGTCCCTCAGCTCTTCAGCTCAAGGCTAGTACTCTAGCGCTTGAGCTACAGAGCCATTTCCAGCTTTTTTTTTCTTCTGTTTTTTATGTGGTGCATGCAAGGCAAGCACTTTACCACTGAGCCACCTTCCCAGCCCCTGACTTTAACTTTTTTTAAATTACCTTTAAGTAGATGTACAAAGAAGTCCCCTCGTACAAACAGTATATGAGTACAAGGTGTCTGACCACACGGTCACCCACCGCTCCGAACCCACCCCTTCTCTCACTTTTTCTTTTCCCGACTTTTGTAACTATATAACTCCTTTGTTAAACAGAGGATTACTGACACATACTTCAACATGGATGAAACTCAAAAACACTGTAAGTGGAAGCAGCCTTATGAAAAGAACATTGAGGCACATAGAGTCTACATTTCACAGAACAGTGGTCACCTGGGAATGGGAAGCAAGGGTAAGGAGCTATAATTTCCTGAGTACAGTTTCTGGTGGACCAAAGGTTCTGGAAGGAGTGGTGATGGTCACAGAACATTATGAATACTGAATGACACTGAATTAAACACTTAAAAAATGGCAAAAGGTAACAGGGCACCAGTGGCTCACAGGTGTAATCTTAGCTACTCAGGAGGGTGAGATCTAAGAATTACAATTCAAAGCTAGCCTGAGCAGAAAAAGTCCATGACACTTGTACCCTCAATAAACTACTCAGAAAAAGCCAGAAGTGACGCTGTGGATCAAGTGGTAGAGCGCTAGGCTAGAGCACAAAGAGGCTCAAGGACAGCGCCCAGGCCGAGTTCAAGCCCCAGGACTGGCAAAAAAAAAAAAAAAAAGGTGGGGGGGGGAGAGAAGCTAGGCATGGTGGTACCTACCTGTAATTCCAGCACTAGAAGTCTGAAGCAGAGGATCCCGAGTTTATAGCTAGCCTAGTCTATGCAGCAAGGAGAAAAGACTTAAGCCAGGTGTGGTCAAGAATTTGAAAGGCCAAGGCAAGAAGACTGTGAATCTGAATTTAGCCTAAGCTATAAAGCAAAAATCCTATTCCAAGCCGCTTCCACTCAAAAAATAGAACATGGTCAGAGGGCAAGGATGTAGCTTAGTGGTAATGTGGTTGCCTAGCATGAGAAAGGTCCTGGATTCAGTCCCTTTGCACTACCCCCCCCCCCCAAAAAAAAGTGGTTTAAGATGGTCATTTGTTGGGTGCTGATGGCTTACCCTTGCAATTCTAGCTACACGGGAGGCTGAGATCTGGAAGACTGAGGTTTGAAGCCAGCACAGCCAGAAAAGTCTGCAAGACTCCATCTCCAATTAACCAACAAAATAGACTAGATAGAGGTGGCTCAAGTGGCAGAGCACTAGCTATGAGTAAGAAAGCTGAGCACAAGCTCAAGGCCATGAGCTCAAGCCCTGGTGTCAGCACCAAAGGGGAAAAAGCTGAGCACAAGTGGCTCACAACTGTTCTCCTAGGCACTCAGGAAGCTAAGACCTAAGGATCATGGTTTGAAGCCAGCTCAGACCATAAACTACTCAGAAAAAGCAGAAGTGATATTGTGGCTCAAGTGGTAGAGTGCTAACCCTGAACAAAAAGAAGCTCAGGGACAGCACCCTTGCCCAGAATTCAAGCACCAGGATGAGAAGAAAAAAAATCAACAATTAAAAAAACAAGGTATCTTTAACAGGAAGAAAAGGTCATGTATAAATCAAGGTCAACCTCCAACTCTAGGGGCTCTAGTTCTATACTAATGAAAAGATCACCATTTTTGGCTAGTCTCCTCCCATCTCCCCACTTTGCCACAGGTCTAGTGTACGTGTAAGATGCTCAGGTATGAGCAGGACATACGACTTGTCTGAAAAGACAGCTGCCTTTCTTCTTCAGCACACCTTTCTAACCTAACGGGTGTCAGAGCTTTGGGAAAATGATGGGACAGTAGAGCTAGGTCATCATCATTCTCTGTCTCCAAGCTAATTTGTTTTGCCTCTTCAAGTTAGATTTGGGGGGCTGGGAAGGTGGCTCAGTGGTAGAGTGCATGTCTTGCATGCATGAAGCCCTGGGTTCGATTCCTCAGCACCACATAAGCGAAAAGAAAAAAGCCAGAAGTGGCCCTGTGGCTCAAGGGGTAGAGCACACTAGCCTTGAGCTGAAGAGCTGAGGGACAGCGCCCAGGCCCAGAGTTCAGGCCCCAAAACCAGACCCCCTCCCACCCCCCCAAAAAAAAATCTTGGTAATTGGATGAACATGTCAAGTACCAGTTAAGATCACAGAAGAAGCCAGGAGCCATTGGCTCACACCTGTCCATCCTAGATACTTGGGAGGCTGAGATCTGGGGATCGAGGTTCAAAGCCAGCCCGGGCAGGAAAGTCCGTGAAACTCTAATCTCCAATAAACCACCAAAAACCGGAAGTGGCGCTGTAGCTCAAGTGGTAGAGCACTAGCCTTGAGCTGAAGAGCTGAGGGACAGCGCCCAAGGCCAGAGTTCAGGCCCCAGGACCAGACCCAAAAAAAAAAAAGGTTAGATTTGGAAGTTGGAGAGCTGAAGGGCGGGAGGAAACCCAGGGGTATGTGCTTGTTACACATATGCTCTACCACTTGGGCCACAACCCCCAAGCCCCGTTTTCCTTTATTTCTCAGGCAGGGTCTCTTTGCCTGGGACTAGGTTCAGAATAGTTCTACCTACAGGCACCGCTGGGACTACAGGCACTTGTCACCACAGCCAGCTTATTGAGATGGGGGGAGGGGGAGGCCTCCAAATTCTGTCCAGGACTGCCTCAAACCAAAATCCTCCTGACCTCTTCCTCCTGAGTTGTTGGGATTTACAGATGTGACCCACTGCACTAAGCTCTCCAAATTTTCAAAGCACTAGTGATAAACACCTCTCAATATGATTGGTTTCATAGGAAAATGGTTACAGTAAGATGATGCTGGATATATCACATAAGATTGACAACTTCTTAAGTTAGATCTATTTTTTTTTTTTTTTGGTTTGTTATCTTTCATTATGTCTTAAAAAAGAAAAGCAAAAGCTAAGTACTAGTGGCTCACGCCTTTACTCCTAGCAACTAAGGAGGCTGAGATCTGAGAATAGAGATTCGAAGCCAGCCACAAAAGGAAAGTCCCTGAGATTCTTATCTCCAATTAACCACCAAAAAACTGTAAGTGGAGCTGTGGCACAAGTGGTAGAACACTAGCCTTGAGAGAAAAACTCAAAGACAGCGCCCAAGACCTGAATTCAAGCCCCAGGACCAACAGGATAAAAATAAAATGAAGGGAAGTGGCGCTGTAGCTCACGTGTAGAGCGCTCGCCTTGAGCTGAAGAGCTGAGGGACAGCGTTCAGCCCCAGAGTTCAAGCCCCACGACCGACAAAAAAAAAACAAAAAAAACTAAATACATAAAAATAAAATGAAGTGCCGGGAGCCAGTAGCTCACACCTGTAATCCTAGCTACTCAGGAGGCTGAGATCTGAGGATCCCGGTTCAAAGCCAGCCAGGACAGGATAGTCCGGAAGTGGTGTTGTGGCTCAAGTGGTAGAGCGCTTGCCTTGAGCTGAAGAGCTGAGGGACAGCACCCAAGCCCAGAGTTCAAGCCCCACGGCCAACAATAAATTAATTAATTAAATAAAATGAAGTATCTCACTTAGGAAACACTTTTAAGAAAACTAAGGGCTATTTAAAGCAGCCTGGCAAACCACTTCCCTAGATTAATCAGCACTTGGTGCTTACTTATAAATTCTGTTGGTAGACCAGCTGCCAGTGGCTCACTTCTGTACTCCTTGCTACTCAGGAGGCTGTGTTCTGAGGATAAAGGCTTAAAGACAGCCTGACATCTGTGAGACTATCTCCAATTAACCGGGAACACACACACACACACAAGCGCGCATACACACGCACACAGACACGCACGCACGCACGCACAACACTGGATTAGAGATGTGGCTCAAGTCCAAGAGCACCAGACATGAGCAAAAAAGCCAATGGAGAGCAACTGAGTTCAAGCTCCAGTTATCTGCGTTTAAAAGAAAAAAAAAAGGGCAAAAGCTTGCATATAGTCTACCCACAGAAAGCAAGGCTAGGTAGGCACTCTCCTACTTGCACCATGCCAATGCCGCCAATCCTTTTGTTTGTATTTGTTTTACAGCCATGGTCTCGCCAACTTTGCACCAATGAGCCTCAATCTCACAATCCTCCTGCCTCCCTATGCCAAGCGAGTGAGAGCTTGAGGCCCTCAGTGCAATCACTAGGAAGGGAGACTTACATTTACCTCCTTTCCTACCAGGGGCTAAGTTCCTAGCTGACCTTGGCTTTGTATCTTCATTATAGGGGAGGGAAGCCCAACTTCAGACAATAGCACTGTAATGCCCACGTAATCATTACCATTTCTCATTTTCATTGGACCTATCTACAAACTGCCAGACCATTTCCTGAGGACAGCAGCCAGCCTGGGCATGAAAGTCTATGAGACTCTCATCTCCAATTAACCATCAAAATAAGCTCAAAGTGGAGCTGTGGCTCAAGTGGTAAAACATCAGCCTTGAGCAAAAAAAGGTAAGGGACAGTGCCCAGGTCCTGAGTTTAAACCCAACTACTGGGACCAAGAAAATTAACTTGGGGGTGAGGGAGAGGGAAAATGGGAGAAAAATGAGAATTGAGGTGACAAGTTCCACAAGAAATGTACTCACTGACAGGCACTGGTGGCTCACGCCTGTCATCCTAGCTACTCTGGAGGCTGAGATCTGAGGATCGTGGGTCAAAGCCAGCCCAGGCAGGGAAGTCCCTGCCTATGAGACTCATGTCCAATAAAGCACCAGAAAACCAGAAGTGGTGCTGTGGCTCACATGATAGAGCACTAGTAATGAGCTGGAGGGCTCAGAGGCAGTGCCCAGGGCCAGAGTTCAAGCCCCTCGACAGAAAGGAAAAAAAAAAAAAAAATGTAAGCTGGGCACGTAATCCTAGATATTCACGAGGCTGAGATCTGAGGATCACAGTTCAAAGCAAGCCTGGGCAGGAAAGTCCATGAGACTCTTATCTCCAATAAACCACCAGAAAACCGGAAGTGGCACTGTGGCTCAAGTGGTAGAGCACTCGCCTTGAGTTGAAGAGCAGCTGAGGGACAGTGCCCAGGCCCAAAGTTCAGGCCCCACGAGTGAAAGGGAAAAAAAATAAAATGTACTCACTACTCATGTAACTGCAACCCCCCTGTACGTCACCATGACAATAAAGTTTAAGTAATTTTTTAAAAAATTAACTTCATTCTAACTGAAAAAATACCAATACTGCTCTCACACCATACAGCAGATGACATTTGGAAAAGTAGTCAGTTATATAGGGCTTTACAATTGTGCCAAGTGTGTGAACAGTTACAAAGACATAAAAAACATAGGTTGGGCTGGGTGTGGTGAACACATCTGTAATCCTAGCTACTCAGGAGGTATAGATCAGGATGAGTAAGATGCCAAACAACTTAGGTGCCAAAAAAAAAAAAAAATTAGCAAGTCACATCTCAATAGTACACCTCCGGAATTCCATCTTCAAGGCAAAGGCAGAAAGGTTCAAGGCCAAGGCAAAAAATATTAAACCAAAGCAAAAAATGGCTGGAGTTATGGCTCAATTGTCAGCCACTCCAGTGGTACAGGCCTTGAGTTCATACCCTAGTATGGAGGGGGGGGGGGGGGGGGGGGAGAGGCCGGGGAATGGATAACATTACATAATATTCTTCAAAACTCTTTGATTGCCAGTGGATCTCAGCTATAATCCTAACTACTCAGGAGACTGAGATCTGAGAAGTGTGGTTTGATACCAGCCCTGTAGGAAAGTCCCTAAGACTCACATCTCCAATTAACCACCAGAAAATTCTAAGTGGCTAAAAGTGGTAGAACACTAGCCTTGAGTGAAAAACCTCAGGATAGAGCCCAGGGCCTGAGTTCAAGCACCACAACCTACAAAACAAACAAACAAACAAAAAACACCTTAGATCAACCAAGCACTGGTTATTGACTGGTGGCTCACACCTGTAATCCTAGCTACCCAGGAGGCTGAGATCTAAGGATCTCAGTTCGAAGCCTGCCCAGCAGGAAAAGTCCCTGAGACTCCTATCTGCAATTAATTACCAAAAAGCTGGAGGTTGAGCTATAGTTCAAGTGGTAGAGTACATCATCTTTTACCCAGGGCCAATGTATCTAGCAGCTCAGGATGCTATTACGGACAAAAAAAGCAATGATACATGCTAAGTACTGCATCAGGTTTTCTCACTAACCTTCTAAAATCTCACTCTGCCATTAGTTACCTAAATAAATTTTAAAAGATTAATGTTTCAACATAGCCTTCTTTAAAAAGCCAGTTATCTTCAAGGGCAGCGATGGGAGGGAGGGAGGGAATGAGAGGGAAAGAGGGAACAGGAAACACTAAGCAAAAGGAAAGAAATGTACATACAACCCAATGTGGAAGAGATAGCTGTATTGTCAAACCTCATAGAATTCACAAACCTTGTAGACCACGATAATGACAATTTGCCTCATGAAGGTTAGAATGTGTTTGTGACTTTAAGTATCACTATCTCATAATACTCTGAAATCTGTGAAATTTAATCACAATAAAAAAAATTTTTAAAAGCCAGGGCTGGGAAGGTGGCTCAGTGGTAGAGTGCTTGCCTCCCATGCATGAGGCCCTGGGTTTGATTCCTCAGCACCACATAAGCAGAAAAAAAAGGAAGTGGTGCTGTGGCTCAAGTGGTAGAGCGCTAGCCTTGAGCTGAGGGACAGCAACCAGTCTCAGAAGGATTTTGATGACTCTGAGGACAGCCTGGGCTGTATATGTATCAAGACTCTGCCTCAAAATCATAGGTCCTGAGTTAAGCCCCCAATTAGGGGGCTTAGATAATTCTCTCATCTATCAGTCAGTCACCTGACAGATGAATACCCAAGTTTAGCAGAATCAGGTGTAAGAGCACTGCCAAAGAAAAATAAAATTGGGCTGGACACTGGTGGTTTATGCCTGTAATCCTAACTACTCAGGAGGCTGAGATCTAAAGAATATGGTTAGAAGCCAGCCAAGGATGAAAAGTACCCTTGACATATGACCATACAAGCTGATGCTAAGCAAAATGACACAAGGTTTTTTATCTTTATCGCTGTTGTTTTTAATGTACTATGTGATTTTTCTCTTTTTTTTTGGGTCAGTTGTGGGGCCTGAACTCTGGGTCTGGGCACTGTCCCTCACCTCTTCACCTCAAGGCTAGCGCTCTACCACTTGAGCCACAGTGCCACTTCTGGCTTTTTCTGTTTATGTGGTGCTGAGGAATCGAACCCAGAGCCTCACTCATACAAGACAAACACTCTAACACTGAGCCACCTTCACAGCCCCTTTTTATTTCTTTTGTATGTTCTTCCCCCATGGTATAACCCCTGTTTTCACTATACTTGAATCCTGTGCCCTGCATCTTGTATATACATTTTTCTAGCTTGGGGAGGGGAAGGGAAATAACAAAATGCTGAAACAAGGATACAGATTGACCCATAGTAACAATGAGATGTACAAGACACTATGTTGAAAATGAACTTTACAACCTGGGGGGGGGGGGGGGGGAAGTAAAGAGGGAAGGGATGGTAGAGGGAAAAAAAGGAGGGGATAACAATGCTTGACAGGAAATGTACTTATTACCTTACTCATTTAACTATAACCCCTCTGTATAGTGTCTATACAATAAAAAATTTTATTTAAAAAAAAGTACCCTTGAGATTCATCTCCAATTAACCACCAGAAAACCAGAAGTAGAACTGTGTCTCAAAGTGTAGCGTGCTAGTCTTGAGCAAAACAGCTCAGAGATAGCACTGAGGCCCTGAATTCAAGCCCATTACTGAGAAAAATAAAGTTGGCATGTAAATCTCACTAAAGCTACATCTTCTTAAATTAACTAAGCTATTGGGGAAATCACATGCCACTTTTATTTTTTACATGCCACTTTTCTAAGTTTCATACTAAAAGAAAAAAGGTACAACTCAAGATAATTCTCTCAGGCTGGGAATGTAGCTTAGTGGTAGAGTGCTTGCCTAGCATGCATGATACCCTGGGTTTGATTCCTCAGTAGTAGGTAAACAGAAAAAGCCAGAAGTGATGCTGTGGCCCAAGTGGTAGAGTGCTATCCTTGAGCAAAAGCAGCTCAGGGTCAGCACTCAGGCCCTGAGTTCAGAACTGGCAAAAGATAATTCTCTCATGTTATTTGGGGAAAAATACTTCCTTTAAGAAAATGTTAAGCTAGATACCAATGGCTCATGCTTCTAACCTTACCTACAGGGGAGAATCAATTTGAGAGAATAACCGTTCAAGGCCAATCCGGGCAGAAAAGTTTTAGAGACCCCCTTTTTCTCAAGACAGAGAATGGGGGTGCCCACCTGCTATCTAACTAAGAAGGGAAGGTAAAATACTAGAAGCAAGACCCTAAATAACCAGCAAACCAGCCCAAGAGGTAAGACTACCTGTGTAGGCAAGCATGAGGCTGAGGCCGAACTCCAGTATACACAAAAAAGAAAATGCTTAGTACTAGTATATTTAATAAACTCACAACCTAAGAACTAAAATTTCAGAAGTCAAGGTAACAAAAATATAAGTAGGGGTTGGGAAGGTGGCTCAGGGGTAGAGTGCTTGCCTTGCATGCATGAGGCCCTGGGTTGGATTCCTCACCACTATACACACAGAAAAATCGGGAAGTGGCGCTGTGGCTCAAGTGGTAGAGCACTAATCTTGAACTGAAGATCTGAGGGACAGCGCCCAGGCCCAGAGTTCAGGCCCCACAACCGACAAAAGAAAAAATGTGTGTGTGATTTAAATAAATTCAAACAAAACAATTGTAGCAAAGAAATTCACAAAGTTTAAAACCTACTTGAAATTAGACTCAACCTTGGTGTTATGGAATAGTAATGCTAACAATGCAAGTTGTCAGCACATTTTCAGACTCCTCTCTGTTGGAATTTCTTCTTGTAATCATCCAAAAAGGGCATATCCTTTCATTATCCAGATATCTTAGTAACAATAATTTTCAAAAGTTAATTCTTTCAAAAGTGTTGCTGAGGGCTTTTTGGTCTTTTAGTTTTATTTCCTGTTCTACAGGATGTCAAACCGCATTTAGAAACATGGTGAAGGGGGCTAAGGAGCGCAGCTCAGTGGTAAGCCTGTGTTTGCATGCACTAGGCCCAGTTGATCCTCAGCATCAAAAACAAGTAAATAGTGTGATAAGACATACAGCTCAATGGAAGAGCACGTGCCGAGCATATCCACGGCACTAGGGTCCATCTCCAGCACCTCAAAAAGGGGTAGGAGCCAGGAGTCGGTGGCTCACGCCTGTGATCCTAGCTACTCAGGAGGCTGAGATCTGAGGATCACGGTTCAAAGCCAGCCCAGGCAGGAAAGTCCATGAGACTCATCTCCAATAAACCACCAGAAAACCGGAAGTGGCGGTGTGACTCAAGCAGTAGAGCGCTCACCTTGAGCTTGAAGAACACAGGGACAGCAACCAAGCCCAGAGTTCAAGCCCCACAACCGACAAGGCTAAATTTTTTTTTTGAGGGGGGGTGAGAGGGCAGGGAGCGGTGTGGAGTAAAAGGAGTGCTGTATATAGAACAGGAGGGCCTCAAACTCAAAATCTATCTGCCTCAGCCACCCAAGCGCAGCCTACAATGCTCCTTTTTTTTTGTTTTCGTTTTTTAAGTTTTATCAAAGGGCTTATTATAGTATAACAGGTTAAAAGAAGAGAAACAAACATATACTAGTAGAGAGAGGGGAGTGGAAGAGAAAGAAATATTTCTTGTTCCCCAAGCAGGAAATAGAAGTTAAAGACTCCAAGGCTCAGTTTCTTAAGAGTAATAAGGTTCTTGTGTGAGGTAAGTTTAAAGACATGTCATAATAAGGCTCTCTAACTAATCACTCAAGGGCCAACAGAGCTGTGGCTCCAGTGCTAGAGTACTAGCCTTGCTCAAAAAAGCTCAGAAACAGGGCTGGGAAAATGGCTCAGTGGTAGAGTGCTTGCCTTGTATGTATGAGGCCCTGGGTTCGAGCACCCAGGCCCTGAGCCCCAAGCCTACCATACACATGCGTGCACGCACACACACTCAAATTAAATTTCAATTCTATCTTGACACAGCATCACTTGCCGGGGAGGCAGCGCTAGGAATCAACCTTAGGACCTTGCACATGGTAGACAAGATCTACCTAAAATGACCTGCCCACCACCAATTGCATTTTTTTAGTTAAGCAAGTAATGAGCAAATTTTTATCAATCTTTATTATTTTTTTGGGGGGGGGGCCCTCCGGTCATGGGGCCTGGGCGCTGTCCCTTAGCTCTTCAGCTCAAGGCTAGTGCTCTACCACTTGAGCCACAGCACCACTTCCGGCATTTTTCTTTTTGCTTATGTGGTGCTAAGGAATCGAACCCAGGGCCTCTGGCATGCAAGGCAAGCGCTCTACCACTGAGCCACCTCCCAGCCCATTTTTATCAATCTTACTTAACCCTGACAGGAAAAAATTATCTAAGTAGTCAAAAATGTTTTGTGTTGAGGAAAAAGCCAACATTTGCAAATAATGAACAGGTGCACATATTTGCTTTAAAAGTGGGGGAAAAGAGTGCCTGCAGATTTCCAGGACAATAAATAATTCACTACACAAATTCCAGGGTAGAACTGTAAATCCTGCCCTCCAGCCGGATCAGGCATGCCCCTCCCTATCAGCCTAGGCCCCAGCCTAAGTCTCAGAAGAGGGGAAGGGATGTAGGCACCAAAGAGGCTTCTATCACCCACAGGATCTTCAGCTCTTGAAAAAGTGTTAGCCATACTGACAGGTTTGTGTTCACACTAAAAACTCACCTAACTTCTTAGTACAGAACCAGCTTTATTAATTTTTTTTACAGCCTCCTAAAAGTAGCCAGGAATACAAGTATGAGCCACTGGCACTCAACTTCAGAAACAGCCTTAGGCGTGATTCTTAGGTGTAGACTGTCGAAATGTTACCAACTACAATTAATTCCCCACTCCTCTAAGTCACCAAGATAGGACATATAAACCCAAACCATTGTTATCAAAACCAAGAAAAAGTCTCTACCTCCCAAATAAAATTATTTTTTTCCCCAAAATCAGCCTTCTATGTTTTCTGTGCCAGTACTGGGGCTTGAACTCAGGGCCTTGAACTAAACTCACTAAGCTTTTACACTCAAGACTGGTCTCTTCCACTTGAGTCATACTTCCACTGACAGCTTTTTAATGGTTAGTTGGAGATAAAAGTCTCTGGGATTTGTGTGCCCAAGTGGCTTCCAACCTCCATTCTCAGATCTCAGCCTCTTAAGTAGCAAGAATTACAGGTGTGAATCACCAGTGCCCAGCAAAATCAATGTTTTTGTGTTGTTGTTTTATTTTGTCAGTCTTGGGGCTTGAACTCAGGGCCTAGGCGCTGTCCCTGAGCTGCTTTGCTCAAGGATAGCACTCTATCATGTGAGCCACAGCACCAGTTCTGGCTTTTTCTGTTTATGTGGTACTGAGGAATCGAACCCAGGGCTTCATGCATGCAAGGCAAGCACTCTACCACTAAGCTATATTCCCAGCCCAAAAATCAATGGGGTTTTTTTTGTTGGTTTTCTTTTTGGGTCTGGTCGTGGGTGCTGAACTCTGGGCCTGGGCGCTGTCCCTCAGCTCTTCAGCTCAAGGCGAGCACTCTACCACTTGAGCCACAGCACCACTTCCAGCTTTTTTCTTTTTGCTTATGTGGTGCTGAGGAATCGAACCCAGGGCCTCAGGCATGCAAGGCAAGTGTTCTACCAGTGAGCCACCTTCCCAGCCCCCAAAAATCAATGTTTTAACTGGGCATGTTAGTACATACTTATAATTCCAATTCTCAGGAGGCAAAAAAATTAATCTAAAATTCAAAGTCAGCCTGGGATACCTTGAGATACTGTCTTAAAAAAAAAAAAAGAGCCGGCACTGGTGGCTCATGCCTGTAATCCTAGCTACTCAGGAGGCTGAGATCTGAGGATCGCGGTTCAAAGCCAGCCCAGGCAGGAAAGTCCATAAGACTCTGATCTCCAATTAACCACCAGAAAACCAGAAGCGGCGCTGTGGCTCAAGTGGTAGAGCTCTAGCCTTGAGCTGAAGAGCTGAGGGATAGCGCCCAAGCCCTGCAACAAAAGAAAAAGAGAAAGAGAGAAAGAGAGAAAGAGAGAAAGGAAGGAAGGAAGGAAGGAAGGAAGGAAGGAAGGAAGGAAGGAAGGAAGGAAGGAAGGAAGGAAGGAGGAGGGGGGAGGGCGGGCGGGCAGGCAGGCAGGCAGGCCAACCTACATGGGAAAGCAGTAACACATAACTCCATTTTTGTGTATCTGCCTTCCAAAAGAGCTCCCACACACACTACATTCTAAATCTTTCAAGAGATTTGCCATTAGCCTGGTAAGCCACTGCTCTCGTTTCCTTTGAACAGAAAGTGCTCAGAACAGAGGTGAAGCAACATTCCCCACGAGCGACTGGAAGCACAGACCACTCTACCAAGCAGCCCTTCCACACGGGAGCTTTGCAGGCAGGGTGGGGGATCCCAGGAGGAACTGCTTCTGGCCTTTTCCTTCAGGCTGAAGGCAACAATTCTACTACAACAGCTCAAAACATTTTTTTTCCCACCAAAGTAACCTTCCCTTATATTATTCTTCCCTTTCATTATTTCTTTTATCTTCTGTTCTGCCCCAATTTCTGGAAGTCAGGTCCCACACCTTTATCTCAACTACAAAGACAAATTTGCAATGAAAATAATTTTTTTTTAAAAAGCTAAAATGCAGATAGTAGAACTACTAGCCTATTAAATGTCAATTTGTGATTTTAAATTTCCCCCTTACAATTATTCAAATACTTCCATATACAGGCTTTAAGACATTCATCAAGTTGTTGTGTCTTTTTTGGGGGGGAAGGGAGGTTGTGTTTTGGCACTTGCTGGGCTTGAACTCAAGAGCCTGGGCACTGTTCCTGAGCTTTCACTCTACCACTTTGATCCACAGCTCCACTTCCTGTTTTTGAGTTTCTTGAGGACTTTTCTGCCCAAGCTGGCTTTGAAGCACAACCCTCAGATTTTAGCCTCCTGAGTAGGGAAGATTATAGGTGTGAGCCACCAGCTCCTGGCCAATAGGTTATTTCTTGAGCCTCTTCTCTAAGATGACCAAGAGACCATCTCAACATCTCTTAATGTTCAGCCCTTCTCATCAGTGGGGAGGAGTGACAGGAAAGAGATAGTACACTAAATCTATCACTACATACTTGGTCAAATTTATTTGTGTTAAGCTTTACATGCGTAAAACCTAGGTGAGACAAGGGGACACTTTCCATGGGAGTGGTGACTGAAGCTCAGGAAGATAAGGCTCAAAATGAAAAAGTGGTGCACATCTACAATTAGAGATACTCAGGAGGCCAAGATCTATCTGAGAATCGAGGTTTGAAGCCAGCTGGGACAGACAAATCCTTGAGATTCTTCATCAACAATAACCAGGGCTGGGAATGTGGCTCAGTGGTAGAGTGCTTGCCTTGCATGCCTGAGGCCCTGGGTTTGATTACTCAGCACCACATAAGCAAAAAGAAAAAAGCTGGAGGTGGCGTTGTGGCTCAAGTGGTAGAGTGCTAGCCTTGAGCTGAAGAGCTGAGGGACAGAGCCCAGGCCCAGAGTTCAGGCCCCACAACTGACCAAAGAATACAAACAAAAAAAGCACCAGCAACCCCCCTCCCCACCCACCCAGGAAGCCAAGAACGTGAGGCCCTGAGTTTAAGGCCTAGTACCAGCACACACATCCACACCCACTCAAAAGAAAACACCTAAAAAGAAGCTGGACACCAGTGGCTCGTGCCTGTAAATCCTAGCTACTCAGGAGGCTGAGATCTGAGGAATGTGATTTGAAGCAGGTTTGAAGTGTGCCCAGGAGATACTTATCTCCAATTAACCACCAAAAAGCCAGAAGTGGAAGTGTGGCTTTTTTTTTTTTTTTGCTAGCCTTGAGCAAAAAGCTAAGGGATAGCATAGCACCCAGACCCTGAGTGCAAGCTCCAGGACCAGCACAAAAAAATGTTTAAAAAAAAAAGTAAATAACATTTGCAGTTCTGCACATACACAAAACACAGGTCCAAAGGTGAACTACAAAGGAAAATTTTTAAACATGAAGCCGGGCACCAGGGGCTCATGCCTGTAATCCCAGCTACTCAGGAGGCTGAGCTCTAAGAATCATGATTCAAAGCCAGCCCAGGCAGGAAAGTCCATGAGACTCTGACCTCCAATTAACCAACAGAAAACCAAAAGTGGCACTGTGGCTCAAGTGGTAGAGCCGTCACCTGGAGCTGAAGAGCTGAGGGACAGCGCCCAGTCCCAGAGTTCAATCCCCACAACTGACCAAAAAAAATTGAACAGAAAGAATACCAAGAATAAGGCCCATCAAACAAAAGTCATTTAATAATTTTTTAAAAATCTAGAAATTAATGAATTAGTCATTAAAGTGGATCACTTCCAAGTCTAAGAGTTCTTCTACCTATTATCCAACTGCTAGAGTTCCAGAACTGAGGAGTGATGCTCTAGCTTTAAGAGAAAACTGCGAAAGCTGAACTGCACAGAAATTCCATTTGAATTTCAAATTAGGAAAAAGCATACTGAAAACATTTTAAGACAATAACTTCTGGTTATTTGCGTTCATTCAGTTTTTGCTTAAAGTTGTCACATGGGCTACAGGAAATGGCCAGAGCACTGATTAAACAGCAATACTAAACTGCCACAGCATGAGGTCAGACAAGTAACACATCGTCATTTTCACCTATTAACTAATAAACATCTTGCTATTAAGAGAAGCTCATCTTGGCCTTTTGAAGGATGAAGGAACTGATACAGGGTAATAGATCAAAACATTTATTTTGGCAACAAATGCAGATTATTCTTTGAACCAGCATTTACTGATGCTCTCTAATTATGTTATTTAATTGATGATGGGCTTACTGCCAATATGCAAAATAATCCTTTCACATCTGATGAACATACCTTTACTATGTCAAATCTACTTAAGTATCGAAGGCACACAAAGTTTCTTGAATAATACCCTCTATACAAATAGTATACTTTCTGAACGCTATTTGTAGAAGTTCTTGTCACTGTATCAACACTTAATTATAGCTAACATGACAGCCACTAGTCATGAGCAGCCCATCTGGTTTAGTGAGATGAAAGGTTTGCTGGAACAGCATGATTAACATGGCTGGTCTGGAGCGAGCAAAGCAAGTTCAAAAGCTGACAGAAAGCTAGACCTCTAAAAAAGGAATGCAAGACTAGGTGACACTTTAGAGAACTTCTGGTGAGTTGTTTTGTATATTTTACAACCGTTAAAAAAATAAACTCTTAAAGTCTCAAGTATGGATCAACTTGAGCAGTATTTTTCAAAGAACTCAAGAGACATTGTACAAAGAGAGAAATGTCATAGCAACTTGGCCTTTGTTCCCTCCCATCCCATCCATTCAGGATATCCAGCCTACCCCATGAGATCCTGTTCTTAAGTGTGAAACTGCAGAACAACAGCTGAGTGGACCATGCGGGAGGAGGCCCAGCTCTACGGAGATGCAATTCAAGGGTCACAAAGTTAAGCAAGGTATTTTCCTGTTTTAACTACAGCTGCAAAATAGCATCAGAACACTCGTGCAGTCACCCACAGAAAACTCTAGCTCTGCAGGGCAGCCCAATGCTTCATTAGAGAAAACGGGGTCCCAAAGGCACCCAGCAACAGTCTCGGGTCTCTGATGAAGAACTATCCAAGTTATGCCACTGACGGGGGTTTGCACAAACCAAAAATAGCAACTGTTACAATGGCACTTTTTCCACACACAGTATCTATCACCTTAGTGGTTTTGCTGAGTAAGTCTGGTCCTCCCAGAGGACCAAAAGATTCTCAGTGTTGAAGCCGAACAACTGTGTACTTTTACTCGACTGACAGGAGCGAACCGCTGCGGGCAAGGCTCACCAAAGTCTGTGATCACGACCCGCACCGAACACTGACTCCGCGCGTGCTGCGCCCCAGCGCGGGGCATCTCCAGGCACTCCCGGGTCTTCCGCAGCCCCGGACGGCGGTCCTCCCAACCGAGCACCAGGAAAAGAGCAGGCCGGCAGAGACAGACAGACTCCTCCCCCAACCAGACACCGAACTGAGCAGCATCTCTCCGCGAGGGACGATCCATGTGGCAGGGCCAACCCTGCACGCGCGCGCGCTCACACTCACTCACACTCACACGCAGCTACCGCCCTGCCAGGGGATGATGAAATGAGGAACGGAAATTAACATTTCAGGCCGCGTCTCACATTGTTCCTGGAGGCCAAGGGCCGCCGCCGCCTTCCGCGCCCCCGCCCCGCCCCCCGCCGCCCCCGCGCGGCCGCGCTCCGCGGCGCCCCGCCGCCCGGGCCCGGCCCGCCCGCCCCCTCCGGCTCGGCTCGCAGCCCAAGGGCCGCCTGCTCCCATTTCAAAACACGATAATAATAGGGACGCCGGGAATAACAACTACCACCGGCGCGGCCCGGCGCCCCTCCCGGGGGTCAGAGGTCGGCGCCCGCGCCCCCCCCCCCTGCACACACCCCGGCCCCGACCCCCGCGCCCCTCGGGCTCCGCCGCGGGCACCCCCGGCTGTCCCGGCGGCCAGGTGCCCCTCGGACTCAGGTCCTCATTGCCGGCGGCCAGGCCCGCCCGGACCCCGGGGCCCCCACCACCCCGCGAGCCCCCACACCCCGGGTCCCCATGCCCCCGCGAGCCCCCACACCCCGGGTCCCCCATGCCCCCGCGAGCCCCCACACCCCGAGTTCCCATGCCCCCGCGAGCCCCCCACACCCCGTGTCCCCATGCCCCCGCGAGCCCCCCACATCCCGAGTCCCCATGCCCCGCGAGCCCCCACACCCCGAGTCCCCATGCCCCCGCGAACCCCCACACCCCGGGTCCCCATGCCCCCGCGAGCCCCCACACCCCGGGTCCCCATGCCCCCGCGAGCCCCCACACCCCGAGTTCCCATGCCCCGCGGGTCCCCCACACCCCGAGTCCCCATGCCCCCGCGAGCCCCCCACACCCCGGGGCCCCCACCACCCCGCGAGCCCCCCACACCCCGAGTCCCCATGCCCCGCGAGCCCCCCACACCCCGAGTCCCCATGCCCCGCGGGTCCCCCACACCCGGGTCCCCATAACCCCGCGAGCCCCCACACCCCGGGGCCCCCACCGCCCCAGCGAGCCCCCCACACCCCGAGTTCCCATGCCCCAGCGAGCCCCCCACACCCCGGGGCCCCCACCGCCCCAGGAGCCCCCCCACACCCCGAGTCCCCATGCCCCGCGAGCCCCCCACACCCCGAGTCCCCATGCCCCGCGAGCCCCCACACCCCGAGTCCCCATGCCCCGCGAGCCCCCCACACCCCGAGTCCCCATGCCCCGCGAGCCCCCCACACCCCGAGTCCCCATGCCCCGCGAGCCCCACACACCCCGGGTCCCCATGCCCCGCGGGTCCCCCACACCCCGGGTCCCCATGCCCCCGCGAGCCCCCACACCCCGGGGCCCCCACCGCCCCAGCGAGCCCCCCACACCCCGTGTCCCCATGCCCCGCGAGCCCCCCACACCCCGAGTCCCCATGCCCCGCGAGCCCCCACACCCGGGTCCCCCAGACCCCTGGGACCCCATTGCCCCGCGAGGCCCCCCCCATCCCTGGGCCCCCAGTGCCCCCAATGCCTCCAGGAGGCCCCCAGACCCAGGGAGCCCCCATTGCCCCCGCGAGGCTCCTCCAGATCCCGGGAGCCCCCCCGACCCCGGGAGCCCCCACCGCCCCGCGAGGGCCCCCAGCACTTCCCCAGGGTGCTGCGGCTCCCAGGGCCGCCGGAGTCCGCGCTCGGCCCCGAGGCGGAGCCCAGGCCCCCTCCGCGGCCCCGAGCCCTCGCCGCGGCCCTGAGCCCCGGCCGGCCCCGAGGCCCTCCCGCGAGCGTCGCCGGTGGAAGCGGCCTACAGGCCGTAAGGCCCTGGGAACGCCCGACGCCAGCCCCGACACCGCCCCCGGCCCCCGGCGCCTCTCACCGGACTGCGGAGACTGCGCGGCGCGGCGGCGGCTCGGCGGCGGGACGCGGGCGCTGCCCATGCAGCCCGCGGCCGCGTTTCCCGGGCCGCGCGGCCCGGGCGGGAAGGCAGCAGCGGCGGCGCGGGCTCTCGGCTGCGGCGAGTGCGGGGCCGGCGGGAGGCGAGCCCGCCCACGGCGCACTTAAGCTCGCGCGGGGCCGCGGCGCTCGCGCGGGCTTCACTGCGAAGGCGTCTGGCCGCGGGCTCGGCGGCGTCGCCTCCCGGGCTGAGGCCCTCGGTCCATGGCGCTCCGTCGCGGGCGGCCTCTGGTTCCAGGACCCAGCGGCGGCTGCGGCGGGCGCCGGCCGCATGAGACGCTGCCACCCATTGGCTCTCCGTATCCGCCACGGCCATTGGCCCGCCCCGCCGAGCGGCGGGGGCCAAATACGTCACGGTGGCGGGGAGGAAGTTCGCTGCTGGGGTGAAGGGGCAACGGTGGCTCGACGGCTTCCGTGACAGGCCTGAGGCGGGACTAGGAGGGCATCCCGGGAACGATTGGCCAAGGTTGTGCGGGAGAGGCCAGGGGGCGGGACTAAGAGGGAAAGAGCAAACGGACTGGCTGCGCTTGTCGCGGAGGGGATGGGTCTTTCGTTTCGATTGGCCATGCGGAGTGCCGGAAGCGACGAAGACATGGTCACGAGACTAGGAGCCGGAAGGCTAGACGTCTGTCGTGTAGCCCCGCGCTCGGATTGCGTCTCGTCGCCTCGCGCCTCGGAGTCCGCTCCGACCTCCGGAAGACGCCTTTGGCTGCGGCCGTGGGCCGGGTCCCGCCCTGCCGGCCGCTCCTCGGTCCGCACGGACGCCAGGGGGGCGGCCTCAGCCCGCGCGCGCCGCGCCGTCTCCGGTGCGCGGCAGCCGCCGCTGCGTGAGGGCGGGCGCCTCGGGCCCCCTGTCTCTGCGGAAGGTAGGGTCCCCGAGACGAGCCCCGCCCGCTCGCCCGGGGAGCCCGGCCGGGCGCCCGCGCCGCTCCCGTGGCGGGAGGAAGGTGGAGAGGCCGGGCGCGCGGGCGCGCGGGGAGAGGAAGAGGAGCCGAGGGAAGGAGCCCCAGCGACGCGACTCCGGTTCCTGCTTAAAGACTTTGTGGTTCTGCCCAAAAGATGAGCCAGGACAAAGGCTAGAGAGCGGCGCTTCCTGGCGGGCTTGTGTGTGCTCGCGGCGAGCCGCCACAGCCCCACTTCAGCTCTTGCGAGGCTAATTGGAACCTGGATTCTCAGCCTCCTGAGTAACAAAGATTACGGGTGTACTACTCAATTTAGTTTTTAATCAGCATATATTCGTCATGCAAGGAGATTTTTCATTCTTTATTCTCCTCCCTTTTCAAAACCATTCCAACAGATGTCATTGTATTTTCATACATGCAAGTAAACTTCTTAAACATCCTCATTAGCCCTCCCCTTTCCTTCTGATATCTACATTCTAAAAGTAATTTTTCATGGGACTTTTTTAACTGGTTACTGAGGAAGTTTAAGGTGCACAGTGACTCCACTTCTTTTCTAGTGGACAGCCCAGATAGAGAGGGAACGCCAAATACTGTCCTCATATGGGGAGAAGCACAGTGACTGGACAGACAGCATTCTTTCAGAAAATACTGAAAGTGACTAATATGTGCCTAGCTCCATCACACAACTTGTATCAAATACAGGGTAAAGGAGGCAGAGGAGCAGGTTACTGTTTTTTTGTTTTTTTGTGAAGGACTCAGATACAATGAGCAGAAATGAAATGTGAGTAAGGAAAGGGGGCATGGAGGTTATTGGGGAAAGAACACTACCAGAGGCACAGAGCAAATACCAGGCCCAGAGCCGGGCAGGCAGGGATGCCATAAGCAAAGACCAAACAGAAGCCAGTGATGTTAGGGAAGGTCTGGGTGAGAATCTCTGTCCCAGATTCTGTTAAAGAGTTGGGATACTATAATAATGAGTGTGAAGGTAAGGCATTGGAGGGCTGTGGAAAGATATGACAGTTGATTATTGACTTGTGTCAGAAGATGACATGTGGAAATGATGAGAGCAAAAAGGGTAAGGTGGGAGATAGCCACCACGCCCAGTGAATGTTTAGTTTTAAAACTGGACCAGCCAGGCACGGGGGCTCATGCCCGTAATCCTAACTACTCAGGAGGCTGAGATCTGAGAATCATGATTCAAAGCCAGCCCAAGCAGGAAAGTCCATGAGACTCTGACCTCCAATTAACCACCAAAAACTGGAAGTGGCTCTGTGGCTCAAGTGGTGGAACACTTGCCTTGCACACTTCCTGTGTCACCTTCAGGAAAGTATTGAGTACTACCTGGACATCTCAGTCCCTTCAGAGTAACACTTACCACTTGGACACTTGTGTTCTAGACTGTGACTTTCAGGCCCCGCTCTAGAGATTCTAAGTCATTACAAGAGGGGCATCCATGGGCTGGGAATGTGGCTTAGTAGTAGAGTGCTTGCCTAGTATACATGAAGCCCTGGATTCCATTCCTCAGTTCCACATAAACAAGCTGGAAATGTCGTTGTGGCTCAAGTGGTAGAGTGCTAGCCTTGAGCAAAAGAAGCTCAGGGACAGTGCCCAGGCCCTGAGTTCAAGCCCCAGGACTGGCATCAAAAAAAAAAAAAACATCCAGAGGCCTGTGCCCAAGAGGCATCTTCCATCTCTGCATAGTCTCCTCAGCTTCCTCTTAACAGCGATTGTCCTAAGACACTTGTGTCACTGCCTGCTCTGTACCTTTCCCCACCCTAAAGTCTTGTGTCCATCCTGAAAACACTTTGGGGTTTGTTATTTATTAGACACCAATGCTGGAACTGTACCCTAGTCAGGAACTTAGCAAATTCCTCAGACATTTATAGCAATGTGTCTATAGATCCAAAAGAAGCTAATTGTTCATTAAATATAAGCTATGTGTGTCAACAGAAAACAGACCTGATGTACACAGGAGTGAGGAAACCAAGGTAGACAGGGCTCAGGTGATGGTAAACAGGGCCAAGAGGTACGGACTTTGTACTACCCTCCTTTGTGGACTGGGAAAGATCCCATATGAGGCCCCCCTCTTTCCTGGTAGACTGGTCAGAGGTCATTGCTTAAAGGGAGGCTGCCTGGGTTCTGTACTTCTGATCTGCTTTCTCTTTCACTCAAGTAGCAAAGTGGATAGAGCAGGCCATGTTTAGGCACCTTTCCTCCTGTCTCCTCTGTGACCTTGTTGTAAGAGCTAATAGCTAGGTCTAAGTCTAGACCAGGCAAGCCTGGCCCAGGATCTGTGGTCAGCACTAGTATTAGAATCAGGAACCTATGCACATTTCACAACAAATTATTACGTGTTTTACTCCCCAATTCCCACTGCACTGTGACACATTGCCTTCCCAAACCACAGGGGGGAGGAGCTTGGAATGAAACAAGACAGTCCTGGGGCCCCTAACTTTAGTACCCTAAATAACATGGAATAGGGGTGGGAAGGTGGCTCAGTGCCTTGCATGCATGAGGCCCTGGGTTTGATTCCTCAGCACCACAGAAGCAGAAAAAGCCGGAAATGGCGCTCTGGCTAAAAGTGGTAGAGCACTAGCCTTGAGCTGAAGAGCTGAGGGACAGCGCCCAGGCCCAGAGTTCAGGCCTCACGACCAACAACAACAACAAAATAAAATGGGATAGAGATGAGATACAGGAGAAGAATAATGAAGAGATGACTAATCAAGAGGCAAATTGAAACCCCTTGTATGATTAAAGATAATAAAAAAAAAAAAACCCTGAGTCTATGTTCCTGTACATTTTCTGTATTCTGTCTTACGGGGATTTTCCCACACATATTTGGGATTTTTGTTATTCTGATACTGAACAGTGACTCGGGCTCACACTCTGATTTGGCCCACTTATTTTGTGATGGTACTGGGGCTTGAATTCAGGGCCTTTGCACTTTAGCTCAAGTCTGGCACTTTACCACTAAGCCACTTCTTTCTGCTTTTTTGGTGGTGAATTGGATGTGAGTTTCATGGAGTTTCCTACCTGGGATGGCTGCAAACTACCATCTTCAGCTCCCACCCTCCTGGGACCTAGGATTCTACCTGTGAGCCACTGTTACCCAGCCTAATTGTTCTTCTTCAGACTGTCTTGCTTGTTGTCCAGGCTTAGCTTAAGTTACCCTGCTGCCTGCTGTTTTACTGTTTGCCAAGTGTGTGTGTGTGTGTGTGTGTGTGTGTGTGTGTGTGTGTGTGTGTGTGTGTGTGTGTGTGTACATGCCCTAGGGCTTGAATTCAGGGCCTGGGCACTGTCCTGATCATTTTTGGCTCAAGGCTTGAGTCATGGCTCCTCTACTGGCCTCTTTTGTGGTTAACTGCCTGGGCTGGCTTCAAACCGTGAACCTCAGGCCTCAGCCTCCTGAGGAGCTAGGCCTTACAGGTATGAGCCACAGGTGTCCAGCTATTTCCCAGTTTTCACTGTAACAAAATATACCTAACAAGGGCTCAGGATAGAGCTCAGTGGTATCTTCAAGTTCCTAGGTTAATTCTCAGCACCTAGCACTCCAAAAAATAAGTGACTTAAAATGTACTACGTTAACTATTTTAATTGTAAAAATTAATGGTGTTAAGTACACTTACAGTGTTTTGCAACCACAATGTTCCATCCTACATGTAGACTTACGCAACTGGGAATTCATCCGCTCAAAGGGAAATTATGCACCAACCATGCATAATCTGTTTAGTACTTAGCTAATAAGGTCAGGACTGCTGAATCCGATTTGGGCTTGCACTGTGTCCTCCTGAAGATGGTCACACAGACACTCCCAGCGAAAAGAACATACATGGTGGTTAAGAACAAGCAGTCTGAAATCAGCCTGCTGGATTCTACCCCACTAATGGTGACCTGGGCAAGGCACTCACTCTCAGCAAGTCATGGTCCCCATCTACAATGGTTTATATTGGCACCTGCCTAGGATTCTTAGAGAGATCGCCACATCCTACATGATTAGAGTAGCATCTGGCACATGTAGTCGTAAGTATTAACTGTAAAAAAGATAGCCACAAGGCATATAGAAAGCCAGAAATAAAAATGACTACTAGAAACTAAAACTGAGGAACTAACTAAATCATTGCTCCAGACATCACCCCACATTTTATTTAATAGTTATCTGTCAATGTTTACTGTGATCTCAGAGACCTGTTCTGAGGCCTTGCCTCATGGCAGAGCAGAGGTACCCAGCACATGAGTAAGGGGATGTCTGTGGGGCAAACTTGGGGGCATGTTATATAGCTCCTGTGTCTTGATTGGATATTATTGAGTCACACTACATTTGGCCCCTGAAGTGTGTAGAGAGGGAAGTGGTTAGTGAGAGCTCAGAGAGGCTGAAGAGGAAATGGCCTTGAGAATAGACAGAGATGGACCATAGCCAGGCCTTAGCTGACCTATGAACAGGAAAACATCCCTGGAGCTGTCTTGTTCTGCATGTTGCTCACACTGTGGTCAGCAGGAGCAGAACCTTGGGGAGGGAGAGAAGAACCCAGGAGCTCACATGCACACTGCCAGGAGATGCAGACTGCAGAGAGACAGGGGATGCAGACTGCAGAGACAGGAGATGCAGACTGCAGAGACAGGGGATGCAGACTGCAGAGACGGGATGCAGACTGCAGAGACAGGAGATGCAGACTGCAGAGACGGGAGATGCAGACTGCAGAGACGGGAGATGCAGACTGCAGAGACGGGAGATGCAGACTGCAGAGACGGGAGATGCAGACTGCAGAGATGGGAGATGCAGACTGCAGAGAGACAGGGGATGCAGACTGCAGAGACGGGGGATGCAGACTGCAGAGACGGGGGATGCAGACTGCAGAGACGGGGGATGCAGACTGCAGAGACGGGAGATGCAGACTGCAGAGACGGGATGCAGACTGCAGAGACAGGGGATGCAGACTGCAGAGAGACAGGGGATGCAGACTGCAGAGACGGGGGATGCAGACTGCAGAGACGGGGGATGCAGACTGCAGAGACGGGGGATGCAGACTGCAGAGAGACAGGGGATGCAGACTGCAGAGACGGGGGATGCAGACTGCAGAGAGACAGGGGATGCAGACTGCAGAGACGGGGGATGCAGACTGCAGAGACGGTGGATGCAGACTGCAGAGACGGGGGATGCAGACTGCAGAGACGGGAGATGCAGACGGCAGAGACAGGAGATGCAGACTGCAGAGACGGGAGATGCAGACTGCAGAGACAGGGGATGCAGACTGCAGAGACAGGGGATGCAGACTGCAGAGACAGAGGATGCAGACTGCAGAGACAGGGGATGCAGACTGCAGAGACAGGAGATGCAGACTGCAGAGACGGGATGCAGACTGCAGAGACGGGAGATGCAGACTGCAGAGACGGGAGATGCAGACTGCAGAGACGGGGGATGCAGACTGCAGAGACAGGGGATGCAGACTGCAGAGACGGGGGATGCAGACTGCAGAGACGGGGGATGCAGACTGCAGAGACAGGGATGCAGACTGCAGAGACGGGAGATGCAGACTGCAGAGACGGGAGATGCAGACTGCAGAGGCAGGGGATGCAGACTGCAGAGACAGGAGATGCAGACTGCAGAGACGGGAGATGCAGACTGCAGAGACAGGGGATGCAGACTGCAGAGACAGGGGATGCAGACTGCAGAGACAGGGGATGCAGACTGCAGAGACAGGGGATGCAGACTGCAGAGACGGGATGCAGACTGCAGAGACAGGGATGCAGACTGCAGAGACGGGAGATGCAGACTGCAGAGACAGGGGATGCAGACTGCAGAGACAGGGGATGCAGACTGCAGAGACAGGAGATGCAGACTGCAGAGGCGGGGGATGCAGACTGCAGAGACAGGGATGCAGACTGCAGAGACGGGGATGCAGACTGCAGAGACAGGGGATGCAGACTGCAGAGAGACAGGGGATGCAGACTGCAGAGACAGGGGATGCAGACTGCAGAGACGGGAGATGCAGACTGCAGAGACGGGAGATGCAGACTGCAGAGACGGGAGATGCAGACTGCAGAGACGGGAGATGCAGACTGCAGAGACGGGAGATGCAGACTGCAGAGACGGGAGATGCAGACTGCAGAGACGGGGGATGCAGACTGCAGAGACGGGAGATGCAGACTGCAGAGACGGGGGATGCAGACTGCAGAGACGGGGGATGCAGACTGCAGAGACGGGGGATGCAGACTGCAGAGACAGGGGATGCAGACTGCAGAGACGGGGGATGCAGACTGCAGAGACAGGGATGCAGACTGCAGAGACGGGAGATGCAGACTGCAGAGACAGGAGATGCAGACTGCAGAGGCAGGGGATGCAGACTGCAGAGGCAGGGGATGCAGACTGCAGAGACGGGGGATGCAGACTGCAGAGACAGGGGATGCAGACTGCAGAGACGGGAGATGCAGACTGCAGAGACGGGAGATGCAGACTGCAGAGACAGGGGATGCAGACTGCAGAGACAGGGGATGCAGACTGCAGAGACAGGGGATGCAGACTGCAGAGACGGGGGATGCAGACTGCAGAGACGGGAGATGCAGACTGCAGAGACAGGGGATGCAGACTGCAGAGACAGGGGATGCAGACTGCAGAGACAGGGGATGCAGACTGCAGAGACGGGGGATGCAGACTGCAGAGACAGGGGATGCAGACTGCAGAGACGGGGGATGCAGACTGCAGAGACGGGGGATGCAGACTGCAGAGACGGGGGATGCAGACTGCAGAGACGGGGGATGCAGACTGCAGAGACGGGATGCAGACTGCAGAGACAGGGATGCAGACTGCAGAGACGGGAGATGCAGACTGCAGAGACAGGGGATGCAGACTGCAGAGACAGGGGATGCAGACTGCAGAGACAGGAGATGCAGACTGCAGAGGCGGGGGATGCAGACTGCAGAGACGGGAGATGCAGACTGCAGAGACGGGAGATGCAGACTGCAGAGACGGGGGATGCAGACTGCAGAGACGGGGGATGCAGACTGCAGAGACAGGGAATGTCTCTTCCCCTGGCCGCCTGATAGCTAATAACCAATCTGCTTTCCCACTTTCTTCTCTAGTCCCTGGCTGAAGAGGTGACATTTTTTTTTTGGGGGGGGGAGCACGGAGGGTCAGTTGTGGGCTTAAACTCAGGGCCTTGGTGCTGTCCTTGAACCATTTTTTGTTTTTTGGTTTTTTTTTGCCAGTCCTGGGACTTGAATTCATGGCCTGGGTGCTGTCCCTGAGCTGCTTTTTGCTCAAGGCTAACACTCTAACCCTGAGCCACAGCCTCACTTCTGGCTTTTTCTGTGTATGTGGTACTGAGGAATTGAACCCAGAGCATCATGCATGCTAGGCAAGCACTCTACCACTAGTCCACTTTCCCTGTCCAAGAGGTGATATTTTTATGCATATAAACTCCTTTTACAAATTGAATACCAGTGACAGGTAGGTGCTTGGTATTATATGAATTAGCAATTTGTCACTGAGATCCAGTTTGACTTTGTAACTCTAAAAGGTACTTAGGAAATAAAAGCATAAATTTCACAGGAGTTAAGTATAGACAGGCTACTAGGTTGCTGTCACATCTTTCAATAACCTTGGGCGGTTACCATACTTCCATGTGCCAGTCTCCTGCTCCAGGGGACAACTGAGCTCTTCAGTCCCCACTTTACCAGCAAGGACAAACTCCAGTTATGCATAGGACTTGTATTTTGTCTGCTCTGTTTTTGAAACTCATACCTCATATAGAATTGCTCTAAGGCCCAGTAACAAGACTGACGGGCCAAGTTAAAGCATAAAATAGCAGGGGGACTGGGAGGTGTGGGTTAATTGTAGAGCACTGGCCTAGCATAAAACAGCAGGGGAGCTAGGAGTTGTGGGCTGATGGTAGAGTACTGGCCTAGCATGGAGCCCAGGGTCCATCACAAGTACCTCAAAACAAAGCATTGCAGGGATGGATATGGTAAAATCCATAATGCATTCTTCTTGTGAAGCACATGGAAAGTCCAAGTATCCTATCTCCAAATTTACTCACATTTGATCTGACCAGCTCTGCTGCTCCTCCATCTAGAGTGGCTTTGGACTCCAAGGAACCAGAATATAGGCAGGGCCCTGTGCATAAAGGTTAGTCCAGTGATCCATAGGACAAAAGGGGAGTGCTAAGTGGGTCATGAGTCAGTTTCTTTGTGAAGTAACCACCTGTTCCTCTGTCAAACAGTCCTTGTGTTACAATGAACAGGAAGTGGTGCCTAAAGCCGCTACAACTTGTTCCTCTTCAACACTAGCCTGGCTGGCCAACACCCAGCCTCATCTACTTGTCTGGGAGCCTCCTCTGGGTGCTCACCCTCATCACACAAGGAGCTGGCCCAAAAGTGTACTCAGCTGGTATTGTTTCCTGGGATTACAGATGGGGGAGGCAAGGGAAGGTAAAGGAAACACCAAAACAAACAGGCCAGTCTTCTGGAGCAGGTAGACAGCCCACTACAGTGTAGGGTGCATTTCCCCCAGTGCTCTGTGGGAACAGCCTCCCCAATCTTCGTGATCCACCTTTGACTTCTCTCAAGCCGACTCACAAAACACCAAAATGATGCTTAAAAACAAACCTTGAGCCAAGCACCTGTGCCTCACACCTGTAAACTTAACTTCTCAGGTGTCTGAGACTTGGAGGATTATGGTTTGAAACCAGCCTAGAAGAAAAGCCTATGAGATTTCATCTCCAATTAGCCAACAAAATACTAGACTAGAGGCTGTGGTTCAAGTTTTAGCTTGCCAGCTACAAGGCAAGAAAGCCGAGGGAAAGTGTGAGGTCCTGAGTTCAAATCCTGGTACTGGCACAAGGAAAATATACTTTGGGCCCAATGTGTTGTTACACACCTGCCTTTGGGAGGTGGAGGCAGGATGATCTTGAGTTATTGATAGTCTTAAAGAAGCCAATAATGGGCTGAGAAGGTGCTTAGTGTTAGAGTGCTTGCCTTGCATGCATGAGGCCCTGGGTTCAATTCTTCAGCATCACATAAACAGAATAAGCCAGAAGTGGTGCTGTGGCTCAAGTGGTAGAGCACACGCCTTGAGCTGAAGAGCTGAGGGACAGCACCCAGGCCCAGATTTCAAGCTCCATGACCGACACAAAAAAAAACACCAATAATGACACTAGAACTTATAGTCACAGACAGGAACTTTCTGAACAGAGTCCCAGGGGCACAACAGATTGGAAAGAGACTCGACAATGGGACTACCTTAAAATAAGTTTCTGTGCTGCTAAAAACATAACTACCAAAGTAGGAAGACAGCCAACCAATTGGGAAAATATATTTACCAGCAATGTATCAGACAAAAGCCTATATACACTATACATAGGGAGCTCAAGAAACTAATGCCTCCCAAATCTAACAAACCAACCACTAAATGGGCAAGGGAGCTAAAGAGAGACTTCTCAGAAGAGGAGGTAAAAATGGAAAAGAAACATGAGAAAATGTTCATCATCCCTAGCTGTAAAGGAAATATAAATAAAAACAACTCTGAGCCAGGTGCCAGTGGCTTATGCCTATAATCCTAGCTACTCAGGAGGCTGAGATCTGAGAATCACGGTTCAAAGCCAGCCTGGGCAGGAAAGTCCGTGAGACTTTTTTTTGTTGTTGGTTGTGGGGCTTGAACTTGGCCTGAGTGCTGTCCCTCAGCTCTTCAGCACAAGGTAAGCAGTCTACCGCTTGAGCTACAGCACCACATCTGGTTTTCAATTGGTTTATTGGAGATAAGAGTCTCACGGACTTCCTGCCGGAGCTAGCTTTGAACCGTGATCCTCAGCTCTCAGCCTCCTGAGTAGCTAGGATTACAGGCGCGAGCCACCAGCACCTGGCTTCCCTGAGACTCTTATCTCCAATAAACCACCAGAAATCTGGAAGTGGCACTGTGGCTCAAGTGATAGAGTGCTTGCCTTGAGCTGAAATGCTAGCTCCATCCCCAGCACCAAAAATCAAAAACATCTCAATATTTGACTCAAAGCTTCCTGCAGGTCTCCAGCTCTCCACCTTATGGACAAAGGCAGGGGCATGATTTGGTGACAAAGCCCTACACCAACTGCCCCACAGCATCCCTTCCCTCCTCCACTTGTCTCCATGCTTTCCTGTGTACCTCTCCACAGCACCTCCCCCCCACCTGTTCCCCCCCATGCTGCTTTCTGTGTACCTCTCCACACCTCCCCCCCACTCCATGTCTGCGCGCTCCCCGTGTACCTCTCCATAGCAAACCTCCCCACCCTCCTCCATGCTGCTTCCTGTGTACCTCTCCACAGCACCCCACATCCCACCCACCCCCCACCAGGTCTCCATGCTGCTTCCTGTGTACCTCTCCTAGGCCACCAGAACATTGTTGCATTGCTGCATCTTCCCCTGTCCCTCACCCTTCACCCCTACACCTCAATTTAGGGAGGCATCTAAGTCCTCTCTTAAAATAGTAAGTTTTGGCTAGGTACGGGTGGTTCCACCTGTGATCCTAGCTACATAGAAGACTGAGATCTGAGGATTGATGTTGGAAGCCAGCCCAGACAGGAAAGTCCCTAAGACTCTACGTTAACCACCTAACAGCAGGAAGTGGAGCTATGGCTCAAATGATTGAGCAGAAAAAACTAAAGGACTAAGCCCCGAGTTCAAGCCCCAGAACCAGCATGCACACATACACATAAATTTTATATATATTTACATCATTTTGAACTCAGGACCTCACACATGCTGAATATGTGCTTTACCACTAAACTGCACCTCCAGCTTCATTTTTTTTTAAATATCTTTGAAGTCTCCCATGACTGCTTTTGTCTTTTATCTTCAGGGTCACTTACCATCCTCTAAGTACCAGGAGCTTTGCTTGCTCGGTACTTTTTTTTTTTTTTTGTGGTTAATTGGAGATGTCACAAATTTTTCCTGCAGAGGCTGGCTTTACTCATGACCCTCAGATCTCAGCCTCTTGAGTAGCTAAGAGTGGGCCACCAGCATCTAGCTTTTGTATCTCCTTTAAGAAAACATATGATAGACAATTTGCTCCAGGAAAGTTAGAATGAACTTGTGACTTTAAATGAGCATCATTATTCCACAATACTGTGAAATTTGGGAAATTATGTAATCACTTAATCACAATTAAAAAAAAAAAAGAAACTGGGGAAGATAGGGAGGGAAGGGTTGGTAGGGGAAAAACAATGGAGGGGGTAACAATACTCAATAGGAAGTGTACTCATTACCTTGCTCATGTAACTGTAACCCTCTGTATAGTATCTTTACAATAAAAAATTAAAAAAAAACATATGAGGCTGGGCACTGCCCTTTTGTTCTCTTGCTCCTGGAATGTAGAATAATGTCTAATGGAGTTTGGCCACTCATTAAATTGTCTCTTAAAGGCAGTACCACATTATCCTACAGAAAAACCTTTCCTTGGCTCCTTCGTTCTCCGCAGCTGCCGTGGGGCTTCTGATCAAGCCTCCCAAATTTTGCTTCCAACCCTCCAGACCCTCACTCCTCATCACTTTCACACCTGGCTCTGGTCTCAATGGGGCCAGTAGAAGTCTTTTTTTTTTTTTTGTCGGCACTGTCTTTCAGCTCCTAGCTCAAGGCAAGCACTCTACCACTGAGCCACCTTCCTATGCCCCCCCCCTTTTTTTTTTGGTGGGTGGTAGGGTTTGAACTCAAGACTAGAGTACTGTCCCTGAGCTTTTACTCACACTCTAGCGCTCTACCACTTTGAGCCACAACACCACTTTTGGTTTTCTAGTGATTAATTGGAGACGAGTCTCACAGACTTTCCTGCCTGGGCTGGCTTCAAAAGGTGATCCTCAGATCTCAGCCTCCAGATTAGCTAGGATTACAGATGTGAGCGACTGGCACCCAGCAAGAAGTCTCCTTTTGTTCAACTTACTGAAAAGAGGAAGTGGTCTCTAGGGACAGAGCACTGGAAATTCACAATGGACCTAGGGGACAAAATAAATCCTCCTAGCCTGTTGGCAGAAAAAAAGCAAGGGTGTGGCACACTCACTGGTCAGGAGTCCCTCCGGGAGACTTTGGCTGTCCAAAGTTCAGTGCGGCTCATAGGAATCTTATAGCAGCAGGTCTGCCCCTGACACGCTGGAAACTTAGAGTGACCTGGAATACAAGATTCCAGGACAAGCCACTAGTGACCTTAACTACAGGCCCAAGGGCACATATCTCCACTTTCCAGGAGGACAATGTTCATCGCTTAGGCATCGGAAGCAGTTCTGTGAGCTATAATAGCCAACCTAGTCAATGGCCAAATCCCAAACACAAGCCACAGAGGGACCTGCTCAACAAAAACGATCCACAAACCCTTAAAAAAAAAAAAACACTAAAAGCTGGGTGCTGGTGGCTCACACCTGTCATCCTAGCTACTCAGGAGACTGAGATCTGAGGATCACGGTTCAAAGCCAGCCCGGGCAGCAAAGTCCATGAGACTCTTATCTCCAATAAACCACTAAAAAACCAGAAGTGGTGATGCTGTGGCTCAAGTGGTAAAGCGCTCACCTTGGGCTGAAGAGCTGAGGGACAGTGCCTAAGCCTAGAGTTCAAGCCCCACGACTGACAAACAACAAACAAAAATTACTAAATACCTTGCTATTTTTCTATCAAGCACTTCTGAAACTAGAGATAAAAGGCCAGCTACTTTGAAGAGAAGTCTGCCCATCAGACATCAGAGCTAGAGTTGACCCAAAGTCAGGACCCAGAGTCCTCTCAGGCCTCCAGCCAGTGCTGACTTTCCAGTAACTAATAGATGTGGACAGGCAAATTCCAGTTTATATATAAACAGCCAAATTAAACTTGCATGATAAAAAAATAGGTTGGCTCATGACAAGGAAACAAAGGGCAATGTGCTTCTTCCAGCAAGTGGGCTTGCCTGTGGAGACCATCTTCTGCCTTTCTCCTGCTCTGGGACATGGCTCTCCCACAGACAGTTCTCATGGGTGGGCAAGATGCTGATAGCAAGTCTACAGTCCTCACTTCCACACTTCCAATTCTACTAGCTGAAAGGCAACCCCTCCCCTCTCTTTTTTTTGGTGAGTCCTGGAGCTTGAACTCTGGGCTTAGGCGCTGTCCCTGAGCTCTTCAGCTCAAGGCTAATGCTCTACCACTATGAGCCACAGCACCACTTCCAGTTTTCTGATGGTTAATTGATGATAAGTCTCATAGGCTTTACTGCCTACAGGCTTGGCTTTGAACTGCAGTCCTCAGATCACAGCCTCCTGAGTATGTAGGTAGGATTACAGGTGTGAGCCCCAGCGCCCAGCAGGCCATCTCTTCTCCAAATAATTCCAAGGAGGAGCAGGGAAAGTGGCTCCGTGGTAGAGTGCTTGCCTTGCATGCAGGAGGCCCTGGGTTTAATTCCTCAGCACCACATAAGTAGAAAAAGCCGGAAGTGGCCCTGTGGCTCAAGTGGTAGAGCACTATCCTTGAGCTGAAGAGCTGAAAAAAATGCCAAGGAAAGCCAGGTGCTGGTACTCATACTTGTAATCCTAGCTATCAGGAGGCTGAGATCTGAGGATCACAGTTCAAAGCCAGCCTGGCAAGAACATCTGTGAGACTATTTTTTTGGGGGGGGGGAGAGGGGGGGGTCTGGTCGCAGGGCCTGAACTCTGGGCCTGGGTGCTGTCCCTCAGCTCTTCAGCTCAAGGCTAGCGCTCTACACTTGAGCCACAGTGCCACTTCCAGCTTTTTTCTTTTTGCTTATGTGGTACTGAGGAATCGAACCCAGGGCCTCAGGCATGCAAGGCAAGCACTCTACCACTGAGCCACCTTCCCAGCCCTTTTTTTTGTTTTTTCTTTTTTGTTCCAGTCATGGGGCCTGAACTCGGCCTGGGCGCTGTCCCTCAGCTCTTCAGCTCAAGGCTAGCGCTCTACCACTTGAGCCACAGCACCACT
Organism: Dipodomys spectabilis; assembly: GCF_019054845.1. Lineage (NCBI taxonomy): Eukaryota > Metazoa > Chordata > Mammalia > Rodentia > Heteromyidae > Dipodomys > Dipodomys spectabilis. The sequence goes on along the minus strand of NW_024870995.1, from coordinate 586,277 downwards.
TCCAGCTTTTTTTTTTTGTTTATGTGGTGCTGAGGAATCGAACCCAGGGCCTCAGGCATGCAAGGCAAGCACTCTACCACTGAGCCACCTTCCCAGCCCAAAGGCTCTCTATATCCAACTCACATTCCCCACACCTCAGCCCCAGCTCTACTTCTAGCTTTTTGGTGGTTAATTGGAGATAAGAGTCTCATGAACATTCCTGACCAGGCTGGCTTAAACTACATTCCTCAGATCTCAGCCCCCTGAGTAGCTAGGATTACAGGTGTGAGCCACCAGCTCCTGGACCTTATACACAAAGGGAAGTCCATATTGCTTTCAGAATATTAAAGCCTTACTCTTGTCTTACAGGTAAGACAATGGAGGGTTCAAGAGCAGCTTGTTTGAAGTTCCCCAGAAATTCACGAGAGTAAGGAGGAGGGCCTAGTAGTCATCTATATCAGTGTGGAACAAATGCCAGAGTCAGGAACTCATACCCATAATGCTAGCTACTCAGAAGACTGAGACCTGGAAGATCAAGGCTCAAAGGCAGTACAGGCAAAGAAGGCCAAGAGACTCTTTAAACTATCTCCAATTAAGCAGCAAATGCTGGACTGTAGGTGTGGCTCACATGGTTCAGCACTAACCATGAGTGACAAAGCCTAGCAAGAGCATGATGCCTGGCACCACACAAAAGGAACAGAGTTGCTCTCTTGTCTTTTCCCTCACTCATGGCCCAGGCTCTAAATGCAGCCCTCAGATATTCTTTTTTTTTTTTTTTATTTAGCCTCCCCCCTTCCCCCCACCCAATCCTTTCCCCCCCCACACCGACATTGTAAAGCTCGTTTTTGACATGACATTTTGTACTTCTCATTGTTGCAACAGGTCCACCTGAATCCTTAAACGACTTGTTTGTCCCCATCTCCTCCACATGTTATACTGACATCAAATATAGTGAAAGCGGGGGTTACACTGTGGGAGAGGGACATACAAAGCAAAGAAATAATCTTATAAATGCGTTAGAAACACATGCATGAAAGAAAAAAAACATTAAAATACATATTTAAGGGATCGTATTCCTAACATCACATTATCTGACCTTTTCCGCTTGACTCATACATATACTAGATATTGCATATAAGGGAAACCATGGGACCTATGTTTCTTTGGGCCTGGCTTACTTCACTTAATATAATTTTTTCCAAGCCTTTCCATTTCCTAACAAATGGGGCAATGTCATTCTTTCTGATGGAGGCATAGAATTCCATTGTGTATATATACCACATTTTCTTGATCCATTCATCTACTGAGGGGCATCTGGGTTGGTTCCATATCTTAGCTATGGTAAATAATGCTGCAATAAACATAGTTGTGCTGGTAGCTTTAGTGTGGTCTTGTTTGTAAAAAAAATATGGAACGCTTCACGAATTTGCGTGTCATCCTTGCGCAGGGGCCATGCTAATCTTCTCTGTATCGTTCCAATTTTAGTATATGTGCTGCCGAAGCGAGCACCAGCCCTCAGATATTCTTGATGATCCTACCTACTGACCTATGACTGCTGCCCCAGTATGGGTAGCAGTCCAGAGACTGTCCTGGAAGTCACCAAGACACTGCCTCACCAAGGTTAAAGAATTAAGCAGTAGAGGGAGGCCAGGCTAAAATGTCCTAGTGTACATGGATCTCAGTACGCTAAGGTAAGAGGAAGTATAAAGGGGCAAACAGAAGTGACAAAGCACAGAAAGAATAAAGACAGGTAAAGGAAGAGCCCGAGAAGAAAGTAAAGCTGTCACATGTAGGTAGTTAGGGGACTGCTCTGAAGCAGTGACTAAGAAAGGGAGTTCTGAAGAGCCATCTGACCCACAGATCCTCTCTTGGCCTGAGGTTGTGGAGCACTGGAATCCTCAAAGGAAATCCCCACTGCCTGAAGTGATGTGAGCCTCTGCCTGACGCCACTCCGGTTGTAGAACAGATGAAGACGCTGTTCACCTCTGCAGGGCCCAGGACCAGACCTAGCCTACAAAGCAGAGGTGGAATAAAAATTAGTGCATGGTTTTTCCCAGGCATTTCTTGCTTATGACATCCTAGTAATAACAATAATTCTTAGAGATAAATGCCTTTCTGGTTCACAAGTTGCTTTCACATACATTTACTGCATTTTATCTTTACAACAACCCTGTGGGAAAGCTAACACTAATATTACCTAGCTTTGCGGATAATTATTATCCCAATTTTAACAGATGAGAAAATTGAGGCTTGGAGAAGTTAATAATTTGCTCCAGGTCACAGCTGCAAGGGAAAGAACCCAGCTTTCTTCCCCCAGAGGTTGCACTTTTTTGTTTTGGCCAGTCCTGGGGCTTGAACTCAGGGCCTGAGCACTGTCCCTGAGCTTTTGCTCAAGGGTAGCACTTTTACCACTTGAAACACAGCTTCACTTCCAGCTTTTCCTGTGTATGTGGTACTGAGGAATCAACCCAGAGCTTCATGCATGCTAGGCAAGCAATCTACCACTCAGCCACATTCTTAGCCCCAGGATGCACTTCTGACATCACCTCAGACTGCTTCTGTATCCATTGCCAGATAGAAGCTAGACAGCAATAACTTTATTTCAAACAAGGATTGCAGTTCTTCTCTCACCAAACATTCAAATGTGTTAGATATTTGAGTCTCCAACTTTCAGCAACAAAGGAAGGGTCAGGGAGTTTGGTCTCTTTCTATCAGAGATGTCATCCAAAAGCACTGATGGAATGCAAGGGATTCTCTCAGGCTGTGTGCCAGTGGTGGTGGGTGGCTAACTCAGGGGAATGAGATCTGAGGCTTACAGTTCAAAGCCAGTCCAAACAGAAAAACTCATGAGATTCTTATTTCCTGTTAACCACCAAAAAGCTGAAAGTGGAGCTGTGGCTCAAGTGACAGAGCACTAGCCTTGAGAAAAAAAAAACTTAGGTACAGCCCTCAGACCCTGAGTTCAAGCCACAGGACTGGCAATACAAAAGAAGGAAAGAGAAAAAGGAAGGAACCATTTCAGAAGTTCAGTTACAGTCATATCAAAGGACAATGAGGCCCAAACACAGTGAGCCAGAACATAGAAAGGGGCAGGACAAGACTCCTTCATGACCATTTGATCTTTTTTTTTTTTTTGGTTGGTTGTGGGGCCTGAACTCTGGGCCTGGGCGCTGTCCCTCAGCTCTTCAGCTCAAGGCGAGCGCTCTACCACTTGAGCCACAGCGCCACTTCCGGCTTTCTGGTGGTTCGTTGGAGATGAGTCTCACAGACTTTCCTGCTCGGGCTGGCTTTGAACCGTAATCCTCAGATCTCAGTCTCCTGAGTAGCTAGGATGACAGGTGGGAGCTACTGGTGCCCTGCACCATTTGATCTTTTAATCAGGAAAATAAAATAATTGAAAAAGACAAACAGGAAGGATGGCTTGATCGTGAAGGAAGAATAAGAACGGGAGAAACAACAGGAAAAAAAAACAATCTATAGGGCTCAGCACCGATGGCTCACGCCTGTCATCCTAGCTCCTCAGGAGGCTGAGATCTGTGGATCGCGGTTCAAAGCCAGCCCGGGCAGGAAAGTCCGTGAGACTCTGATCTCCAACAAACCACCGGAAGTGGCACTGTGGCTCAAGGGGTAGAGCGCTCGGCTTGAGCTGAGGAGCTGAGGGACAGCGCCCAGGCCCGGGGTTCAGGCCCCACAACCGACAAAAAAAAAACCATGTACAGTGAAAATCGGTGGAAGTCCTGGGACTCAAGAGCTGCTTGAAATGAACAGAACATCTGTAGCCCCGACACACACCCGAGGCTGCGAGGAAGCCCCAGGGGAGGACGGAGCCGACAGCGCGTCCGACGGGGAGCCGTGCCGGCCCCCTTCATAGGGTCCCTTCTTCTGAGCCCCGCTTTCCCTGTCTGCGAGGCGGATGTCAAAGCACTACTTCCCGGAGCGGTGAACGGGAGCTTCCCTTCCCGCAGCCAGCCTGCTGAGGCGGCCGTGGCCGCTCCGCCTCCCCTCCCCGTGCGGACCGCGGGGCCCGCCCGCCCGCCCGCCCGCCCGCCGGCCCGCCCGCCCGCCCGCCCGCCGGCCCGCCCGCCCGCCCGCCCGCCGGCCCGCCCGCCCGCCGGCCCGCCCGCCGGCCCGCCCGCCGGCCCGCCTGCGCTCCATTTGCTTACTTCCTCCCGAAACCGGAAGCTCCCGGGCCGCCTCGGGGCCAAGGGGCCGGAGCCCGCCCGCCCGCCCCTGCCGTCGAGCAGCGCGACGGGGCGCAGCTCGGCCGCACATGGCCCACCAGGGGAGCGAGTCAGCCTCAAGGGGTGAATGGAAACCAGAGCTACCACCTAGTCACTTATTCACTTGTCAGGCCTCAAAAAACGTCCCGGGACGAATTGCCGGGAAGAACCCGGGGCAACCGAGGCGTGCTCCGGCGCGGCCCGCGCGGTCTGCGCATGCGCCCGAGCACCCGCCCCGCGCCCAGTGCGCAGGCGTGCGAGGGGGAGCGCGCCCCTGGCAGAGCGCCGGGGGCGCCGCCGAGCCTCCAGCGCGCAGGCGCGGCTCCCGGCAGCATGGCGGCCGCCTTGCTGCTGCTACGCGCCCTCCGCCAGAGCCCGGGTTCAGGTCCCCGGCGGTGGAGCCCAGGCTTCCCCGCCGGGGCTGGGAGCCGGCGGCCGTCTGTGGTCTGTAGGACTCCGGCGCTTCTCTCGGAGGCCGGGAGACGAGCCCTGCAGGTAACCCGCGAGCGGCCTCGGGGCCTGGCGGAGGTCGCGGGGACGCGCCGGCCTCCCCACCTCCGTCCCGGCGCCTCCCCGCCTTGCCCCCCTCCCCGTCCCCGCTCTGCCCCCCTCGCCCCTCCCCCTCTACCCCCTCGCCCCTCCCCCTCCCCGCTCTACCCCCTCGGCCCCTCCCCCTCCACCCTCCTCGCCCCTCCCCGTCCCCGCTCTACCCCCTCGGCCCCTCCCCCTCCCCGCTCTACCCCCCATGGCCCCTCCCCCTCCCCGCTCTACCCCCCCATGGCCCCTCCCCCTCCCCGCTCTACCCCCCCATGGCCCCTCCCCCTCCCCGCTCTACCCCCCCATGGCCCCTCCCCCTCCCCGCTCTACCCCCCATGGCCCCTCCCCGTCCCCGCTCTACCCCCCCATGGCCCCTCCCCCTCCCCGCTCTACCCCCCCATGGCCCCTCCCCCTCCCCGCTCTACCCCCCTCGGCCCCTCCCCCTCCACCCTCCTCGCCCCTCCCCGTCCCCGCTCTACCCCCCATGGCCCCTCCCCCTCCCCGCTCTACCCCCCTCGGCCCCTCCCCCTCCCCGCTCTACCCCCCTCGGCCCCTCCCCCTCCCCGCTCTGCCCCCTCCCCCCTCTACCCCCTCGCCCCTCCCCCTCCCCCTCTACCCCCCTCGGCCCCTCCCCCTCCCCGCTCTGCCCCCTCCCCCCTCTACCCCCTCGCCCCTCCCCCTCCCCCTCTACCCCCCTCGGCCCCTCCCCCTCCCCGCTCTACCCCCCTCGGCCCCTCCCCCTCCCCGCTCTACCCCCCCATGGCCCCTCCCCGCTCTACCCCCCTCCCCCTCCCCGCTCTACCCCCTCGGCCCCTCCCCCTCCCCGCTCTACCCCCTCGGCCCCTCCCCGCTCTACCCCCTCGGCCCCTCCCCCTCCCCGCTCTACCCCCCCATGGCCCCTCCCCCTCCCCGCTCTACCCCCTCGGCCCCTCCCCCTCCCCGCTCTACCCCCTCGGCCCCTCCCCGCTCTACCCCCCTCGGCCCCTCCCCCTCCCCGCTCTACCCCCCCATGGCCCCTCCCCCTCCCCGCTCTACCCCCCCTCCCCCTCCCCGCTCTACCCCCCTCCCCCTCCCCGCTCTACCCCCCTCCCCCTCCCCGCTCTACCCCCTCGGCCCCTCCCCCTCCCCGCTCTACCCCCTCGGCCCCTCCCCCTCCCCGCTCTACCCCCTCGGCCCCTCCCCCTCCCCGCTCTACCCCCCCTCCCCCTCCCCGCTCTACCCCCCTCGGCCCCTCCCCCTCCCCGCTCTACCCCCTCGGCCCCTCCCCCTCCCAGCTCTACCCCCTCGGCCCCTCCCCCTCTACCCCCTCGGCCCCTCCCCCTCTACCCCCTCGGCCCCTCCCCCTCTACCCCCCTCGCCCCTCCCCCTCCCCGCTCTACCCCCCTCGGCCCCTCCCCCTCTACCCCCTCGGCCCCTCCCCCTCTACCCCCTCGGCCCCTCCCCCTCTACCCCCTCGGCCCCTCCCCCTCTACCCCCCTCGCCCCTCCCCCTCTACCCCCCTCGCCCCTCCCCCTCCCCGCTCTACCCCCCTCGCCCCTCCCCCTCTACCCCCCTCGCCCCTCCCCCTCCCCGCTCTACCCCCCTCGGCCCCTCCCCCTCCCAGCTCTACCCCCCCTCGGCCGCCACCCCCCTCCCCGCTGTATCCCCACTCGACCCTCTCCCCCCCACTCTACCCCCCCTTGGTCTTGGCATCCCCCTCCCCCTGCCCGAGCTCGGCCTCCGCCCCCCTCCCCCCCATACTCGGCTCCCCCTTCCTCCTGCCCCAGGAGGACCCGGGTGGGCCTTGGAGGGGGCAGCGTGGCGGCCTCCACCCTCCGCCCTCCTGACATGGACACCCTGTGGTCTCCCAGGGCCTCCAGCCACTCTTCGATGGCTCTGAGGGCAGCTTCTCCAGATGCATTCCAGTGCCTCCCAGACACAGCTGTGATTCGGAGTGGGCTGTCAGAAAGCCGAACTCCCGGGTAGCTACTTTGCAAGTGTCCCTCCTTACAAATTCAGTTCCAAACAAGAGCTGGAGGTTCTGGTATCAAGTCCCAGGACCAGCACACACACATACACACACCCCGTAGACACTGGGTGTGGTAATCCAAGTGGTCTGCCAGCTGAGGCAGGAGATGATGCATTTCAGGCCAGCCTGGGTATATAGTGGACACTTACACAACAACCACAAAAACCCTTTCAAGTGGGAACATGTTCACCTGGAAAAGAGGACACTGGAATGTAAGCTGTTTGAGCCTTTAGTACCTGGACGTGGAGTTGTTCACCAATGATAAAGCACAAATGTAGATTCTTACTGTGGGCCCTTGAGGGCATTGGGCCAGAAAATAGTGGCATTGCCAGTACTTTGATGTGTTTGACTTTCTCGGTAGCTTTGGACATTTTGCTGTTCTCTTAAAACTTGGAAGCTCTGATGGCTCAGGCCTGTAATCCTAACTAGCCCAGGAGGCTGAGATCTGAGGATCTCAGTTCAAAGCCAGCCCAAGCAGGAAAGTCTGTGAGACTTATCTCCAACGAACCACCAGAAAGCCGGAAGTGGTGCTGTGGCTCAAGGGGTAGAGCTTTTGCCTTGAGCTGAAGAGTACAGGTACAGCACCCAGGCCCAGAGTTCAAGCCCCACAACTTAACAAAAAAAAAAAAAAAAACTTTGAAATGACACACAGGCAATTCTCATTTTAGGACAATGTAATCACTACGATTGAGATATTCTGTGTTGCATTCATGTACTATGAATGCATCTATTCTTGTTTTTATTTTTTTCAGAGCTTAGAATTGCGAACCCTAACCCCTACTTTTGAAGGCATCAGTGGATTACTATTGAAACAGCATCTAGTTCAAAACCCAATCAGACTCTGGAAACTCATAGGTGTGTATCTGCTGAAACACAGGTGGCATGGGAGAAGTCATGGTGTTTGTGAACATACACCCGTGCACTGTGTAAGGATGTTTCCTGCACTGACAGACTGCAGACGTGACTGTGACTAGTCCTTGTAAGGTGGTACTGGAAGCTGGGTGTGTGGGTGTACACTTGTAACCCCAGGTCTCAGGGTGGTGAGGCAGGAGCCTCACAAATTTGATGTGGCTTGGGCTGTATACTGAAACCTTGTCTCAAAAAACAAAAACAGGCTGATGGCTCACACCTGTAATCCTAGGTTCAAAGCCAGCCCGGTTAGGAAAGTCCATTAGTCTCTATCTCTAATAAACCACTAGAAAATTGTAAGTGGCACTGTGGCTCAAGTGGTAGAGCACTAGCCTTCAGCTAAAGAGCTGAGGGACAGTCCTGAGGCCCACAGTTCAAGACCCACAACTGACCAAAAGAAAGGGGGGGGGAGGAGCCTGGAAGGGGAGTTGATTGCGTCCAGGTGTGCCAGTTACCTCCTTGATTCATGCAGGAGGTGAGGAGCTCAGGGCCTGAAGTCTTCAGTATAATAGCCTAGGAACATCAGACTGTATATATCCCCTGGTATCCAATAGGCTTTACCATCTAGGTTTGTGTAAAAGCTCTGATATTCACGTGATGAAATCTGACGACATATCCTTGTCAAGTGAGGTGTGGCTGAATTAGGATAGCTTGACCAGAAAACTGACAATAACCTTAGAAGGACCTTAGTCTGCTTCTTACTGTGAGCCTTGGGTTCCACAGGATAATCTGATAAGAAGTTACACACAGGAAGTTTTTCCAAGTTCTGAATTATTTATTTTTGCTTATTTTGCTTTTTTTTTCTTCTTGTTTTGGCAATACTGTTGGTTTGAATTTAGGGTCTTGGTGCTTACTGGGCAGGTACTTGGTCACTTAAGCCACATGCCCACCCCTTTTGATTTCTTATGTTTGAGGTAGGATTTCAGATTTACACCTAGTGGGTCTACACAGTGGCCCTTCCCGTCTCAGCCTCCTTCACATGGGAAGAATGGCACCTGCCGCCATGCCTCTGGTGTTGGTAGAGATGGAGCTCACACCAGCATTTGCCCAGCTAGTCTCAAACTAACCCAGACACTGTGCCTGGACACTTATTTGCTTTGAACTCCCTTTTTTTTTTTTAGTTGCGGTTAAATACCAATAATGAGGTTTCTTGATAAAGGTTTTACAAATAATCTACACACATTTGCATATCATTACAGCTGCAATATTGAATGGCATGCTGTGTCATTCCCCAGCCTCTCTTGATCTACTTTAGAGGACCTTTAAGGTTGTGTCTCTTAATTTTACCCCGCTTTTGCCCAACTGGAGCAGGGAAAAGTGGACTATTTGGACTCTTGATTTACATGAAGTAGCTGGTGCACACCAGGGTCAGGGAGGACACTTGGCTTGCTGGTGGCCTGCCTCCTTCGCCCAAGTTGTGTTTCAATCTACTATATCCAGTGGCTCTGAGACCAGATGCATGTCCTTCAGCTCTCCCATAACTGTTGCTGGGATCAGGTGGCAATCAAGGCAGTTTTCTTGGTGAGTCTATTAATGTCTTCCTGAAGAAAGTTACAGTTTAGGCCTCAGTTGTGAGACACCCCATCCCCCTGGAGGCTTTGAGCAAGAGTTATGTAAAGTGTTAAGCCAGTCTGTCCTGAGCAATGGTGCCTGTGTTGCTGTTGTTGCCACGTGTGCTAAAGCCTTTTGTTTCCCTTGTTTGTTTAAACGAGCTTAAGTCAACTTTATGCCTACAACAGTTGGTTTTTTTTATTGGTCAGTCATGGGGATTGAACTTGGCCTGGGCAACTGTCTCTGAGCTCTTTTTGCTCAGGGCAAGCAATCTACCACCTTGAGCCACAGCTCTACTTCCTAACAAATGTTTTTGTTTGTATGGATATACTCTCCCACTTGGCCACATCCTTTAATTTTTGTTCCCTCACAATAGTCAATTGTACGTGCATGTGCGTGCACATGAGCATGCTGGTGCTAGGGCTTGAACTCAGAGCTGCTCATTCTCAATGCTTACTACTAGCTTTTTACTTCTTGAGTCACACTTCTGGCTTTTGCTGGTTAGTTGGATTTAAGTGTCTCCTGATTTGTTTACACAAACTGGCTTTGTTTGAACTTTAATCCTCAGATCTCAGCCTTTTGAGTAGCTAGGATTACAGACATGAGCCACCAGTACCCTACTTAATTTTTTTTGGGGGGGGGGTCATGGGGCTTGAACTCTTGGCCTGGGCGCTGTCCCTCAGCTCTTCATCCCAAGGCGAGCGCTCTACCACTTGAGCCACAGTGCCACTTCTGGTTTTCTGGTGGTTTATTGGAGATAAGAGTCTCATGGCCTTTCCTGCCCAGGCTGGCTTTGAACCTTGATCCTCAGATATAAGCCTCCTAAGTAGCTAGGATAACAGGCATGAGACACCAGTGCCTGGCCCCTAATTTTTAATCTATTTTACTTTTTTTTCCTTTCCAGTACTCCAGTTTGAACTCAGGGCCTGGGTGCTGTCCTGTAGCTTTTTTACTCAAGGTTAACACTCTACCACTTGAGCCACAGCTTTACTTCTGGATTTTTAGTGGTTAATTGGATCTCACGGACTTTTCTGCCCAGGCTAGCTTCAAACTATATCCTCACATCTCAGCCTCCCTGAGTAGCTAGGATTATAAGCTTGAGACACCAGCACCTGGCCAAAAATTTTGTGTGTGTGTGCTGGTACTGGGACTTGAACTCAGGATCTTGTGTTCTCACTTGCTCAAAGCTTGTACATTACTACTAGAAACTCACCTTCACTTTTGGTGGTTAATTGGGGATAAGTCTCAGATTTGTCCACCTAGGCTGACATCAAACTGAGATCCTCAGATTTTTAGCCTCCTGAGTAGCTAGGATTGTTACAAGTGTGAGTCCCCAGCCCTACTTTTGGTGTTGATGTTGTTGATGCAAGGTCTTACTATGTAGCTCAGGCTAGACTGGAACTCACAGTCCTCATGCTTCTTTTTTTTTTTTTTTTTTTTTGGGGGGGGGGATCCGGTCGTGGGGCCTGAACTCTGGGCTTGGGCGCTGTCCCTCAGCTCTTCAGCTCAAGGCTAGCGCTCTACCACTTGAGCCACGGCACCACTTCCAGCTTTTTTTTTTCTTTTTTCTTTTGTGGTGCTGAGGAATCGAACCCAGGGCCTCAGGCATGCAAGGCAAGCACTCTACCACTGAGCCACCTTCGAGCCCCTCCTCATGCCTCTTGAGTGCACTCAGCATCCCCAATGCTAGAATTATAGGCATGCACAACATCTTCCTCTTAGCCAACTTAAATAGCAAAGATATTTCACTTTATAACTTGAATACTTAACAATAATAAGAATAGTTCACAGTTCTATAATTCACGGCGTCAGTAGTAGGAACAATGGAAGAAATGCTTTATTCTCTCAAACTTGCAGCTCTTAGGACACAGGCTGTAGGTGGTTTCTGTTGTGATTATGTTATTTGGGAATATATTGTTCTTCCACGTGTCTTCCCTGTAGTTGCAAATGTTCATTGTCATGTTCTTCGCTGTTTATTATTACAGGTAGCACTTACTATTTTAACACTTCAGGTGTGAAGCAGAAGAATAAAGACAGTGATAAAACCAAAGGGCAAGTACCTGAAGATGACGAAGGTAACCCTGTCTGCTGTTCGCAGACAACGGCTGCCCTGCTGGCCTTGCTTCTGTGCTCTTAGCAAAGATGGAAGTCCAGCCAGAGTCCTGCCACCCGAGCCTGCTGTCCTTATGCGCGTTCGCTCCCACTGTTGTCTCTTACGTAATTATTGGGCCCTTCGCAATTTTTCCTGAGCTGCTTTGGTTAACATATGTGCCTGTGAGAAGCATTGAGAAATACCTGAAGACAGGCAGCCTTTCTGTGCCTGCAAGCAAAGGGTGAATCTCAGATGAACCCAGAGCTCCTGGGGTGAGGACCCGAACACCTCAGCCGAACCCAGCCTCATACACATTGGTGATTGCTGCCACTGCCCCTGGGCATAGGAAGCAATTCCTAGAGGAGAATGGCAAGATGAGAGCCTGGGACACTAACTGAGGCAGACCGTCCTGTGGAAGAACCATCAGTCAGCCTGTACCAGCTCATCTACCCTGTCCTAGTTCGCAAGTTCACTCCCTTGGGTACAAGAATCTAAGAATGTCCTCCATAGCTTAGGTTTCACATCTACTCCAGAATTAGGACTCATTCAACATTGTGAAAGGAAATTAAACTGTGAGCTTGAGTTGAATTGGTGGTGTTTCTGAGCTCTCTATGATGAAAGCTGTTTTTGCTATTAGCTGTTTGGAAATTGTTAACCCTTACAAATGCTTAGTGTGGGCTCAGCAATAGACTATGATTTGCATATATTAACGCTAAAAATAAAAAAAATTCTAATGGATTAAGTTAAATTTAAAAAGCAAAACTAGACTTTGGCACTAGGGTCTCACGCCTGTAATCCTAACTACTCAGGAAGCTGAAATCTGATAATTACAGTTCAGAGCCAGCCTGGGTAGGTAAGTCTGTGAGATTCTTTCTCTCCAATTAACTACCAAAAAGAGCTTGACTCAAGTGCTAGGTGAGTTAGAGCTCAGATTCTTGTACTTGCTAAACAGGCGCTCCACCACTGAGTCACTCCATTGGCACCTGAATATTTTTCCTTGTTTGTAAACTACAGCAGGCCCAATGTAGCCTTCAAGCTAGAAACATAGGGATTTCAGTGTCTGATATGTCCATATCTCTGTATGGGAAATTAGATAGGATAATCACAAAAAGCAGCTGAGAAGGGAGTTCATTGTGATGAGGGAGTCTCATGTTGGATCAGTAAGGTATAGTGATTGGAAAGTGTTTCCAGAAGGTTCATGTAGCTTCCAATTTTGCTGACTGTTGACACTTTAGAAAACAAGATTGATGGTTTGAAGTGGATATTTTCCTAATAATCAGCTACTCAGAAGGTAAATTTCCTTACTGAAATAAATTATGGCCTTTGTGTACTTTTGTGAATATAAGGTCTAAGTGTCAGACTAATTTAATACAGCTGGACATAGTAACATGTAGTGTGTCTGCATATTTTCAAAACAACTGTTGCTTTAACCCTGTTCAGAAGATTTGACTTTGTTGGGTTTTTTTTTGTTTGTTTGGTTTGTGCTTGTAGTGAGGCTTGAACTCAGGCTGGGAAGGTGGCTTAGTGGTAGAGCTCTTTCCTTGCATGCATGAGGCCCTGGGTTCGATTCCTCAGCACCACATAAGCAGAAAAAAAAAAAAAAAGTGAGGTTTGAACTCAAGGTCTTGGTACTGTCTCTTAACTTTTTTTTTTTTTTTTAAAGAGCTGAGGACCAAATGCAGGGTCTTGCACTTGCCAAGCAAGTACTCTTCTACTGAGCTATAAATCAGCAACCTATGCCTTCAGTTTTTTGCTGAAGGCTGGTATTCTACCATTTGAGTTACAGCTTCACTTCCAGTTCTTTTTTGGTGGTTAATTGAAGATAAGGGTCTTACGACTTTCCTGCCTGGGCTGGAATTGAACAGTGATCCTCAGATCTCAGCCTCTTGAGTAGCTGGGATTATAGGTGTGAGCCACTGGCATCTGGCCTGGCAGAAGGTGGTGTTTCTTAAGGCAGGTCATAACAGGTTCTTCTGTATAACTAACAAGCGTGTGCTACAGACATTTCAATGGTATTTAACCATGTGTATGTACACAGGGTTTTTCAGTCTTCCCTTCACAGTGGAAGCTCTCCTTCTAGGAATTCATTGACTTTGAAACTAGTTTCTTGTTCTTGATGAGGAGACCTCAGTGTATGAAGAACTGGTGACCTCAGACAGCTCATGGGTACCATTTGTCTCGGGGAACTGTTGACTGGCAGAAATGCAGGCTTGTGTAGGATGCTAGACCCTCTCTTAGCTGAGCATTCCTAAAGAAATCACTGTTGGAATATCCCTGGCCCTTACTCCATTTGCCTGGTTCTCCTTGTTCAGAGAAGAGACGGAAGGATCGGGAAGACCAAATGTACCGTGAGCGGCTGCGTACCTTGTTCATCATCGCAGTGGTCATGAGCCTGCTGAACTCGCTCAGCACCAGTGGAGGCAGCATCTCCTGGAATGACTTTGTCACTGAGATGTTGGCCAAAGGCGAGGTACAGCGTGTGCAGGTGGTCCCTGAAAGCGACGTTGTAGAGGTCTACCTGTACCCTGGAGCTGTTGTGTTTGGGCGGCCTGTGAGTAAGGGGACACCATAAACTTGGTTCCTCATTTATCGTTCATTTCCTCCATTCCCAGCTTACCTGGTTGTCCTGTTGCTTTTGTTTGTTTGTTTGTTTGTTTTTGCCAATCGAGGTGCTTGAACTCAGGGTCTGGGCACTGTCCTTGAGCCTCTTTTTGCTCAAGGCTAGCACTTGAGCCACAGCACCACTTTCAGCTTTTTCTGTGCATATGAGAGTGAGGAGTTGAACCCAGGGCTTCAGGCATGCTAGGCAAGGACTCTACTACTAAGCCACATTCCCACCTGCTTGCCTGGTTGTCTTTAAATAGGATGTGTGTCTAGAGGTAGCAGTCAGGGCTTATTGCAGACTTTGGGGCAGTACTTGCTAAGATTCAGCTTAAAGAAGGCAATGAGAGAGAAGAGCTTGACAGGGGAGAGAGTGCTGGTGTCTAAGTCCCAGGTAGGTGTTAGAGAATTCCACAGCTACCTCTTTCAGTGTTTGCAGAAAGAAAGATTTGGGAGTAAGTAACATATTGACCCAAACTGTCACTTGCTACCACTAGGGGCTGAAACCACCAGCTACTCTTGAGTTCTTCTAGGTGAGTCTGGATGGGAATTGCTGGCAGGGAATGAGGGGAGAAGGCTCTGACACAGGTCACATGAGTGTAGGAAGTTGATGGCAGGGAGTTACCATGAGCAGTGGGAGACGCAGTCCTGGATGGCTGACTAGGGAAAGAAGAAACGTACGAAGTGCTTGCCCCACAGGCAAGCTCACTCTGTGTGGAGTGGGAAGAGACGCTGGTTTGTGGAGGACTGAGCTTCCCAGAGAAGGAAGAAGAGTCTTCTCACCTCCGTTTTCTGTGCCTAACCCTGAGGAGTCTGGGGGGACCAATGCAGGAGGAGAGACATGTCAGAGAGGGGAGCAAGACGTGACTCACGGGGAGGAATGGGCACTGAGCCTGAGATGGTCGTCCCTAGGGTGACTGCAGCCAGTCTGTGTGTGGTAGGTGGGGCTGTGGAGAGACAGCTTCTTCATCTGAGAACACCTCTATCTGATCACTTTCTCTCCCCCCATATGTGTGTGTGTATATATACATAGAGAGAGAGAGAGAGAATCACCCTTGAGATGCATAGTGCACACAAGTTGATATGTTGAATTGAAACCCCTTTGTACTATTATTTTAAGTAATTAAGTACTTATCTAAGTAATTAAGATAAAAATATTTTAAAGATGCAATCACCCTCTCAATTTTCTTTTTTTTTTTTTTTTGTCGGTCATGGGGCTTGAACTCTGGGCCTGGGCGCTGTCCCTCAGCTCTTCAGCTCAAGGCGAGCGCTCTACCACTTGAGCTACAGCGCCACTTCCGGTTTTCTGGTGGTTTATTGGAGATAGGAGTTTCACGGTCTCTCTTGCCCGGGCTGGCTTTGAACCGCGATCCTCAGATCTCAGCCTCCTGAGTAGCTAGGATTACAGGCCTGAGCCACCAGCGCCCGGCTTCAATTTTCTTTAAAATGTTTTGCTTAGTAGAAGTGGAATTTTGGCTCAATTGGTAGAGTGCCAGCCTTCAGGGGGAAAAAAAAAAGTGAGAGTAGTACAAGCCCAAATAACAACAAAAAATAAAAATAAATTTTATCTGGGTGCCAGTGGGTTACATCTGAAATCCTAGCTGCTCAGGAAGCTGAGAGCTGAGGATCATAGCCTGAGCAGGAGAGCTCATGAATCACTTATCTTCAGGAGTAGAGATATGACTCAAGTGGTAGAGCACTAGCCTGAGGGGCAAAAAGCCCCTCAGGGACAGCGCCCCCAGGCCCTCTTAATAAGCCACATTTATCAGAAAACATATTATGCTTGCAAAAATTAGCACTTTTTAGGCACAGAAATGTTTTCTGCATGAAAACACTGTTTAGCATAATGTTGGGTGCTTTGATGTCTGTAAGGTCTACAGCCAGCCCTGAGCACTACCCTTACCACTCATACTCATTTCTGCTCTGTCCCCAGCGGCTGGCATTGATGTATCGAATGCAAGTTGCAAACATTGACAAATTTGAAGAGAAGCTTCGAGCAGTTGAAGATGAACTGAAGATTGAGAGCAAGGACAGGATACCTGTTTCATATAAGCGCACAGGGTTCTTTGGAAAGTATGTCTGTCATCATGTAGCTTCAAACTAAGCCCAGCTGAGCTTTCATGTGGAAAACAAAAGTTTCTAACTAGGTCAGGTGTGATGCTACACATTTGTAATCTCTCAGAACTCTGGAGGCAGAAGTCAGAAGGTCTCAAGTTTAAAGCCAGCCTAGAGCCTGGTACTGGTGGCTCACACCTGAGTGGGCTGAGAACTGAGAATCTCAGTTCAAAGCCAGCTCAGGCAAGAAATAAAGTTTCTGAGACTCTTTTTTTTTGGGTCCGGTTGTGGGGCCTGAACTCTGGGCTTGGGCACTGTCCCTCAGCTCTTCAGCTCAAGGCTAGGGCTCTACCACTTGAGCTACAGCGCCACTCCTGGCTTTTTTCTTATGTGGTGCTGAGGAATCGAACCCAGGGCCTCAGGCATGCAAGGTATGCCTACTCTACCACTGAGCCACCTTCCCAGCCCGTTTCTGAGACTCTTATTTTCCGTTAACCAGTGTAAAGCCCAAAGTGGAGTTGTGGCTCAAGTGATAGTAGCTTTGAGCCATAAAGCTAAAACACAGCATTCAGGCCCTGACTTTAAGCCCCAGTATTGGCACGCACACACATAAACACACAAAAGCCAGCCTAGTACATAGAGAGATCCTCTCTTTTTTTTCTTTTTTTAAAATTGTTATTATAAAGGTGATGTACAGAAGGGTTACAAGTACATAAGGCAAGCAAAGAGTACATTTCGTTCCCTGTTTTTCCCTCCCATCCCCATTGACAAGTTATATAGTTCATTTTCACCTTAGTATCTAGTGAGTACCATGAGATCCTGTCTTTTAAAAAAAAGGCCATGAGCTGGGAATGTAGCTTAATGATAGAGTGCTTGCCTAGCATTCATGAAGCCCTGGGTTCGATTCCTCAGTACCACATAAACAGAAAAGCCAAAAATGGCATTGTGGTTCAAATGGTAGAGTGCTAGCCTTGAGCAAAAGAAGCTCAGGGACAGTGACCAGGCCCTGAGTTCAAACCCAGGACTGTCAAAAAAATAGTAATAATATTACACTTGTAATCCTCTTTAGGAAACTGATATCTGATGATCACAGTCAGGACCAGCCAGTCTGGTCAGGAAAGTTTGTGAGATTCTTATCCCAGTTAAACACCAAAACGCCAGAAGTAGAGCTGTGGCTCAAAGTGCCAGAGCACTAGCCTTGAGCACAAAGGGTCAGGGACATTGCCTAGCCCTGAATTCAAGCCTTAGGACAGGTGGTGCTTGAGCTCGCTTATGCGCACGCGCGCGCGCGCGTGCGCACACGCACGCACACACAAGCTAGACGCAGTGGCTCATGCCTATACTTGAGAAACAAACCAGGAGGATCACAATTTGAGTCCAGCCTGAGTTCAAAACCCAAAACTAGGGGCTGGGAAGGTGGCTCAGTGGTGGAGTGCTTGCCTCGCAGGCGTGAGAGAAATGGGAATGGTAATTAAAAATTATTTCAGAGCTGCCAGCAGCAGAGACACATGTAGGCATTATGGGATAAATAGGACCATGGGTCTGACAGGTTCCAAAATGACGACACATCATTTAGCTGAGTTGCTGGGACCACCTGTGACCAAAGTCAATTTGTAAAGAGAGTTTGTATTTTTTTCACGGGGCTTGAACTCTGGGCCTGCGTGCTGTCCCCCAGGCTCAAGGCTGAGGGACACTTAAGCCACAGTGCCACTTCTGGTTTTCTGGTGGTTATTGGAGATAAGAGTCTCATAACTTGAGATGCAAAGTACTGATGGCTAGCATGTGCTCCTTTGAAAATGTTATGCAGTCCCAACACCTGCTAAGGCTAAGCTCCAGATTCTTTACTGCAGAACAGGCAGGTGGCAGGGAGGAATGGCAGGCCAGGGCAGCCATCTTCCTCTTTACATAGAAGGCTGAATCCTAACACTTATTTTTTTTTTTTGGGGGGGGGGGGTGTCCAGTCATGGGGCCTGAACTCTGGGCCTGGGCGCTGTCCCTCAGCTCTTCAGCTCAAGGCTAGCGCTCTACCACTTGAGCCACAGTGCCACTTCTGGCTTTTTCTGTGTATGTGGTACTAAGGAATCAAACCCAGGGCTTCATGCACACTAGGCAAACACTCTACCTCTAAGTCACATTCCTAGGCTAACAACTGCTTTTGTTGGGCAGTGATAGAGGTGTGTTAGCCAAATGTCTCCAGCCTTTGCACACTCAGTCTTAACACTTGGGACACTTCTACAAAGGAGGGAAACTGGTAAAGGTGAAGCAGAGAAAACATGGTTGTACAGCTGTTTGCTTTTCACGTCTGTCTCAGACGTGGGGATGGGTTTGAGATGCGTTTGTGAGCTGGTCTGGCACTGATGTCAGCCCTTCACCGTCTCTTTCCTCACCAGTGCCCTCTACGCCCTGGGGATGACGGCCGTGGGCCTGGCCATCCTGTGGTACATTTTCCGTCTGACTGGGATGACCGGAAGGGAAGGCGGATTCAGTGCTTTCGTAAGTTGTACAAATCTGAGCCCGCTGGATGTACATCTCTTGAGTGTTTTTGTCTGTGCCTGCTGAGTCCTATAGGATGAGTACTGTTGGGGAAAATGAACTGTTGCAAAGGCCAGCAGGAACCCTCAGTCGTGTGGAAGGTGTGGAGTACCCATATGAACCCAGCACCCTTCTTCCAGTGAATTAGCTAATGGGAAAGTTTATTCCATGGCATCTTGTCAACTAGAAATGGTTCCTCTTCCTCTGTCCCCTCCTTTGGTTTCTACTAGCTTGGAAGCTGAGAAATATTAAAGGTATCTTTAAAAGACATTCAAAACACACCAGAAGCTGGGCACTGGTGGCTCACGCCTGTAATCCTAGCTACTCAGGAGGCTGAGAGCTGAGGATCGCAGTTCAGAGCCAGCCTGGGCAGCAAAGTCCATGAGACCCTTATCTTCAATAAACTACCAGAAAACCAGAAGTGGCACTGTGGCTCAAGTGGTAGAGTGCATACCTTGAGCTGAAGAGTTGAGGGACAGCACCCAGGCCCAGAGTTCAAGCCCCACAACCAAAAAAAAAAAAGCACACTAGAACTTTCTTCCTGTGTTGGGGCATTTCTTCTTTCTTTCTTTCCCTCTCTCTCTGCCTGCCTGCCTGCCTGCCTGCCTGCCTGCCTGCCTGCCTGCCTGCCTCCCTCCCTCCCTCCCTCTCTCCCTTCTTTCCTTCCTTCCTTCCTATTCCAGTCCTGGTGCTTGAACTCAGGGCCTGGCACTGTCCCTGAGTTTCCTTTGCTCTATCGCTCTATCACTAGACCCACAGCACCACTTCCAGCTTTTTCTGCTTATGTGGTGCTGAAGAATCGAATCCAGGGCCTCATGCATGTGAGGCACCAATGAGCCACCTTCACAGCCTTGAGAGGTGCACATTTTAAGAAATGGCCCTGGGGCTGGGAATGTGGCTCAGTGGTAGAGTGCTTACCCAACATACATGAAGCCCTGGGTCTGATTCCTCAGCACCACATACACAGAAAAAGCTGGAAGTGGTGCTGTGGGTCTAGTGATAGAGCGATAGAGCAAAGGAAACTCAGGGACAGTGCCAGGCCCTGAGTTCAAGCACCAGGACTGGAATAGGAAGGAAGGAAGGAAAGAAGGGAGAGAGGGAGGGAGGGAGGCAGGCAGGCAGGCAGGCAGGCAGGCAGAGAGAGAGGGAAAGAAAGAAAGAAGAAATGCCCCAACACAGGAAGAAAGTTCTAGTGTGCTTTTTTTTTTTTTTTTTGGTTGTGGGGCTTGAACTCTGGGCCTGGGTGCTGTCCCTCAACTCTTCAGCTCAAGGTATGCACTCTACCACTTGAGCCACAGTGCCACTTCTGGTTTTCTGGTAGTTTATTGAAGATAAGGGTCTCATGGACTTTGCTGCCCAGGCTGGCTCTGAACTGCGATCCTCAGATCTCAGCCTCCTGAGTAGCTAGGATTACAGGCGTGAGCCACCAGTGCCTAGCTTCTGGTGTGTTTTGAATGTCTTTTAAAGATACCTTTAATGTTTCTCAGCTTCCAAGCTGAACCCAGGGCCTCATGCATGCAAGGCAAGCACTCTACTCCTGAGCCACCTTCCCAGCCCTCTTAAGTGATTGTATATGTTGGATGCCTGCCTTATTATTTACTTTCGGGACTTCCTAAAAGTAGGATTTGTTGGAAGGACACGCACCTTATGAAGAGTTTTTTTTGTTTGTTTGTTGTGGGGCTTTCACTCTGGGTCTGGGCACTCAGTTCTTCAGATCAAGGCAAATCCTCTACTACAAAGCCATAGCACCACTTCCGATTTTCTAGTGGTTTACTGGAGATAAGAGTCTCACAGACTTTCCTGCCCTGGCTGGCTTTGAACCATGATCCTCAGATCTCAGCCTCCTGAGTAGCTAGGACTACAGGTGTGAGCCACCAGCTCCAGCTTAAGAGCTTTTTCTATCCTGCCCTATCCCTCTCAGAAATTTATAGTTAACATTTCTATCAGCAGTTTGCAATACTCTTACTATATTGATTTTATAATCAAAGAAAGAAATGACGCAGGACATGGGGATTACACAGGAAAGGGTAGTTGGTGAAAAGGTACTAAGTTGCCTAGTTGTGTGGGAGAGGTATTTGTTGATGTTGGATTGGTATTTTTTGTTTTATTTCATGTTCCTAAAGATAGAACACAGTGCTTCATGAATGCTAGGCAAGTGCTTTACCACTAATTAGCAGGAAAAGCCAAGGTTTTTCATCCTGTGTCTGAAGAGTGACCTGTGAACCCATCTTTGATGCTGGTGGGCTGCTGGTGAGGAGGCAGGAAGGACATGACATCAGCTCAGCTTGCTAAGGATACAGAGCTCCCATCCCCTAACTCTTTCTGCACAGAATCAGCTTAAAATGGCTCGTTTCACAATTGTGGATGGGAAAACAGGGAAAGGAGTCAGCTTCAAAGATGTGGCAGGAATGCACGAAGCCAAACTGGAAGTTCGAGAGTTTGTGGATTATCTAAAGGTAAGAACCAGACAGAATTAAGTTACCAAAATGAAACCTGGGGTAAACAGATGGCCTGGGCTGGAGTTCTTCAGATTTGTTATGTTGTAGGGGACACCCCCCCCATTAGTGGGGGCACCAAGCCCCCACTAATGCCTATTGCACTTAAGTAGTATCAGCCCACACAGGGTTGTTGAGCAGAGCAGAAAGGTCATAAGGGTGCACCATTGGCTCTGCTGTCAGGCACTGTGGTCTCTTGGTCCCTGGAGACCCACTGGGACTGTGGCTGCCTTGTGTGAGGCACTTGGTGCCCTCTGAGAGCCTGCATGGTGAGTGGACTGTCTGTTGCTGTATAGAGTCCGGAGCGCTTCCTTCAGCTTGGTGCCAAGGTTCCAAAGGGGGCCCTGTTGCTTGGGCCCCCCGGCTGTGGGAAGACATTGCTAGCCAAGGCGGTGGCTACGGAGGCCCAAGTGCCCTTCTTGGCAATGGCTGGTCCTGAGTTTGTGGAGGTCATTGGAGGTAGGTGTGGATTTGGGGCTGTGGTCACATTGGCCCATGGGTCGGGTGGCGTGTCCACATACCCTTCCTTCCTCGGGTAGAACTGAAGGAAAAATGCAGCACAAGTTAAAGGATGCTGTGAGTGGTCATTGCTTTTCACCTGTGGCCTGCTAGACCAGAAAGCCCCTGGCCACTCCTGCGGGGTGTGGCCTGTTTTAGGTTTAGTTATTCTTGGTGGATGGCTTTGCCTGGTTCTGGCCAGAGTATGACTTCAAGCTCTCCACTGCTGGCCTTCTAATGCTCTTTGTGCCCCTCAGGCCTGGGTGCCGCCCGTGTGCGCAGCCTCTTCAAGGAAGCCCGGGCACGGGCTCCCTGCATCGTGTACATCGATGAGATCGACGCAGTGGGCAAGAAGCGCTCCACTTCCGTTTCTGGTTTCTCCAACACTGAGGAGGAGCAGACCCTCAACCAGCTCCTGGTGGAGATGGATGGTCAGTGCCGAGTGCTCTCCCCTCCCGTCACACTGTTCTGGGCCGATGGTGGCGGCCCTGCCTTCTGTTACAGCGCAGAGAGGTTCACTTTGCCCAGTCACCAGTGTGTCATCCTGTCGTCCCCAACCTCCCCATGAACAAACAAGTCAGCACCTCACTGCCTCCAAAAACACAGCGCTTGGTAGGCACTGGTGGTGCATGCTTGCAATCCAAGCTACTCAGGAGGCTTAAGAGCTTTAGATTGCAGTTTGAAGCCAGACCAGGCAGGAATGTCCATGAGATTCTTATCTCCAGTGAACCACCAAAAAGCTGGAAGTGGAACTGTGGCTCAAGTGATAGAGCACTAGCCTTGAGCAAAAAAGTTCATGGACAGTGCCCAGGCATAACCTGAGTTCAAGCCCCAGGACTGATACAAAACCAAACCAGGTGTTTGTGACTTAAGCCTCTGATCCTAACTACTCAGGAGGCTGAGATCTGAGGATTGTGATTTGAATCCAGCACGGGGCAGAAAAAGTTTCTGAGACTCGTATCTCCAATTAATCAGAAAAAGCTAGAAGTGCAGCCTTGTGGCTCAAGTGGTAGAGTGCTCTCCTTGAGAAAAGAATCCAGGGACGGGCTGGGAAGGCGGCTCAGTGGTAGAGTGCTTGCCTCACATGCATGAGGCCCTGGGTTCAATTCCTCAGCACCATATAAACAGAAAAGGCCAGAAGTGGCACTGTGGCTCAAGTGGTAGAGTGCTAGCCTTGAGCTGAAGCACTGAGGGACAGCACCCAGGCCCAGGGTTCAAGCCCCACGAGTCTCAGGGGCTTCCCTGACCAGGCTGGCTTTGAGCCGCAATCCTCAGAGCTTAGCTTCCTGAGTAGCTAGGATGACAGGTGTGAGCCACCGGCCCCAGGCTTGCATTGTTGAGATGTGATGAAAAGGTTTACGTCTGGTTCCGCCTCAGTCCCTCCTGCTTTGTGTCTCCTGGGTGGTGTCCTGTGAGCACTTTCCTCAGGGCCGCAGCATGGTCAGCTGCCACCTAAACGCTCACCTTGCACACTCACAGCAAGTGCTCAAGAAGGCCAAGTGTCAGTCCTAAATATCTTTGGAGACGTGGGTGAGGTGGTTCACTTTCTGACACACTGTCCACAGCAGTAGGGGCATTTCAAGGGTACCTTTCAGGCAGACCCAGAGACCCACGTCAGGCTTAGCTCTGCTGTGCTTCCATCTGACCAGAGTGGTCCTCCTCGTTCAGAGAGAGCGCTGGGGTCTTCTCCCACATCTTGGTCTATGTGCTCTGCAGGCTGTATGTCAGCAGATGGCGTGTATCAGTGGCTTTAACTGGCCTTTTGTGTGATGGTACTGGGGCTCAGACTCAGAGTTTGCACCTTTACTTAGCCTTTTTGGTTAAGGATATCGCTCTACCACTTGAGCCACACCTCCACTCCTGGGTTTTTGGTGGTTAGTTGGAGAAAGACTTTTCTGCCCAGGCTGGGTCTGAATGTTGATCTTCAGATCTCAGCCTCCTGAATAGTTAGGATTACAGGTGTGGGCTGCAGTGCCCAGTCTGACTGGCTTGTGTGGTTGCTCCTGGACAAGTATCTAGCTTTGGGCTCATGAAGAATCTTAGAAGATAGGTTGAGTTCTAGCCACAATAGGTTGAGGGAGGTAGCATTTGTGACCAGTCAGGCTATGGAACGCGTGTGTTTCAGAGCCTTCTTGTTAGCTGGGGACCTGGCATAGTGCCAGGCTCAGAGCATGGACAGCTTTGGGATGCTGACTGGACGTTTGGACCTCGGCTTCCACACACAGGGCCATGCGGACTTGAGATGCTGTGGCATCACAAAGGCCCTTCCTGGTGCAGTGACAGCTCTCTGGGTTGTTTTACTTTCTTGTTTTTGTCTTTAGCTTTTTTGTTGTTTTTGTTTTTGTTTTTGCAGAGCTGAGGACTGAACTCAGGGCCTTGTACTTGCCATAAATCTTCATCCTGTGGTTCTGTGACCTTCTGTAAGTTGGTGAGGGTCTTTCTAGGTGATCATCAAAGAAACTCAAGTGATCTGGATGTCAGTGGCTATGCCTTAAACCCCAGTTATTCAGGAGGTGGAGATCTGAGGATCACAGTTCAAAGCCAGGACAGTCCATGAGACTCTTATGTTCAATGAACTACCAAAAAGCAAGAAGTGGCGCTGTAGCTGAAGTAATAGAGTGCGCATCTTAAGCAAAAAAAGCTCAGGGATAGTGTCCAGGCCCTGAGTTCAAGCTCCAGGACTGGCATACACATACACACATGCATATTCACACATGAAAGAAGGAAAACTCAAGTGAAACTTTTTTCTTTTTCTTCCTGAAAGCAAGTTTTATTTAAATAAAGGATTAAATTCATTTCTAACAATGAAGCTAGAAGGGAACAGTAAAACAAGTGAACTCACTTCACATGGCGTTGGACTTGTTGAGACCAAGCAGACCCTGTATCTGCTTACCTTGTCTTCCACTCTTGTAAATATTTTTTCACTAGATGTTTTCCTCTGAGCCAGACCTCTCTGTACGACCATGAAAATAGCTGCCTGTACTCCAACATTGGCTCTTTCCCGGGATCCTGCCACTGATGGCCTCGCATAGAGCTGGGTCAGCACCAAGAAGTCCCTTTGTGTCCCACAGCTGTGCACACTTGGCCTTCAGATGATCTGAGGAGAGTCTTTGTTGTCTTTCCGGAAGGAACAATTTTGGCTCATTGAAGTGGAGAGGGAACTTGGCAGATGCTGGGCTGTCTGTCATGGGAAACTCATCAAGGGAAATAGAAACCCCAGTCATGAGAGCCTCCTCCGAGATGCTGTAGTGTCTGTGGGACTCTCAAACTGCAGGGGATCCACGGAGAGCGCTGGCTTCCCACCAGTTCACGGCACTGTCACTTGGATTGCAGGTTCACAGGAATAGAGGGCTTCGGCATGTGTGGGGGAGCTAATAGGGCGTGTGGGCTCCTGATCCCAGACGGGAGTCATTAGCAAACCTCAACAGGGCTGTAGCACAGGACAGTGTGGCCTCAGAAGTGGAACACTGCGTGGCATGCCCTGGGCACACACACATACACACACTCAAAATCAAGTCTTGCAGGGTTTTCTGTAAGGTTCCTCCTCACAGCAGAAGAGCCCTATCAGGTGAGCCTTGATGACTCAGAAGAGCCAAATACAAACCATGCTGTCTGGAGCTAGGCACTGTGGCTCATGCCTGTCATCCTAGCTGCTGGGAGGCTGAGATCTGAGGATCGTGGTTTGGAGCCAGCCTGGGCAGAAATGTCCATGAAATTCTTTTCTCTAGTAACTATCAAAAAAGCCAGAATTGGCACTGTGGCCTTGAGCAGACATATTCAGGAACAGTGCGTAGGCCCTGCGCTCAAGCCCCAGGACCGGGACAAAAATTAAAGAAGGTAATAGATAGCCTGCACTGGATGTTTGCCCTGCGCATCTTGCATAGCCAGGCAGCCTGTATGGTAGTGCCAAGCGGAGCCCTACCTGTTCTCAAGGCTAGTGCTCAGCCACTTGAGCCACAGTCACTTTTAGATTTTTGTTGATCAATTGGTAATAAGAGTCTCCAGTTTGTCTGCCCAGGCTGGCTTCAGACTGCAGTCCTCAGACCTCAGCCATCTGAGTAGCAGCTAGGTTATAGGCCTGAGCCACCAAGCAGTGTTTGGCTCTTTCTTACAGTGCTAGAGATCAAACCCAGGGCCTGCTGATTCTTTCTGTTTGTTTTTGGCAGTATTACATTTGCTAGGCTCTACCACCTCAGCCATGCCTTCTGCCCACTGTGATTCCTAAAAAGTTTTACATTTAAGCCAAGTGCCAGTGGCTCACACCTATATTCCCAGCTACTCAGGAGGCTGAGATCTGGAAGGCCATGGTTTTAGGCTCTGCAGAAAGTTTGCATCTCCAACATGACCAGCCAATAGAAGAAATGGAGGTGTGGTTCCAGTGACGGTCATACCAGCCTGGCAAGCTCAAGGCCCTGAAAGCAGCTGGCACTGACTGAGAACATCTGCCAGGATGTAGAAATTAACATGCAACTCCAAGAGTTTCGTGTTCATGTTTTGTTCAAAGATTGTACAGGAGTTACTCTTTCTTTTTTCTTTTGCCAGTCCTGGGCCTTGAACTCAGGGCCTGGGCACTGTCCCTGAGCTTCATTTTGCTCAAGGCTAGCACTCTTACCACTTGAGCCACAGCACCACTTCTGGCTTTTTCTGTGAATGTGGTGCTGAGGAATGGAACCCAGGGCTCCATGCATGCTAGGCAAGCACTCCACCAATAAGCCACCTTCCCAGACCTGTACTGTACTCACTTTACAACTCATCACTGTAGGTCTGTGAGATATCTTAGGTCACAGCACTTGGGCTCATTTAGCTTTGTGTTATAGGACTTTTCAAACATCTTCAAGTAACAGAGAGACGAGTAAGAGCCCTGACTGTTTCCCTGCTCCTTCCATATTTGTCTGTACCTCTATTGCCTTCCCTCTCCCCAAGGGGTACTTTAAAGCAAACCCAGAATTTTGAACCATAAGTGGTATGTGTGTGTGTGCGCGCGTGCACGCATGCGTGTGCATACATACATGCACGTGCACGTATTTGCATGTGCACCAGTACTGGAGCTTGAACTTAGGACCTTCAGTCTTTGCTGAAGGCAGTTGGTACTTCACCACTTGAGCCACAACTCTACTTCCAGCTTTTTTGTGGTTAATTAGAGATGACTCTCTTGGATTTGTCTGCCTGGGCTGTCTTCAGACCTCAGTCCTCAGATCTCAGCTTCTTGAATAACTAGGATTATACAGCTATGAGCCACCTACATCTAGCTTCTGAATGTGTTTCTTTACAATCAGGTAAAGGCCACTGTGTCCGCGTTACACTCAAAGGTCTTCCTAGGACCTGCCATCTGCTAGGTTCTAGTGGGCACTGTTGTGCAGTGAGCTTTCTCACTAGATCCAGCTAAATTCATACACAACAAGAGTCAGGGTCATTTTTTTGAGCCAGCCTTGCAGCTTGAATTCAGGACCTGGGCACTATCCCTGAACTTTTGTGCTTAAAACCTGTGTTCTACCACTGAGCTATACTTATAGCTGATTAGAGACAGCATCTGCTGTGTAAAAAGTTTGCAAGAGTCCATCTCATCACCAAAAAGTTTGGCATGGTGGTATGTACCTCTCATCCCCACTGTATACAGGAAGCAAACCAGTCTGTGGTCCAGACTGGTTTGGGCATAAATGGGAGATGCAATCTCAAAAATAACCAAAGCATAAAGGGCTGGGGGTGTGACTCAACCTGCTTAACACACTTAAGAACCAGAGTTCCAGCCCCAGTACTGGAGGTGGGGGTGGGAAAAAGACAGTGAGTGTTCAGATAGCACAGCAAGAGCCCTGAGATAGAAGGGGACCAGCACCCTTCTCTCTCCCCCCTCCCCCCCCCCCCCCAGTCTGTGACAGGATTCCTGGGCTCTACCATGGACATCACTGCAGCCCTAGGGACAACTCTGCCTCAGTGGACAGCCAGGGATGTAGAGGCTGTTTTTGGACAGGCAGGTTCTCATTTTTCATGTGGCTTTGGTTAGAAATCATCAGTACCCTACTCTTGTGTACAGGAGGAAGCCAAGGTTCCTCTTCATCCTCTGCTTTGTGCTGAGAAGGGATTCCCTCCCGCTGAGGTACTGTGTTCTGTCCCCTCAGGAATGGGCACCACAGACCACGTCATCGTCCTGGCATCTACAAACCGAGCTGATGTTTTGGACAGTGCTCTGATGAGGCCTGGCCGGCTTGACCGACACGTTTTCATTGATCTCCCTACATTGCAGGTCAGAATCTCAAAAATTGTGTCAAGTGTTGCTTCTTCCAGACCTGGGTTTGGTGTGCACCAAGCACTAACCTCCTCAGCTAGAAACAGGACATGACCCCTCTGGGTACCATCTAACTAGTGTTCGATTTTGTTTGCTTGTGGGTTTCATTTGTTTTTGTGCTGATCCTGGGGCTTGAACTCAGGGCCTGGGTGTTGTCCTGAGTGTCTTTTGTTTCTTGTTTTTGTTCATGGCTAGTGTTCTACTGCTACAGCCACAGCTTCACTTTTGGAAATTAATTGGAAATAGTAGTTTCATGGACTTACCTGCCCAGGCTGGCTTTGAACTGTAAACCTCAGATCTCAGCTTCCTGAGTAGCTAGGTTAATAGGTGTGAGCCAGTGGCACCTGACTTTTTTTGGTGTGTATGATGCTAGACTTTGAATCCAGGGCATTGCACTTGCACATCCACAGAAGGCCTATCAGCCCTTTTCACATGGTGGTCTTCAGCATTGCCCAGGCCAACCTCAGAATGTGATCCTCTGACTTCTCCCTCATGCTGGATTATGGGCATACTTGGCTTGATTAAGATTGAATCGCACTAACTTCTTGCTAGTCTTGAACTCTTAGTCCTTAACTGTCCGGTAGCTGGATTATATGTGTGAGCTGCTGGGGGATTTGGGGGGAGGGAGCAGGAGGCGGGGAGGCTGGGAAGGTGGCTTTAGTGGTAAAGTGCTTGCCTTGCATGCATGAAGCCCTGGGTTCAGTTCCTCAGTACCACATAAACAGGAAAAGCCAGAAGTGGTGCTGTGGCCCAAGTGGTAGAGCACTAGCCTTGAGCACAGAGAGGCTCACGGATAGCACTCAGACCCTGAGTTCAAGCCCCAGGATTGGCAAAAAAAAATAAATAATTAACTAATTAAAGGAAGGAGTGACACTGTCCAAAAAGAAATGTACTCTTTATCTAGTGTATATAATTAATTCCTCTGTATGTTATCTTTGTTTGTTTGTCGGTCATAGGGCCTGAAGTCTGGGCCTGGGCACTGTCCCTCATCTCTTCAGATCAAGGCTAGCGCTCTACCACTTGAGCCATAGCGCCACTTCCAGCCTTTTCTGCTTATGTGGTGCTGAGGAATCGAACCCAGGGCCTCATGCATGCAAAGCAAGCGCTCTACCACTGAGCCACCTTCACAGCCTATGTATATCACCTTTATGATAACAAAAAACAATTTTTTAAGCTGAGGGACAGTGCCCAGGCCCTGAGTTCAAACCCCAGGTCTGGCACCAAAAACAAAACAACAAAACAAACTGAAAACTGCCTGTAATGCTGGGCACCTGTGGCTCATGCCTATAATCTTAGCTATGCAGGAGGCTGAGATCTGAGGATCCAGTTTGAAGCCACACTGGGTAGGAAAGGCCAGAGACTTTTACCATCAATTAATTTTGTGTGAAAAATCTGGAAGTGGAGCTGTGGCTGTAGTGGTACAGCACCAGCCTTGAGTGAAAAAACTAAAGGAAAGCATCCAATCCCTGAGATCAAACACCAGTACTAGCACCAAAACAAACAAAAGCCAGTTGTTTGTGTGAGCCATGTTTGCTGGGAGTGAACCCAACCTGTGTTTCCCTGTTTGTGGCAGGAGAGGCGAGAGATTTTCGAGCAGCACCTGAAAGGCCTGAAGCTGACCCAGACCAGCAGCTTTTACTCCCAGCGGCTAGCAGAGCTGACCCCCGGATTCAGTGGTAGGTCTCGGATCAGCAGACAGCGTGCTCATGAGGCCGCTGATTGCAGCTGCACCCTTGGGTCTTGGCCTCCCACCAGGAGCTCTGCTCCTTCTCTCGAGTGGTATTGGGTGAGAAGGATGAGACGCTCATGCAGAGAACAGGGCCGCAGAGTCCAGTCCTAGGCATCTGAACAGCCGTTCTGTGGCCTGCGTTTACTCCAGGGATAGAGTGGTGAGGTCCATATGCCCAGCGTGCCATTTGCAGCAGGAACGGTGTGCAGAGCACTGGGCCCGTGCTCGCGTGCAATGTCCCATGGGACCTTCTGGCTTAGACTACGCCCTATGTGAGAGGCAGGGGTTGGAACTTAAGGTACACAACTGGTGCTCTGTCTCTTGGGCCACGTCTTCAGCCTGGCTTTTGCTGGTTATTTTGAAGATAGTATTTCTTGGGCTTTTCTGTCTGAGCTGTCTTTGAACCACCCTTCTCCAGATTTCAGCCTCTCAAATGTCTAGGATTGTAAATATGAGCCACTGGAGTCCAGATGTATGATTCTCACTTTAAGTGTTTATATAGATTTAAAAAAGAATTTCTCCCATGTTGGTTATCCTTTAGTTTTAGTTTAGTTATTTTTGTTGTTGCTGTTTTTTTGGGTTGTTTTTGGTCAGTCATGGGGCCCTGGGCCTGGGCGCGGCCCCTCAGCTCTTCAGCTCAAGGCTAGCGCTCTACCACGTGAGCCACAGCCCCACTTCCACTTCTTGCTTTTCTCTGCTTATGTGGTGCTGAGGAATCGAACCCACGGCCTCATGCATGCAAGGCAAGCGCTCTACCACTGAGCTGCCTTCCCGGTCCTTTTAGAATTTTTGCTCTAATGTTCTGAGTGGTAAGATTTCCCTCCTATTTCAGACTTGAGCCTTATGCAGATCCTTACTATGATTCAATTGTGTACTTGCTCATGAACACAGTTTTACATTTTGGGAAGGAAAATCAATTAAGCATATGACACAAAAGATGAGCATAAGAAGGGAAACATTCTGCTAGGGTACTCCCCAGAGATGCCAGTTGCAGAGACATTGGTTTTAAATTAAGTTTATGGTCAATATTACTTGACTAAACTCAGTTGAAGTATGTGTGTGCATGTGGCTAGAGAATAGTGCTGTAATGTCAAATTATTTCTTTGCTCTGTTTTTGAGAGTTGACAATATCAGACACCTTTAAATTATTTAGGGAATTAAGTAAGCAAAGGATAGTGGGTTACTGCCTCCAAAGCAGTTTTTGGTCTACAACTGGAAGCCAGACCTGCTTTGGCTTCTTTTACTGTCTTCTTATCCACCAGCACTTAATGTAGGTAAATATTTTAGGATTGTGATATTTCTTTATTTATTTTTTGTCGGTCGTGGGGCTTGAACTCTGCACCTGGGCACTGTGCCTCAGCTCTTCAGCTCAAGGCAAGCGCTCTACCACATGAGCCACAGCCCTACTTCCAGTTTTCTGGTGGTTTATTGGAGATAAGAGTTTCATGGATTTTCCTGCCCGGGCTGGCTTTGAACAGTCATTCTCAGATCTCAGCCTCCTGACTAGGATTAGAGCCACTGGCACCGGCTATTTATTTTATTTTTATTTTTTGCAGACCCAAGCGCTTGAACCTCAGGGCCTGGGCACTGTCCCTGAGCTTCTTTGGCTCAAGGCTAGCACTCTACCACTTGAGCCATAGCACCACTTCGGGCTTTCTCTGTGTATGTGGTACTGAGGAATCAAACCCAGGGCCTCAGGCTTGCAAGGCAAGCACTCTACCACTGAGCCACCTTCCCAGTCCTACATTTCTTGTCTAACTTGTTACTCCCTCATTCTTCTCCCTCTTTTCCCCCAGCCCCCCAAAATGTTGTGTTTTTATATGGGTAATATAAGTTTATGTACAGTGTGTGTGTGTGTGTGTGTGTGTGTGTGTGTATTTCGGGATGTTAGAGGATTGTACTTTGTATGTGGTATATTTTCCATCTTCATAATAAACCTGTCCCTTGTAAGAAAAAAAAAAGTGAGCCTCCTTCTTTCCTTCTAAAGCACCAGTAAGGAAGGGCAGATGCCTACCTCTCCCTGTCTGTGTTCACAGGCGCAGACATCGCTAACATCTGCAATGAGGCTGCGCTGCACGCTGCGCGGGAGGGGCACACATCTGTGCACACGTTCAACTTTGAGTATGCTGTGGAGCGCGTCATTGCCGGTGCGGAGACCCTGCCCCTTGTTATGGCCTAGTCTCTCAGTAGGAATACACAGGGGAAGGCCAGCCTCACAAAACAGAGTGAGAGGTAGGGGAGATAGAATCAGATCTAGTCTTGGTCTTATTTTGTAAGTAGTAGCCAAGAGTCTAAAATAAAAAACACCTGCAGACCCAGGTGTGTGAGTCCATCCAGCCCTCGCGTGGCTGAGAGCTGACCACAGACCAGATGAAGCCCAGCTTGTACTGTGTCTGGGGGAGGTAAGGCTCTTGGGCCAGGGCCAGGGTCTGTAGCGCTCTCGGCTAGGAGAGGCGTGAGTCTGCTACTGCCTTCCATCTCAGCCAAGACTCAAGGCTGTGCTTACTCACTAATGGAGTAGCCCAGTTTTGTAGTAGGATGATGGGGGACTGCCTTGAAGCATTGCTTAACTTTGGCTTTTCAAAGTGGGGTCTGAGGAGAGCAGGTGAGTTCTGGATACTTCTGTAACTCCAGGCAGCAGTGTTGGCACTGACCGGGAGTACCAGTGCACCTTCTCATAGCTAGTGTTGAGACCAGCTGAGGTCCTGGTCACATGGTCAGAGCTCGGGCCTTCCTTATGTGCTTGTCCTCTCAGCCTGAGTTCACGCCTGCACCCTGGCCTCCCTGCGGTCCTGGAGGAGGGGCTGCATCTTACCTAGAACAGAGCCTGATTTCTCCCCGCAGACAGAAGGCCAGTCTGCCTTGTGTCCTTCTAAAGAGAGTTTTGTGTAAGTCGCTTGGGCTTACGTAGGACTACAGTACCAGCAGCAACGTGAGAGACGCTGGGAATGACAGGCCTCTGAAAAGAGCACTGGGGGACATTACCTTCTGTGTGAGCACTGCGGAGGCCGCCCTGCCCTGCCCCGCCCCGCCCTGCCCTGCCCCGCCCTGCCCTGCCCTGCCCTGCCACCTCCCCTGCCCGGCCCCTCCCCTGCCCCGCCCCGCCCCGGCCCGGCCCCGCCCCGCCCCTGCCCCGCCCTGCCACCTCCCCTGCCCGGCCCCTCCCCTGCCCCTCCCCTGCCCCGCCCCTGCCACCTCCCCTGCCCCGCCCCTGCCCTGCCCCTCCCCCCCCCCGCCCCGCCCCGCCCTGCCCCTGCTCCGCCCTGCCACCTCCCCTGCCCCGCCCCTCCCCCGCCCTGCCACCTCCCCTGCCCCGCCCCTCCCCCGCCCCGCCCTGCCACCTCCCCTGCCCCACCCCCTGCCCCTCCCCTGCCCTGCCCCTGCCCCGCCCCACCCTGCCACCTCCCCTGCCCCGCCCCCGCCCTGCCCCTCCCTGCCACCTCCCCTGCCCTGCCCTGCCCCTCCCCTGCCCCTCCCCTGCCCTGCCCCTGCCCCGCCCCACCCTGCCACCTCCCCTGCCCCGCCCCCTGCCCCTCCCTGCCACCTCCCCTGCCCCGCCCCGCCCCTCCCCTGCCCCGCCCCTGCCCCTGCCCTGCCCCGCCCCTCCCCCGCCCCGCCCACCCCTGCCCCGCCCCTCCCCCGCCCCGCCCTGCCCCTGCCCTGTGGCGGCACCCAGGTGGTCTGCACAGGAGTGCCCATGCTCGTGTTCCGTCCAGCCCCGCGCCTTCACACTCACGCTCGTGTTCCGTCCAGTCCCGTGCCTTCACACTCACACTCACGCTCGTGTTCCGTCCAGCCCCGTGCCTTCACACTCACGCTCACGCTCGTGTTCCGTCCAGTCCCATGCCTTCACACTCACGCTCACGCTCGTGTTCCGTCCAGCCCCGCGCCTTCACACTCACGCTCACGCTCGTGTTCCGTCCAGCCCCGCGCCTTCACACTCACACTCACGCTCGTGTTCCGTCCAGTCCCGCGCCTTCACACTCACGCTCACGCTCGTGTTCCGTCCAGCCCCGCGCCTTCACACTCACGCTCACGCTCGTGTTCCGTCCAGTCCCGCGCCTTCACACTCACGCTCGTGTTCCGTCCAGTCCCGCGCCTTCACACTCACGCTCACGCTCGTGTTCCGTCCAGTCCCGTGCCTCACACTCATGCTCGTGTTCCGTCCAGTCCCGCGCCTTCACACTCACGCTCACGCTCGTGTTCCGTCCAGCCCCGCGCCTTCACACTCACGCTCACGCTCGTGTTCCGTCCAGTCCCGTGCCTCACACTCACGCTCACGCTCGTGTTCCGTCCAGCCCCGCGCCTTCACACTCACGCTCACGCTCGTGTTCCGTCCAGCCCCGCGCCTTCACACTCACGCTCACGCTCGTGTTCCGTCCAGTCCCGTGCCTCACACTCACGCTCACGCTCGTGTTCCGTCCAGCCCCGTGCCTTCACACACTCACGCTCGTGTTCCGTCCAGCCCCGCGCCTTCACACTCACACTCACGCTCGTGTTCCGTCCAGCCCCGTGCCTTCACACTCACACTCACGCTCGTGTTCCGTCCAGTCCCGCGCCTTCACACACGCTCGTGTTCCGTCCAGCCCCGCGCCTTCACACTCACACTCACGCTCGTGTTCCGTCCAGTCCCGTGCCTTCACACACGCTCGTGTTCCGTCCAGTCCCGTGCCTTCACACTCACACTCACACGCTCGTGTTCCGTCCAGTCCCGTGCCTTCACACACGCTCGTGTTCCGTCCAGCCCCGCGCCTTCACACTCACACTCACGCTCGTGTTCCGTCCAGTCCCGTGCCTTCACACACGCTCGTGTTCCGTCCAGTCCCGTGCCTTCACACTCACACTCACGCTCGTGTTCCGTCCAGCCCCGCGCCTTCACACTCACACACACGCTCGTGTTCCGTCCAGTCCCGTGCCTTCACACTCACACTCACGCCCGTGTTCCGTCCAGTCCCGTGCCTTCACACACACGCTCGTGTTCCGTCCAGTCCCGTGCCTTCACACTCACGCTCACGCTCGTGTTCCGTCCAGTCCCGCGCCTTCACACGCACTCACGCTCGTGTTCCGTCCAGTCCCGTGCCTTCACACTCACACTCACGCTCGTGTTCCGTCCAGTCCCGTGCCTTCACACTCACGCTCACGCTCGTGTTCCGTCCAGTCCCGCGCCTTCACACTCACACGCTCGTGTTCCGTCCAGCCCCGCGCCTTCACACTCACACGCTCGTGTTCCGTCCAGCCCCGCGCCTTCACACTCACGCTCACGCTCGTGTTCCGTCCAGCCCCGCGCCTTCACACTCACGCTCACGCTCGTGTTCCGTCCAGTCCCGTGCCTTCACACTCACGCTCACGCTCGTGTTCCGTCCAGCCCCGGGCCTTCACACTCACGCTCACGCTCGTGTTCCGTCCAGCCCCGGTCCTTCACACTCACACTCACGCTCGTGTTCCGTCCAGTCCCGTGCCTTCACACTCACGCTCGTGTTCCGTCCAGTCCCGTGCCTTCACGCTCACGCTCGTGTTCCATCCAGTCCCGTGCCTTCACACTCACGCTCGTGTTCCGTCCAGTCCCGTGCCTTCACACACACGCTCATGTTCCGTCCAGTCCCGTGCCTTCACACTCACACTCACGCTCGTGTTCCGTCCAGCCCCGCGCCTTCACACACTCACGCTCGTGTTCCGTCCAGTCCCGTGCCTCACACTCACGCTCACGCTCGTGTTCCGTCCAGTCCCGTGCCTTCACACTCACGCTCACGCTCGTGTTCCGTCCAGCCCCGGGCCTTCACACACACTCACGCTCGTGTTCCGTCCAGCCCCGTGCCTTCACACTCACGCTCACGCTCGTGTTCCGTCCAGCCCCGGTCCTTCACACTCACACTCACGCTCGTGTTCCGTCCAGCCCCGGTCCTTCACACTCACACACTCCTGCGTCTGTGACTGAGCTGCTGTCACATCTGTCTTGAGTAAGTTCACAAGCTCACAGGAGTGGGATAGGAGACCACAGTCAGGGTTGTTCTAAATACCCTGAGCCCGGGCATTAGTCAAGGTGTATAAGTGGGAACTTGGAGGTGTGGAAAAATTGGGATAATAAGTGGTCCTGAAGAAGAGGTTGGCGCAGGGAGAAGGGAGGAGACTGTCAGCTGCATTATTGGAGACATTCAGAGTTCCCTTGACTGGGTATCAGGAGAGACAGCTGTGGGTGAGAGTTGGGCAAGGCTGCCACCCCTGTGGGCGAGAGGAAGCCCTGACAAGTGTGCAGCGCGCGCTGGGCCTTAACTCCGCTGTGCCTTTTTCAGGGACTGCCAAAAAGAGCAAGATCCTCTCCAAGGAGGAGCAGAAGGTGGTGGCCTTCCACGAGTCCGGCCATGCCCTGGTGGGCTGGCTGCTGGAGCACACGGAGGCAGTGATGAAGGTGGGAGATTCTGTGCTCCTGAGAGAAAGCCTGCAACTGCTGCACCCAGCCCCAGACAGCGGTGGGGACGGGGCTTCCGACAGGAGTGCATCCCAACCACTGCTCCAGCCACTAGCATGACCAGAGACTCTGTGTGCCCCAGGCCAGTGTCTGAATGCGTCTGAATGACTGGCTGGTGTGAGCTGAAAATTGGTGCTGAAAACTTGCTCTGCTGGAGAGACAGCATGAAAGCTCCCAGTCACACCAAATGCTACGTTAATTCATTGTGTCCAGAGAATGTGGATCTTGATTGAAGACCTTGAGTGGACGTTGAGGAAGCCGGGGCTATAGAACTCGGGGTACATACTACAGCCCAGGGTGTGGCCTCCTTTGGGAGGCCTTAGTTATGCTGAGAAGGTGGTTTGGTTTGCAGTCCATACCTGCTCCACAGTCCTCAGAAGCTGTAGAAATGAGACCAGGCAGCCTGCAGCCTCTGTAAGGTGGTGTTGATCTCTGTGGCGGTGACAGCGGTGTGGGCTCTGTGCAGTGGTGTTGATCTCTGTGGAGGTGACAGCGGTGTGGTCTCTGTGCAGTGGTGTTGATCTCTGTGGAGGTGACAGCGGTGTGGTCTCTGTGCAGTGGTGTTGATCTCTGTGGAGGTGACAGCGGTGTGGTCTCTGTGCAGTGGTGTTGATCTCTGTGGAGGTGACAGCGGTGTGGTCTCTGTGCAGTGGTGTTGATCTCTGTGGAGGTGACAGCGGTGTGGTCTCTGCAGTGGTGTTGATCTCTCTATGTGGAGGTGACAGCGGTGTGGGCTCTGCAGTGGTGTTGATCTCTGTGGAGGTGACAGCGGTGTGGGCTCTGTGCAGTGGTGATGATCTCTGTGGAGGTGACAGCGGTGTGGTCTCTGTGCAGTGGTGTTGATCTCTGTGGAGGTGACAGCGGTGTGGTCTCTGTGCAGTGGTGTTGATCTCTGTGGAGGTGACAGCGGTGTGGGCTCTGTGCAGTGGTGTTGATCTCTGTGGAGGTGACAGCGGTGTGGGCTCTGTGCAGTGGTGTTGATCTATGTGGAGGTGACAGCGGTGTGGGCTCTGCAGTGGTGTTGATCTCTGTGGAGGTGACAGCGGTGTGGTCTCTGTGCAGTGGTGTTGATCTCTGTGGAGGTGACAGCGGTGTGGTCTCTGTGCAGTGGTGTTGATCTCTGTGGAGGTGACAGCGGTGTGGTCTCTGCAGTGGTGTTGATCTCTGTGGAGGTGACAGGTGTGGTCTCTTTGCAGTGGTGTTGATCTCTGTGGAGGTGACAGCGGTGTGGTCTCTGCAGTGGTGTTGATCTCTGTGGAGGTGACAGCGGTGTGGGCTCTGTGCAGTGGTGTTGATCTCTGTGGAGGTGACAGCGGTGTGGGCTCTGTGCAGTGGTGTTGATCTCTGTGGAGGTGACAGCGGTGTGGTCTCTGCAGTGGTGTTGATCTCTGTGGAGGTGACAGGTGTGGTCTCTTTGCAGTGGTGTTGATCTCTGTGGAGGTGACAGCGGTGTGGTCTCTGCAGTGGTGTTGATCTCTGTGGAGGTGACAGCGGTGTGGTCTCTGTGCAGTGGTGTTGATCTCTGTGGAGGTGACAGCGGTGTGGGCTCTGTGCAGTGGTGTTGATCTCTGTGGAGGTGACAGCGGTGTGGGCTCTGTGCAGTGGTGTTGATCTATGTGGAGGTGACAGCGGTGTGGGCTCTGCAGTGGTGTTGATCTCTGTGGAGGTGACAGCGGTGTGGTCTCTGTGCAGTGGTGTTGATCTCTGTGGAGGTGACAGCGGTGTGGTCTCTGTGCAGTGGTGTTGATCTCTGTGGAGGTGACAGCGGTGTGGGCTCTGTGCAGTGGTATTGATCTCTGTGGAGGTGACAGGTGTGGTCTCTTTGCAGTGGTGTTGATCTCTGTGGAGGTGACAGCGGTGTGGTCTCTGCAGTGGTGTTGATCTCTGTGGAGGTGACAGCGGTGTGGGCTCTGTGCAGTGGTGTTGATCTCTGTGGAGGTGACAGCGGTGTGGTCTCTGTGCAGTGGTGTTGATCTCTGTGGAGGTGACAGCGGTGTGGTCTCTGTGCAGTGGTGTTGATCTCTGTGGAGGTGACAGCGGTGTGGTCTCTGCAGTGGTGTTGATCTCTGTGGAGGTGACAGCGGTGTGGGCTCTGTGCAGTGGTGTTGATCTCTGTGGAGGTGACAGCGGTGTGGTCTCTGTGCAGTGGTGTTGATCTCTGTGGAGGTGACAGCGGTGTGGGCTCTGTGCAGTGGTATTGATCTCTGTGGAGGTGACAGAGGTGTGGTCTCTTTGCAGTGGTGTTGATCTCTGTGGAGGTGACAGCGGTGTGTTCTCTGTGCAGTGGTGTTGATCTCTGTGGAGGTGACAGCGGTGTGTTCTCTGTGCAGTGGTGTTGATCTCTGTGGAGGTGACAGCGGTGTGGGCTCTGCAGTGGTGTTGATCTCTGTGGAGGTGACAGCGGTGTGGGCTCTGTGCAGTGGTGTTGATCTATGTGGAGGTGACAGCGGTGTGGTCTCTGTGCAGCGGTGATGATCTCTGTGGAGGTGACAGCGGTGTGGGCTCTGTGCAGTGGTGTTGATCTCTGTGGAGGTGACAGCGGTGTGTTCTCTGTGCAGTGGTGTTGATCTCTGTGGAGGTGACAGCGGTGTGGTCTCTGTGCAGTGGTGTTGATCTCTCTATGTGGAGGTGACAGCGGTGTGGTCTCTGTGCAGTGGTATTGATCTCTGTGGAGGTGACAGCGGTGTGGTCTCTGTGCAGTGGTATTGATCTCTGTGGAGGTGACAGCGGTGTGGTCTCTGTGCAGCGGTGATGATCTCTGTGGAGGTGACAGCGGTGTGTTCTCTGTGCAGTGGTGATGATCTCTGTGGAGGTGACAGCGGTGTGGGCTCTGTGCAGTGGTGTTGATCTCTGTGGAGGTGACAGCAGTGTGGGCTCTGTGCAGTGGTGTTGATCTCTGTGGAGGTGACAGCGGTGTGTTCTCTGTGCAGTGGTGTTGATCTCTGTGGCGGTGACAGCGGTGTGGTCTCTGTGCAGTGGTGTTGATCTCTGTGGAGGTGACAGCGGTGTGGGCTCTGTGCAGTGGTGATGATCTCTGTGGAGGTGACAGCGGTGTGGGCTCTGTGCAGTGGTGTTGATCTCTATGTGGAGGTGACAGAGGTGTGGTCTCTGTGCAGTGGTGTTGATCTCTGTGGAGGTGACAGCGGTGTGTTCTCTGTGCAGTGGTGATGATCTCTGTGGAGGTGACAGCGGTGTGGGCTCTGTGCAGTGGTGTTGATCTCTGTGGAGGTGACAGCGGTGTGGGCTCTGTGCAGTGGTGTTGATCTCTGTGGAGGTGACAGCGGTGTGGGCTCTTTGCAGTGGTGTTGATCTCTGTGGAGGTGACAGCGGTGTGGGCTCTTTGCAGTGGTGTTGATCTCTGTGGAGGTGACAGCGGTGTGGTCTCTGTGCAGTGGTGTTGATCTCTCTATGTGGAGGTGACAGCGGTGTGGGCTCTGTGCAGTGGTGTTGATCTCTGTGGAGGTGACAGCGGTGTGGTCTCTGTGCAGTGGTGTTGATCTCTGTGGAGGTGACAGCGGTGTGGTCTCTGTGCAGTGGTGTTGATCTCTGTGGAGGTGACAGCGGTGTGGGCTCTGTGCAGTGGTGTTGATCTCTGTGGAGGTGACAGCGGTGTGGTCTCTGCAGTGGTGTTGATCTCTGTGGAGGTGACAGCGGTGTGGTCTCTGTGCAGTGGTGATGATCTCTGTGGAGGTGACAGCGGTGTGGTCTCTGTGCAGTGGTGATGATCTCTGTGGAGGTGACAGCGGTGTGTTCTCTGTGCAGTGGTGTTGATCTCTGTGGAGGTGACAGCGGTGTGGGCTCTGTGCAGTGGTGATGATCTCTGTGGAGGTGACAGCGGTGTGTTCTCTGTGCAGTGGTGTTGATCTCTCTGTGGAGGTGACAGCGGTGTGGGCTCTGTGCAGTGGTGATGATCTCTGTGGAGGTGACAGCGGTGTGGTCTCTGTGCAGTGGTGTTGATCTCTGTGGAGGTGACAGCGGTGTGGGCTCTGTGCAGTGGTGATGATCTCTGTGGAGGTGACAGAGGTGTGGTCTCTGCAGTGGTGTTGATCTCTGTGGCGGTGACAGCGGTGTGGGCTCTGTGCAGTGGTGTTGATCTCTGTGGAGGTGACAGCGGTGTGGGCTCTGTGCAGTGGTGTTGATCTATGTGGAGGTGACAGTGGTGTGGTCTCTGTGCAGTGGTGTTGATCTCTGTGGAGGTGACAGCGGTGTGGGCTCTGTGCAGTGGTGTTGATCTCTGTGGAGGTGACAGCGGTGTGGTCTCTGTGCAGTGGTGTTGATCTCTGTGGAGGTGACAGCGGTGTGTTCTCTGTGCAGTGGTGTTGATCTCTGTGGAGGTGACAGCGGTGTGGGCTCTGCAGTGGTGTTGATCTCTGTGGAGGTGACAGCGGTGTGGGCTCTGTGCAGTGGTGTTGATCTATGTGGAGGTGACAGCGGTGTGGTCTCTGTGCAGCGGTGATGATCTCTGTGGAGGTGACAGCGGTGTGGGCTCTGTGCGGTGGTGTTGATCTCTGTGGAGGTGACAGCGGTGTGTTCTCTGTGCAGTGGTGTTGATCTCTGTGGAGGTGACAGCGGTGTGGTCTCTGTGCAGTGGTGTTGATCTCTCTATGTGGAGGTGACAGCGGTGTGGTCTCTGTGCAGTGGTATTGATCTCTGTGGAGGTGACAGCGGTGTGGTCTCTGTGCAGTGGTATTGATCTCTGTGGAGGTGACAGCGGTGTGGTCTCTGTGCAGCGGTGATGATCTCTGTGGAGGTGACAGCGGTGTGTTCTCTGTGCAGTGGTGATGATCTCTGTGGAGGTGACAGCGGTGTGGGCTCTGTGCAGTGGTGTTGATCTCTGTGGAGGTGACAGCGGTGTGGGCTCTGTGCAGTGGTGTTGATCTCTGTGGAGGTGACAGCGGTGTGTTCTCTGTGCAGTGGTGTTGATCTCTGTGGAGGTGACAGCGGTGTGGTCTCTGTGCAGTGGTGTTGATCTCTGTGGAGGTGACAGCGGTGTGGGCTCTGTGCAGTGGTGATGATCTCTGTGGAGGTGACAGCGGTGTGGGCTCTGTGCAGTGGTGTTGATCTCTATGTGGAGGTGACAGAGGTGTGGTCTCTGTGCAGTGGTGTTGATCTCTGTGGAGGTGACAGCGGTGTGTTCTCTGTGCAGTGGTGATGATCTCTGTGGAGGTGACAGCGGTGTGGGCTCTGTGCAGTGGTGTTGATCTCTGTGGAGGTGACAGCGGTGTGGGCTCTGTGCAGTGGTGTTGATCTCTGTGGAGGTGACAGCGGTGTGGGCTCTTTGCAGTGGTGTTGATCTCTGTGGAGGTGACAGCGGTGTGGGCTCTTTGCAGTGGTGTTGATCTCTGTGGAGGTGACAGCGGTGTGGTCTCTGTGCAGTGGTGTTGATCTCTCTATGTGGAGGTGACAGCGGTGTGGGCTCTGTGCAGTGGTGTTGATCTCTGTGGAGGTGACAGCGGTGTGGTCTCTGTGCAGTGGTGTTGATCTCTGTGGAGGTGACAGCGGTGTGGTCTCTGTGCAGTGGTGTTGATCTCTGTGGAGGTGACAGCGGTGTGGGCTCTGTGCAGTGGTGTTGATCTCTGTGGAGGTGACAGTGGTGTGGTCTCTGCAGTGGTGTTGATCTCTGTGGAGGTGACAGCGGTGTGGTCTCTGTGCAGTGGTGATGATCTCTGTGGAGGTGACAGCGGTGTGGTCTCTGTGCAGTGGTGATGATCTCTGTGGAGGTGACAGCGGTGTGTTCTCTGTGCAGTGGTGTTGATCTCTGTGGAGGTGACAGCGGTGTGGGCTCTGTGCAGTGGTGATGATCTCTGTGGAGGTGACAGCGGTGTGTTCTCTGTGCAGTGGTGTTGATCTCTCTGTGGAGGTGACAGCGGTGTGGGCTCTGTGCAGTGGTGATGATCTCTGTGGAGGTGACAGCGGTGTGGTCTCTGTGCAGTGGTGTTGATCTCTGTGGAGGTGACAGCAGTGTGGGCTCTGTGCAGTGGTGATGATCTCTGTGGAGGTGACAGAGGTGTGGTCTCTGCAGTGGTGTTGATCTCTGTGGCGGTGACAGCGGTGTGGGCTCTGTGCAGTGGTGTTGATCTCTGTGGAGGTGACAGCGGTGTGGGCTCTGTGCAGTGGTGTTGATCTATGTGGAGGTGACAGCGGTGTGGTCTCTGTGCAGTGGTGTTGATCTCTGTGGAGGTGACAGCGGTGTGTTCTCTGTGCAGTGGTGTTGATCTCTCTGTGGAGGTGACAGCGGTGTGTTCTCTGTGCAGTGGTGTTGATCTCTATGTGGAGGTGACAGCGGTGTGGTCTCTGTGCAGTGGTGTTGATCTCTGTGGAGGTGACAGCGGTGTGGGCTCTGTGCAGTGGTGTTGATCTCTGTGGAGGTGACAGCGGTGTGTTCTCTGTGCAGTGGTGTTGATCTCTGTGGAGGTGACAGCGGTGTGGGCTCTGTGCAGTGGTGTTGATCTCTGTGGAGGTGACAGCGGTGTGGTCTCTGCAGTGGTGTTGGTCTCTGTGGAGGTGACAGCAACCTCTGTGTTTGTGTTTGAGGAGCAGCAGGTGGTCTGGATGCGCTTCTGAGCAACAGGAGGCTCTGACATGTGGCCTCCTGTGACTTTGAAGTCACTGAGTGTATAGGGTCAGGCCAGTGTGAGCCAAGCAGAGCAGTAAGGAAGTCAGTATAGGTAAAGGAAAATCCATGTTGAGCACAGTCAGCTTTAGATTTCCTTTATTTTTATTTCGTGTACCAATCCTGGGGCTTGAACTCTTGGTCTGGATGCTGTCCTTTAGTTTTTATGCTTAAGATGGTGCTCTACACTTGAGCTACAGCTTCACTTCTGAGTTTTTTGCTAGTTAATTGGAGATTAAGGGTTTCAGGAACTTTTCTGCCTGGGCTGGCTTCAAAGCATGATTCTCAGATCTCAGCCTCCTGAGTAGCTAGGGTTACAGGCGTGAGCCACTGGCGCCCGGCTCTTGTCCTGTGTGCCTCCTGGTATTGGCCTGGAGAGGGGGAAGCAAGAGGGAACAAGCTCTGTCCCCAGCACACACCCTGGGTGTCCCCTGGGACGCATGCTGCAGCAGGAGTTCAGTGGGCACTGGCTTGAGACGTCGTTTGTCTTCACACTTCATGTTACCTTGTAACATGTAGGAAGCATTGGCTTCCTAAACACATAGAGACAATGTAAGGAAGAGCCCCTCTCCCCCAGAAGTCCCAGGTGTATGCCTCCTCCAACCCCCAGTGTGCACCACCTAGAACCCCCTGGTGCTCACCCTCTGGAAACGCCTGATGTATACCCCAGGAACCTCTGGTGTTCACCTGCTACATACCTCCTTGAGCCTCCTGGTGCTTACCTTCTAGAAACTCCTGGTGTGTATCCCCAGAAGCCCGTGGTACGCACCCCCAGAATTCCCTTGAGTGCACCCCCAGAATTCCTGGTGGGTGTATCCCCTAGAAGCCCCTGGTGTGCACCCCCAGAAATCCCTGGTGTGTACCCTCAGAAACCCCTGGTGCTTAGCTTCTAGAAACTACTGGTATGTTCCCCCAGAAACCTCTGGTGCATGCCCCCAGAAGCCTCCTCTCTCCCAGTGCACACCCCAGAAACCCATGAGCGTCTGTCTTTGCTGTCATAATTCTAAGAGTGAGGAGGTGCAGATTTGACTGGTGACTGCATTGAGCCCTGTTTTATGTGGTCCATCCTTCCCTGAAAGACTTCACGCTCAAGGGGTAACATTGTCCAAAAAAAAAGATTGTCTTCCTCCCCCCCATCCCTCTCAGTCCTGGGGCTTGAACTCTGGGCCTGGCTGCTGTTCCTGAACCTCTCTGTGCTCAAGGCTAGCGCTCTATCACTTGAGACACAAGGCCACTTCCAGCTTTTTCTGAATAGTTTATTGAATAAAGAAGTCTCATGGCCTTTCCTGCCTGGGCTGGCTTTGAGCCACAGTCCTCAGGTCTCAGCCTTCTGATTAGCTAGGGTTACAGGTGTGAGCCACTGGCAAGCAAGGCACTCTATACCTGACTTACGTAACTGTAACCTCTCTGTAATAACGATTAAAACGAAAACCTCCCACTCCTTGCCGACGTCATGACCTTGACCTTCTGCAGGTCTCCATAGCACCTCGGACAAACTCTGCCCTGGGCTTTGCCCAGATGCTCCCTCGGGACCAGCACCTCTTCACCAAGGAGCAGCTGTTCGAGCGCATGTGCATGGCCCTGGGTGGCCGGGCAGCTGAGGCCATCTCCTTCAGCAAGGTCACTTCTGGTGAGGAGCCTGCTCCCGGGGTCTGGAGTTGTCAGAGTGCCTTTACTCCCATCCCCTTAGCTCTGATCATGTGATGGAAGAAGGCTGGTGGAAGAGCTTTGCAGTGCAGGTGCC
The DNA here is from genome assembly GCF_019054845.1 of Dipodomys spectabilis. Lineage (NCBI taxonomy): Eukaryota > Metazoa > Chordata > Mammalia > Rodentia > Heteromyidae > Dipodomys > Dipodomys spectabilis. The sequence continues at coordinate 541,965 of NW_024870995.1, read as the reverse complement.
GTTTCAGCAGGAGGTGTGTGTGTGTGTGTGTGTGTGTGTGTGTGTGTGTGTGTGTGTGTGTGTGTGTGTGTGTGTGTGTGTCTAGGGATTCCTCCTCTGTTTATATGCTGGTTTTGACACAAAGTCTCCATAACTCTGCTTAGGCTAGTCTCAGACTCATGATCCTCCTACTTCCACATCCCAAGTAGCTGATATTGTACACATGAACTACCTGACACTAAGTAAGTATATACACACACACACACACATTTGAAGAGGTACTGCAGTTTGGCCTTGACCTCACACTTGCTAAGCAGGCATGAACTAAGCGTACAAAAATTTACATATGAGTCTGGGAAGATGGCTCAGTGGTAGACTTGCCTTGCATGCATGAGGCCCAGGGTTCGATTCCTCAGCACCACATAAGCAGAAAGAGCCAGAAGTGGTGCTGAGGCTCAAGCAGTGCTCTAGCCTTGACCTGAAGAGCTGAGGGACAGCGCCCAGGCCCAGAGTTCAGGCCCCATGACCGACAAAAAAACAAATGTACATATATGCAACTTGTGAATTCATTTAACTGGTTAATTATCAGTCATTGCTACACAGAACTAGATAAAATTGAAACAGCTTTCCTGTAACAAGCTGTTACTCCACTGGAAAGTCCAAAGAGGTTGTGCCTAGGGATATCAAGTCTCAGGTTTGCTTGTGCAGACCTGGCCTTGTGCTGGATGACTGCCTTGCAGTAGCCGGTCAGGCCACCCTGAATGAGCCAGCTGACTGTTGAGCAGTTAAAATTCTCCTTGAAGGAGTGGTGACAGGGTAAAAGGGACATTCTTAGGCATAAAATGTCTGTGAGCCGGGTGCAGGTGGCTCATGCCTGTCATCCTGGCTACTCAGGAGGGTGAGACCTGAGGGTCATGGTTCAAAGCCAGCCTGGGCAGGAAAGTCCATGAGACTCTTTATCTCCAATAAACCACTAGAAAACTGGAAGTGGCGCTGTGGCTCAAGTGGTAGGGTGCTCGCCTTGAGCTGAAGAGCTGAGGGACAGCCCCATGACCGATGTGGAAAAAAAAAATGTCTGCTAAAGTGCTAGTCCATGGGCTCTAATGGGGCCTGTGGGCTCTAATGGGGCCCCTGTGGGCTCTAATGGGGCCCCTGTGGGCTCTAATGGGGCCCCTGTGGGCTCTAATGGGGCCTGTGGCCCAGCATTCCCATGTACATGGGCTGCTGAGGACTCTCCCTCTCCTAACTCTGTGCTCCAGGGGCCCAGGATGACCTGAGGAAGGTCACCCGCATTGCCTACTCCATGGTGAAGCAGTTTGGCATGGCACCCACCATTGGGCCTGTCTCCTTTCCTGAGGCACAAGAGGGTCTCACAGGCATTGGACGACGCCCCTTCAGCCAGGGCCTGCAACAGATGATGGACCACGTGAGTCATACCCCTTGCCTGAGGGGGAAACGGTACTGGGCCTGTTATATGAGGACCTCAGCTCCCTTAAAAGAGAGCCTGAAGCCAACCCTACTGGCTCACGCCTGTCATCCTAGCTCAGGATGACAGGAGGCTGAGATTTGAGGATCACAGTTCAAAGCCAGCCTGGGTAGGAAAGTCCGTGAGACTCTTATCTCCAATAAACTACTCAGAAAATTGGAAGTGGTGCTGTGGCTCAAAATGGTAGAACAAAAAGAGCTTAGGGACAGGGCTGAAACGCAGGTTAGTGGTAGAGTTCATGCTTAGCATCCATTGAAGTCCTGGGTTCAATTCTTCAGTTCCACATACACAGTAAAAGCCGGAAGTGGCACTGTGGCTCACATGGTAGAGTGCTGGCCTTGAGCAAAAGCAGCCAAGGACAGTGCCCAGGCCCTGAGTTCAAGCCACAGGACTGGTAAGGAAAAAAAAAGCCTGAGTGGCAGCCTGATATAAACTTTCCCTTCTGGGCTCTATTGTAGCCCTGTGGTATGTTTTCTTGGAGAAGGACCTAGTTAGTAGACTCATCCCTCTAGCTGTGAATCTGGAAGAATGTCAAACACATTGAATAACAGAACCAATATGCATGATCCCTGCAGCTGCAGGTTCTTCCAGGACAGTGTCCAGGCCTGCTCTTGGACAGCTCTTGCTGCTTATGCTCCGTGACAGCCTCAGATGCAGCAGAGGACAGACAGGGTCCGCCAGTTGTTACTGTGAGTCCCTGACAGGTGTGAACGGGAGAGTGTCTGCTGGTCATCATGAGAGATGGAAGGCATATTCCTAATCTGAACTTTCTTCCTGTACTTCCATGCTAGACTGGCTATGATGAATCTCAACAGTGTCTTCATCCTTTCCCATGACATGTCTTAACTTTTTCTGTACAGGAAGCAAAGCTGCTGGTGGCCAAAGCCTACAGACACACGGAGAGGGTACTGCTGGACAACATGGACAAGTTGCAGGCGGTGAGGGCAGCTCAGGGTGCAGTGCCCCCACAGGGCATTTCCGCTGTGTGGGGTTTAGGAGGGCACAGGCAGACCTAATCCCACCAGCACAGTTGGGGTCATCCATTTCCTTCTATCTGAAGCATGCCACACCAGTTCCTTCAAATTAGATCACCCCCCACCTTTTGTAAACATATTGTTATGATCAGTATTTCCTCCCTGGAAATGATTTGTTTCCAGTCCTGGGGCTTGAGCTCGGGGCGTGGGCACTGTCCCTGAGCTATTGTGCTCAAAGCCTACTACTCTACCACTTTCAGCCACCCGCCACTTTTGGTTTTCTGGTCTCACAAACTTTCCTGCCCGGGCTGGCTTTGAACCATAATCCTAAGATCTCAGCCTCCTGAGTAGCTAGGATGACAGGCGTGAGCCACCAGCACCTACCTACCTGGAAATCTTTCAGAAATCTTTTTTTTTTTTTGGGGGGGTGGTGGGTCTGGTCGTGGGGCCTGAACTCTGGGCCTCGGCGCTGTCCCTCAGCTCTTCAGTTTAAGGCTAGCGCTCTACCACTTGAGCCACAGCACCACTTCCGGCTTTTTTCTTTTTGCTTACGTGGTGCTGAGGAATTGAACCCAGGGCCTCATGCATGCAAGGCAAGCACTCCACCACTGAGCCAACTTCCCAGCCCCTCAGAAATCTTTTTAAGCTTTAGAATAGTTCTAGATTTACAGAGTTGTTCTCTTACAACCTATGCCCTATCTCCCCTGGAACTAACATAGTACAGAACATCATCACACACCATTGTTAACTGAGGTCCCCAATGGACTCACATGGCCGCAGACCTTCCCAGTACCCTTACTCTGTCCAGATTCCCACAGGACCTGCCACCATTACATGGCCTTTGATCCCTTGCCTCGTGGCTGGCTATCATGAGGACTGCCCTGCAGGTGGCTTGGTATTGTGTGGGGTACTGGATTATTCAGCATTTTCTCACCTTGGATAGAGGTGGTGGTTTGGAGAGGATGGCCTCAGAAGTGAAGGCCTTTTATCTCCTAGGTTGTGATGATTCACACCCAGGGGACGTAGAAACAACGGCTCTTCGTGCCACATGCAGACAGACCAGCAGAACAGCGTGTAGTTTCTTAGCACCTGCTTGTTTCCTTAATATGATGCAGCTAAGCCAAGTGTGGTTGTGCACACCTGCAACCCCAGCACTTAGGAGGCTAAGGCTGGAGGATCTCAACTTTGAATCTAGCCTGGTCTACAAAGCCAACGCAGGCAGGAAAGTACCTGAGACTTCTACTTCCAATTAACCTCCAAAAGGCCAGAAGTGGAGCTATAGCTCAAGTGGTAGAGCTCTAGCCTTGAGCACAAAAGTTCAAGGACCCTATTTCCCCCCACAAAAATCCCAGCTGGTCTGTCAGTCAGAAATCATGTTTTCAATCCCCAGTGTGAACTCCAGACCAGAGCACCTGTCTCATCAGATGCTGCATTCAGTCAAAGCCAGGCTCTCTGCAAGGTGCACATTGCAGACTAGCACTGAGCTTAAGAACTTAGACTTGGTGCGTGGGACCGGGATGGAGGGGTGTTGGCTGTTGGCAGGGGTGTCCTGAGTATATGCAGAGCTGCCTGTCAGGACTGAACTACCCACACAGGTGATAGGTTCCGGTCCTTACCACCATACCAGCAGCCAGGGCAGGAACTGTGGGCCTCTCGTAGTAAACACTCAGAGATTAAGCACTGTCTCAGGGGTTACTGTTTGGTTCAGCTGATGTGGAATACAGGGCTGGACTGTAGCTCAGTGGCAGTGTGTAAATAGCATTCTCAAGGCCCTGGGTTCCATACCCAGCAACAAACAAGGAAAAAATGTGCAAGAGTCTTTGCTCTAACCAGCAAGATGTATGGACACAGGATTGTGGGGTACATTTCAAATACTTCTCCCCCAACCGTGGTTGTGAGCCCCAGCTCCCATGCCCCCCCCACTCCCCTCTTACTGTACTCCAGTTGAGGGCCCCCATGTTTTGCCCCTGCACCCACCAGCATACCCCCACATTTTAACCCCTCTCCAAAGACATGCCCCACGTTTTAACTCTCACCACAGACACACACAGACCTTGTTTGGTGAAGAAAACTAATTTGTCAAAAATAGGTGAAATTTTTTAGAGGAAGTAGAGAAATTAATGAGTGATCTTGCAGCTGGCAGATCTCTTCCAGAGTGGAGACAGGGAGTGAGTCTTCACTGCCCCAGCCGCCTCCTGCTTCTGCTTCCTGGGAAAGCAGTTTGTCCGAAATGTCCTCTAGGATACAGAGACCCCTCTGTGGAGTGTGTCTCCATGGCAGATGCTTTGCTCTCAAAGGCCTTGTCTTTGTTTCAGAGATTCACACTGCTGTGTTTGTTCTTTCTAGCTGGCAAATGCCCTTCTGGAAAAGGAAGTGATAAACTATGAGGATATTGAGGCCCTCATTGGCCCACCGCCACACGGGCCTAAGAAAATGATTGCTCCACAGAGGTGGATGGATGCCCAGAGGGAGCAGCAGACTTCTGGAGACGAAGAGGCAGCTCCGCAGATAGCTGGAACTCCCTGACGTCACTTGCTGTGACCCAGGAACTGCTTTCTTAGCTGTTCTCCTAGTTCCTTTCAGCTGGGAATGGTTTCTGCAGAGGGTTTTTGAGATCTATTTATTGAGTTACTTATGTATACTTAGTAAATGTTCTTAGGGACTTGAGTGATTGAACTTTGCATTTATATATCAGTCTCCCCTGTGGGGAAGATTGTCAGCCTTGTTACCATTGTGGGAAGATTACAGTTGGATTGTGTGTATAGGAGTTCCCAGCGTTTACACAATGTTTCCATCCATGCCTGGCTGTGTAGGTCCCTCCCACCTCAAACTGAGCAGCTGCAGGTTCCTGCCTGAAACGTGGGTCTGTGTCTCCTCAGAATGCTAACAGGGCTGAGATGAAAGGGGCTCTGAGCCGACTTCCTTCCCTGCGTGTTTGCTCTTCCAAGGATCGCAGAGGAGTCGCCAGGCACTGAGCCCTAGGGATTCAAACACTGCCCCCTACTGCTCTGTCCTCACCGGTCTGTCCTACTGCCTTAGGGCCACCTTTTGAAGGCCCTGAAAATTGTGGTATTTGACTGACCTACTCTGTAATAGAGAACCTACATTTATACTATACAGACTCTGGCAGGTTTGTCCAGGATCACAATTCTCAGTTTGTACTGTGAGCTGCTCCATAGCAGTCTGGGCCCAGGCCACAAAAGGACCAGGTCCCTGGTGAGTCGCATAGCTCTTTCCCACAGAGCTTCCCTCCTGCCTGCACTGTGGCATTTGGAGACAGGCCCCATCACTCACCAGCCAAGGGTCCTATTCTTTTGGAGCCAGCACTTGTGCTCAAGTTAGTTGCTGGGCAATAGGAGGGCAGGTGCCTGAGCAGCTCCAAGGGACTGGCCCTTGCCTCAGTTCCCCAGTTTTATTACCAAAGATTAGTGTATGGTTGGTGGGGGGGTGTATATTGTCTATATAACTGCTCTAAAGTGGACATGTGTTACACACTGGGATGACCCGTGTCTTTTTTTTAGGAAGTCGTTTGCCGAGTATCTGATGCTTGGCCAGTACACCGGCTTGTGATACTGTTGAAAATACAGCACTTCAGTTGAGTAAAGTAAGGTGAAGCCTGGCCTCCTAGGAGTAATTGCACCAATGGACTCTCAGAAACAAGTCATGTAGAGTTTTAGCTTTATGATCATCCTTGGTGGTACTCTGTGCTTCGTTTGTGTTTGAAACGGTATTGGGCACAAAGGCATCATGATGCATGTTTGTAATCCCACCACTTTGGGGATTTTGAGTTCAAAGCCATCCTGGTCTATAACAAGATTTCATCTAAAAAAATAAGCGAAAATAAAAGTACTGTGGTTCTTGGCAACAGCCAATCTTGTTCCCCAGCCATAACACACCTCATACAAGGTTCTGGTGGTGAAGGGTTTAAGGCAGTAGCTAGGCTGTCCTGGGTATCCTGAGTGCTCAGTGCCGGTTCACAGAGAAACCGGGTTCAGTACTGACTGTCCCGTGGGCAGTTGGGTGGACACAGTTAAGACCTGATTGGACCTTCTGTGATCCGCCTTCTAGCTGACCTCCCTTTAGAATCAAGCACTCTTTGGTGAGTGTGTGCCAGCCCTGGGCTCAAGCTCAGGGCCTCAGAGGCTGGAGCTCTATCACTTGAGCCATCCCTCCACTGTCAGATTTGTATTGGTTAGAGGGAAGACTCATTTCTCAGCCTCCTGAATAGGTAGGATAATAGGTGTGAGCCATCAGTGCAAAACCATGCACATAGTCTTTTTTTTTTTTTGGGGGGGGGGGTGGTCTAGTCGTGGGGCCTGAACTCTGGGCCTGGGTGCTGTCCCTCAGCTCTTCAGCTCAAGGCTAGCGCTCTACCACTTGAGCCACAGTACCACTTCTGGCTTTTTTCTTTTTGCTTATGTGGTGCTGAGGAATCGAACCCAGGGCCTCATGCATGCAAGGCAAGCGCTCTACCACTGAGCCACCTTCCCAGCCCCCCCCCCTTTTTTTTTTTGTTAGTCTTGGGGCTTGAACTCTGGGCCTGGGCGCTGCCCGAGCTCCAGCCCAAGGCGAGCACTCTGCCACCTGAGCCACAGCGCCACTTCCAGTTTTCTGGTGGTTAATTAGAGATAAGTGTCTCATGGACTTTCCTGCCCAGGCTGGCTCTGAACCATGATCCTCAGATCTCAGCCTCCTGAGCAGCTAGAGTTACAGGCGTGAGCCACCCATGCCTGGTTCATGCATATGGTCTTTAAATATTTTAACATGGTCTTCTAAAAGCCCCAAAAGGTAAAGAGTGCTTGCCTTGCATGTGTGAGGCCCTGGGTTCGATTCCTCAGCATCACATACACAGATAAAGCTGGGAGTGGTGCTGTGGCTCAAGTGGTAGAGTGCTAGCCTTGAGCAAAAAGAAGTTCAGGGACAGTGCCAGGCCCTGAGTTCAAGCCCAGGACAGGCAAAAAAATAAAAATAGCCTGACTGGTACCTATGGCTCACAGGGTAATGAATCCTAGCTACTCAGGAGGCTGGGACTGGAGGGACCGGGTGGAAAGCCTGCTGTGGTGAAGACAGAGTCCACTGGAGTGGACTGACCCCCGGGCAAAGTCACAGAGGCCGACCACTTTCTTAAAAGCTGGAGTTGATTGGACTGACCAGCCAGGCCTGACCGAGGGGGAGTGAGCAGCCTCGAACTCAAATAGCTCAGGGCTTATAAAGCAAAAAAAGCATTCTTTTAGAGCAGTTGCAAGCAAGCTGGTGTACAGAAGCAGAACTTAGCAGTTACTTTGCAAACGCGTAAATCACACATTCCTGAAACAGAACCCTAAGTACCCCTGTACCACTTTGACCTAAAGCGGCGGGCAGTGCCTGGTGTCGGGGCCAGGTGTTCCGCCTTTGCCAAACTAATTCGAGTAGGAGAGGCAGCCGGGGGCAAACGGGTCCTTTCCTCAGCACGAGTGGTTCCAGTGCAATCCTGCCTTTCAAGTTCGGCCCTGTTCTTCAAAATCAATAATGTCGCATTTTGTATTGTTGGGGTCACCGCCTCCACCGAGCCGGCAAGGCGCTCGGCTCCCCGCCACGGGCCGGCCGCCCTCGGACGCGGCCCTGGGCACCGGCGGGCACCGGCGGGCCTGGCTTTCCGGTCACTCCAGGCACAGCCCCACTTCCCACGTTTCGGCCGGGGAGCCACCCCCGCGACGCAGGAGGCCGAGCTCTGAGGACGGCGGTCCGAGGCCAGCCCGCGCGGCCAGCCCGTGACCATCTCCGGTGAACCACGCGGCGCGCTCCGGGGCGGCGCCAGGCCCCAGCCGCGATCCTCGGTCTCCGCGCGGCCAGGGCCGCAGGCGAGGCACCCAGGGCCCGGGCTCAGGCCTCCGTTAACGGCGGACCCCCAGCCGCGTCCTCCTCCCCCGCGCTCCCGCGCCCCGCCTTCTCCCGGGCGGACTCGCGCGCAGCCAACGCCGGCGCAGCCCGGGCCGAGACGCAGCGACCGCGCAGGCGTCAGCGCGGCTCGGGCGTCACTTCCTCCCTCTTTCCTCTGATTGGTCAGAATGCTCCGGCGCTTCTGATTGGCCGGGCCCTCTACGACCCCGTGGTGCTTTGCGGCGCAGCTCCTTTCCGCTCGGCTGTTCCCCGGCACGGGAGGTGAGTCTGTGCGCCTGCCGCCGCCGGCCCGCATCCGCCGCCATCCGCCGCCATCCGCCGCCGCCGGCCCGGCGCTGCCGCCTGCGCGTCCTCGGAGGGGCCTTCTCGCCGCCACCATGGCGTCGGGCGGGGGGCTGGCGGCCGGGACGCGGGGCGCAGGCCTTCACCCTCCTTTCGCGTCCGTAGGCAGCCATGGCGCCCAGCCGGAATGGCATGATCCTGAAGCCCCACTTCCACAAGGACTGGCAGCGGCGCGTGGCCACCTGGTTTAACCAGCCGGCCCGGAAGATCCGCAGGTGCGCGGCGGGCGGAGGGCGCGCGGGGCCGGGCGGGGGGCGTCGGGGCCGGGCGGGGGGCGTCGGGGCCGGGCGGCGGGCGGGGGGCGTCGGGGCCGGGCGGGGGGCGTCGGGGCCGGGCGGGGGGCGTCGGGGCCGGGCGGGGGGCGCGCGGGGCCGGGCGGGGGGCGCGCGGGGCCGGGCGGGGGGCGGCGGGGCCGGGCGGGGGCGCGCGGGCGGGGACGACGTGCGTGCTTTCCTTCCCCAGACGCAAGGCCCGGCAGGCCAAAGCGCGCCGCATCGCCCCGCGCCCCGCGTCCGGCCCCATCCGGCCCATCGTCCGGTGCCCCACGGTGAGGTACCACACCAAGGTCCGAGCGGGCCGCGGCTTCAGCCTGGAGGAGCTGCGGGTGAGTCCCGGCCGGCCGGCCGGTGGGGGTGGCTCTGGGGTCGCCCCTCGCGCTCGGTGGAATGATGACATTCTCCGGAATCGCTGCACCTCGCTGATGAAAGTGCTTTTGAACCCTTTTCCATCTGACACCGAGCCTCTTCACGGGGCACCGCTGGGCAGAGGCTGCGCGGGCCTTCATCCGGTTTTCCTGGGCAGGTGGCCGGCATTCACAAAAAGGTGGCCCGGACCATTGGCATCTCGGTAGACCCGAGGAGGCGGAATAAGTCCACCGAGTCCCTGCAGGCCAACGTGCAGCGGCTGAAGGAGTACCGCTCCAAGCTCCTCCTCTTCCCCAGGAAGCCCTCGGCCCCCAAGAAGGGAGACAGCTCTGTGAGTGCATTTGTGGCAGGCCTGACGGTGTGGGAGCGGTCCAAGAATCTAGGTTTCGAAGCCAGGGCATCCTGTGGGTGTTCCTGGGGACCAGAGAAAAGCAGTCCTGCAACCTTTGTCCACTTCATGGCTATTGTGTGGAGAGGGCAGGGGATTGGTGATTTAGTGGGAAGACAGATGCTAATGATCAACCAACAGTCCTTCCTACTTCCAACGGGCTCTGTGGTGCTTCTCTGCCTCCTGTGGCCAGCTGTCTGGCCTGGAACCAGCATTCTGTCATTGATCATAGTGCCCCTTCCTTCAGATGCTTTATATCTAGAAATAGCCTTCTTAGCAGGACCCACTGACAAAGTGTCCATTTATGTGCACTTCCAGTAGAGAGTGGAGGACGGGGTGTGTAGTACCTTGCTACAGACCGAGCAGTCATCCGCCAGGTTTTGTGAATGGGCAGAGCAGTTTCACTGAGCTGTAAGATGTGACCAGATACAGGCAGTGGTTTCTTTTAGGAGCCCAGGACCCACGGGTGCTGGGCATAACAAGCATGGGGCCCTTTGCAAGTGAAATTGGACTCATTTGACTTATTAACATACACAGGCTGAAGAACTCAAATTGGCCACACAGCTGACAGGACCAGTGATGCCCATCCGGAACGTAAGTGGACGGTTTGTTCAGACCTTGGTCCTATAGACAAGAAGGAGTGGTGAATGAGTAGTGTGTCAGGCACCCTCAATTGGTGGCTGTTGAGGTTTCTAGGATCCCTGTAGTTCTGAGATAGCGAACTTGGGGGTGGGGAGCCCTCTGCTGCCCTTAAGAAGTTTGAGTCATTCCCATCCTTTTTGCCTGGAGGCCCAGGCCACCTCTGGTGGTCTGGTGCTGCTGATCTCTGATTTGCCCATCAAGTGGTTCTTTAGTTTTTCCTTTCTACAAAAATTGTTACAACCAAGAAACCAGATTTGATGTGGGAGAATTGTCAGGTGCCCAGAGCATGGCTCCTTCTGCCTCAGTTTTGAGGTAGTCTTGAAAGTTGTGGGCTCATTGTACAATATGACTTCCAGGTCTACAAAAAGGAGAAGGCCAGAGCTATCACAGAGGAGGAGAAGAACTTCAAGGCTTTTGCCAGTCTTCGAATGGCCCGTGCCAATGCCCGGCTCTTCGGTATCCGAGCTAAAAGAGCCAAGGAAGCTGCAGAACAAGATGTTGAGAAGAAAAAATAAAGCTATGTTTTGAGTATTATAATAAACCCTCAGGAAAATTAAGGTCTCTTTTTGATGTGAGGAACGATCCTGACTTGGTAATTGGTAAGGTGGTGGGTGATTGCCAGAGGTACCCCAGAGCCTGAGTGGTAATCCTGTTCATAGTTCAGCACTGTTGGATGAATCCCTGGTCAGCAGCTCCCTAACACCTTTTGGGGGAGTTGATATGATTGATATGGACGCTCAACTCTGAAGTTCAGTTGCTTTCTTGGTGTGCTGAGGGTCTACCACTGAGCTACATCCCATTAGTCTTTTGTCCCAAGGCCTGAACTCAGGGTGCTGTCCCCGAGCTCTTTTGCTCAAGGCTAGCACTCTACCACTTTGAACCACAGCCCTCTTCTGGTAGTTAATTGGATATAAGGTCTTGGGGACTTTCTTGCCCCAGCTGGCTTTGAACCGTGATCCTAAGATCCAGCCTCCTGAGTAGGATTACAGGTGTGAGCCACCAGTGTGTTAGTACTTTTGGGGGGGGGGGTCCAATCGTGGGGCCTGAACTCCGGGCCTGGGCGCTGTCCCTCAGCTCTTCAGCTCAAGGCTAGTGCTCTACCACTTGAGCCACAGCGCCACTTCCGGCTTTTTTCTTTTTGCTTATGTGGTGCTGAGGCATTGAACCCAGGGCCTCAGGCATGCAAGGCAGGCGCTCTACTGAGCCACCTTCCCAGCCCGAGTTAGTACTTTTTAACCAGAGCATTTTTCCAATTAGCTCAAATGCCTTAGGACCTCATTTGCACTGACATCCTAGATTACTTGGCATGCCTGTGCATCTTGACACTGGAAAGGGGTAAGCTCTGGCTGCCTGGTATTCTAAAGGTGTTCCCGCTTCACATCCAGGTGGCAGGTGGGGTGATGGTGTGTGCCTGTCCCCAAGGTAGACGGCCTGGGTCATGGTTTCAAGATGTTCCCAGCTGTACTGCTTGTCCCATTGATTCAAACCCTGAGGTAGCTTTTAAAGGCAGGCTTGTCTGGAAGGTCCAGTGTTGACAGGTGTAGATCTTTGATGTTCCAACAAAAGGAGAACTCTATCTGCTATGCCCATGTTGTCCCTGCAGGGGGCAGGGGTGGCCAAGACCTTGGGCTCAAGGCCACCCCAGGATGAGCTGGGAAGGTGGCTCCATGGTAGAGTGCATGAGTCCCTGGGTTCAATTCCTCAGCACCACATAGAAAAGCTGAAGTGGGAGGCTGGGAAGGTGGCTCAGTGGTAGAGCACTTTCCTTGCATGCATGAGGCCCTGGGTAAGATTCCTCCGTACCGCATAAACGAAAAGAAAAAAGCTGGAAGTGGCGCTGTGGCTCAAGTGGTAGAGTACTATCCTTGAGCTGAAGAGCGGAGGAACAGCTCCCAGGCCCGGAAGTTCAAGCCCCAGGACCCACTCAGGACACGCCAGTGCTGGCCCAGGGTTGGCTCGGCCTCCTGTGGCTTTCAGAGGCACACACCAGCAGTGGGATAGCTAGGTGAAAACAGCACTCCCTCCCTCTGGTCCCAGGCTGTGAGGACACAGCTGGGAACTCTTGCCAAGCCTGGAGTTCCCACGCCAGGCTCAGGTCTGGCCCTGGCCTCCCCACACCCTCATGTGAACAAGGCCTTGCTGCAGGCCTAGTGGCTATGGGCCTGGGAGTAGCCAAGAGGGAAACGGCCAGCAGTGCACACCCTCCCTGACCCCTTTCCTGGAAGGAAAAGGCCAGGGCACTACTACACAGCCTACGGTTCTGAGGACCTGCAGGGCTACAGTTTAGGGAATAAGCTAGTGACAGGTGTTGTGCGCACGGCACAGGGCGTGGGTGACAGGCATGCCCCACACCCATGTGGCCCCTTGCAGCTGGGCCTTGGCTAAGCCTCATCCACGGTGGGGGAGAAGCAGAGTGTAACCATGCCTGCCCAGTCTGCCCTGGAGAATTCCCAAGAGGGGTGCTTCCAGGAAGGGAGAGGCAAGGCCAGGTAGGGCCCAGTGGAGGGGGCAGCACATCTGAACCTCATCAAAGCCCCAGATGAGCCAAGTGAGTGAAACCAGGATGTCGGCCAGCTGGGGCCTGCCTGGGCACGCAGCCCGACACCACCTGCTTGCTACTCTGCAGTCATCACTGGCAGCCCCTCCCCCAGTGCCAGTGACCAGCCCTGCGAGCCCCTCCCAACTGGTGGACCAGAGCAGCCAGGCAATGGCTGCTACGATCTTGGGCTTTCTCCACTTCTCTCCCTCTTTTTTTTTTTTTGGATCCGGTTGTGGGGCCTGAACTCTGGGCCTGGGCGCTGTCCCTCAGCTCTTCAGCTCTATCACTTGAGCCACAGCGCCACTTCCGGCTTTTCTTTTTCTGCTTATGTGGTGCTGAGGAATTGAACCCAGGGCCTCAGGCATGCAAGGCAAGCGCTCTACCACTGAGCCACCTTCCCAGCCCCCCTCTTCTTCTTTATTCCTTTGTCCTTTTTCCTCTCCCTCTCTCATTTTTCCCCTTTTTCCCTCCCTCTTTTCTTCCTATTTTTCTCTCCTCCCCCTTCCTCTCCCTTTCTGCCTCTGCCCCCTCTCCTTCCCCTCCTCTCTCTCTCCTTCCTCTTCTTACGGCTTACCTGGGAACAGGAGGCCCATCCCAGGACTGACTATGAAGCGATCCTGGAAGCAGGCCCTCCCCACGTCTCAGAGCTCAAGCCACCACAGAAGCTAACGCGCCCACGGTTGTGTCCCCATCAGAGACTGAGTCTCCCCACACACACGAAGGCCTTGGCTTGGAGAGCAGCCCCATTTCTGGTGCCCTTGATTTGAGCTCCTTGTGTCTCTCACTGGCTGCCCCCTTCCCTGTCCTGCCGGTGGATGAGGCCTCTGCCCATCCATGGGGTGAGGGGACACTAGAAAGATCACTGCTGGGGACAGAACTAGCTTCAGAGAAGCCAGAGCACCAGCTTAGAAAGCAATGGCTCAGCACCACCTCCAGAGGGCACAGGTGGACCAAGCTCGGTGTGGCCTTAAGTCCCTATCCCTCTGAAACCCTGTGGGCCTGCTGCCCTTGCCCAACTCAGACCCTGCCAGCCAGGGGTACCTGGCCTCTCAGACCCACTGCCTTCTGAGGCCCAATTCAGCCTGGACTCCAGCTGTTACCTCCAAGACCTCTGGGCCGCCCAGTGACAGCGTCCTTAACTGGAAGGAAGTGCCTGGCCGCAGTGAAGACAGGTTCTCCTGGATGAAATTTTTTTTTTTGGCAGTCCTGGGGTTTGAACTCAGGGCCTGGGCACTGTCCCTGAGCTGCTTTTGCTCAAGGCTAGCTCTCTCTACCACTTGATCCACAGCTCCACTGCTGGCCTTTTCTGTGTATGTGGTACTGAGGAATCAAACCCAGGGCTTCATGCATGAAAGTGAGCACTCTGCCACTGAGCTGCCTTCCCAGCCTTGGGGTGAGCACTGAGCCCCGTGCACTCACATTCGGGGTGAGCACTGAGTCCCGTGCACTCACTCTAAAGGTGGTACTGAGTCCCGTGCACTCACGCTCGGGGTGAGCACTGAGCCGTGTGCACTCACGCTCGGGGTGAGCACTGAGCCCTGTGCACTCACACTCAGGGTGGTACTGAGTCCTGTGCACTCACGCTCACGGTGGTACTGAGTCCTGTGCACTCATGCTCAGGGTGGTACTGAGTCCTGTGCACTCACATTCGGGGTGAGCACTGAGCCGTGTGCACTCACACTCGGGGTGAGCACTGAGCCGTGTGCACTAACGCTCGGGGTGAGCACTGAGCCGTGTGCACTCACGCTCGGGGTGGTACTGAGTCCTGTGCACTAACATTCGGGGTGAGCACTGAGCCGTGTGCACTCACGCTCGGGGTGAGCACTGAGCCGTGTGCACTCACGCTCGGGGTGAGCACTGAGCTGTGTGCACTCACGCTCGGGGTGAGCACTGAGCTGTGTGCACTCACGCTTGGGGTGAGCACTGAGTCCTGTGCACTCACGCTCAGGGTGGTACTGAGTCCCGGGCACTCACATTCGGGGTGAGCACTGAGCCGTGTGCACTCACGCTCGGGGTGAGCACTGAGCCCTGTGCACCTCAGCTGGGCCTATGTGTTTGGGAGGGCAGCAGGGCAGGGCAGGGGGAAGGGTGTGGCCTCTGAATGTGGCTGGGGACCACAGGTTCCAGGACAGGTCCCAAGGCATGGGCCCAAGTGTCTGAGACCCTCCAAGAGCCTTGGGAGCCGGGGGAAGTCGGCCCTGTCCCCAGCTGACCTCATGGCCCGTATGAGGGAGTGGGGGATGGGGTGTGCTGATGGCACACAGGCAGACCAGGGTCCAGGAGCAGCCTCACCCACCATCCCCAGTTCATGCCTTCACAGGTTTTCCTGATCTTGGCTGGCCCAGCCCCTGGGCTGGAAGCCATCTTGAAGCTATCTGAGGTCCTGATGAACTTCGAGTACAACTCCAGATAAATGGGACTGGTGATGATGGGCTGTGGGCCCAGAGCCCATAAAGGGTCTTTGGGAACTAGGGCAGATTGACTTGGGCCTTGAAGGTTAAGTAGGAGCTGGCCAGAGGGGAGTTTTCTGTGCAAAGAGGTACAATGGCCAGGAAAGCAGATCTCAAGTCAAGGATGCCACTTGGTCCTTCCTACAATGTGTGATCTTGGCACATCTGAGTGGCCTACCTGGGTTAGGGACAGAGGGACTGATCAGCTGGTCCCCCGGGGCCTTCACAGTGTTTGTCAGCAAACAGCAACCACAAAGCACAACCCAGAACAGAAGCCGCGGAGCCCTGTGGGCTCCGCTGATGCGTAGAGCACTGAACCTTTGCCTAGTATGTGAAAGGCCTGGGTTTGAGCTCCAGCACCACAAGCAAAAATCATGCATTGAGTAGAAACTGTGTGCCAGGCACAGTGGTAGGCTGGGGCGTGGCCAGGGGCATGAGGGGACCGGAGGTGCCTGGACCTGCAGACAGCCCGCGTGACTCTCCAGACTCAGTGCACTGTAACCTGATACTTGGCGTCACCAGCACGAAGCAGAGATGTCTTTTGGCTCACCATCTCAGAGACTTCAGTCTGTACTCCAGCTCTACCTGCTGTGATGGCGGGGCGGGGCAGAGCAGGGGAGGGCGGGGCAGGAGAGGGTAGGGGAGGGCAGGGGACAGGGCAGGGGACAGGGCAGGGGAGCAGGGCAGGGGCGGGGTGGGGCGGAGCGGGGCCGGGCAGGGGAGGGCAGGGGGGGGCAGGGGGGCGGGGCAAGGCAGGGGGGCAGGGGAGCAGGGCAGGGCAGGGGGGCAGGGGGACAGGGTGGGGCAGGGAGGGGGGCAGGGCGGGACGGGGCAGGGGAGGGGGGCACTCCACCTCCTGGTGGGTGGAGGTAGTGAGAAAGGAACCAGCAGCCAAGTATAGCCTTCAAAGGCATGCCCTCAGCGTCCCAATTCCTCCAGCCCGCCTCATCCATGAGGCTTCCAGGCCCTTCAAAATAGAACTTCCAGCTGGAGCCCAGACCTTCAACACAGGAGCTAGGGGCACATTTCATATTTAAGCCATATAACCATCATGAGTCACTTCAGGTGTGAGGAGACTCAGAGACATCTGTTATAAGAAAAGCAAATAAAGCCAGGAAGCCAGGTGCTGGTGGCTCACACCTGGAATCCTAGCTACTCAGGAGGTTGAGTTCTGAGGAGCAAGGCTCAAGAAAGTTCAAGGAGCAAGAAAGTCTATGAGACTCTTATCTCCAATTAACAACCAAAAAGTCAGAAGCAGAGCTGTGGCTTAAGTGGTAGAGTGTAGCCTTGAAAAACAAGCACCCAGGCAGGCCCTGAGTTCAAACCTCAGGACAAAATTTACACTAAACTAATAACGGCATGGTGGCTTACACTGGTAAATCCCAGCTACACAGGAGGATTCAGGTTTAAGGCTGGCATGGGGCAAAACATGAATGAGGTGCTATCTGAAGAACAACAAAGCAAAAATCAGCTAGAGTACGGCTCAGAAGCAGCATGCTTGCAGCATCAGGCTCTGAGCTCAAACCCCAGTGTTGCTAGAAGAATAAAAATAAAAATAATGAAAACACTTGCATAGCATGGAATGTGGAAAATAAACATCTTCATCTTTTCTTTTCTTTTTTTTTTTTTTAGTCGGTCGTGGGGCTTGAACTCTGGGCCTGGGCGCTGTCCCTCAGCTCTTCAGCTCAAGGCAAGCGCTCTACTGCTTGAGCCACAGCGCCACTTCCGGTTTTGTAGTGGTTTATTGGAGATAAGAGTTCCACAGATTTTCCTGCCTGGGCTGGCTTTGAACCTCGATCCTCAGATCTCAGCCTCCTGAGTAGCGAGGATAACAGGCGTGAGCCACCAGTGCCCGGCTTACATCTTCACCTTCATAGTGTTTAGCTCTGGGTGCTGTTACTTGTTTATCAGAAGTTTCTAATCTTTCAACCTAACACGTTATTTCCTACATGACAATCAAAAAATATATAAGGAGAGAAATCTCATTTCCTGCATCTACCCAGGGGAGGGGACAACAGAAAAGAGCTCATGGCTGGAGTTCGGGCCTGGAGGCCCTGGGCCCCGGCAGGGAAGGGGGACCGGGAGACAGCGTTGGCCTAGGACTCACACGCTTTGTCTGGTGCGGTCCTTTCATTGCTAATGAAGCCAGCTATGGTCAGGGTTGAGGGAGGGAGGTGTCTCCTGGGATGGGAGATTCACACCCACACCTCCTACCTGCTCCTTTTCCTCTCCTCCCCGGGGGAGGCTCGGTCCTCGCCAGGGGCAGAGACAGGTGGAGCCTCTCAGATGAACTGCATGACTGCAAGCCAGCGGCCTGAAGAATGGGCCTGCCGTGTGGCTCAGCCCCTTAGCCCTGCCCAGCAACGCGTCCGCGGCCCAGCAGTACGTCCGCGGCCCAGCGATGGGTCTGCGGCCCAGCAACGCGTCCCCGGCCCAGCAACGCGTCCGCGGCCCAGCAGTACGTCCGCGGCCCAGCGATGGGTCTGCGGCCCAGCGACGCGTCCCCGGCCCAGCAACGCGTCCGCGGCCGAGCGACGCGTCCGCGGCCCAGCGACGGGTCCGCGGCCCAGCAACGCGTCCCCGGCCCAGCGACGCGTCCGCGGCCCAGCGACGCGTCCCCGGCCCAGCGACGCGTCCGCGGCCCAGCGACGGGTCCGCGGCCCAGCGACGCGTCCCCGGCCCAGCGACGCGTCCGCGGCCCAGCGACGCGTCCGCGGCCCAGCGACGCGTCCGCGGCCCAGCAGTGGGCTCAGACCGGCCGGGGCAGAGCTGCGCCAGCCCCGCAGGGAGCCAGGCGACCTCAGGCAGTCTGGCTGGCCGAGGCCGGGCCCAGGGACAGCTGTCTAAGCCCTGCGGAGCCCTGCGCGGGAGGCCCAGCGCTCGGGGCTGCCCGCGCACCGGGAGGGGCCGGGCCCGGCCGCGTCCAGGGGACACCGGGCGTCCGCCGCCCCAAGGCTCCCTGCGGCCCGAGCCCCCGGCCCAGGGTGGGGTCAGGACCCCAGGGTCTTCGAAGTGGGGGCCGGAAGCTGAGCCCGGCTCCCCCATCCGCCCCAGGTCCCCTCAGAGCCGCGGCCCGCGCGGGCGGCACAGGCGGGCCCAGAGCCCGGCCGGGGCGGCGCCTCCGCCCTCCCCGCCGGGCCGCGCCCCGGCCGCGGGCGTCCGGCACACGCGGGCGCGCACAAGCGCTCGGAGCTCTCGGAGGGCGCGGGGATGGGGCCCCGGTGCCCGGGCGAGAACCGGGGTCGGGGGACGCCGTCCGGGCGCGTCCGAGCCCCGGCCGCGGGAGCGCGGAGCCGCCCCTCGCGCCCAGTCCCCCCCGCCGCCCCCCCCCGCGCCCCGCCGCCCCCCTCCCGCGTCCCGCCCTCCCCGCGCCCCGCCGTCCCCGCGGTGGCCGTCCCCCCCCCCGCGCCCCGCCGCCCTCCTCCCGCGTCCCGCCCTCCCCGCCCCCCCCCCGCGCCCCGCCGCCCCCCCCGCGCCCCGCCGCCCCCCCCGCGCCCCGCCGTCCCCGCGGTGGCCGTCCCCCCCCCCGCGCCCCGCCGCCCCCACGGTGGCCGTCACCCCCCCCCCGCGCCCCGCCGTCCCCGCCCCCCCCGCGCCCCGCCGTCCCCCCCCCCCGCGCCCCGCCGTCCCCGCCCCCCCCCGCGCCCCGCCGCCCCCCCCCGCCCCCCGCCGTCCCCGCCCCCCCCGCGCCCCGCCGTCCCCCTCCCGCGCCCCGCCGCCCCCCCCCCGCGCCCCGCCGTCCCCCTCCCGCGCCCCGCCGCCCCCCCCCCGCGCCCCGCCGTCCCCGCCGTCCCCGCCCCCCCCCGCGCCCCGCCGTCCCCGCCGTCCCCGCCCCCCCCGCGCCCCGCCGTCCCCGCCCCCCCCGCGCCCCGCCGTCCCCGCGGTGGCCGCCTCCCGCCCCACCCACGTGCGCCCGCGCGGCCGGCGTGCGGGGAGCGGCCACGCCCGGCCCGTCCACCATTTCCCGGCCGTCCACCATTCCCGCGGGGCCGGCACGGGCGGCATGAGCGCGGGCTGCGAGCGCCCGGCGGGCCCGGGGGCGGTGCCCGCGCCCCGCGCCGCGAAGGTGGAGCTGCGGCTCAGCTGCCGGCACCTGCTGGACCGCGACCCGCTGACCAAGTCCGACCCCAGCGTGCGGCTGCTGCAGCAGGCGCGCGGCGCGTGGGTGCAGGTGGGCGCGGCGGGCCGGGCCGGGGAGGTGCGGGGGGCCGGGCCGGGGAGGTGCGGGGGGCCGGGCCGGGGAGGTGAGGGGGGCCGGGGGAGGTGCGGGGGGCCGGGGGAGGTGAGGGGGGCCGGGGAGGTGAGGGGGGCCGGGGAGGTGCGGGGGGCCGGGGGAGGTGAGGGGGGCCGGGGAGGTGCGGGGGGCCGGGGGAGGTGAGGGGGGCCGGGGAGGTGCGGGGGGCCGGGGGAGGTGCGGGGGGCCGGGGGAGGTGCGGGGGGCCGGGGGAGGTGAGGGGGGCCGGGGAGGTGCGGGGGGCCGGGGGAGGTGAGGGGGGCCGGGGAGGTGCGGGGGGCCGGGGGAGGTGCGGGGGGCCGGGCCGGGGAGGTGCGGGGGGCCGGGCCGGGGAGGTGCGGGGGGCCGGGCCGGGGAGGTGCGGGGGGCCGGGGGAGGTGCGGGGGGCCGGGGGAGGTGAGGGGGGCCGGGGAGGTGAGGGGGGCCGGGGAGGTGCGGGGGGCCGGGGGAGGTGAGGGGGGCCGGGGAGGTGCGGGGGACCGGGGGAGGTGCGGGGGGGCCGGGGGAGGTGCGGGGGGCCGGGGGAGGTGCGGGGGGCCGGGGG
This sequence comes from Dipodomys spectabilis, assembly GCF_019054845.1. Classification (NCBI taxonomy): domain Eukaryota; kingdom Metazoa; phylum Chordata; class Mammalia; order Rodentia; family Heteromyidae; genus Dipodomys; species Dipodomys spectabilis. The sequence goes on along the minus strand of NW_024870995.1, from coordinate 521,863 downwards.
AGGTGCGGGGGGCCGGGGGAGGTGAGGGGGGCCGGGGAGGTGCGGGGGGCCGGGGGAGGTGCGGGGGGCCGGGGGAGGTGCGGGGGGCCGGGGGAGGTGCGGGGGGCCGGGGGAGGTGAGGGGGGCCGGGGAGGTGCGGGGGGCCGGGGGAGGTGCGGGGGGCCGGGGGAGGTGCGGGGGGCCGGGGAGGTGCGGGGGGCCGGGGGAGGTGAGGGGGGACGGGGGAGGTGCGGGGCGCGGACCCGGGCCGGGCGTGCGCCCCGGGCGCAGGGCCCCTGACGGCCCAGGGCGGGGTCTGGGGCGCACTGGCCCCGAGGGGCGAAGGACGGGACGCGGGAGGGGCGCGGGCAGGGACGGGGCCGGGCGCTGAGAAGCGCGGGGACCGCGGGCCGGGGGCTCGGGGCTCGGGGCAGGCCGCGCCGGGCGGCGGCGCCGGCGGGAGGCGAGCGGAGGCGGCCAGGCTCCCCAGCGCCCGCCGCCTGGTGCCGGGGCCACCGCGGTCCCGGAGTTTCCCGCCCGCCGGTGGCCGCCGCCGGGCAGCGGGGACCCGGGCTCGCCGCGGCTCTCCGCGCTGGCCTGAGCCCGGGTCTCGCCGCCTGGGAAAGGCTTCTGCAGGAGCCCGGCTCGTCCGGAGAGCGGGGCGCGCTGGGGCCCCCGGCCGAGACAGCCCACGGCGACCCTGAGGGTCGGGGGTGCTGGAGTTTCAGCCACCGTGGGCTACCCGCACCCCCCCCCCCCCCCCCCCGCAGCTTGAATGTGAGGACTGCAGGCAGACCCTTGGTTTGGGGGCAGAGTCTGAGGGCCCTGCATGCAGCCCGGCTAGGGCATGCCTTTGGAGAAAGGAACTGGTTAGACCAGAGAGGCTGGTGCACCCCTGACCCCTTCCGAGGGGGATCTGTGCCTCCATTTCTTCTGGGAAGAGGCTTCCACCCAGGGGTTGCCTAGCCCAGGGTTAACGTCTGACTCCATCCGGGTATTCCTGGGGAGGATTTGGCCCCTCTCTGAGCCTCAGTTTCCCCATCTGTGATGTGGCCTAGAGCAGATGTGGCATGAGAGTGCATAGCCGTTGTGGTTTGTGGCTGGCCAGCATGTGTGTCCGCGGCAGGGGAGGGCGTGCTGGGAGTCGGGGCAGGGACCCAGCATGGCCCACAGCCCTGCAGTGGCATGTGGGGGTCAGTCCCAGCAGGCGGAGGACAAACCTGGGAAAGGAGAATGGAGGGGAGGCGAGGCGAGCGGGGCTTGGGCCCCACTGGTGGGGAGGGCCTCCCCGGCCCCGGCTCACAGGCTGCGGCTTGCAGGTGGACAGAACCGAAGTGGTGCGGAGCTGCCTGCACCCTGTGTTCTCCAAAGTCTTCACTGTCGACTACTACTTCGAGGAAGTGCAGAAGCTGCGCTTCGAGGTGTATGACACCCACGGGGCCTGTGAGACCAGCTTCCAGGATGACGACTTCCTGGGGGGCATGGAGTGCACCTTGGGGCAGGTGGGTACCCAGCCCCAGGGGCCGGGGGGCCAGGAGGGTGGTGACAGGGCAGATCTGCACCTGAGGGTGCTACAGGGGCGAGCCTCCGAAGTTCTTCCCCTACAAAAGTCCTTCCCAGTTTCCTTGGTTTAAGGCCAGCTTTGAACTGAAGATTTTTTTTTTCAGTTCTTGAGGTCCTTGTATTGGATCACTCGGCACATTCTCGGTGGGTCGGGTTCTTCCTCCACAGCCAGGGCTGTGATTCATCCTTGTTCCCGCCTGGTCGAAGCCGTTTTCCTTAGATCCTCTTCTGTCCGCATTTCACATATAAGGACTGAGATCTAGAGGCACCTGCCACCCATGGGCCCATGAAAACACACGTGGGTGCGTGAGATATGTGCACCATGATCCAGGCAGCCTACGAGTGCATGAACACAGAGACAAGCGTGGTGCACATGGACACAATCACACGGGTTAGTGCACTCACAAGCGCTCTGCTCCGCAGCTGCCCAGCTGACCTGCAGGTGCAGCGGCTGCCAGCCCTGTGCGACAATCCTCACCATGACCCTCCACCCCGCAGCCTTCCACCCACGCCCCTCACCCCTCACCCACGCCCCTCACCCACGCCCCTCACCCACGCCCCTCACCCACGCCCCTCCACCCCACGCCCCTCACCCACACCCTCCACCCCACGCCCCTCCACCCCACAGCCTTCCACCCACGCCCCTCACCCACGCCCCTCACCCACGCCCCTCACCCACGCCCCTCACCCACGCCCCTCCACCCCACGCCCCTCACCCACGCCCCTCACCCACGCCCTCCACCCCACGCCCCTCCACCCCACGCCCCTCACCCACGCCCCTCCGCCCACGCCCTCCACCCCACGCCCCTCACCCACGCCCCTCACCCACGCCCCTCACCCACGCCCCTCACCCACGCCCCTCCACCCACGCCCTCCACCCCACGCCCCTCACCCACGCCCCTCACCCCACAGCCTTCCACCCCACGCCCCTCCACCCACGCCCCTCACCCACGCCCCTCCACCCACGCCCCTCACCCACGCCCCTCACCCACGCCCCTCACCCACGCCCCTCCGCCCCACGCCCCTCCACCCACGCCCCTCCGCCCCACGCCCCTCCGCCCCACGCCCCGCCACCCACGCCCCTCCACCCACGCCTTCCACCCCACGCCCCTCCACCCATGCCCCTCCACCCCACGCCCCTCCACCCACGCCTTCCACCCCACGCCCCTCACCCACGCCCCTCACCCACGCCCCTCACCCACGCCCCTCCGCCCCACGCCCCTCCGCGCCACGCCCCTCCGCCCCACGCCCCTCCGCCCCACGCCCCTCCACCCACGCCTTCCACCCCACGCCCCTCACCCACGCCCCTCCACCCCACGCCCCTCCACCCACGCCCCTCCGCCCCACGCCTTCCACCCACGCCCCTCTGCCCCACGCCCCTCCGCCCCACGCCCCTCCGCCCCACGCCCTTCGACCCCACGACCCTCCGCCCCACGCCCCTCCGCCACACCCCTCCGCCCCACGCCTTCCACCCACGCCCCTCCACCCCACGCCCCTCCACCCACGCCCCTCCACCCACGCCCCTCCACCCCACGCCCCTCACCCACGCCCCTCCACCCACGCCCCTCCACCCACGCCCCTCCACCCCACGCCCCTCCACCCCACGCCTTCCACCCCACGCCCCTCCGCCCCACGCCCCTCCGCCCCACGCCCCTCCGTCCCACGCCCCTCCGCCCCACGCCCCTCCGCCCCACGCCCCTCCACCCACGCCCCTCCGTCCCACGCCCCTCCGTCCCACGCCCCTCCACGCCACGTCCCTCCTCCCACGCCCCTCCACCCCACGCCCCTCCACCCCACGCCCCTCCACCCCACGCCCTTTGACCCCACGACCCTCCGCCCCCCGCCCCTCCGCCCCACGCCCCTCCGCCCCACGCCCCTCCGCCCCACGCCCCTCCGCGCCACGCCCCTCCGCGCCACGTCCCTCTGGCATCCGTGGGCACAGCCCACAGATGGCTCATGGCCCATGGGTCTGAAGAGATGGTGCCCAGGGGTGTGAGCCTTTGTCCCCACAAAGCCATGGGCTCCTGGGAGACAAGATGGCAGCTCTTCCGGGAGCGCACAGACCCAGAGGGGCTGGAGCAGCTCCATCGGGCACTGCCCTGTACTGGCTGTGTGCTGACCCTGCTTGTGTCTACGTCCACACCCGTTAGAGTGCGCAGCCTGCTAGGATGGCGGCCCGCAGAGGAGAGGCCAGGGCTCAGCAGTGGGATTAGAACCATTTGCTGACTCAGGACAGGCACCTGTGCCCGAAGGCCAGGGCGGTGCCCCCACTACCCTAAAGCAGCCTGGGCTGGGTCGGGGTTGCAGGAGCTCAGAGCATGCACCCCTCACACCCGCACCCTTGCTGTGTTCTCTGTGGGGCCATGTGTGAGGGCAGGCCCCGGCTGAGGTGAGGACTGGTCTGCTGCCCTTCACGTGGGCGCCACGTCTGCTAGCTGGGGGAGGGGGAGAAAGCCCCCACAAGCGTCAGACACGGTGGGGAGCAGGGGCTGGTGAGGCCCTGGGACAGGGGTCGGAGCCCCTGCCTCCAGAGTCCCTGCTTGACTGTCTTGGCTTACAGATTGTGGCTCAGAAGAAAATGACACGGGCATTGCTGCTGAAGTTCGGCAGAAACGCTGGCAAGTCCACCATCACGGTGCGGCCTTCCTCCCCTTCCCCACTGTGGCTCGGAGGGGTGGGGCGCTGGTGGCCCGTACAGCTCAGGGTCCAGGGCCACCTGGAGGGCAGCCGCAGCCGGGGAGGAGGCTCTGCCGTGGAGCCCACGGGCCCCCCTGTGACCCCTCCCCACCCAGGTGATCGCTGAGGACATCTCTGGGAACCATGGCTACGTGGAGCTCTCCTTCCAGGCCAAGAAGCTGGACGATAAGGTGAGGGCTGCGTGCTCAGTGCATCCGTCTGTGGCCACTGCTGGTCAGGCCGGGTGTGGCCCTGGCGTGGGCTCGGAGGAAGGCTGTGCTGCGCACCCGTGGCCCGGGCTTGCCGCCGTCAGCCTTTGCGGTCGTCTTGCCATCATTGTCACAGACCATCCCCACTTCCCACCCGTGTCCCCTCCACCACCATCATCCCCCGCACCTCAGCCTTGGGGGCGTGGCTCGCAGCTCTGCCTTCCTCATGGTGTGGCCCAGGGAAGCTGTCCACATCTGTGTCTACAAGGGAGGAACTGGGTCTGCACCCGGCTCCCTGGCGTGGTGCACCTGCGTAACATCCCTGATGACCTCCTTGGGAGGCCTCAGGCAAAGCGGTGGAGGGTGAGTGGAGACACCAGTCAGCACAGGCAGCAGGAGAGAGGGGCAGTGGGACCAGAGAGGAGGGGAGGCGGGGGGTCACCACGACTGCCCAGGACCTGTGCCAGGCCAGAGCCAGAGGACTGAGGCACCTGGAAGATGATGGGCCTCTCACGCCCCGTTTTGTGCCTGAGGAAGTGGAGGTTGTAAGCTGAAGGGACCTGACTAGAAGTGACTGTGCTCCCAGCCAAAGCTGGCCACGAGCCCTGACCAGAGCACGCCCGCCACCCTAGGACCTCTTCAGCAAGTCGGACCCCTTTCTGGAGCTGTATCGGGTCAACGATGATGGAAGTGAGCAGCTGGTGTACAGGACGGAGGTGAGCGGAGGCCAGCACCGCGGGTCCCGGGTGCCGTGGGGGTGGGCCGGCAGGTGCAGCCCTCACGTCTGGGGCCCGGGCTGGCTGTGGGCTTTCTCCGGCCAGCCAGGCAGTGGGGTGGACCTGGCTGGCTGCAGCTGGACTCCACGGGGTGGCTGGGTGGTCGCCATAATTATTTTAGGAGTATTTCCTACTTGCTGAGGGGAAAGTGGGGAGAGCATGTGGCTTTGAGGCACATTAATTTGAGTAAAAAGAGTCTAGTTAAGGAGTCCGAGCTCAGGGACCAGGAGGGCCGCGCACTGGCAGGAGAGTTGGAGGTGCTCTGGGTCCCTCCTGCTCCTGCCTGATGCTGCTCTACCCCAGGCCCACCCCAGGCACTGTCTGGGTGGGGCTGAGGGATGGGCTCACCTTGCTTGTCTCAGCACTGCCAAAGGGCCTGTGGTTGCGGACTCAAGGCCGCCTTGGCTCTGGCCCCGAGTTTCCTGCCGGAACCAGCCCCCCCTTGGCCCACAGGTGGTGAAGAACAACCTCAGCCCCGTGTGGGAGCCCTTCAGAGTGTCCCTCAATTCCCTGTGCAGCTCCAAGGAGACCCGCTCGCTGAAGGTGGGGGCTGGGCAGGGGTCGGCGGGGCAGGGGTCAGGCGGGGCAGCCAGTCCTCCCGGCCACCCTCGGGCCCCTTGGGGTCAGGGTTTGTGGGCCAAGGAGGGATTGAGGAGGGCGGTGGCCGAGCTGGTAACCCAGGGCCACAGGGCTCTGTGGCCAGAGGTGGCCACTGAAGGCCCTGGTCTCCCAGTGCCTGGTGTGGGATTATGACTCCCGAGGGAAGCATGACTTCATCGGGGACTTCACCACCACCTTCGCGGAGATGCAGAAGGCCTTCCAGGAGAACCAGGTGAGATGAGGCCTGACCCGTCCTGACCGCAGGCCATGGCGGCCTGTCCTATGTCCCAGGATGGTCAGCAGCCAGCAGTGTGGGTGGGGCCCTCCCAGCGTGGGGTCGGAAGCCAGCAGAGGTTTAAGACTCCATCTCAAGCAGGGCACACGCGTGTGCAAGCCAGTGATCACCCCCGTGGTCTGGTGGCTTCTGAAGGGCACATCTGCACCTGCAAAGTGGGGAGCTTCTTTCCTGAGCCCTGGAGTCTCCCGGGGGGGTCTGGAGGCTCCGGAGGAGTTTTGGGGTGACACACCGTGTGCAGAGTCTAGCCCCTGTTCTGACCACTGGGCTTCCGCCGGTGTGCTGCACCCCAGCAGTGCCCCTGAGGGATGGCCAGGCCCCATGCTCCCACAGACAGCCTGGGCCCTGCATCGCTGTTGGGGGCTTTCTGGGGCCGGCAGCCCAGGCGAGGTGACACGCAGGCCCGACACCGCCCGGTACCTCCTCGGCCCTTGGGGAGACCCTTGGCTGGCACTTCAGGGGTCTGTGTCCATCCCCAGGCCCAGTGGGAGTGTGTGAACGCCAAGTACAGGCAAAAGAAGCGCAATTACAAGAACTCCGGCGTGGTGATCCTGGCAGACCTGAAGGTGAGTGTGCCCTGCCCCCAGTCCCCAGGGGAGGGCACCTGAGCAGCCCCTCCTGTGGCTCTGGATGGATCCTTGAGGTCCCTATCCAAGAGGTCAGGAAAGCCTTGTTTGGGGGGACAGGGGGAGGAGGGAGGAGGGGGGAGCCGGTGGGGAGAGCAGGTGGAAGGAGGGAAGGAAGGCCTCTGGGGAGACCTCTAGAAAGGGGCAGGGCTGCGGCCAGGCCTGGTTCCCCGTGGGTGGGGTCCCCGGGCTCTGCCGACGCTACTGCCTGGAAGCTCCACAGGGTCCACTCCTTCCTGGACTACATCATGGGCGGCTGTCAGATCCACTGCACCGTGAGTCAGCCACCGCCCTGTGCCGTCTGCCTCGCGTACGCGGTCCCCACGCGGTCCCCAGTGCTCCCCACACGGTCCCCGCTCCGTCCCACGCGGTCCCCACGCGGTCCCCACACCTTTCCCGCTCCGTCCCACGCGGTCCCCACGCTGTCCCCAGTGATCCCCACACGGTCCCCGCTCTGTCCCACGCCGTCCCCACACCTTCCCCGCTCCGTCCCACGCGGTCCCCACACCTTCCCCGCTCCGTCCCACGCCGTCCCCACACCTTCCCCGCTCCGTCCCACGCCGTCCCCACACCTTCCCCGCTCCGTCCCACGCCGTCCCCACACCTTCCCCGCTCCGTCCCACGCCGTCCCCACACCTTCCCCGCTCCGTCCCACGCCGTCCCCACACCTTCCCCGCTCTGTCCCACGCGGTCCCCACACCTTCCCCGCTCTGTCCCACGCGGTCCCCAAGCCGTCCCCACGCTGTCCCTGTGCTGTCCCATGAGGCCACCAGCCTGGCCATGCCCCAGGGACCCTGGCCATCCTCTGAGGTGCAGCAGCGGGCACAGCAGCAGGCACAGCAGGCACAGCAGCAGGCACAGCAGCAGGCACAGCAGCAGGCACAGCAGCAGGCACAGCAGGCACAGCAGCAGGCACAGCAGGCACAGCAGCGGGCACAGCAGCGGGCACAGCAGCAGGCACAGCAGCAGGCACAGCAGCAGGCACAGCAGCAGGCACAGCAGCGGGCACAGCAGCGGGCACAGCAGCAGGCACAGCAGGCACAGCAGGCACAGCAGCAGGCACAGCAGCAGGCACAGCAGCGGGCACAGCAGCAGGCACAGCAGCAGGCACAGCAGCGGGCACAGCAGCGGGCACAGCAGCAGGCACAGCAGGCACAGCAGCAGGCACAGCAGCGGGCACAGCAGCAGGCACAGCAGCAGGCACAGCAGGCACAGCAGGCACAGCAGCAGGCACAGCAGCAGGCACAGCAGGCACAGCAGCGGGCACAGCAGCAGGCACAGCAGGCACAGCAGCGGGCACAGCAGCAGGCACAGCAGCAGGCACAGCAGCAGGCACAGCAGGCACAGCAGCAGGCACAGCAGCGGGCACAGCAGCGGGCACAGCAGCAGGCACAGCAGCGGGCACAGCAGCGGGCACAGCAGCAGGCACAGCAGCGGGCACAGCAGCGGGCACAGCAGCAGGCACAGCAGCAGGCACAGCAGCAGGCACAGCAGCAGGCACAGCAGCAGGCACAGCAGCAGGCACAGCAGGCACAGCAGCAGGCACAGCAGCAGGCACAGCAGCGGGCACAGCAGCGGGCACAGCAGCAGGCACAGCAGCAGGCACAGCAGCAGGCACAGCAGGCACAGCAGGCACAGCAGCAGGCACAGCAGGCACAGCAGCAGGCACAGCAGCAGGCACAGCAGCAGGCACAGCAGCGGGCACAGCAGCGGGCACAGCAGCAGGCACAGCAGGCACAGCAGCAGGCACAGCAGCAGGCACAGCAGCGGGCACAGCAGGCACAGCAGCAGGCACAGCAGCAGGCACAGCAGCAGGCACAGCAGGCACAGCAGCGGGCACAGCAGCAGGCACAGCAGCAGGCACAGCAGGCACAGCAGCAGGCACAGCAGCAGGCACAGCAGCGGGCACAGCAGCAGGCACAGCAGCAGGCACAGCAGCAGGCACAGCAGCAGGCACAGCAGCAGGCACAGCAGGCACAGCAGCAGGCACAGCAGCAGGCACAGCAGCGGGCACAGCAGGCACAGCAGCAGGCACAGCAGCAGGCACAGCAGCGGGCACAGCAGCAGGCACAGCAGCAGGCACAGCAGGCACAGCAGGCACAGCAGCAGGCACAGCAGCAGGCACAGCAGGCACAGCAGCAGGCACAGCAGCAGGCACAGCAGCAGGCACAGCAGCAGGCACAGCAGGCACAGCAGCAGGCACAGCAGGCACAGCAGCAGGCACAGCAGCAGGCACAGCAGCAGGCACAGCAGCGGGCACAGCAGGCACAGCAGGCACAGCAGCAGGCACAGCAGCAGGCACAGCAGCAGGCACAGCAGCAGGCACAGCAGCGGGCACAGCAGCAGGCACAGCAGCAGGCACAGCAGCAGGCACAGCAGCAGGCACAGCAGCAGGCACAGCAGGCACAGCAGCAGGCACAGCAGCAGGCACAGCAGCGGGCACAGCAGGCACAGCAGCAGGCACAGCAGCAGGCACAGCAGCAGGCACAGCAGGCACAGCAGCAGGCACAGCAGCAGGCACAGCAGCAGGCACAGCAGGCACAGCAGCGAGCACAGCAGCGGGCACAGCAGGCACAGCAGGCACAGCAGCAGGCACAGCAGGCACAGCAGCAGGCACAGCAGCAGGCACAGCAGCAGGCACAGCAGCAGGCACAGCAGGCACAGCAGCGAGCACAGCAGCGGGCACAGCAGGCACAGCAGGCACAGCAGCAGGCACAGCAGCGGGCACAGCAGCAGGCACAGCAGCAGGCACAGCAGGCACAGCAGCGGGCACAGCAGCGGGCACAGCAGGCACAGCAGGCACAGCAGCAGGCACAGCAGCGGGCACAGCAGCGGGCACAGCAGCAGGCACAGCAGCAGGCACAGCAGCAGGCACAGCAGGCACAGCAGCAGGCACAGCAGCAGGCACAGCAGCAGGCACAGCAGCAGGCACAGCAGCAGGCACAGCAGCAGGCACAGCAGCGGGCACAGCAGGCACAGCAGCAGGCACAGCAGCAGGCACAGCAGCAGGCACAGCAGGCACAGCAGGCACAGCAGGCACAGCAGCAGGCACAGCAGCAGGCACAGCAGCAGGCACAGCAGCAGGCACAGCAGCAGGCACAGCAGCAGGCACAGCAGGCACAGCAGGCACAGCAGCAGGCACAGCAGCAGGCACAGCAGCAGGCACAGCAGGCACAGCAGCAGGCACAGCAGCAGGCACAGCAGGCACAGCAGCAGGCACAGCAGCAGGCACAGCAGCAGGCACAGCAGGCACAGCAGGCACAGCAGGCACAGCAGCAGGCACAGCAGCAGGCACAGCAGCAGGCACAGCAGCAGGCACAGCAGCAGGCACAGCAGCAGGCACAGCAGCGGGCACAGCAGGCACAGCAGCAGGCACAGCAGCAGGCACAGCAGCAGGCACAGCAGGCACAGCAGGCACAGCAGGCACAGCAGCAGGCACAGCAGCAGGCACAGCAGCAGGCACAGCAGCAGGCACAGCAGCAGGCACAGCAGCAGGCACAGCAGCGGGCACAGCAGGCACAGCAGCAGGCACAGCAGCAGGCACAGCAGCAGGCACAGCAGGCACAGCAGGCACAGCAGGCACAGCAGGCACAGCAGCAGGCACAGCAGGCACAGCAGCAGGCACAGCAGCAGGCACAGCAGGCACAGCAGGCACAGCAGCAGGCACAGCAGGCACAGCAGGCACAGCAGCAGGCACAGCAGCAGGCACAGCAGCAGGCACAGCAGGCACAGCAGCGGGCACAGCAGCAGGCACAGCAGCAGGCACAGCAGGCACAGCAGCAGGCACAGCAGCAGGCACAGCAGGCACAGCAGGCACAGCAGCAGGCACAGCAGGCACAGCAGGCACAGCAGCAGGCACAGCAGCAGGCACAGCAGCAGGCACAGCAGGCACAGCAGCAGGCACAGCAGCAGGCACAGCAGCGGGCACAGCAGGCACAGCAGCAGGCACAGCAGCAGGCACAGCAGGCACAGCAGCAGGCACAGCAGGCACAGCAGCAGGCACAGCAGCGGGCACAGCAGCAGGCACAGCAGCAGGCACAGCAGGCACAGCAGCGGGCACAGCAGCAGGCACAGCAGCGGGCACAGCAGCAGGCACAGCAGCGGGCACAGCAGGCACAGCAGGCACAGCAGCGGGCACAGCAGCAGGCACAGCAGGCACAGCAGGCACAGCAGCAGGCACAGCAGGCACAGCAGCAGGCACAGCAGCAGGCACAGCAGCGGGCACAGCAGCAGGCACAGCAGCAGGCACAGCAGGCACAGCAGCGGGCACAGCAGCGGGCACAGCAGGCACAGCAGGCACAGCAGCAGGCACAGCAGCGGGCACAGCAGCGGGCACAGCAGCAGGCACAGCAGCAGGCACAGCAGCAGGCACAGCAGGCACAGCAGCAGGCACAGCAGCAGGCACAGCAGCAGGCACAGCAGCAGGCACAGCAGCAGGCACAGCAGCAGGCACAGCAGCAGGCACAGCAGGCACAGCAGCAGGCACAGCAGCAGGCACAGCAGCAGGCACAGCAGGCACAGCAGCAGGCACAGCAGCAGGCACAGCAGGCACAGCAGCAGGCACAGCAGCAGGCACAGCAGCAGGCACAGCAGGCACAGCAGGCACAGCAGGCACAGCAGCAGGCACAGCAGCAGGCACAGCAGCAGGCACAGCAGGCACAGCAGCAGGCACAGCAGCAGGCACAGCAGCAGGCACAGCAGGCACAGCAGCAGGCACAGCAGCAGGCACAGCAGCAGGCACAGCAGGCACAGCAGCAGGCACAGCAGCAGGCACAGCAGGCACAGCAGCAGGCACAGCAGCAGGCACAGCAGCAGGCACAGCAGGCACAGCAGGCACAGCAGGCACAGCAGCAGGCACAGCAGCAGGCACAGCAGCAGGCACAGCAGGCACAGCAGCAGGCACAGCAGCGGGCACAGCAGCAGGCACAGCAGCAGGCACAGCAGCGGGCACAGCAGCAGGCACAGCAGCAGGCACAGCAGCAGGCACAGCAGCAGGCACAGCAGCAGGCACAGCAGGCACAGCAGCAGGCACAGCAGCAGGCACAGCAGCAGGCACAGCAGGCACAGCAGCAGGCACAGCAGCAGGCACAGCAGGCACAGCAGCAGGCACAGCAGCAGGCACAGCAGCAGGCACAGCAGGCACAGCAGGCACAGCAGGCACAGCAGCAGGCACAGCAGCAGGCACAGCAGCAGGCACAGCAGCAGGCACAGCAGCAGGCACAGCAGCGGGCACAGCAGGCACAGCAGCAGGCACAGCAGCAGGCACAGCAGCAGGCACAGCAGGCACAGCAGGCACAGCAGGCACAGCAGCAGGCACAGCAGCAGGCACAGCAGCAGGCACAGCAGCAGGCACAGCAGCAGGCACAGCAGCAGGCACAGCAGGCACAGCAGCAGGCACAGCAGCAGGCACAGCAGGCACAGCAGGCACAGCAGCAGGCACAGCAGGCACAGCAGGCACAGCAGCAGGCACAGCAGCAGGCACAGCAGCAGGCACAGCAGGCACAGCAGCGGGCACAGCAGCAGGCACAGCAGCAGGCACAGCAGGCACAGCAGCAGGCACAGCAGCAGGCACAGCAGGCACAGCAGGCACAGCAGCAGGCACAGCAGGCACAGCAGGCACAGCAGCAGGCACAGCAGCAGGCACAGCAGCAGGCACAGCAGGCACAGCAGCAGGCACAGCAGCAGGCACAGCAGCGGGCACAGCAGGCACAGCAGCAGGCACAGCAGCAGGCACAGCAGGCACAGCAGCAGGCACAGCAGGCACAGCAGCAGGCACAGCAGCGGGCACAGCAGCAGGCACAGCAGCAGGCACAGCAGGCACAGCAGCGGGCACAGCAGCAGGCACAGCAGCGGGCACAGCAGCAGGCACAGCAGCGGGCACAGCAGGCACAGCAGGCACAGCAGCGGGCACAGCAGCAGGCACAGCAGGCACAGCAGGCACAGCAGCAGGCACAGCAGGCACAGCAGCAGGCACAGCAGCAGGCACAGCAGCGGGCACAGCAGCAGGCACAGCAGCAGGCACAGCAGGCACAGCAGCGGGCACAGCAGCGGGCACAGCAGGCACAGCAGGCACAGCAGCAGGCACAGCAGCGGGCACAGCAGCGGGCACAGCAGCAGGCACAGCAGCAGGCACAGCAGCAGGCACAGCAGGCACAGCAGCAGGCACAGCAGCAGGCACAGCAGCAGGCACAGCAGCAGGCACAGCAGCAGGCACAGCAGCAGGCACAGCAGCAGGCACAGCAGGCACAGCAGCAGGCACAGCAGCAGGCACAGCAGGCACAGCAGCAGGCACAGCAGGCACAGCAGCAGGCACAGCAGCGGGCACAGCAGGCACAGCAGCAGGCACAGCAGGCACAGCAGCAGGCACAGCAGCGGGCACAGCAGGCACAGCAGCGGGCACAGCAGGCACAGCAGGCACAGCAGCAGGCACAGCAGCAGGCACAGCAGGCACAGCAGGCACAGCAGCAGGCACAGCAGGCACAGCAGCAGGCACAGCAGCAGGCACAGCAGCGGGCACAGCAGCAGGCACAGCAGCAGGCACAGCAGGCACAGCAGCGGGCACAGCAGCGGGCACAGCAGGCACAGCAGGCACAGCAGCAGGCACAGCAGCGGGCACAGCAGCGGGCACAGCAGCAGGCACAGCAGCAGGCACAGCAGCAGGCACAGCAGGCACAGCAGCAGGCACAGCAGGCACAGCAGCGGGCACAGCAGCAGGCACAGCAGCAGGCACAGCAGCAGGCACAGCAGCGGGCACAGCAGCAGGCACAGCAGCAGGCACAGCAGGCACAGCAGCAGGCACAGCAGGCACAGCAGCAGGCACAGCAGGCACAGCAGCAGGCACAGCAGCAGGCACAGCAGCAGGCACAGCAGGCACAGCAGCAGGCACAGCAGGCACAGCAGCAGGCACAGCAGCGGGCACAGCAGGCACAGCAGCAGGCACAGCAGGCACAGCAGCAGGCACAGCAGCGGGCACAGCAGGCACAGCAGCGGGCACAGCAGGCACAGCAGGCACAGCAGCAGGCACAGCAGCAGGCACAGCAGGCACAGCAGCAGGCACAGCAGCAGGCACAGCAGGCACAGCAGCAGGCACAGCAGCAGGCACAGCAGCAGGCACAGCAGGCACAGCAGCAGGCACAGCAGGCACAGCAGCGGGCACAGCAGCAGGCACAGCAGCGGGCACAGCAGCAGGCACAGCAGCAGGCACAGCAGGCACAGCAGCAGGCACAGCAGGCACAGCAGCAGGCACAGCAGCGGGCACAGCAGGCACAGCAGCGGGCACAGCAGGCACAGCAGGCACAGCAGCAGGCACAGCAGCAGGCACAGCAGGCACAGCAGCAGGCACAGCAGCAGGCACAGCAGGCACAGCAGCAGGCACAGCAGCAGGCACAGCAGCAGGCACAGCAGGCACAGCAGCAGGCACAGCAGGCACAGCAGCGGGCACAGCAGCAGGCACAGCAGCGGGCACAGCAGCAGGCACAGCAGCGGGCACAGCAGGCACAGCAGGCACAGCAGGCACAGCAGCAGGCACAGCAGGCACAGCAGGCACAGCAGGCACAGCAGCAGGCACAGCAGCAGGCACAGCAGGCACAGCAGCAGGCACAGCAGGCACAGCAGCGGGCACAGCAGGCACAGCAGGCACAGCAGCAGGCACAGCAGCAGGCACAGCAGGCACAGCAGCAGGCACAGCAGGCACAGCAGCAGGCACAGCAGGCACAGCAGCAGGCACAGCAGCGGGCACAGCAGCGGGCACAGCAGCAGGCACAGCAGCAGGCACAGCAGGCACAGCAGCAGGCACAGCAGCAGGCACAGCAGCAGGCACAGCAGCAGGCACAGCAGCGGGCACAGCAGCAGGCACAGCAGCAGGCACAGCAGCAGGCACAGCAGCAGGCACAGCAGCGGGCACAGCAGGCACAGCAGCAGGCACAGCAGGCACAGCAGCGGGCACAGCAGCAGGCACAGCAGCGGGCACAGCAGCAGGCACAGCAGGCACAGCAGCGGGCACAGCAGCAGGCACAGCAGCAGGCACAGCAGGCACAGCAGCAGGCACAGCAGCAGGCACAGCAGCAGGCACAGCAGCGGGCACAGCAGGCACAGCAGCAGGCACAGCAGCAGGCACAGCAGGCACAGCAGCAGGCACAGCAGCAGGCACAGCAGCGGGCACAGCAGGCACAGCAGCGGGCACAGCAGGCACAGCAGGCACAGCAGCAGGCACAGCAGCAGGCACAGCAGGCACAGCAGCAGGCACAGCAGCAGGCACAGCAGGCACAGCAGCAGGCACAGCAGCAGGCACAGCAGCAGGCACAGCAGCAGGCACAGCAGGCACAGCAGCAGGCACAGCAGGCACAGCAGCGGGCACAGCAGCAGGCACAGCAGCGGGCACAGCAGCAGGCACAGCAGGCACAGCAGCAGGCACAGCAGCAGGCACAGCAGCGGGCACAGCAGGCACAGCAGCAGGCACAGCAGCAGGCACAGCAGCGGGCACAGCAGGCACAGCAGCAGGCACAGCAGCAGGCACAGCAGCGGGCACAGCAGGCACAGCAGCAGGCACAGCAGCAGGCACAGCAGGCACAGCAGCAGGCACAGCAGCAGGCACAGCAGCAGGCACAGCAGCAGGCACAGCAGGCACAGCAGCAGGCACAGCAGCGGGCACAGCAGCAGGCACAGCAGGCACAGCAGCAGGCACAGCAGCGGGCACAGCAGCAGGCACAGCAGCAGGCACAGCAGCAGGCACAGCAGCAGGCACAGCAGCAGGCACAGCAGCAGGCACAGCAGGCACAGCAGCAGGCACAGCAGGCACAGCAGCGGGCACAGCAGGCACAGCAGCAGGCACAGCAGCAGGCACAGCAGCAGGCACAGCAGCAGGCACAGCAGGCACAGCAGCAGGCACAGCAGCAGGCACAGCAGCGGGCACAGCAGCAGGCACAGCAGCGGGCACAGCAGCGGGCACAGCAGGCACAGCAGCAGGCACAGCAGGCACAGCAGCAGGCACAGCAGCAGGCACAGCAGGCACAGCAGCAGGCACAGCAGCAGGCACAGCAGCAGGCACAGCAGCGGGCACAGCAGGCACAGCAGCAGGCACAGCAGGCACAGCAGCGGGCACAGCAGCGGGCACAGCAGCAGGCACAGCAGCAGGCACAGCAGGCACAGCAGGCACAGCAGCAGGCACAGCAGCAGGCACAGCAGCAGGCACAGCAGCAGGCACAGCAGCAGGCACAGCAGCGGGCACAGCAGCAGGCACAGCAGCAGGCACAGCAGGCACAGCAGGCACAGCAGCAGGCACAGCAGCGGGCACAGCAGCGGGCACAGCAGGCACAGCAGCAGGCACAGCAGCAGGCACAGCAGCAGGCACAGCAGGCACAGCAGCGGGCACAGCAGCAGGCACAGCAGCGGGCACAGCAGCAGGCACAGCAGCAGGCACAGCAGCAGGCACAGCAGGCACAGCAGCGGGCACAGCAGCAGGCACAGCAGCAGGCACAGCAGCGGGCACAGCAGCGGGCACAGCAGCAGGCACAGCAGCGGGCACAGCAGCGGGCACAGCAGCGGGCACAGCAGCAGGCACAGCAGCGGGCACAGCAGCGGGCACAGCAGCGGGCACAGCAGGCACAGCAGCAGGCACAGCAGGCACAGCAGCGGGCACAGCAGCAGGCACAGCAGCGGGCACAGCAGCGGGCACAGCAGCAGGCACAGCAGCAGGCACAGCAGCGGGCACAGCAGCAGGCACAGCAGCAGGCACAGCAGCAGGCACAGCAGCGGGCACAGCAGCGGGCACAGCAGGCACAGCAGCAGGCACAGCAGCAGGCACAGCAGCAGGCACAGCAGCGGGCACAGCAGCGGGCACAGCAGGCACAGCAGGCACAGCAGGCACAGCAGCAGGCACAGCAGCAGGCACAGCAGCAGGCACAGCAGCGGGCACAGCAGCAGGCACAGCAGCAGGCACAGCAGCAGGCACAGCAGCAGGCACAGCAGCGGGCACAGCAGCAGGCACAGCAGGCACAGCAGGCACAGCAGCAGGCACAGCAGCGGGCACAGCAGGCACAGCAGCAGGCACAGCAGCGGGCACAGCAGGCACAGCAGCAGGCACAGCAGCAGGCACAGCAGCGGGCACAGCAGCAGGCACAGCAGCAGGCACAGCAGGCACAGCAGGCACAGCAGCAGGCACAGCAGCAGGCACAGCAGCAGGCACAGCAGCGGGCACAGCAGCAGGCACAGCAGCAGGCACAGCAGGCACAGCAGGCACAGCAGCAGGCACAGCAGCAGGCACAGCAGCGGGCACAGCAGGCACAGCAGCAGGCACAGCAGCGGGCACAGCAGCGGGCACAGCAGCAGGCACAGCAGCAGGCACAGCAGCAGGCACAGCAGCGGGCACAGCAGCGGGCACAGCAGCAGGCACAGCAGCGGGCACAGCAGCGGGCACAGCAGCGGGCACAGCAGGCACAGCAGGCACAGCAGCGGGCACAGCAGCAGGCACAGCAGCGGGCACAGCAGCGGGCACAGCAGCAGGCACAGCAGCAGGCACAGCAGCGGGCACAGCAGCGGGCACAGCAGGCACAGCAGCGGGCACAGCAGCAGGCACAGCAGGCACAGCAGCAGGCACAGCAGCGGGCACAGCAGCAGGCACAGCAGGCACAGCAGCAGGCACAGCAGGCACAGCAGCAGGCACAGCAGGCACAGCAGCAGGCACAGCAGGCACAGCAGCAGGCACAGCAGCAGGCACAGCAGCAGGCACAGCAGGCACAGCAGCAGGCACAGCAGCAGGCACAGCAGGCACAGCAGCAGGCACAGCAGCAGGCACAGCAGCAGGCACAGCAGGCACAGCAGCGGGCACAGCAGCAGGCACAGCAGCGGGCACAGCAGCAGGCACAGCAGGCACAGCAGCAGGCACAGCAGCGGGCACAGCAGCGGGCACAGCAGGCACAGCAGCAGGCACAGCAGCGGGCACAGCAGGCACAGCAGGCACAGCAGCAGGCACAGCAGCAGGCACAGCAGCAGGCACAGCAGCAGGCACAGCAGCAGGCACAGCAGGCACAGCAGGCACAGCAGCGGGCACAGCAGGCACAGCAGCAGGCACAGCAGCAGGCACAGCAGCAGGCACAGCAGGCACAGCAGGCACAGCAGCGGGCACAGCAGCAGGCACAGCAGCAGGCACAGCAGCAGGCACAGCAGCAGGCACAGCAGCAGGCACAGCAGCAGGCACAGCAGCAGGCACAGCAGGCACAGCAGCAGGCACAGCAGCAGGCACAGCAGCGGGCACAGCAGCAGGCACAGCAGGCACAGCAGCAGGCACAGCAGGCACAGCAGCAGGCACAGCAGCAGGCACAGCAGCGGGCACAGCAGCAGGCACAGCAGCAGGCACAGCAGCAGGCACAGCAGCGGGCACAGCAGCAGGCACAGCAGCAGGCACAGCAGCAGGCACAGCAGCAGGCACAGCAGCAGGCACAGCAGCAGGCACAGCAGGCACAGCAGGCACAGCAGCGGGCACAGCAGCAGGCACAGCAGCGGGCACAGCAGGCACAGCAGCGGGCACAGCAGGCACAGCAGCAGGCACAGCAGCGGGCACAGCAGCAGGCACAGCAGGCACAGCAGCAGGCACAGCAGGCACAGCAGCAGGCACAGCAGCAGGCACAGCAGCAGGCACAGCAGCAGGCACAGCAGGCACAGCAGCGGGCACAGCAGCAGGCACAGCAGCAGGCACAGCAGCAGGCACAGCAGCAGGCACAGCAGCAGGCACAGCAGCAGGCACAGCAGGCACAGCAGGCACAGCAGCGGGCACAGCAGCAGGCACAGCAGCGGGCACAGCAGGCACAGCAGCGGGCACAGCAGGCACAGCAGCAGGCACAGCAGCGGGCACAGCAGCAGGCACAGCAGGCACAGCAGCAGGCACAGCAGGCACAGCAGCAGGCACAGCAGGCACAGCAGCAGGCACAGCAGGCACAGCAGCAGGCACAGCAGCAGGCACAGCAGCAGGCACAGCAGGCACAGCAGCAGGCACAGCAGCAGGCACAGCAGGCACAGCAGCAGGCACAGCAGCAGGCACAGCAGCAGGCACAGCAGGCACAGCAGCGGGCACAGCAGCAGGCACAGCAGCGGGCACAGCAGCAGGCACAGCAGGCACAGCAGCAGGCACAGCAGCGGGCACAGCAGCGGGCACAGCAGGCACAGCAGCAGGCACAGCAGCGGGCACAGCAGGCACAGCAGGCACAGCAGCAGGCACAGCAGCAGGCACAGCAGCAGGCACAGCAGCAGGCACAGCAGCAGGCACAGCAGGCACAGCAGGCACAGCAGCGGGCACAGCAGGCACAGCAGCAGGCACAGCAGCAGGCACAGCAGCAGGCACAGCAGGCACAGCAGGCACAGCAGCGGGCACAGCAGCAGGCACAGCAGCAGGCACAGCAGCAGGCACAGCAGCAGGCACAGCAGCAGGCACAGCAGCAGGCACAGCAGGCACAGCAGCAGGCACAGCAGCAGGCACAGCAGCGGGCACAGCAGCAGGCACAGCAGGCACAGCAGCAGGCACAGCAGGCACAGCAGCAGGCACAGCAGCAGGCACAGCAGCGGGCACAGCAGCAGGCACAGCAGCAGGCACAGCAGCAGGCACAGCAGCGGGCACAGCAGCAGGCACAGCAGCAGGCACAGCAGCAGGCACAGCAGCAGGCACAGCAGCAGGCACAGCAGCAGGCACAGCAGGCACAGCAGGCACAGCAGCGGGCACAGCAGCAGGCACAGCAGCGGGCACAGCAGGCACAGCAGCGGGCACAGCAGGCACAGCAGCAGGCACAGCAGGCACAGCAGGCACAGCAGCGGGCACAGCAGCAGGCACAGCAGCAGGCACAGCAGCAGGCACAGCAGCAGGCACAGCAGCAGGCACAGCAGGCACAGCAGCAGGCACAGCAGGCACAGCAGGCACAGCAGCGGGCACAGCAGCAGGCACAGCAGCAGGCACAGCAGCAGGCACAGCAGCGGGCACAGCAGCAGGCACAGCAGCGGGCACAGCAGGCACAGCAGCAGGCACAGCAGCAGGCACAGCAGCAGGCACAGCAGCGGGCACAGCAGCAGGCACAGCAGCAGGCACAGCAGCAGGCACAGCAGCAGGCACAGCAGCAGGCACAGCAGCGGGCACAGCAGCGGGCACAGCAGCGGGCACAGCAGCGGGCACAGCAGCAGGCACAGCAGCGGGCACAGCAGCGGGCACAGCAGCGGAGGTGCTCCACGCTTGTCCTGGAGTCTTCCACACTGTGCAGACCTGGCACAGGACTTGGGTTCATGACTTCCCGGCCACCCTCTGTGGTGGCAGCAGGGCTGATCTACAAAATCCTAGTGACAGGAAAGGCCTGAAGAGAACGCAGCAGTAAGCATTTGGCTGCCAGGGACACACGGGCCACGGCTAGGCAGCCAGCCCGTGTAGCCTCAGGCAGCCACAGCCTGGCTGGCCCGAGGGCAGGGAGCAGGTAGGGGACACGAGGGCTGTGCTGGGCCAGCAGAGGACACAGAGGATGGGGTGGAGGGAGCCTGGGCGTCCACAGTGTGCTGGGGAGCCCCCCACGCCCAAGGAGGGGCAGCCCGGCCGGCTGGGGCCGGGGGGCTGAGTCCCAGGCTCTCTCCTGCCAAGTGGGGAGGGGTGCAGGTGTCCAGCGCCCCGGACCTTGCAGGTGGCTATTGATTTCACGGCCTCCAACGGCGACCCGCGGAACAGCTGCTCCCTGCACCACATCAACCCCTACCAGCCCAACGAGTACCTGCAGGCACTGGTGGCCGTGGGCGAGGTCTGCCAGGACTACGACAGGTGGGTCGGCCCTAGCTGGAGGTGGGCGTGTCCCCAGTCCCAGGTCCCGCCCTCAACTGGAGGTGGGCGTGTCCCGTCCCCAGTCCCAGGTCCTGCCCTAGCTGGAGGTGGGCGTGTCCCCTGCCCCAGGTCCCGCCCTCAGCTGGAGGTGGGCGTGTCCCCTGCCCCAGGGCCTGCCCTAGCTGGAGGTGGGCATGTCCCCTGCCCCAGGTCCCGCCCTCAGCTGGAGGTGGGCGTGTCCCCTGCCCCAGGTCCCGCCCTCAGCTGAAGGTGGGCGTGTCCCATGCCCCAGGTCCCGCCCTCAGCTGGAGGTGGGCGTGTCCCCAGTCCCAGGTCCTGCCCTAGCTGGAGGTGGGCGTTTCCCCAGTCCCAGGTCCCGCCCTCAACTGGAGGTGGGCGTGTCCCCTGCCCCAGGGCCTGCCCTAGCTGGAGGTGGGCATGTCCCCTGTCCCAGGTCCTGCCCTAGCTGGAGGTGGGCGTGTCCCATGCCCCAGGTCCCGCCCTCAGCTGGAGGTGGGCGTGTCCCCAGTCCCAGGTTCTGCCCTAGCTGGAGGTGGGCGTGTCCCCAGTCCCAGGTCCCGCCCTCAACTGGAGGTGGGCGTGTCCCCAGTCCCAGGTCCTGCCCTAGCTGGAGGTGGGCGTGTCCCCAGTCCCAGGTCCTGCCCTAGCTGGAGGTGGGCGTTTCCCCAGTCCCAGGTCCTGCCCTCAGCTGGAGGTGGGCGTGTCCCCAGTCCCAGGTCCTGCCCTAGCTGGAGGTGGGCGTGTCCCCTGCCCCAGGTCCCGCCCTCAGCTGGAGGTGGGCGTGTCCCCAGTCCCAGGTCCCGCCCTCAACTGGAGGTGGGCGTGTCCCCAGTCCCAGGTCCTGCCCTAGCTGGAGGTGGGCGTGTCCCCAGTCCCAGGTCCTGCCCTAGCTGGAGGTGGGCGTGTCCCCTGCCCCAGGTCCTGCCTGAGGCCTCCAGGTGGGCTCCAGGTCTGGTGAGGCCCACCAGGTGGCCTTTAACTGCCATTTATCAGAAGTGCCTGATCAAGCTCCAGCCAGGAGCGGAGGGACAGGCTTCCACCACCCTTGTGAGGCCTGGGTTAGGACGAATGTGTCCAAGTGTGGTCAGTGCTACCTGTTAGTGTGGACGAGGGGTCTGGGGTGGGTGAGCCTGTCCAGTGTTCCCACGCAGCCCGCTTGACAGACCAGCACACGGAGACCACAGAGGTCAGGGTGCCCAGCGAGGGAGGGCCACACACCAGTCCACACAGGCCCAGCTCTGCACCAGCTCCAGCCCCCTTCCTGCCTCGATTTCCCCTGTGTGACACGGCTGTGATCCCCAGGCCTGGGCCAGCAGGCCAGGGCCCGCCTCCCACTGCAGGGGAGCCGGGTGACCGGCACTGCCTGCCTCTCTTTCAGCGACAAGAGGTTTTCTGCTCTGGGGTTTGGAGCCCGAATCCCTCCGACGTATGAGGTAGGGGCACGGAGCTGGGGCCCACACCCTCCCCAGTCTGCCCCTGTGCGCCCCACGGGGCAGAGGGCACCCTGGGTCCAGAACACCCGGTAGCCGCCATTCACAGTGGGATGGGGTGGGGGTCAGGGTGAACGGACCCAGCCTCCCTTTGAGCCCCTCGGACTAAGGATCCAGTGGTAGAGCTGGAGATGAGCCTTGTGTTAGGAAGATGCCAGTGAGGGTTCAGTAGAGGTTCTGAGTGATGAAAGCATGGCCCAGGTTAGTCTGTCTGTCTGTCTCCCCACCCCCCCATTGGGCTTTCCTCCCACAAAGGGGGGGCTCTTCCAGTAGCTGGGGTGAAGGGGATGAGGGAGTGCAGCTGACCGGCGGTCGCTCCTGTCCCTCAGGTGTCCCATGACTTCGCCATCAACTTCAACCCCGAGGATGACGAGTGTGAAGGTGGGAGCTGAGATGGCGCTGGGGGGCTGGGCGGGCCGGGGGGGCCGGGGGGACGGGCAGGGGGGGGCTCATCACTCCCTGCTGCCCACGGGGGCCTGTGCGGGCCGGGCTCATCACTCCCTGCTGCCCACAGGGGCCTGTGTGGGCCAGGGGGGGGCTGGGGGGGCTCATCACTCCCTGCTGCCCACGGGGGCCGGGGGGGCTCATCACTCCCTGCTGCCCACGGGGGCCAGGCGGGCCGGGGGGGCTCATCACTCCCTGCTGCCCACGGGGGCCTGCGCGGGCCGGGGGGGCTCATCACTCCCTGCTGCCCACGGGGGCCAGGCGGGCTGGGCCGGGGGTGCTCATCACTCCCTGCTGCCCACGGGGGCCAGGCGGGCCGGGCCGGGGGGGCTCATCACTCCCTGCTGCCCACGGGGGCCTGCGCGGGCCGGGCCGGGGGGGCTCATCACTCCCTGCTGCCCACGGGGGCCAGGCGGGCCGGGGGGGGCTCATCACTCCCTGCTGCCCACGGGGGCCTGCGCGGGCCGGGGGGGGCTCATCACTCCCTGCTGCCCACGGGGGCCAGGCGGGCCGGGGGGGCTCATCACTCCCTGCTGCCCACGGGGGCCAGGCGGGCCGGGCCGGGGGGGGGCTCATCACTCCCTGCTGCCCACGGGGGCCTGCGCGGGCCGGGGGGGCTCATCACTCCCTGTTGCCCACAGGAATCCAGGGGGTGGTAGAGGCCTACCAGAACTGCCTGCCCAAGGTCCAGCTCTACGGCCCCACCAACGTGGCCCCCATCATCACCAAGGTGGCCCGCATGGCCGCCACTGAGGAGCACACCGGGGAGGCCTCCGTAGGTGCCTGGGCAGCAGCTGGCGTGGGTGGGCGGCGTGTGCAATCCAGGCTTGACAGGAGAGGGGGCCTCTGGGGCAAAGGCGCTGGGGCAGGATGAGCGTGGGGGAGGGGCTGCCTGCAGGAGCGTGGGGGGGGGGCTGGAGGGGGGGCTGCCTGCAGGAGCGTGGGGGGGGCTGGAGGGGGGGGGGCTGCCTACAGGAGCGTGGGGGGGAGGTTGGAGGGGGGGGCTGCCTGCAGGAGCGTGGGGGGGGGCTGGAGGGGAGAGGCTGCCTGCAGGAGCGTGGGGGGGGGCTGGAGGGGGGGCTGCCTGCAGGAGCGTGGGGGGGGGCTGGAGGGGGGGGCTGCCTGCAGGAGCATGGGGGGGGGCTGGAGGGGGGGCTGCCTGCAGGAGCGTGGGGGGGGCTGGAGGGGGGGGCTGCCTGCAGGAGCGTGGGGGGGGGGCTGGAGGGGGGCTGCCTGCAGGAGCGTGGGGGGGGCTGGAGGGGGGGGGCTGCCTGCAGAGAGGACCTGTGACCTGTGGCTGCCCTCAGAGCCCAGTGGGGGGACAGGAGATGAGTTTCTGGTTCTGGCTGGATAGGGCTTTGCCTCAGTCTCCTGCGCCCCCAGGGTCACGACCCCCGCAGGTGCCGCCCGGGCCTGCCAACTCCGCAGGCCGCGTTCTGCTGTGTCTGGGTCTTCCCTTGGCCCCGACAGGCCGCAGGGCTGCGTTCCCTGTGCGTGGCTCTGTGTGAGCTGCGGGGCACCGCTGGCCTGTTGCTTTCTTTTCACTTCATTTTGACAAGGAAAACCAGTTTTACAAGAGTGAACAGAGTAGCCCAGTGTCCTGGCCCGCCCTTCCCCTGGTCCTCTGGCTCCCCTCCTGCCCCCGTGTGCCCTGTCTTTCTCTGGGCCTCCTATTGCTTCCTGTGGCTGAGAGTCCTGTCGCTCTAGTAGCAGGTGGGTAGTGGCTGGTACCTCCTGAGCTGGGGTCCATGATTTCCCATCCCCAAGCCCACCAGGACGGCATCTCCCCATGTGGGCTGTTCCTGACCTGATTGTTCAGACTCTGCCATCTGAGGTCCCACTGCCCAGTTGCTCAGCAGCCTGGGCTGGGGGCACAGGGAACCCCCAAAGCCCAGCAGGGCGCAGGAACGACCCTTCCCAGGGCCAGGCTCCCAGCTCCCTCCACACTTCAGGAGTGAGGAGCCCGCGGGCACTTGCCCTCTCCCCTGGCCTGGAGGGTGGCAGAGCGGTCAACTTGTCCTGTGCACAGGGCATCCTTCTTTTCTTCCTTTTGTGCCAGTCTTGGGACTTGAACTCAGGGCCTGAGCGCTGTCCCTGAGCTTTTTTACTCAAGATTAATGCGCTATCACTGTAGCCACAGCTCCGCCTTTGGCTTTTGGATAGTTAATTGGAGACGAGTCTCACAGACTTAACTGCCTTGGCCTCATATCTTGGCCTCCTGAGTAAAGGATTACAGGTGTGAGCCACCAATGCCCTACTTGTTTTGTTTTCTTTCATTCCTGGGAATGGAAGCCAAGGTGTTGTACATGCTGAACAAGTGTTCTAGCTACCATTGAGCTACACTCCCAACCCAGAAATTTAATAGATACAACACTCGTGTCAATATGAGAGCGTATTCCCATTTCTCATTGCCAATTCTTCACAGCAGGGTTTTTCTGGCAGGGGACCCGTCTGAAACCCAGGCTGTGTTCCATTGCCACGTTCCTGAATTATTTTGAAGCAAGTCTTAGTCATATGATTTCCTCTGTAAATATCATCTGGACCTCTAAAAAAGATGGACACCCTAACTTACCTACCATATCACCAGACCTGACACCCAGCTGCAATTCCTAGCATTGAGCCGCTCTTCGGTGGTGCCATCTCCCTGTTAGTGTGGGGTGAGGATGGGACTGGGCAGTGGCCTGTGACCCCAAGACTCCTTTGGATGCACGAAGCGTGCCCTCTGCCAGGCCAGCAGGGGCAACAGGCCAGGTGTCCAGACTAGTGAGCACGAGGCTGAGGCCAGCTGGACCTCGTTTAGGAGTCCAGAGCTGGTGAGCATGAGGCTGAGGCCAGCTGGACCTAGTTTAGGGTAAATGGGTTCGGGTCCTGCTTTAGCTGCCTCAGGGTGTAAGGTGGGCCCCTAGAGTCAGGGCATGGGACAGGAAGACAGGTGGGGCTTTGAGCCATGTGCACTGTAGAGAATGACTCACTACCAATGAGCAGAGTCTGGACACCGCGGAGCTGCCCGCAGCGGGGGCCACACAGGCTGTGGCCGGTGTGAGGGGCAGGTGGCCGCCAAAGCCCCGGTTCTGTCCCTGTGCCCCAGCAATACTACATCCTGCTGATCCTGACGGACGGCGTGGTGACCGACATGTCTGACACGCGGGAGGCCATTGTGCGGGCCTCGCACCTGCCCATGTCCATCATCATCGTGGGGGTGGGCAACGCCGACTTCACCGACATGCAGGTCCTGGATGGGGATGACGGCGTGCTGCGCTCACCCCGGGGCGAGCCCGCGCTCCGGGACATCGTGCAGTTTGTGCCGTTCCGCGAGCTGAAGAACGTGAGTGCTGGGAGGGCCTGGGGCCTGCCCGCACCCCCTGCCCGCCGGGCTCCCCCCCACCGGGGTGAGGGGCCGGGTGTGGACCGCTCAGACCCCAGCTTGTCTCCACCTCCAGGCCTCCCCAGCGGCTCTGGCCAAGTGCGTGCTGGCGGAGGTGCCCAAGCAGGTGGTGGAGTACTACAGCCACAAGCAGCTGCCGCCTCGAAGCCTCGGTGCCCACGCGGGAGACGCCAGCCCCGGTCCCGCCTCCTGAGGAGCCTCGGCCAGACGTCTCCAGCCCAGCACCCTTGGAAGCTCTTCACTACCCGCCAGCCCAGGCCCCACTCCTCCCGCCCTGGCCCTGCAGGACCTGAGACCCCGCACTGGGCCCCAGGCGTCAGACCTAGGCCGGTATGGAAAGAGGGCCACCGAGAGGCCAGGAGGGGCTGGAGCCTGGTCCACGGGGGGCCTCCTCTCAAAGGGGAGGGTGGGAGGAGCTCCCCGGTTTGGCCCTGCGGCCCCCACTCCACCGCCTCGGCTGGCGCCACCCACCTCCCCACCCACCCACCCTCCGTGTCTGTGATCTGAAAACCCCTGGAGACGGTGGCCGGCCCCTGGGCCAGTAAAGCATCCTGCACCTGCCACAGCCTGTGCGTTTGTCTGGGCACGCCGGCCGGCCACGCGGACCGGGCGGGGCGGGGCTGGTCAGGTGCGTGGGGCGTGAGTGGCTCCGGTCTGCACTCAGACACTTAATGAGGACCCAGTGTGCCTCGGTCAGGTGCCATTGGCCAGGCTCCGGGCAGCGTCCACGTGCTCAGCCCCTCAGCCCAGTGGGGTGGGTTTCTAATTGAGATTTCCTCTCAATTATCTTCTCTGAGAAAAACAAATTGTCCTGACCCTGAATCGGGCCCACCCACCCATCCATCCGTCTGCTGGGGCTATTTTTAGCTCCTGATTCATCTCCTGTTAAGCCCGGATAATAGGCATCACCATGGTAACCTGGCTACGGTGGTGGTCTCCTCAGGGACAGAGAGGACACACCAGAGACGCACATTCTCCGTGAGCATTTGCTCCAGTTCTGGCCCAGCCGGGTCCCAGAGCTCGAGGGTACCGGGGAGTCTGGGGTTCCCGCTGGGTGAGGCCGAGGGCAGGTCCCAGCAGTCAGCAAGTGGGACTGGAAGAGGAGCACAGAGGCCCTGGGCAGCCTCTGACTGCAGGGCAGGGCCCATCTGGGGTCCTGGGGGAGGGAGGTACCTTCCAGGAGCTGTGGCTTTCAGGGCTGCAGCCATGCCGAGACCGCTGTGAGGAGCTTGCTTATTCCCTGAAGGTCCCAGCCCAGGTGGATGGCGAAGACCCCATCTCATAGACAAGAAAAGGCTTTGCCAAAGGTGTGGTAGTACACACTTACCCCAGCTGGAAGTGGAGGCAGAGTTCAAGGCCAGCCCAGGCAAAATTAACGAGACCCTATCTCAAAAATAAAAATACAAAACAGGGTTGGATTACAGGTTTGTGCCTAGAATCCTAGATTCTCAGGCTGAGATCTGAGGATTGTGGTTTGAAGCCAGCCCTGGTAGGAAAGCCTATGAGATTCATCTGTAACCACTAGAAAACCAGAAGTGGTGCTGTGGCTCAACGTGGTAGAACACTCGCATTGAGTGAAAAAGCTCAGAGTGTTGGGAAAGTGGAGGAGAGAGGAAGGAGAGGCTGGACGCCATCTCCACAGGTGAGGGCTGTTGGTTGAGACAGAGCAGCAGGGGCAGCTTCCCGCAGGCTTGGGTGCGAGGTGGGACAGGAGCTGGGCTTTGTGAGGTCTGAGCGGGGAGGCAGAGGTGAATGAAGCTGGGGGGGGCTTTTCTGTTAGGCCCACAATGGGATGTTACAGCGGCTTGGGGGGGCTGCCTGCCTGTGTCTGCACCGACACCCATCCTTGGAGGCAAGCCTGATCTCTGTATGCGCCTGAGAAGACAGGGTAGGAGTCAGTCCTTCAGAGAACCCAGGCCCGGAGTTCAAGCCCCACACCAACAAAAACAAATGTTTCTTTTTGTTGTTGGTGGTGGTCATGGGGCTTGAACTCCGGGCCTGGGTGCTGCCCCTCAGCTCTTCAGCTCAAGGCAAGCGCCACTTCCGTTTTTCTGATGGTTAATTGGAAATAAGAGTCTCACGGACTTTCCTGCCCAGGCTGGCTTTTATCCGTGATCCTAGATCTCAGCCTCCTGAGTAGCTAGGACGACAGGCGTGGGCCGCCGGCATGTGGCCTGTTACTCTTTTTTTAAAAAATGTGTTGTGGTAAAGTTGGCGTATGGAGGGTTAGACTGCTGTAAGTCCAGGAATGAGTACATTTCTGTTTGGACAATGTCCCCGTTCCCTTGCTCGCTCCCAGCTTTTCCTTCCTACAAGTGGTGTAGTTCATTTCCAACATAGTGTCCAGTGGGTTCCACAGCTGCATTTGTTCACCCTTTGTCCCTGTGAGACTCTTATCTCCAGTTCACCACCAAAGAAAGCCAGAAGTGGCACTGTGGATGGAGTGGTTGAGTACCAGCCTTGAGCACAAAAGCTCAGGGACAGTGCCTAGGCTCTGAGTTCAAGCCCCAGGACTGGTGTGCATGAGCATGTGCACGTGTGCACACGCATGTGCGTGCACACACACACATCAATGGAGGCTCAGGTGAGGGGCGATTTGCCTGGGTCACAGCTGGCGGCGGCAGGACTCGCACCACTTCCCAGTTCCTATTCTGGGGCTTTTATTGCACCAAGCGGCTTGTCGTCCCTGTGGGGTTCAGAGGGTCCCAGGGGTGCAGTCCAGACCGGGCAGGGGGTCCCAGGGGGGCACAGTCCAGACCTGGCAGGGGGTCCCGGGGGGCACAATCCATACTGGGCAGGGGGTCCCAGGGGGCGCAGTCCAGACCGGGCAGGGGGTCCCAGGGGCAGTCCAGACCGGGCAGAGGGCCCTGGGTCTCAGTCCAGACCCGGCAGAGGGCCCCGTGTCTCAGTCCAGACCCGGCAGAGGGCCCCGTGTCTCAGTCCAGACCGGGCAGGGGGTCCCAGGGGGCACAGTCCAGACCGGGCAGGGGGTCCCGGGTCTCAGTCCAGACCGGGCAGGGGGCCCCGGGTCTCAGTCCAGACCCGGCAGAGGGCCCCGTGTCTCAGTCCAGACCGGGCAAGGGGTCCCAGGGGGCGCAGTCCAGACTGGGCAGGGGGTCCCAGGGGGCACAATCCATACTGGGCAGGGGGTCCCAGGGGGCACAATCCATACTGGGCAGGGGGTCCAGGGGGTGCAGTCCATACTGGGCAGGGGGTCCCAGGGGGCGCAGTCCAGACCGGGCAGGGGGTCCCAGGGGGCACAATCCATACTGGGCAGGGGGTCCCAGGGGGCACAGTCCATACTGGGCAGGGGGTCCCAGGGGGCACAGTCCAGACCGGGCAGGGGGTCCCAGGGGGCACAGTCCCAGACCGGGCAGTCAGTATTTCTGCCCCAGTGTGTAAAGCTTTAGAGAAGACAACCCATCCTCAAGCCTTTTCCACTGAGCCCTGGCTCAGAGCATTGTGAGTGTTACACACACCTTGGAGAACTTTCCAGACAAGCAGAACTGGGAATCATAGAGCCACTTACACCCCAAAGCTGGACAAACGCTCCCGACGCTGCCCTAGCTTACTGTTGGAGTGAGCCCTCCTCCCAGGACTTGCGCAGGGAATGGACGCTGGACCACTGGTCTAGCGCTGAGCTAGCACTGGTCTGACGTCCTCTCAATCTGAGACTGAGCCTTTCTCCTTGTCAGCTACAGGGCAGTACGGCAGACTTGGGGTGCAATGTGACTTCAAAGAGCCAAAAAATGCCCAGCACTAGCTGGATGTGGTGGCCTGTGCCTGTAATCCCAGGTGCTTGGGGAGAACCGGTGGGGGATGGAGAGTTGGAAGCCAGTCTGGGCGTCACTGAGACTCGGAGACCCTACCTCAGAAACAAAATATAAACCAAAGAGCTGGAGATGTGGCTCCAGGGGAAGGGGGTTTGCCTAGCACACACAAGGCCTGGGTTCAGATCCCAGGAATCACTCCACCCCTCAAAGGCTAACACTGATGCTCTGCTCACACTGGCCCTGGGGGCTGGAGGCTACTGTCAAGCCAGGAGCCAGAGCAGCACTGGGAGAAGGGGCCAGCCCCTCCCTCCCCACGGAGCCCTCGGGGGACCCCAGGCCCTGGCCAGCTCAGGCAGCCCAGGGTGAGGAGACCTGCGGAGCACACTGAGCCTGTGGTTGAGCCTAAGCCCTGGCCCACATCTGTCCAACAGCTGCCCAAACTCAGGAGAGACCCCGAGCCAGACCTGCGCAGCCAGCCCAGCTCTGCCCCACAGGCACGGTGGCGTAGCAGGCCTGTTTCCTGGGCTCGGTGTGACCCATCACACACCCACCACGGCCGAGCCCTGCCTGAGTGGCTGCTCAGCACAGCACAGGGCTCAGTGGGTAAACTGTTAAAAGTGCCTGGCTTCCCTTTCACAGTGTCCGGAAGAGCCGGATGAAGCTCCACTCTTGGTATCTAACTATGCTGCTGCGGCGGCTGGCTGCGCCCCCAGAGCCACACACCCCAGGCTGCGATGCCATCCCTGAGGCCTGGCCCCCACCAGCCCTCCATCAGGCAGACGAGTGAGCAGGAGGAGGGCACCGCGATGCTGTCCCTGAGGCCTGGGCCGCGATGCCGTCCCTGAGGCCTGGCCCCCACCAGCCCTCCATCAGGCAGACGAGTGAGCGGGAGGAGGGCACCGCGGAGGCTGCTGGAGAGGAAGCGCAGGCAGGGAGGCTGTGACTAAGTGTTGGTAATTGGTGTGGGGGCGGCCGGCTGTCAGACTGCCCGGTCACCCCACAGCTGGCGCGGGTCTGTGGGCAGTCTGCATCCCTCACCATCCGCCCTCCTTTGTCCTGGGGGTCCTCGTGGCCCATCAGTGGCCCCCAGGGCCCCGGCCTGGGGTTTCTCCCTTGCTCCTCTCTCCCCTCCCCATCTTCTCTCTTACTTTCTCCCCCTCAGGATCATGCCGGGGCTGCTCCCATGGAGTGTTCCCTCTCTCCCAGTACTTAGGAGCTTGGTTTAAACCTCACAGTGTTGAACCCCCACAGCAGCCCTGCACCGTGGCCTGCTATGAGTACACTTCACAAATGGGGACTGAGCTCAGAAATGGAGCCATTTGGTTCAGCACGCCCAGCAGGGTCCTGAGCTAGACCTCATAGCCTGACACTCCGGCGGTCAGGATTAGAGCCTGTGGCCCTTCGATGTGTGGCACGCATGTACACATGGGCATGCTGTCTAGGTGCACACACGTACCTTGTGTACCTGGGAGTGTGTGCATGTATTGGAGTGTGTATGTGGGGGTGGATGTGTGCTCCCTGTGCAAGCATACATGTGTGTGCGTGCTAAGTATGTGTGTGCTCCTATGCATGTGCATGTGTGTGACATACTGGGGGAGCACACACATGTACTGTTTAGGTGTATGTCATGCACACACATGTACTGGGGAGTGTGTATATGTGTGTATGTGCATGCTGTCTAGGTTTGTGTATGTAAGCATACACACATGTGTGCATGTACCAGGGAGAGTGTGCATGTGTGCATTTGAGTGTGTGGTGGGGGATGTATGCTCCTTGTCCTCACTGCTCATGGAAGCCTTTTTGCAGCTCAGCAATACCAGGGGTTGGGCCAAGCCGTGGGTGTTTTGGTGGTAGACAGAGTGAGCTCTGCTCCACAGGGCTTAGGGCAGGGCCGGGTCCCACTCAGAGGACATGGAGGGAGGGAGGCCCAGGCGGCTGAGTCTGCCCTGGGGCAGCCTCACCCCAGCTTCATCCAGGCTCCTGGGCGAACGGGCAGAGGACCCCAAAGGTGTCAGCCGGAGGGGCCAGGACTCCTGCAGAAACAGCGGCTTTGGGCCGGGTAGGGTGCAGGCTCCCAGCCTTGGAGGAGAGTGGGCACGGGTCTGGCGGGTGCATTGAGACTCCTCCCAGCTGTGTCGCAGAGGCAATGCACTGGCAGACTCAGGCCGCCCCTGGAAGTCCCTGCTAGCTGCAGCGAGGAAGACCTGAGCGAGGGCTCGGTCTTGGTCCTGTTCAGCCCTTCTGTGCCCTGGGGCAGGTTTCTGTGCTTCTCTGTGCTCCTGGAGCCCAGGTCTCTTCACAGGGTGCCCGGAGCCTTGCCAGGCCTGAGCCTTCTACAGAAGCAGTCCTAGGTGTGTGTTCTTTTTTGCAGGCCCGTGGGACCGTGAGAGACTGCAGGCTGTTTGTCCTCTCCTTGGGCAGACCCACCTCCTTCCTCTGTACCCCGCACACTCAGTCCAATAAGCAGAGCTGTGTTTGATGTTTTCATGTTCAGTCTCACCAGGACTATACTCAGAGCTGCCTGCTAGCCCTGGGGCATAGATGGTGTAGTTTCTCAGGAGAACTGGTCACATGGGCCTTCCAGGGGCTGCCCCACCAGGACACTGGCTGGGTTTTGTCCTTTCGTCTCAGCCCTCTGGGCCGTGACAAGTTCCGGACTGACCTGCACTCCCCTCCTGGCTCCCCAGGTCCTGTGTGCATCTGGGGGCTCCTGCGGGAAGCCCCTGAGGTGTCACCACCACACCAGACGCATTCCTGGACCACTACATGCCCAGCCCAGAGCTGGGAACCCCTCTGCCCAGTGTGGGACCCCACCGTATGAGGTCCCGGAGGCCTGGACACCTCCTTGAGACACAGCATTCTGACATTTGTGTATATGTGTGCTGGTCCTGTGACTTGAACTCAGGGCTTAGCTGGTGCTCTATAACTTGAGCCAGGACTCCACCTCTGGATTTTTGCTGGTTAATTGAAGGTAAGAGTCTAGCAGAAAGCTGGGCACCTGTCATCCTAGCTACTCAGGAGGCTGAGATCTGAGGATGGCAATTCTAAGCCAGCCCAGGCAGAAAAGTCTGTGAGACTCTTATCTCCAATTAACCACCAAAAAATCCAGAAGTTAAAGTGTGGCTCAGGTGGTAGAGGGCTAGCCATGAGCAAAAAACCTAAGCAAGAGCCCAAGCCCCAAGCCCCAGTACTGATATAAAATAAAATGAAGAGAGGGAGAGGGAGAGGGAGAGGAAGAGGGAGGGGAAGTGAGCAAGAAGGAACAAAGGAAGGGAGGGAGGGAGGGAGGGAGGGAGGGAGACTTCCAAGCCATGTGTCAGGCTGCGTGCACTGGCTGACCTCCAGGCCCCTCTCACCCTGGACCTTGGCGTGTGGTCATCCTGGCCTCTCACCCTGGACCTTGGCGTGTGGTCATCCTGGCCTCTCCCCCTGGACCTTGGCGTGTGGTCATCCTGGCCTCTCCCCCTGGACCTTGGCGTGTGGTCATCCTGGCCTCTCCCCCTGGACCTTGGCGTGTGGTCATCCTGGCCTCTCCCCCTGGACCTTGGCGTGTGGTCATCCTGGCCTCTCCCCCTGGACCTTGGCGTGTGGTCATCCTGGCCTCTCCCCCTGGACCTTGGCGTGTGGTCATCCTGGCCTCTCCCCCTGGACCTTGGCGTGTGGTCATCCTGGCCTCTCAGCCCTGGACCTTGGCGTGTGGTCATCCTGGCCTCTCCCCCTGGACCTTGGCGTGTGGTCATCCTGGCCTCTCAGCCCTGGACCTTGGCGTGTGGTCATCCTGGCCTCTCCCCCTGGACCTTGGCGTGTGGTCATCCTGGCCTCTCAGCCCTGGACCTTGGCGTGTGGTCATCCTGGCCTCTCCCCCTGGACCTTGGCGTGTGGTCATCCTGGCCTCTCAGCCCTGGACCTTGGCGTGTGGTCATCCTGGCCTCTCAGCCCTGGACCTTGGCGTGTGGTCATCCTGGCCTCTCAGCCCTGGACCTTGGCGTGTGGTCATCCTGGCCTCTCACCCTGGACCTTGGCGTGTGGTCATCCTGGCCTCTCCCCCTGGACCTTGGCGTGTGGTCATGTCCTTCCGCTGGCCTCTCATCTGGACTGACGCAGCCTGTCAGGGAATGCGTCTGAATCCATGCTCAGGAAAACCAGCAGAACAGGCGCTTGTCCCGTTCGGCAGGCGCTTCCTTCCGCGGCATTCTTTTCCAGGTTGACCTCCCGTCTTTTCTCTGTGGCCCCCGGGGGCCTGGAGCCAGGCCACGGGCTGGCTTTGAGCATCTAGGCTGAGAGGGGGACACTCCAGCCACTGCTCAGGGGGCTCAGAGGGAGCTCAGCGCCCACCCCACCCTGGCCATCTGTAGCAGCTTGGGTGTTGCTTTCCTTATGGGCTGTGCTGGGGGTCAGGACTGGCCAGGGCACACTGCAGCCGCCAGGGCTGATTCTGTCCTGGGGACACAGCTGTCCACTCAGGGTGACGTAGGGCACGTCTGCTGGCTCTGTACTCGGTGGGAGCTGGGTTGACACTGGCCCCCTCCTTCCCTGGGGCAGCCCACCGGCTTGGGCCTCAGTTTCCTCCTATCAAATGGGTTCCTGACTGCCGGCTGTACCCTGTGGTCTTGACTCCTCCAGGCTGAGCTGTGCCCTGCAGGACAAAGGCCCCTCCCCGGCTCAGCCAAGGGCAGGGAGCAGGCCTGGGGCTCTGGTCCAGGGAGGGCTGAGTAGGGGCGATGCTGAGGGAAAACAGGGCCCATTTGCCCTACCACCCTGATGGAGCCCCCCCCCCCCCCAAGCTGCTCGGGAACAGAACGTGGTACCACTGCGCTTCCTCTTGGCACAAGCTGACGCGGGCTGGCTTTCTGCCAGTGCGGGCAGAAGTGTCCCCTGGAACACAGCAGATGGGCATGGGGGGCCTGGAGGGCCCCGTGATGCCCAGCATGGCCCCCTTTTCTCTCTGTGTGGGAGCCTGCCTTGGTAGACAGATGGCTGGGGTGAGAATCTCGGGGCGTCAGCCGCCCACATGATCGGTGCTCCCTTCCAGCCCTTCACTTTGGCTTCTCTGGGTGGCCCCCTAACCCCATCCAAGTGGGGGTCCCCCAGCCAAGTGGGGAACCCCAGTCAAGAGGAAGCCCCCAGCCAAGGGGGGGGGCCAGCTGGGGCTCTTTAGGCTTTGCCAGCAGCAAGTTGGCTTTTTTGTTGGTTTGCCTTTGGTCCAGCCCTGGGCCTGGACATGGCCTGAACTTTTGTTCTAGGCTAGTGCTCCATGACTTGGGCCACAGCTCCACAGGAGCTTTTTTTGGCAGCCAGTTGGAGATAGGATCACAAGGACTTTTTTGCCCCAGCTGGTTTCCAACCGTGACCTGCAGATCTCAGCCTCCTGAGAGCAACCTATTTTCTTTGGCCCTGGGAGAGAAGAAATGACCCTCGGGCCCTGAGGTAGGGTAAGATGTCTGCTCCAGGGAGCTTTGAACACGGGGCTTTGGGACTATAGCTGGGTAGGTGGGTGTTCGGAAGCTGGAGGGCATAGGGCGTCCGGGGATGCCCAAGGGGAAGGGTTGGAGGGCAGCAGCCCCAGGCCGGAGCTGAGCAGGACCTACAAGCGAGCAGCAAACTATTTTTATTGCCACACCAGGGAAGAAGCCGAGCATGGGTCCCAGACCAGGCCAGTGGGAGGAGGTGGCATGGGTTAGATGTGTCCACCTCTGGTCCAGGGGAAGTGGAGGCCGGAGTCTCTCATCTTGGTCTGGTAGACAGCGTTGAATTTCTCATTCTGCTCTGGAGTGAAGTGCTCCTGCCAGTCCCCCACTACACCTGCAGGGAGGGAGAGGGGCACTCAGGCCTCGGGAGAGGGGCCCTGGCTGCCCCGCGGATGCCACTCCCCACCAGGGTCCCGCAAGGAGAGAGCCACGGCCTTCTGTCCCCAGGGTACAGACTGGCTCCAGAAGAAGCCCACGTGCTCACCCTGGCACTGGGAAAACAGGGCTTTGCAGTGGCACCAGTAAGATGGGGTCACAGGACGCTAGTCCTCACGGGGAGAACGGGCAGCAGGACTCAGCCCAGGAGTGGGACAGGCAGGGAAGAGCCGCCCAGAGCCCCTGAGGGACGGTGCCCTGGCTGGGCCCAGCTGGTGCTGTACCCCCGTCCTTGGAATGTTGTGTGGCAGTCAGAGAAGGGATCACACTGCAGCTTCCTACCAGCCTCGGACACGGGGGGACTCCTGCCGGGCTCCTGAACCCAGACCTGTCCTGAGAACTTGACATGCCCAGCTGGAGGCAGGGACACCTGCAATCCCAGCACCGGAGAAGCGTGGGTTTGAAGCCAGCCTGCACTATGCGGCAAGATCTCGTCTCAAAACAAACAACAACCAAGCAAACTAGC
The DNA here is from genome assembly GCF_019054845.1 of Dipodomys spectabilis. Taxonomy (NCBI): domain Eukaryota; kingdom Metazoa; phylum Chordata; class Mammalia; order Rodentia; family Heteromyidae; genus Dipodomys; species Dipodomys spectabilis. The sequence continues at coordinate 485,877 of NW_024870995.1, read as the reverse complement.
CTGACATGCTGCAGGCCTGGAAACCTGTGCTGGGAGTTTTCAGTTCCTGGCACGGTGGAAGACAGGGTCACAGTTCCTACCCACAAGGGGAGTCCTTTTACCCATGGGTTCACTGGGGACAGCAGCGGCAACCACAGGGCAGGATTTCAGTTCATGCCGACGGAGTCAGAGACTGAACTGAGATGGCCCCAGGCAGCCCGCCGTCTTACAGGTGCTCGGGGAGTCAAAACTCTGTATAGCTACACCCTCCTCCAGCCCACGCCGCCTGAGCCCACTCCATTGAGGACTCTAGAACTCAGCGGGCCCCCGACTTCCCAAGAATGCAGCTGCTGTGGAGACCGAGACAAAGCTGCGCTTCATTTTGTTCTGAATTTATACAAGAACTAGTCTACGTTTCTCTGTATTGTCTGGGTCTGTGACAGCACTGGGGAAGGCTGCCGGGAGCCATGGAGCTCATCTCTTTATTGTGGTTGCTATAGAAATGGTTGGGTACTTTGTGTATACACTGTGGGTGTGCATGCACGTGCGCCCGCATGCATACTGGTCCTGGGGCTTGAACTCAGGGCCTGGGCGCTGTCTCTGAGATCTTTTGCTCTGTGTAGTTAGGATTACAGGTGTGAGCCATTGGCACCCAGCATCATGGTGTCTTTTTTGCTGTTGCCCTCCTTACTTTCCTCCTCTATAGACAGTTAGGCTGCTGATTCCTAAGGTGTGTGTGGCAGGGAGGTTCCAGGGCCTACAGGCATCCTTCCGGAAAGCGAGAAGGCCCTGGACAGTTCTCACTCTGCGGGCTGGATGCCGGCAGCTGCTCCCTGTGACCTGCAGTGATTCACAAAAGCCATTTTCCTGGGAGCAGCAAATGGATTTGGGGTTGCCTCCTAGAGGGGCTGGTGAGGTTGGGTTTGGAGGGCCTGAGAGCTGGCGAGAGGTCTGGGGCGGGTTTAATCTGAGGAAGATGGCCCTCAGCACAGCCGCTGCCTGGGGGCATGCCCTGATGCTGGCACTGCCCTCTGTGGTGCCCTTGCTAGGACACCTGTGCGGTCTGGAGAGATGAGAGGCCGGCAAGGGGGGCCGTGGATGGTAAACTGAGAGCTGTGGTCAACCTGGAGAGAGCAGAGGCGCTCGCGCCCCGGCGGCACCCCGCTGGTGCCCAGAGGGGCGGTGCTCCAGAGACCTAGAGGACAGGTACCTTTCCGCAGGAACTTGCCCCGGCTCTGGTCCATGATCTGCTTGGACACCAGGCTGTAGTTGACCACGCTGCTCTGGCTCATGAAGGAGAAGCTGCAGTGCTCCAGAACCAGCTCCTCCTCTGCCGGCCCCAGCGGCTGCTGCAGGAAGGCGCTTAGCTTCCGGATGGTGCTGCGAGGCTCCTGGAGCCGAGAGGAGACACGGGAAGGACACACATTTGCAACAGATGCTTAGGACCTGGAAAAAGTCAACCGAGTAATCACCAGTGTGAGCCACGATGCTCACCTCAGCGTGCTCTGTTACAGCAAGGGCTCGGAAGCAGCATCCGTACTCAACAAGAAAGGGGATTTATTTCACCTCTAGACACTCCAGAGACTATTGTGCCATTCTTAGAATGCACACACTAAGGTGCTAGCTGAAAAATAAAGAGTGCAAGATGTGCCCCGTGCGAGGCGAGCCCCACTCTGGAAGAGCAGAGGAGACCAAATACTCAAGAGGATGGGTGGATGGCGGGCAGATGGGTGAATGGATGGATGGGTGAGAGTGGACGGCAGGACACGGGTAAGTCAACGGAAAGGTACATAGGTAGATGACTAGTTATCTCAGGAGCCACGGAGGCACCGGGCCCCTGATAGCTGACGGGACGGCAGAGGTCACAGCGCAGTGGACAAGGGAGCCCAGGAACCCCAAGAGCCCTAAGAACGACTCTCCTTGATGCTCAGAGCTGTGGTCCATTCTGGGTGTAATGCTGTTCCTGGGCTCCCCCTGGCTCCCCAGGCAGACCCTGGCACTGTCTCTACACAGAAAGAGACCCCAAAGACACCTGGCTGGTCGCCTCTTGGTTTTCACTCAACCACGCGTATCTTCCGAGGAACTCCACACACCAGGCAGTACTTAGGAGCAGGGACACACCGTGACGGTCCCAGGGACCCGGGGAAACCGCACTGCGGTGGCCCATGTGAGACTCTGGGCATCTGCTGGGGCCGGCACCAGCCTTCACCCCAAAGGGCTGCCAACGAAGTCTGGGGCACGGCGCAAGCAGCAGAAAGTGGGAGTACCACTGTGGATGTCAGCTTGTTATTCTGAGCTGAAATCTTGCTGTTTACACATGATATTGGAACAGTGCAGAGAACTCAAGGTTCTGAGCAATACGCGTACAATTTGGTGGCTGTGCCAGTGTGGGCTGCGTAACTGGAAGGCCTGTCTGTCCCCAGACAGAGGGACACTGGCAGGAGGAACAAATAGATGGAAGTTATTAAGGCAATAAAAATGTTTATAGGAGCTTATTTAAGTTAGTAAATGGAACCAAATGTGAATCAAACCTCTGTGCGTGTGTTCATACACATTTTAAAGTGCACACGTTAAAAAAAGGTAAAATGAGTCAGGCACTGGTGGCTCACGCCTGTCATCCTAGCTACTCAGGAGGCTGAGATCTGAGGACCACAGTTCAAAGCCAGCCTGGGCAGGAAAGTCCGTGAGACCCTTATCTCTAATAAACCACTAGAAAACCGGAAGTGGCGCTGTGGCTCAAGCTGTAGAGCGTTTGCCTTGAGCTGAAGAGCACAGGGACAGCGCCCAGGCCCAGAGTTCAAGCCCCACAACTGACCCCCCCCCCAAAAAAAAGGTAAAATGCACACAAAAGCCATGCTCAAAACTATGGACAAATCTCATAATGGATTAGTTTTGGAGAGTTGCAGACAGGAGACTGTGTCTGAAGCCACAGAAGCCACAGTTCCAAAGAGCCCGGTGGGCAGCCTTGTCCCGGGAACCGGAGCTTCCCAGGATTCTTCAGGGGCTCTGGGGACCCCAGGTTTTGCCTGGGGGAGCACAGGTGGTTTTGAGGCTTCCTGGAAGAGGTGCTCACCTGGTGCAGCTCCTCGTAGGTGATGAGAAGCATATTCAGGTCCCGCTGGAGACCCAGCCAGCCTTTCACATGGTCAAACCAGGAGCCAAAGAAGCCTGCCAAGGAGACGGGAAGGTGTGGCCAGGCCCCAGCCCCAGCGGCAGGGCTCACAAGCCTCAGGGAGCCTCAGGGCTGGAACAGTCAGGTGACAAGGGGGTGGGGTCAGACTCAGTCCCTGAACCCTCACCTGTGCCCTTGAGAAACTCATCCAGGAACTCCTCGAAGGAGCTGGGGTCTGGCAGGAAGTTGGCGACTCGGTGGAAGTGGTAGAAGGAGACAAGCACATCCTTGGGGTTCCGAGCCACGTACACCACCTGGCGGGCAGGGCAGCAGCCTGAGTCCTGCCGCGGGCCTCAGGGCCCTGCGGGAAGCTCATGCGTGAGTCACCTGATAGCAGAAGGCACTAGTGCGGGGAAGCCTGGGCCAAGCCTGGCCTGCCAACCGTGCCAACCCTGCCAAGGGTGGGGACCAGCAGGCTGGGCCCTGGGCTGCATTGGGCACATTTCACTAGAGGCAAGAACACAGCCTTTGCTCTAAGCGGCTGGCTTCTGGCAGCGGCAGCAGGCCCGGCTGAGCTCCACAAAGCAACCCTGTAACTAGTGCTCTTGTTTCTTCAGGTTCTGACCAGCCGAGAGTGATCACACCCGCACGGGGGACCTGTCAGGATCCATGCAAACCATGGTGAGGCTGGGAGGGCAGGCCTCTCTGGAGGCCAGTGCAGTTTCTTCACCTCCTCGAGGCCAGAGGGTGAGTCCAGCCTTTGCCCCCCCCCCAACCATGACTGACCCCTGATTCACCTGGTCAGCTCGTCCGGCTTGCCTCACAGCACCCCGGCGTGGCAGAAAACAAAAAACAAAGGGAGCAGGGCGCCAGCGGCTCATGCCTGTCATCCCAGATACTCAGAAGGCTGAGAGCTGAGGCTCCAGGTTCAAACCCCGCCTGGGCAGGAAAGTCCTTGAGACGCTTATCTCCAATGAGCCACCAAAATGTGGGTGGTGGCTCGAGTGGTAGAGCGCTCATCCTAAGCAGAAGAACTCAGGGGCAGTGCCCAGGCCCTGAATTCAAGCCTAGAACCTGCACACAAAAGAAAAAGGTTCCTCCTTCCTAGACCTGCCTGGGCCGGCTTAGGCTGCTGCTGGCTGGAATTTCTGCCCATCTGTGTTCCGGGTCCCTCTCCCAGGGCAGTGGGGTGAAGTGAACCCCACCCCAAGGACCTTCTTGCTCTAGAGAGCCTATCCCCAGGCCTCGGCTTTGACTATGGGGTGCGGGGGGGGGGGGCAGTCCCTTACCCGGGCCTTGGACCTCATCAGAGCTGGGGCCAGGGCTGTGGCATGGAGGTGGGTGGTGAGCAGGCGGGGTCGGGTGGGCTCCAGCTGGCTGAGGAGATGGCTGAAGGAGACTTGCTCCATCCAGGGCGCGCGGCTCCAGTTGGGAAGGTGGAGGATGGGCCACAGGTGGCCCTCACAGAAGATCAGACTCAGCACCTGCTGCACCCATGTAGTCCCTGCACGGCGAGAGGCATGAGAGCTGACAGAGGGGGCAAGCAGCAGGAGGAGGGCAACCCAGGCCCTGGGAGCATCTCCACCGGTGTCACGCATGGCTGCCTTCCACACACAGCACCGGCCCAGGCCGGCCTCACACCTGGCCGCACCGTAACCATGAGGTTCCGGCAATATTTTCCTCTTTCCTGCCTGACATCATATCAGAATGGCCTTCTTGCCTGGCACTGGCACTCCTGCTGGTTATCCTAGCTACTCAGGAGGCTGAGATCTGAGGATCACAGTTCAAAGCCAGCCTGGCAGGAAAGGCCGTGAGACACTTATTTCCAGTTATCCACAGAAAACTGGAAGTGGGACTGTGGCTCCAAGTGGAAGAGCGCTCGCCTTGAGCAAAAGAGCTGAGGGACAGCGCCCAGGCCCAGAGCTCAAGCCCCACAATGCACAGAAACAAACAACAAAACAGAATAGCCTCCTTTGCCATCTATGCCCTCCCAACATCTGTGTGGGTGCACCTGGCATTTTCTAAGGCGATCGGGGCTTTCTCTTTCTGCTTTGCGTGGCTGGGTAAGTGCTCTCAGAGCCCTGTCCCCGTCCCTCCTCTTTCCTTTGGCGGTAGGACCACCTGCTCACGCCAACTCAGGCTGCTGCTGCTCACAGTGCCCCAGACTCCTCACCACCCCCCGCCAGCTCCAACACTGCGTCCACATTTCTAGACATTTGCTATAGCAGCAGCTCCATTTTCCAGCACCAATGTCTGTTTTATAACCCCAGCAGATTGTTTAAACTGTTTTGGGCTGGGGACTTAGGGCACTTGTCCTACCATTGTGCAGCCCTAGGTTGATCCCCAGTACAGAAAAAAGAAAAGGAGAAAGAGGAAGAAGAGGAGGAGGAAAGGGAGGGAGGGAGGGAGGGAGGGAGAAGACATGCATAATAGGAAGAACCCAGTCTCAAGGCTGACAGAGACGGGACGGTGGGAGGGAGCATAGGCCCACAGGACAACAGGCCTCCACCTGTGAGGACGGGCCCTGGGCAGATGGAGAGGACGCTTTGTCCTCAGACAGGATGATTTGGAAAGAGAATAAGTAAATTGGTTCCCACATTAATTTGTAAATCAAATGCAATCCTAATAAAAATGCCAAGTCTCTTTTTGGAATTAGACAAGTTGATATTGAAGTTACACAAAAACAGGGCTGGGAAGGTGGCTCAGTGGTAGAGTGCTTGCCTTGCATGCCTGAGGCCCTGGGTTCGATTCCTCAGCACCACATAAGCAGAAAAAGCTGGAAGTGGCGCTGTGGCTCACGTGGTAGAGCAGGAGCTTTGAGCTGAAGAGCTGAGGGACAGCGCCCAGGCCCAGAGTTCAAGCCCCATGACTGACAAAAAACACAAAAAAACCCACACAGCAGCCAGGCCTCTGGGGCCTTGGGACAGAGCAGGGAGCTGGTGTGGGAAGCGTGTGGCCTTGCACAGGAAGTCTGCCACAGACAAGGTGGTGTGCCGATGGTCTGGCTTCCGGCTTCTCTGGGCAACAAAGCAGCCGTTTGGAAAAGGTGATATTACCTCACACTACATAGGTCAGGAACTCTGAAAGTGACCATTGCAGCCATGCAGGAATAAAAAATGGTCAAATTCCTTTGTAACTTGTTCTTAACTACAAGTCAAAATATTCTTGACCCTCCTCAGAGCAACGCAGATGTTGGAGGCTGGTACCCAGGGCAGTGGTGCCAAGAGGGTGGGGCTTCTCGAGGTGGGCCTAGAGCTGGCGGCACAGCTCAGGCTGCAGAGCACTTGAGGCCCTGAGTTCGATGTCAGTGTGGAGGGAGCGAGAAAAGCAGTGGGACTAGATGAAGGGCTTTAGGCCAGTGGGGAAATGTCCACCCAGGAGCAGTGGGCCCAGTGTCTTCCTCCTCTCTCTTTATTTATACTTACTATCTTTTAATGGTTGTTGTACAAAGGCCTTTCAGTTCAACGTGGCCTCTCCTATTTTGTTTTTGTGGTCGTGCTGGAGACGGAACGCAGGGCCTTGTACAAGTTAGCTGAGTGCTCTACCACAAAGCTATGCCCCTTCCCTTCCTCCTCCTCGCTTCCAGGATCAAACAATTCACAGGTAGATTGAACCCTGGAAATCTCACCCTGTCCATCTTGAGCCAAACCCTCCAGACATAATGTGCCCCCACAGCCCAGAGTGAAGCTGATGGGTTAGGGATGGGAGCCTACAAAATCAACCTTTTCCTCCTTAAAAGCAGATTGGTCAGGTATTTTCTGAGTGACAGAAAGCTAGCATGCTCACGGGCCAAAAGCTGGTCAGTGTGGGGGTTAGCAGCCTCAGGAAGTGGCGGGGGGTACAGGGGTGACGGGAACACCGCTGCGCCCTCCCGAGGGACAAGTGGCTGCCCACATGTCAGGCCCCTCGCTCCTTGCGGACGGACATCTTCCTGCAGCTCTGCACACAGCGGCCGTGGTTCCCGAGCCCTGGCAGAGCTCGACTTCCAAAGGAACCTTTAACTGCGTCTCCGGCTTCTGGGCCAGGCTCCGCGTAGCCTCTCTACCCTCCCACTCTGGCCTCCTCCTCCTCCCGAAGATCACAGGGCTGCCTGATAATCCAGGATGATCTTCATCTCAAGCCTCAAAGTCCGTGTGAGCTCACAAGCCATGTGCTCAGACCGCATGCACTCTTGGAGCCATTACGCAGCCAAGCACAAGCAGGGATCGGAGAGAGGTTGGGGTGACCTGGGTTTGCAAAGACAGAGTCAGATGCAGCAACAAGAGCCGAGAGGCTCCCAGCAGAGAAGAGCTCCCCGGAGGCAGCAGGGAGCAGATGGCGGGAACGTCCCATCCTGGTAGTGAGGAGGTGCTCCAGAAGCCCCCTCTCTCTTCTCTGCACTGCTGGGGAGGGATCCCAGGCCAGGTGAGCACTGCATGGAGCCAGGCATGCCTGCGCGCCTTCAGGGATGAAGGGCCTCTGGCTGTGGCCACGGGCAGCCCTGAGCATGGCAGCTGATGCCCAGTCTCCTCTAGTGGGGTCAGCCTTGGATGTGTCAGAGGTCATAAACCCGTGTCAGTGGGGGAAGGGAGGACCCAGGACCCCGTGCTTGGTGTGTTCAGCTTCCTGGAGGCCACGGGCAGGGAAACCCCACTTCCTGTCAAATCTGACAGGAGTCACCAGGGACCCACTGTCTCCCACCCATCCCTGTCCTCCCTGCCCTGTTCCCTCTGGTCCAGCTCCCTGCGGGCAGCCAGCGCCCACCCTAGGACTGGTGTGTGTTACCAGGCCCACCCCGGCGAGCCCCTCTCGAGGGGCTGCTCTGGCAGGCTCTGTGCACACAGCCCCGAGGGGGACTCCCTTTAAATGCCAGGCGCCCAGGACCTGGCTTCCCGGCCGTTCCCAGCCCACCTCTTTCTCCGGCAGGAAGCAGGAGGAGTGGGGAAGCCTGGAGGGAGGGGCCAGGCCCAGGGAGCAGGGTGAGAGGAGGCCTGGCCAGCGGGATGGGGAAGGGCGGGCACTGGGACTGGTAGAGGTGGAAGAGGGCTCTCCTGCCCCCCAGGGGCCAGGCCCAGTGCTCTGGGTACGGGAGGTCCCAGGCCAGCATGTCACAGGCGATAGAATTATCCCTGCCTCCAGGGCAAGGCCTGCTCCTGACCCCGCCCTGCTGGGGTGGGGTGGGGGTGCTGTCCCATGGGAGCTTAAGTAGCTGGGGCCTCCACCTTTCCCCTGGGGTCCCAGCTCACTCTGTGGGGACCCGCACCCTGGGCTCCTGTCCTTTCTGGGTTCTGGAGGGACTGGCTGACCACACAGGGTCCTTGGGCCATCCTGTGGGCTGAGGCCTGGCCGTCCTCTGGGGAAGGAACGCAGCACCGGCAGCCCGGGTGCTGCTCGGGGGAGGCCCAGGCCTCAGGTGTGGCTGACTGGATCTGAGGACCCCTGCAATCCCTGCACCCACCCGCACCCTCCCTGCCTGCTCACACGGTCCAGAGAGGCCACCGGAGCCTGTGGGGGCCAGCTGAGGGGAGGGGATGGCCATGGAGCGGGCCCTGGGGGGCCGCCTGCCCAGGAACGTGGCCTTGGGCTTGTCCCAGTTCCCAGGAGGTGGGACCCTCCCCAGAAGGGACAAGGGAGTGGGCAGAGGAGGGCAGCGATGTGGCTGTCTATAGGGACCTCGGCTTCTCACCTGACTTGGGGAAGGTCACCAGGAGGACGTCTGTGTCCTGGAACTGGAAGGAGCAGGCTGTCCGCAGGGACTCGGGCGTGTGCATGAAGCCTGGCAAGCGGACACCGTTGAAGACCTCCACGGTGTCCATGCGCTCACCCATGCCGGTGCCGGTGCGTCCTGCGGGCAAGCGGCCCCTGAGCCACAGGGCCAGGCTGGCCTGGCGGGTGTGGGCCTGCCACCGCTCCCAGCACTGATATCCTTGTGCGTCTACACCATGCTTGTCTTCTGTGCCCCGGGCCCATCCTAACAACGGGGTAGGTTTCCTACCAGCTGCCCTGGCAAAGGCCCACAGCCAGCCAGACGCCGGTGGCTCACACCTGTAATCCTAACTACCTGGGAGGCTGAGATCTGAGGATTGTGGTTTGAAGCCAGCCTGGACAGCAAAGTCCATGAGACTCTTATCTCCAATTAATCACAGAAAAAGCCCAAGTGGAGCTGTAGCTCAAGTGGTAGAGCACTAGCCTTGAGCAAAAAGAAGCTCAGGGACAGCCCAGGCCCAGAGTTCAAGCCCCCCCAAACCCCAAAAGCCCACAGTTGTTCAGGTTTGGGTGCTAGCGCTGACATCCTGGGAGGCAGCCTCTGCCCTGTTTCCAAGGCCAGGAGCCGGGCTCATCCACAGAATTGTCACCTGCTCTCTGCCGTTTGCAAGGCCACAGCCATCTCTGGTGAGCGCAGAGATGGTGAGCCATCTCTGTACATCCCACTGGGCCCCGGAGCCCCACAGCAGAGGCGGGAGAGTGGCAGGCTTGCTAACTGCCTGGAGACCCCTCTGGCTGAGCAGAAACCTTTGCCACAACCCCTTGTGCCTCCCTGCAGGGGAGGCTAGCAGGAACTCCTGGGCTAGCAGGAATGCCGGTAGAGCTGTGGCCTGGCTCTGGAGCGGGCCCTGGCATCTGCCCCACCCCTGTGTCCCTTTCTGATCAACTCTCAACTCACCACAAGGTCCTTCTCCGGGAGCCCCGCTGCCCACACCCAGCCCAAAAACGTGGCTCACCCTCCACTTGGGCGGTTCCAAGGCAGCTCCACCCGAGAGCGGGGGCGGGCCGGAGGCCTGCAGTGGGGGCGGGGTGGGAGGGCCCCTCCCTGTGCCCCGCCCCCACGGGCGGGGGTGGGGTGGCAGGGCAGGGAGCCCTGGGATGGAGGGCATCTTTGAGCCAGCCCAGTGGAGGCTGCTGGATTTCCGAAAGCTCAGAATGGTTTTCTGTTACTTTTTATGCTGCTTGCTCAGGGCAGAGGGAGGAGGCGGCAGCCAAGGCTGAGGCCGAGAGGAGGAGTTCTGGACCCTTCCGGTGTTGCTCTCAGCACCAAGGCCCAAGGCCGTCATCTTTGTCACCTAGAGCCACGGTTTTCCCATGATTTTAAAAGGCTTTCTGTATCAGTCCTGATCACACAGTAGAAAGGGATTTGGACACGGAATGAAGCCGGCTCAGAAGACTTCCCTCTCCTTCCCGCTGGCAACCCGCAACAGAGCAGTGGTTTTGATGACAAACACAAAAGTGTCTTATTTCTCGCCATGTTATGCACAAAGGACAATGTCCTGAGGAGTTTTGCAAAACAGAGTATTTTTAAAGTAGCTTGTAATCCTCGTTGAACAGGAGGGTAAGATCTGAGAGCTGCAGTTCAAAGCCAGCCCCAGTGGAAAGGTCTGAGAGGCCTTATTTCCAGTTAATCAACAGAAGCTAGGTAGAGGTGTGGCTTCAGAGGCCAGCCGTAGGGAAAAAGTAAATGAGAGTGTGTGGCCTTGAGTGCAAGCCCAGCACCAAAGAATCCAAAACAACAACAAAACTGGCAAGTAGTAGGGCAAGTGTAAGACCCTGTGTTCCAGCTCTAGTCCTGATCACAATACTTGGCTTTTCCCACCCCTGCTGTCATGCAGGGAGTTGCTCATTATTTTCACTTCATCTATATTCCCTTTCAAAATCTTCTATTGTTAAGCGGGAGGCCAGTGGCTCATGTCTATGATCCTACTTTCTCAGGCGGCTGAGGTCCAGTGTTTAAAGCCAGCTACGGCAGGAAAGTGCATGAGATGCTTACCTCCAACAAATCACCAAAAGGCTCGAAGCGAAGCTGTGGCTCAAG